>NW_027185318.1:6928758-7528758 GCF_022577435.1 Embiotoca jacksoni
GCCCATAGCTTCTAGTCACAAGCTCTGGTGCGAGCGGTAGAAACGCTGCAGATATGAAGAACAACAACGTGAGATTAGCTCTTTTTAAAAAGAGGATACAAAGTTCACTGTGCTTACAGAAAACACGGCAGCAGGACGGCTTCGAGAATCCTCTCCTTCCCCCTGCTGACATGCTTCTACTTAACACACGACAATCTTTACAATTAGTAAAAAGGCGCCAAAGTGGAAAAAGGCGACTCTCGAAAAATGTGAGTGGTGCATATTTGAGATAGCATAAAGTGTCGGTCAAGTATCCAAGGTTTTTCAACCAATTAAATTTGTATTTTTACCCAAAACTACAGCAAGAAAAATTTTACTATTTTAGAGAAGCCAGTGTGAAAGCAAAATATCTAAATATTGTTATCAAAACATTGAGCTTTTTTTTTTTTTTTTAATAAAAATTAAAAATTTAAGAAAGGTGAATTAAACTTTTGGAGTTTGAGATCTAAACACAAACATGATAGTATTTTACTGCTAATTATCACAACTGCAAGCACCTTCACCTCAAACAACAACTGTTACAAAAACATTTGTTCTCCTCACTACTGAAAAACTATCTCAAGGTGGCAGTAAAACACATACGAGGATTTTTTTTTTTTTTTTTTTTTTTCCTTACTACATGTCAATTTTATTCACGTCAAGTTCCAAGATATCTGAAGGGACCACAATATCTAAAAAAAATAAAAAAAATAAAAAGAAGCATGGTGAAAACATTACAGGAGATCATCTGCATTCGAGACACAGAGCCAGTTGAACAATAAAAACTGCCCTCAGTAAAAAAAAAACACAAACAAAGCATGATCTGCAAACTGCAGCATTATTGTGTTAGTAGTTTCCGAACCATTTCTTAAGTTATAAAGACATGATTAAATGTATAGGACAGACTAAACAAACTTAGCAATCCTCTTGTAAAACTGGATGCTGGAAAGCGTGTTTACTAATGTATCAAAGAAAATGACAGAGTTGCACAATGACAGAGTTGCGCAATGACAGAGTTGCAGTGCATTTCAGTCAACATAGTGGAAATGCCAGAATAAAAACTCTGATTAAAGCAAATGATGCAGAAGCATACACCAGAGAAAACAGGATAAGAAACTTTATCATTACAAAAACATGCATTTTGTTTAAATCTAAACAACGGCAGAGGAACCGATTGGTGTTTTGCACAATATCAAGAGAGCAGTAAGAAGCAACAGCAGATATTGTGGATGGATTTTGACATTTTAGGATTGAAAAATGTGTTCGTTGTAGATATTCAGAGAAGCAGCTGAGACTAGTTACTTCCTGGCGCTTTATATTTGATGGCACAATGTTGTGGAGGAATCCCAGCACCTCTTGCCACCTCACTTTCTGTGGCTCTTGGGGAAGGGCAGGGCAGCGCCGCCTGCTCTTGCCAAGCCTCACAGAAACAACACGGGCTGCTAAAGGACAGTTTAATTATTCATCTGTGATTTATCGGCCAGCCTGCTACCAGTGAGAAACCGAGGCAAAGGGTGCAGACCACAGGCCGACTTATCTACAAGGGTGTTTTGAAGAGGACGAGGCCTCGTGATCCCTCGAACTGCAGGGTTTGGATGAGGATATGGGTTTGGACATGTGGCAATGGTAAACGGTTTACAGATAGAGGTGGGCGTATCCTTAAATTTGAGGTTTTTGGAGCATTACTGGACTTTTATATATTTTTTTTATACAAGTGGAATCAGTAAATAAAACAAAACAAAAATCTATCAAGTTTAAGAAAAATGACTCATTGAATATTTTTTGATATTTGAAGGTACTTTGTGTCAATGTGACATTTAATCAAGAGCTGCAACACTACGAGAGTTTGTGCGTGGAAAACAAACAGCAGACTGGAGGTTAAGTGCTCTGACGCTCCCGGTAAAATTCCTGAGCTTGCTGCCAATGCTCACTTGCCATTCCTCCTCTAAACATAGAAAAAAAAAAAAAAAAAAGTGGACGAATGAGAGAAGGACAGAGCGAGTATTCAGCTCATTTTTTTCACTCCTTTTCTATTAAAAAAAAAAAAAATGGGATGAAAACAAATGTTGCTGGTATGATTCTGTCAAACCTAATTGTTAGTCACTGGATCTGTTGTGGCAGCTCAGCTACTTAAACAGCGAAAAAGAAAGAGTTTGGCAATAAGGCGGACTGTTACCAGTGAGGCGAGTGGGAGAGCTATTTGAAGCACTCGAAGAATGTAACAGGGTGGGGCCCGTACTTCCCCCAACCGAGAAAAATTGTGTGCCTTGCTTATCCGCGCAAATGCGAGATGGGGAGAAATGGGATGAGATGTGATTCATGAAATAATCAAAATTACTCAAAAGAAAGCTGAGACAGGCCCCCCCCCACCCCCTCTCTGTGGCAGAGGGTAAAAGAAGAGCAGGCCTCTTGTCACCACGGCCAGGAAACAGCTTCCCCCCCCCCCCCTCTCCGTGTCTGACTGAAAGAAAAACAAACCACTGACTCGCCCTCTCCAGAGTACTTTCCTGTCTGAAACTTCCCGTACATGTTTTTGAATCGGACAGAAAAAGAAAAAGAAAAAAAAAATATGACGAAAACGGATTGTAAAAAGGCTGACACAACTTGGGTCAAGGGCAGTGGGAGGAGCCCGGATTCAGAAAAAGGGATAAGCTGCCTGATTTAATGAACGAGTCTGTGTCAAGGAGCTGTGGCAACATAATTATGACAAAAATCCTCTGATACGTCTTTAGCCCCGCTTGTCATCATCTAGCAAACACATTAAACCACGACTCTTGCGTTAACACAATCCACATAGCTCAATTCCTTCAGGGAAATTCCCTGTGCATCTGGTTTCCTTATTCTGTTTATTTTTGATGCAACTGCGGTGCTTTTAAGGTTTGAAGTGGGGGTGGGAGGGTGAGGGCCGGGGAGGGGGGGGGGGGACAGGAGAGAGAGAGAGATAAACTGCCTGTAGCTATGTGTTGTCTAACAGCCAGCAGTAATACAAGGGAAGATACTTAGTCTTGGCGACAAGAGCGCTAGATAGTCAGCTAGGCAGTTAGGGTAGGGCACGGAGACAGGAGGCCAGGCAGAGGCAGCAATGATAAGGAGGCCCCAGCACTCACGGGATTGAGGCCCGAGATAAGAGCCCGGAGCTGTCGTTGGATGACTTTATCATGCAGCATCCGCGGGGGGGGGGGGGGGGGGCGAGTGGCGTTGCTGGGGCCAGAGCGGGGCAAGACGAGTTCGGGGTTGGAGTCGGAGGCGGGACCGAAGCTCACGGCCGAACACTGCGGTGGGGCTCGAGAAAGGAGGCTGCTCGGCGGAGGAGGCGCGTCAGGAGGAAAAAAAAAAAAAAAAAAAGACAGGCGAAGGCAAACGCTGGGTCGCGCTGCACACTCTCTCCACCTCACCCTGTCAAGACTCCCCGCCACCGCCTAATTTATTACCGGGGAGGAGAGACGGAGCGAGGGACCACAGCGAGGGCAGACAATGAGAGACAGCACAAAGCCTCCAATTCTGCTTTCTCACCGGTGGCGACGGCTCAGTAAACCAGCTCGCAGAATGGCTCTTGGTTAATTAAATTCTAGCTTATAAGTGGTGCTTTGGGAAGAGAATGAGAAAGGGTTGGGGTAGCGGGATATAACAGGTTTCTGCTCGCGACAACAGTCTTGGCCTTACACCCCCCCCCCCCCCCCCCCCCCCCCACCGATTCTCCCTCCCGGTCAGTCCCTATCTGTGTCCTCTCACCGGCTCTAAGCGGTATCTCACTTTGCGAGCGGTGCTCAATCTTGTTAGCTGCCAAATTGATTGCACGTCAGAGGTTACAGCAGGTCCGGCCCCGCGCTGAGGAACGCCGAGGGGTCGACCTGCAGCAGAGCGTCGCAGCGGCACACGCGTGCATATGAAGAAGAAAAAAAAAACTTAAAAAAAATGGAGATCATATACATGATTGACAGAAATATGGGACATCAGGTGGGGGGAAAAAAAAAAGAAAAGAAAGCGCAGACTTCTAGCATTCTCTCATTTATCACAATCTGTTCTCTAAACAGCTGTTCCCAAAGGACCAGTTCCCTACAAAGGCACCACACAGTGGACAGCAGACAGTTTGTCCTCCAAGCGCTTGACAGCTCTCCCAGGAATGTCCTGTTAAATCGTGACACACGGAGACAAACAAGCAGACACACAAAACTGCACATGCAAACGGTGACGTAGCCAGGAACAAGTGGCGCGTCGCTCGCACCGCGTGGATACACAGCCAGGCAGTGTCTGATGGAACAATGGGACATTTCATCTGTTGTACAAACAAAAGCTGGACAATAGGCTTGTGTCTCAGGCTGGGTTTAAAAAAAACAAACAAATCTTTATCTTTTTAGTCAAATGTTTGGACGATTCCGTTTCAATCGATTTCTTTTCTCTCTGCAGACAAAACATGATTCAAAAATAGTTTCCTTTAATACGACTGTAGGCTTTTCTCCAGTAATATGTGAACTACTAATGTTTACGTATTGTAAAAAAAAAAAGAAGCAACACTGGTAGCAGCTGGGCAAAAAGAAATAACAACAAAGCAATACTTTGCCGGAAAAGGGAACCGTTTCCCCCCCCCCCAAGCCAACGCTTCTGTAATTTCCTTTCGCCAGTCTTTGTTACACACCATGAAAGTGAGGCAGCTAAAGTCAGCGGCTTTTTAGCGGGTATAAAACTAAAACTGTCGTTGCTTCATGCTTTTATGTTGTGCAGGACTTTACGCAGCTCTGTGGTCTGTTTTGGGATCCAACTTTGTAAAACTGATTTGTGAAGTAATATGACTACTTGTCCTCATTCTTATTTTGTCACTGTCAGCTATTGCTGCCATTATTCAAGTGTGTTTAACTAAAAAATAAAAGAAAATATTTAAAAAAAAAAAAAAAAAAAAAAAAGCTGCAACATCTAATGTTTAAAATGGTTTTTTTTTTTTTTAAATCTAATTAAACAAATTCCTTTAGTATCTTGCCCAGCCCAACTTTTGTACCGCAAAGAAATCCTCCCTTTCTTTAATGCTTTGCTTCCCGAAACCGCCTTCACTTCCATACTAGGCTACATCTCTAGATGTAGATATATGGTCTGTCTCCTGCTGCCAAGAGAAAATATAGCAATTTGAAGCAGCTTGTTGGCAGGCACGTCGTAAAGAGAAAAAAAAAAAAAAAAAAAAAAAAAGTCCGGAGCAGGTGTCACCTCGGGGAGATGAACAACTGCAACGCAAGGGGATTTCAAAGGGGGGGGGCCTGTCAATCGGCCAGAACGACCTTGAGGGACAACATACGAACTGGGAAACAGTCGTCACAAACAAGGGTGGTGTCGGCTTTCTTCCGTCGTGGAAACAGCTGTGTAGACATGTGTGAAATGTTTGGGCGGGTTGGGGGGGTGGGGGGGGAGACTTGCAGCTGTCGGAGGGCTAAACTCAAGAGAAGTGGAGGAGTCTCGAGCGTTCAAATGCAACTGGTTAAAATGTTTTGCTCCCATTAGTTGCACTGAAGTAGGACAAAGGAGGGCGTTGAAGCTGCTCCATCGCACGCGGGCCTACGAAACATACTTTAATCGGATGAAAAAGTGCCGTCGTGGTGATTTTATCAACAATCCGCAGAAAACTTTTGAGCCTCAGGAAAGGAGACAGGCAAAGCTTTGTTGACAGATTAGGACCGTCGTTTTAAGTTTCACCCCCGTTTTGTACTTTCTTTTCATTTCATGATAACTCCACATGGACCGTTTGTGGTTTTGTTTTTTTTGCCTCTGCCCCGAACGTCAATAGCTTTTTGGAGTAGCATCTGTTTTCTCCGCGTTACCGTGACAATACACCCCGCTTTCAATGAGAAAGGAACTGACCGAAAAGTCTCCGGCACACGCAAGACGCACTGGAGGAGGAAACTATATACGCTGAACAAAAAACACAAAAAAAAAAAAAACACTTGGTAGATCAAACACAATTTACACCACAATACCACAAGACCACAGATTTAAGACTCCTCTGTGAAGTCTAACAAGCACACAACAACGATTTAAAAACTTTTTTTTTTTATTATTATTATTATTATTATTATTTGTGTGTGTTTTTAGAGAGAACAGAACAGACAGGCCACCTAACAGGACACGTTTAACATAACACACACTGCAGCAACCTTAAGACCACCAAGTCCAAAGGACGGATTATTTTGAGCACTGCTGCTTGTTTTCTTTATAAAAATTTAACAGACTGGATTGCACGGATCAGTTTACACCAGGAGGGGGACGTGGAGGGAAAAGACTACAGCCCCCAAATATCACATCAGAGCTTGAGCCCCGTCCAAAAGGGAGAGCAGACCAAACAACCCCCGAACAGAAAGTCAGACAGACCTCCTCTGCACTGTGGCGGCTTTCATCTCTCACACACATGCAATTATTGGCGGCGGGGTAAAGTTTGGGCTGGTGCTGTGGAAACCCTTGTAAACCTCACACATGTGTGACTTTAGAGCAGCGAGTCTGGGACCGGGAAGACGGGAGCGTCCCAGCAGTGATTTCTTAAACCAGAGAGGGAAGATTTGACTCGTTTTCTATCCCTCAGTACGATTAAAACGTCATGCCAGACCAGACCAGACCAGACCGGTATTACAGGTCTGACTTCTTAACCTCTCCAACAGCGGAGTTACCGGAAAGACACAAAACCAAGCAGTGCAGAAAGTAACCTGCAATCCATACATGAAATAACTCGCAAGTTAAAAAGATATTTTAAGTTAAGAGTCCATTTAATAAACAGAAGAGAGATTTTTTTTTTTTTTTTTTTTTTTTGGGGGGGGGGGGGGGTGATTCAGGGTTATTTTAGTTAGCTCCACAAGGGAGACCTTAGTATGTGGAAAATGTTTTATACGTTAGATAACAAAAAACAGAAGCTAAAAACAGTTTAATGCTTTCAAAACAACAAGAGTTTGCCGGCTGAGCTGAGTGGGGACAAAAGGGAAAACATGTCTCCTTCAAAGCAGAATAAAAACACCCAACAGTCCCAATTCAGTACAAAATAGCAACATGGATCTAGTTCATACATTTTTTTTTTTTTTATGCGTTTATGGGATGCGGAGGGCATCAAATCGGAGATCTTTAGCGGCAAAATCATTCAAAGACTTGGGGAAACTGCCACAATTGCATCCTGGAAAATCAGTGAGGTCTCAAATCATGTTGTCGTTTAACTGACTAGATTTTGTCAGGCTACAATTTGCAATTGCTTTTTAATGAAAAGCATTTGAATGTTGCTGTAGAAAAGTCATCAGTTTATAGTCTCTGTGGCATTTAATAGGCTGAGATTAGAGGACCTCAATACGTAACATTTAGATTTAAACTTAATTTGATCAGATCTACTTTGTTTAGTGTTACACAAGTTATTATTTGCACTGTGTCGTTTTGTTTTTTGTTTTGTTTTGTTTTTTTATTGAGGAAGTGTCTTGTCTCCTGCATTCAAGTGTCTTGTTTATCACGCATCAAGACAGCCAGAACAATCTTTTCAGACCGGTTTAGCAACTGCATACTTCAGAGCCTGCTCGTCCAAGATATGCAACCGAAACCAAGCGTGAAAGTAACGCAGTACTCAGAAAAGCGTGTTATTTTGTACGGGGCGATGTGTCCAAGTCCGAGAGACACACACACACGCAGCACGGGGACAGACAAGGGGGGGGGGGGGGGGGACTGTGGCGCTCTCTAGTGTCCCCAGCTCAGTTACATAAACCATAGGTCCAACCTTCCCGTCATGTTATTGATAGAATCAACATAAAACAAGCGAACAACTCGCGCTTCTCAGAGATATTGAGTGTGCCCAAAAAAATAAATAAAAATAAATAAATAAATCAGCCGTCTGGACGACGCCGCCGACAAAAGGGCGACGCAGTTTTTTTTGTTTTTTTTTTGTTAAGGGTGAAAAAGAAAAAAGAAGAACACAAAAAAAAAAACAACCACGACGACTGCTGCAGCAAATGAAAGGAACTATAACGGAGAAGCGTAACCACGCGTGGAGACGAATGTTTCAGTCCGCTCAACGAATGGAGACAACAACAACAACAACAAAAACGGTATTAAATAAAAAATAAAAAAGTTGAGACGGCTGAAATAATCTTCGTGCACTCCCCTCCTCCTCCCTCCACCTCCTCTCTCCTCCACCTCCTCCTCCCCTCCACCAGCGGTAACTCACTGGCCATTGTTTGGGCAACAAGCAGACACATTCCTCCGGTGCTGTCGGACTCGGCCGCTGGGCGACAACTAAACACGACCCCTCGGAGACTAAAACAAGGAGCCGTTGTAAAACAAGTCTCGACGACTATTTATTTCATCCGCGGCGAAGTTATCGCCACCATTTGGTTCCTGGAGAGTTTTTATTTTATTTTATTTATTTATTTATTTTTTTTAAGGGTGCGCAGGCTCGTTAGCCAGAAATGTGGCTAAACCCCCGAGCTAAGACTGCTTGTGGAACATGTGGAAATCAGGCCCGGTCTAAAATCAACACAGCTTCACCTGGAAAGTGTGATTTTAAAAACTTATCGGTGGATAAATGTTTATCAACACGTCAACATTTCTTTGGTTGTTGTTGTTGTTGTTTTTGGTTTTTTTATAGGAGAGTTAAAGAAAGTTTTCTCGTCGGGCACAAAGTCAAACAAAACTCTCGTGGACGCCAAAAAAAAAAAAAAAAAAAAAAAAAAAAAAAAACAACAACTAAACTCTCAAATCCGTTTTAATGGCTTTTCCTTTTCGGTGGAAGTTGTTGTTGTTACTACGCCCGCCACACGGCCCGGGATATCGGGGTGTAGGTCCGTGCGTCGCCGATGTTCCGCAGCAAAGGATGGGATGCCCAGCGACGCCGAGCCGATACCGGACCGGACCGAACCGTGGTCACGCTCCCTCCCTCCCCCTCCTTCCCTACCTCCTCCCCGGGGTCTCCCACACACACACAATGCCCGCTTACCTTCGTCCAGAAGCCTCTCTAGGTGCGTGAAGATGCCGCAGAGATTTGGCAAACTGGTCATGAGCTTCTTCTCGTTTAATAATTGCATCAAATAGTCGGGACTCGGCCTCGGTCGCTCCTTCACTTCGACCTCTCCGACCATCATCTTTGCGACGAGAGCGAAGAACAAACCACCGTCAAAAAAAAAAACCACAGAATCCTCTTTTAAGAAAAAGAGAAAAAAAAGAAAAAAAAAAACGACCAAAAAAAAAAAAAAAAAAAAAAAAAAAAAACTTGCGGCTCCAATCCCTCGCTTTCTTTCCCTCCTCCTGGTGTGTAGAAGACTCTTGTTTAAAAAAAAAACCCCTTTTAAAATACAGGTTTTGGTTCGTTCTTGTTTTTTTTTTTTCGGGGGACAAAAAAAAAAAGACACCGTTATCTCCCTTCCAGAGACTCGCGCGCCGTACTCTCCTCTACGCCGTGTGCGCTCGGGGACGTTCGATTCCACCACTGTAGGCGCGAGCGACCGTTCTACCGGAAAAAGGGTCCGTCCTCCCTCGACGCTTATTGGCCGCGCGGTCTTTCGTGGGGACCGACGGCGTGACCAATGAGCGCTCGGATCCGGACCGAGAAGGAGGGGTGGAAAAAAAACAAAAAAAAAAAAAAAAAAAAGTTGGTGAGATGACGGACAGAAATACTGGCCAATGATAGGCCGTGCGCAGGAACGCAATGCCCTCCCCCCCTCCCTGAAAGTGTTGTCAACACAGAAGATCACAAATTTACTTGTTTTTAGCTTTCCAAACCGACAGAAACAGTTACGTACTAATTTTTCCACATTCAATATTTTTGTTTCTTTATAGTTTTACACTGTAATCAGTAATAACTTTTATAACAACGGCAGTACCCATGACATTAGTATGTGTGTGAATGGACTGCGTTTGCAGTCCCCAGAACTGTAAGTGAAACGTCACTCAAGATAATATTTTAATATTTTTGCTTTGTTTTAGGAAGCTAAGTAAATCCTTTATAAATTTAGAGTCATGAGTCATAATTTTATTTGAATTTCTTTTGATTTTCTTAACTAGTTGGTGCAGCGTATTGTGGCTGAGATTCGGGGTAACAATCAGAAATCTGAATACTATTTGTACGAAGGCATATGAACAGCCATGGTTTCTATGTTCCAAGTAAATGCCAAATACCCAAAATGATTGAAAACAAAAGATGAAAAAAAAAACGGCATAACTGTGCACATGTAAATGGGGTCACTATGTATGACATGTACTTAACTTTAATTTCATCAAAAAAAGATCCACTCTTCTGAGAAAGAACTGTTTACCAATTCTGACTGGTTTTATATTCCCCGTGTTTCAACTAGAGACTGTATATAAGCTAGAGACGTACGTATTAAATAAGTATAGTGCACTAAAATGGTGTGCATGCGGGGCGCTTCAGCGATGAAGTCAGTTCTCCTCTACGGTAAAGATTCATCGTCATTAACTTTTTCAAGGGGAGAAATGATAAAGAAATCCTTCACGTTGCACAAGGGCATCCAGGCAGTCCTTTATTCGTCCACTCCAGTGTCAAAACAACAATCCAAGCGACTGCATAAAAGCACAGCAGCCCCAGTTGTCTCTTGGATTTTAGGAGGTCTTTTGTAATTCTCTGTTTTTTAGTGATGACGTGTATGGGTCTCCTAATCTGCTACGGAGTAGTGAGGTGGTTTGAAAAGCCGTACGTGGGTTGAGTGTGTGTTCAGGCTCCCGCTTCACACATACACAGGGTTTGTGTGCGACACACTTGCCAAGACCCGGCCTACGAACCAGGCTGATTGTGGATCCCGTGTGTGTGGGCTTCACTTTAGGCAGCTGAAATATGAAAGGAAGATCAACCTGTGCAGTCCATATCCTACAAGATTGCCTATTGTTACTCAAGACCTGTACGTCTTGTTATCCGCCTTGGGACCGATTGATCAGTGCTCCGGTAATGAATGTAGCCCTTTCATTGTCCTGTCCTTGGGAGGACCTTTCTACGTATCCTCTGAAGATTAACACCCTTGATCAATGGAACGCACACAACCAGCTTCCTCCAGTTATTCACATCCTACTTTGTGTGAAAATAAACCACAACTGGTCCGTTCTGATTTAAACAGCTGCTGTTTGAGAGGCACCCGGCTAAATCTGAGCCCCGACCTTGGCCGTCGTTCAATTTGTCCGCTCTCCGCTCACCCACTCATATCTTTGTAAAATTAGCCCCCACACCGGGTGAGTGAATTGCTTAAACAGCTGCACTATGACCTTCTGGCTTTGGTTCGTCACCACTGTGTTGGTATGAAGGAAAGGCAATTAAGTTCAAGGTTTTAGAATTAGTGCAGCATGTCCAGTAAATTGATCAAAACAAAACTAAGTACATGCGGTGATGTGTTTGGACAAGTTTAAATAGACTGACTTTGTGTCACAGCATTATTACCTCAGGAGACATGTACAACATTTATGCAAAACTGAAACCTCCTAACAAATAAAAGATAACAAAAAAACAAACAAACACAAAAACATGTATAATCGGTTCCTCGTCCCCCAAACAACAGCATTTAGGAGTGCAGCAGGCGACAGGAGTCTCAACATCAAAGCAGGAAGACAGATACAGTTGCCTTAACAACCGGTGCATCATGCATCTTTGCCCTTCAGCCCGCATCTACTTATAGCTACAGCATGTTTTAGCTATAATTATTGTTGCGCCTCAGTTAAGTCTCAGACGAACCCAGCGCAGAGGAGACCGTCCTGATCGCTGGGCAAGGGCGCACAAACACTGGCACCAAGGCAAGGGTGCAGCTTGTTACTCATCGTCTTGGTCAATGTAGGAGTCAGTTCACTTTCTCATGTTTCTTAAAACATTTACCTCCGTTTAATGGCCCTGCACTTGATGTTGTCTGAAATTCACGGTGAGCCTGTCACGATTTCAACCGGTGACCAGAGGAAAAAAAAACACAGACGGTAAGGCTTTTGCGGAACGACTTGTCATTTACACCGCCGCCAATTACACAGGACGTGTAACGTTAGTCCCGTCGCCCGAGCGGTCTGCGGTATCAGCGTGATATCTTAAAGCCCGCACGATAAAACATCCCTTGAAGTCAAACGCTGATAAGCGACGCCGGTGGGTAAGACTGAGCAGATAGGCGGAGGGGATGAGAAAACACAATTTTTCATGTGACTTGAAGACAGCTAAATTGTTCATAGTGTTGACTTTATTGCACCTCCTCCGTCCCCCCCCCCCCTCCCACACACCCTTTTGTTCTTTGAATATAAGCGATGGAAAAGTCACAGTCTTCTTGCATCAAAAGGAATCTGGCATTTCTTCGGAGCTTTGAAAACGGGTTTAGTTCTTATCACTAACGGTGAGCATGGTCATTTGCACCTTGCCTGGCGCTCATTCTTCTGAGATGGGTCACATACAGCTTCCGTATGTGTGTGTCGATATGTGTGTGTGAAATGGCAACACGGAGTTAGAGGGAGAGAGACGTGTGCTTATGTGTATTGTATGTGTATTGTATGTGTGTGTGTGTGTGTGTGTGTGTGTGTGTGTGTGTGTGCGTGTGTGTGTGAGCCCGTGCATGTGTCTTCTGACAGCCTGAGAGTAAACAGAAACGATATTAATCCCTCCTTTTGCTCTCCCTGCCCTTGTGTTTTCGTCATTTTTAATAACACGGTTTCCATTCAACAATTAATCCAATTAACAAGGATCCAGATAATTAATGAACATGCGTTTAGCCCCTTTTGAAGAGAGGCTGTTAACTCAGCCACAATGAGCTCGGAGAGCGCCCTGGGTTTTCAACTGAAAGTATGCTGCCGCAGACAACGAGGCCCTCGGTGGGGGCCCCGTGGCTTGTTGCGGCTTGCCTCGGGGGCCGCAGCCGCAGGGAAGCGACTGAGAGCCGGTGACTCTGTCGAGGCAAGGCTGTCTGCGATAACGGCGGCTCTGGAGGAGGCAAACAGAGACTCCCCGGCTCTGATAACACGCATACATACAAACAAGAACAACATCTTTCCTTTTTTTTTTTTTTTTTTTCTTCTGACTTGCTGGTTTTGAGACTGTGGGGAAAAAGTGCCTGGCGGAATCTGGGTCATTTACATTTTGAGGAAGGTGTGAGCGCACAGCGCAACAGAAATAAATGCCCTTCCAGCAACCACAGCATATACGGAGCATACACAGAGAAATACATAATGTACCTATTCATTTGAACTCCGATCGTAAGCGTGACATGACAAGTGCTCGACTCTGCTCGTGTGCGTGTGTTCATGCAATGCTGCCCTCATACTAGTTTGTGCACGCTCGCATGAAACAGTGTCTGCGCATTCCTCACTGTCAGTGACAGAACAATATTTATGTATTTTGAGATCACCCGACGTTAAAAATTGTAGACCTTACAGGTGTACATAGCTGAAGCTGAGCAATGGTGGGGCACGTTGGGATCAACTTCCCCCTCCAGGGTTAGTTGGGTGGCATGTAAAGACGGATTTATTTAAGGGCCTCTGAAATGGTTTGTGGGCATTCGTTTTAAATGTCAGTGTTTCCAACCACACAGAGCAGGTGTTGCCATTTAACTTGTCTGATGATTTGCAATCATAAAATTCAAAGATTGATTGCAGCCACGGGTCATATACACAACACATATTTGGGATAAAAGTAGCTCCGAACTGGTTGAGTTCGGAGAAAGTCATAAAAATGAGGGATGTCTCAGACCCAGATTTAAGAGTCCGAAGTTTTTGGTTTGAGAGGAATTCACAAAACATTTTAGTGCTTAAAGGAGTCTGAGAGAAGCTCAGGTAATAGAAAAATGCTGTCATAATCAAATTTTGATTCTAGTGCGTTCATAAAGACTCAGTTGGCTGACAAACAAATCAAAACAGTCCAGTATCACCGGACAGGATGCTCAGCACAACTCTGCGCCACCAGGGTCTGTTGTTGCAGCGCCGGTGAACGTCTCAGCCATCCGTCACAATTATTAATCAAATCAAAATGCTCTACCCGGCAGTATTATTAAGTGTTACAAGCAACACCAAATGTATTAAATAAACAAAGCTTCTTTTTTTTTCAGCACCATTACAGGAGTTGCAGGTTGGTCAGCCGCTGCATTCGCTCCGCATCCGGGTTCAAAACGGCAGTCCTACCAGTCACCTGTCAGGGCTCTAATTTTAGTCTTCACCTTCCTCCCCGACCGTCTGCACATCAAGCTGTTCCAGCTGCGGGTGCCCCACCCCATCTGCCTGTGGATTACGGACTTCCCAAACATCAAGAACCAACAGGTGTGGCTCGGCACCCACCTGTGTGTCCCCGCCCCCCCCAACCCCTCCCCTCCACCAACGCCGCAGAGACGGGCAACATACTCCTCACTATGTTCTTCATCAGGCTGCTCCGGAGGACGAACACGAGATCAAAAAGTCCGGCTCTGGTTCGACAGAACCGCTGTCGAGAGTGTCCTCACCTGCCTCCATCGCTTGTGTGGCGCCTCCGTCCGCACCCAACGCGGACCGGGTAGCACCGCGGTGACGGGACAGCCGGCACGCGGGCAAGAAACAGGTACTTGTTTTGTGTGCTGGGAAGCGGGCCGGGACCTGGATCGACCCACCGGCTCGTCAGAAAACTTCAATCCGTCTGTAGGTGCTCCTTCATCATGACCAGCCACTTAAACAAACCATGCCAGCTCCCTCCTCACACACACACACACACACACACACTGTTGTCTCACTGCACTGTGTCACCAAGTCAAAGTCCTAAATACATTGTACATTTGGCAAATGAAGAGATTCTGATCCTGATTGGACTCGCTGGAGTGTGTTTAGGCTGCAAGAGAGAGGGTTGACACAGAACGAACCCGACATGGTGGCCAATCACGTGAGGCAGCGGTCGGTCGGACCGGAAAACGGGCCGGAGAGCTCGTTTACCAACGCGGCGTTGTGGCATGCTGCTGTTTACTGCAAGATGAAAGAGGCCGATCACCGCCGAGATAACCTCACCAGAGCGGCACAACCCTGTCATGAGGCCGTGCAAAGACGTCAGTCGGGTATAGTTGGTCTCCCAGCACCAAAAACAGCAAACTGGGCCTGGTATCCATTACAGTTGAGAGTAAAGGGGACTGGACTGGAGTTGGGGGGGGGGACGTGTTACGTTTAACACCTTCCTGTCGGTCGCATTACAGGGTTGAGAAAGGCCAAAACAGGCACAAAAAGAGGCGTTTTCCACATTTAACCAGCTTCGTGTGAAGCTGGGTTCAGACGTAGCCGTATTTCCGCACGGGTCTTTGACCTGTTTGTGGCTGTAGAATTAAGGGACAAAGTGTTCAACGAAAGTGGAAGAGACGTAACTGTTATTATTTTTTTTTTAATTCTTTCCATCCTTCACGAATTAGACCACGGATAAGAAAGAATCGCACACTACTGGTTGTGCTTGAAAGAAACGTTGTCGGCCGGTTGATTGTCACAGAGAGAGGCGGCGTGAGAGAGAAAAAAAAAATATATATATATCTCTCACAATTCAATCTGACACCGCAACATTTCTGCTCTTCTGTTTCCAATAAGCCATTTTGCCCTCCCCACCACGAGCGATACACCATTCTCTATTTTGTTAAAGGTCACCTTGGGTGTTGTAGAGTAGATGGTCCAGCGGTTTGGCAATCTGGTGATGGAAACGTCTGTTGGCCTGCCTGTTGTCACGCAGACGGGTTGGGGGGGGACGGACGGAGTGGTGAAGGGGACGACAGCTGGAGCCACTTGGGATAGAAGGCTGCGGTGGGGAAAACAGCACACCTCCAAAACTCCCACCTCGAACCCGCTCATCATCAATCGGCAGGGAGGAAACGACACACGCAACCACGCGTTCACGGGTTTACAGTAAGAGCCGAGGACAAACAAGTTTCACCCTCCTTCCTCGTGCTGTCCCCTCGCGGAGGAGACGCCGGTGTCAATACAGCTTAAAGGAGTCCGGCCGGTGCTACATCTGTCCCCCCCCGCCAGTTCGCGGACAGCGCGGGGTCCGTCCACCGCGCCCACCGAGGGTCCCTGCATTTGTTTACTTGCTTGTTTTTGCCTTGTTTGTGCGCGCCTGCCAACCCGTAGCGGGGACAGAAATGAGTGTTTGCGAGAGATAAGACCTGCAAGAGAGGAAAGAAGGGGGGGGGGGGACGAACAGAGAAAAGTGGGAGAAGGAGAGTCACGGAGAACGGCGGCACACGATCCTCATTGATCACGTCTGCTCGGAGGAGGATTGATCCTGTGTTGTGGTCTGGGACCCACACACACACACACACACACACACACACACACACACACACACACACACACACACACACACACACGCACGCACGCACACAGAATCACGCTGACCATCACAAGCACAGATAAGAGAATCCCTCACAAACCTAAACAGTGAATCGGGATGTGAGATTTTCAGCTGACTTCATTCATATTTAAGGGGAGGGTTATCGAGGGATGCACAAGGAAAACAGAACGTGAGCTCAAGAGTGTTTACGTTATCCCTCCACTCTTGGAATTAAGCCTGCGAATTAGACACCTGGTATATGGAGAGGCAGATAGATAAATCTCCATTGTGCTGTCACGTCTCGCACATGCTCAGTGGGTCCCTGGATGAGCGTGGAGTCCGCCAGGCAGACGGGAACAAGACAAATCATTCCCCCGGGGGCATTTATTTTCGGTTGCACGGCACAATCCCCTCGTCGCTGCTTCTAACAATCTGCCTTGTGAGACTTTAAACACTGGCGTGAGAGAGACAGGACAGAACAGGAAGAAGAAGAAGAAGAAGAAGAAGGGACGAGATGAAAGGAGGAAGGAAGTGATAAAGAGGAAGACGCATGAAGACTTCCTGAATGCTTATTAAATCCTCGGCTGTCCACTGGGTTAACGCTATGACATGCAACACACAGCCCAGCTTTGATCATATTAATTGCGGCCCACATGGATGAATTATTTGATTTTCGACTTGGGGGATCGTTGTGCACAAAGTGGGGCATTCGCATTCAGCTCGTTCGTTCAGATAAGGGAGCGTGGTGATGTCGTTAAGTGCCAGTTGTCGCCTCAATCCTCTTTTGTTTTTCACTTGTGGCGGGGGAAAAAAAAAAAAAAAAAAAAAACCAGACAAACAAGTGGTTTCGTCTTTTGGTCTCTTTATTCCTCTCCCCGCGGCTGACTGCTCCTAAATCTCAGGTCTGGCTGCAAGCTCGACAGCTCTCTCTACCAGGTGACACAACGTCCCACTCCCCTCCGTCCATCCATCTCCACGTGGCCCACACAGCCCTCTCCTTCCCTTCATTTTTTTTTCCTCAGCGCTGGATTCATCTTACACCGCCGCTCTGTCTCCGGGCCTCAGGTGTAACCCATCTCCCCGTCGTCCTCTTTATTCAACATCCTCTCTCTCTCTCTCTCAAAACAACACACCGCAAACGTTGCCGTGCTGCCTTTTCGTCTTCCATAATTGTCCCCTCAGTCTCAGCCTTTCCTCCGCTACCGTCAATCCCCCCCCTCCCCCCCCCCCACCCCTCCGTCAACAGAACGCTATCAGCGTGTTTGTGTATCTTTTTGTCGCGCCGCTCACCGCAATACAAAAGCCTTTGTTGGCCTGCCACCGCCGTGATGTGGTGGAGATTCACAAGGACGAACTTGAGCTCCGTAGAGACAGATTTCAGGAAGTCGCTGTTCATTGTGAAAGAACGTCTCAACCTCAAGTAGCCGGTGGTGTGCGAGCCAGACGCACGTGTACACACTTGTCTGCCCGGTTGACTGCTGTTCTGTATGAATTTGGCGCATAAATCGTCCCTTGCCAGTGCAATACGCAGCGCTTCCATCAGGCAAATGGTTTGCACGTGTTACCTCAGCTGTCGTCGTCGTCGTCGTCGTAGGAGGCTGGGCTAGCCACGGGCTAAGAATAACCCCGGGGTGGACTGAGTGCCCCGTGGGCCCCGCGTCGTCTGGGGTTGACCCCTTGGAGTCCAGTTGCAATAGATAGTGAGGAGTCAGGCCGGGTCCCGGATTAGAGAACTCTATTCCACCCTTGTAAGGATGAAGGCAGGTGTGCTTACGCGTTCAGCGGTCAACGTTGGCCCTGAACGCAACACCGTGGAAAGATGTGGAAAACATGCACACTCACCAAGTGATCCATAAATCCAGTTAGTGGTCCGTGTTGCACTGTGAACAAAGTGGGATTCACACATAATTGAAATGGTGGTTTTTATTTTAGCTTTGCATTTTTTTTATTTTTATTTTTATTTTTTTTAAAAGAAGCCCAAATTTCTATAATCTCTTCAGTGCCTTTTATAAACAAAAGACAAAAACTGACGAGCGAGGTGGGAGTGACATGTCAGGTAATCGACCCCGCATCCCAACAGGAATATCTTTCACAAGACACAAGGAACAACAAAACAAAAAAACCCTGAGAAATCCTCTCGACTGAAAATAATAATGTGGCTTGATCTGTGACAGATAATACCTGCTGTAGGGAAGTAGAGCAGGATCTTATAGCCTGTGCCGGGGAGCAATCTATTTCCTTGAGTATACTGGTGCACGCGCAGTGACAAAATGATCAATTGCTCATTATGACTAAAAGAAAAGGGTCCGAATATTATGATCTGGATCAGTTCACCTCTATGCTAAATTTGTTGGGGCTTTTTTTTTTTTTTTTTTTTTTTTTTTCCATGTCCGAGAACAGGACGAGATAAGGGAGAGGTTCAAGTAGTGTCATGCTTGGTCTTTCTGGCCCGTAGGCCTGAACCAGTCATGCGGTGATGCTTTTGATAGACCAAATAACCTCAATGACTGCCTCCATTTCTGTTCATTTCACACTTCTCTCTATTACCTACATGAAGAATTACAGCTTGGTGTAGTGGTTTGGTATTGTTTGCCGTTATCGTGTATGTGTGTGTGTGTGCGTACTTGTCTTACTCCTGGTGTCGGATTGTAAATCTTTTCAGAGTGGGGACCTGCCTCCATTTTGAAGACAAAAAGCTATTTTCCATAATGTTAAATTTCCAGGTTAAGGATAGGTTGAGATTAAGGTTTAGAGTGTGTCTCAAATAAATGAACGTGAGTCAATATAATGTCCTTTAAAGTGATAGAAACGTGATTTTGTGTGTGTGTGTGTGTGTGTGTGTGTCACCATATTCTTTGATGTTCCTCTCCAGTCTGTCACCTTTCTTCCTGAAGAGGTGTCAAAACGGTCACCATTTAGCATTTAATGCCAATTAACACCTGTGATGTGGCCTAATTGAGCCACAGCAGTCAGACTGCTGGGGCTTTTAACTTTAATACTTTCACTTCACTAAATCTCAGAGGCAAATACTATACTTTTGTCTGACAGCTTTGGTCACTCGTTACTTTTAAGATCACAGTTTTTCATACCCTTTTCTCTCCAATGAAAACCATGTATCTCCAAATTTGGTGATTCTGAATTCGATTTTTTTTTTTTTTCTGAGTAAACTAAAGGATTAGATGTTCCTTTATGGGTCGAATGATACAAACATACGATGGTCTCATGGAATTTGATACATTACTGTGGATTAAACCAACCTGTAGTACAAAAAGTAGTTAAAATTAGCGTACTTACATAATTTAAATTATATAATGGCCATTAATTCAACAGTAATATTAATCCAGAAACATCATATAGTAGTAAAACACTGACAGGGAGCGTTTCCTGCATGGTGTTTTTTATACTTTTGATGCTTTAAAACATATTTCACCTGCACTGGAATCCTTACATTTGTTTCCTGTCCAGAATTAATTTAAAAACATTATTGCTTTTGAGCCCAATTTAAATGTATTTTCTACAGCTTTAATGTCTCCTCATTTGTGTCCACAAGTGTTGTTTTTTGTAAAAAAAAAAATTTTTTTTTTTTTTCCCTAAATTTCTTTAAATTACATTTGTATTGCTTAATTAATGGTTTCATTTGTTTCCACATCATCCGATATGTTTTAATTCTGCCTGACGCTGTGCGGCGCTGTGGAAAACGTATGTTGTGTGGAGAAATGCTACACGAGTAAAACCGACTTGACCAAAAAGAATATTTGGGGAAAAAGCTCAGAAAAACTGTTCCCCGTGTTTCTCTTTGTACCCCCCCCCCCAGCCCCCCTCTCTACCTCCACGCTCTCCGTCCTTTGCTTGGCCAGCTGCTTGCCTGTGGCTCAGTGAAATTGGACAGGTGAAGCGGGACAGCGGGGCGTCACTGATACAGTTCGACAGAACTGCAGGCTATTCAGAGTTCGATCGGCTCATTAAGTGAGAACAGAGGTGAAATCCCCCCCCCCCCCCGCACCACCCCCCTCCTTTAAAAGTGGCTCACGTTGCTGTATTTGTTTTTTTTTTTTTTGCTCCGCAGCCGCAGTTATTAAGGCGTATTGTCTTGAAAGGGGAGCGCTCAGCGCTGCTTTTTCATCTTTCACTGCGCAGATCAAGCAGCAGGCAGAGAAGCAGAGCGCTTCTCGGCTCAGCAGCGTGGAACACCTATTCGGTGACATTCTTTTCGAGACGTGCCGAAGTTGAAATACGAGCATTATGAACCTGTCTTCCGGTTGAGAATGGATTTCTCCACAGGCTTGTAAAGTTGCTTCTGCCGGAGACATGACTTACAATAAGAGATGGTGCGAGTGTCCTTGCCAGTGTCCCCCCCCCCCCCCCCCCGTGTGCACGCGTCGGCGTGCGTCCGCGCAGGGGGGAGGCAAACGTGGCCGCCGACACTTCCCTCGGCGCCTTCGGCACCACGGAGGGTAAAGGGCGGCGTGGGAACGCAGAGTTTGGTCGAAGACGCCTACCGGTCCGGGTAAACAAAGGATGTCAGGTAAAAGTTGCCGAGCGCTCGCCGAGATCGCCGCGGGCCACACGAGTTCAAAGGAAGTTAACCAAACGCACGCGCGCGCGTGTGCGTTTCACCGGCTGTCACGCCGGCGTGCCTTTTCCCCGCGTGTTCAGACGGGCCGTCTCCAGCTGGGGTTCGTGACAGAATGGGTACGGTGGTACACAGTACAGTACGCAGCAGCGGCACAGCTGCCGCATCACTCTCCACAAAAAAAAAAAACCAACCCTCGGACAGCATTGGCGACTTCTCAAATAAAAATGTTTTCCGGTGACGAGATAACGGCTTTCATTTGTTTACTGGAAAATACGACTGAATATTTTATATTGTAAAATAGCGTACTTACTTCAAAACGCTCACGCGGGCTTGAAAACAGGCTGTAAAAAAACAACAACAACAACCAAAACACTGGAGTGGGGGGGGGGGGGGATGTTTTCTTCTTCTGCCTTTAAAAACAGTGTCAGTGTGCGGTGGAGACGGCTCGCGCTGACGTAAATCTAAACTGGCCGAAGCTTCTTTTATCTGCGAGAGAGTGAACAACGAAACTTTTAGTCTACATTCAAGCATCATCATGAGTGTGGGGGGGGGGGTGATGTTTGACAGGGAAAAGATAGATTCTGACGTTTCACCAAAGTTTTATTTTTTTTTTTTTATAGATTTTCTAAGATGCTTTGAAAACAAAAAGTCAATATGCCCGGAGGATTCTCTGTCAGCTATCCAAGTGAATCACCGGAGACGTTGAAAAATACAACAAAACAATACATTCATAATGTTTTAAACATATGCTGAGATGAGGATGAGGGCAGATGATAGTGGAGTGATAAAGAGGAAAGAGCCTTTGCAGCTTCGGGCTGACAGCTCCCCCCCTCCCCCTCCCCTCCCCCCCCCCCACCCCACCCTCAGTTCTTCATGCAGGACTCGTAGGTAGGTACCATATACTTGATGTTTATAAAGGCGGTGGGTCCTCCGTAGCGCTCAAACAGCTGCAAAGTCTCCTGGATCAGCTCGCCGATGTTCTCTCTCTTTCGCTGGCCGTACTCGACACGATCTCCAAGATTTTCTGGGGACGGGGGAGGGGGGGGGGGGACAGGGGGGGCGAAAGACGGAGAGACAGACAAAATGAGAAAAAAACAAAAAAACAACCAAAAACAGAGATAGTTTGTCTCGGAGCTCGGTCTTGAGTCGTCGCGGACGGCGAGGCCGGTGTCGGGGCTCACGGAGCACCACCTGTGGCCACGCCGCACCGCCTTGCTGCAGACCGAGTCGGCAAACGGCATCCTTCCATCTGACTTGAAACCCAGCGGACAGACTGAATTTAATTTACTCCTCTCACGCCGCGGCCGTTCGGGACTGAACGGCAGAAGAGTTTTCAGCTGTTCAGCTGAAAGTTTAATGAGGCGGTCTGCAGAGAGGAGAGCAGCTTGGAGGGCGTACGAGTTAGTGACAGCTCCGCTGTTGCACAATGCTGCGCTGATGTACACGAGGCATGAGCAATGATCTGGAGTCATGCTCCACAATGCGTGTGTGTGTGTGTGTGTGTGTGTGTGTGTGTGTGTGTGTGTGTGTGTGTGTGTGTGTGTGTGTGTGTGTGTGTGTGAGGTTGCTGGTGCTGCTTACACAACACAATTACTATCACACCATCATGCAAAGGAACTGTCCGTTTTCACATTTTGATCTGAACATGTAGGATCAAGGGCAATTTGACTCAGAAAGAATATTACCAAGGTCAGTCAGAATACAACAAGAAGGTTGCAGAACCTTCCCTTCCCCAGCGGGCGCACACGCACACACACACACGCACACACACACACACACACACGCACACACACACACACACACACACACACACACACACACACACGCACACGCGCACACACACGCACACGCGCACACACACTGCACTAAAACACACAAAATTGTCCAACAGGAGTTAAGCGCGCTGGGGGAACTTGTTATCGAAAAAAACATTCCTGAGGTGTCCAGCTTCCACTCGTTCTTCTCTTTCACCAGCAAGCACACTTAAACACACACAAGCACACACAAATACACACTTAAACACACACAAATACACACTTAAACACACACACACACACACACACAGATGGTAACTTTATCAGCACATAGCAAACTGCCAATCTCATGCCACTGCACTGGGGTATCAACAAACACTTTTTAAAGGAATGAGGCATGCACACACACATACAAACAGACACACAAACAGACACACACACACACACACACACACACACACACACACACACACACACACACACACACACACACTGCTCAACTAAAATATCCTGGAGAGAGAGTGTCGATTTTATTTTTGGAGACTACAAAATAAAACCAAGAAAAACAAACTGGCCCTTCGACTTAAAAACAGGAGAAGAGAAGAGAAGAGAAGAGAAGAGAAGAGAAGAGAAGAGAAGAGAAGAGAAGAGAAGAGAAGAGAAGAGAAGAGAAGAGAAGAGAAGAGAAGAGAAGAGAAGAGAAGAGAAGAGAAGAGAAACATTAACGTTGACATTAACATTATACAAGTGAAACATTAACGGCGGCACTTAAAGCGTGGACCCGGCAGCCCCTTCTTTCACTCCTAATTAGACCTGGAGAGAGAAGGGGGGCATCAAACCTTGCCACTTTTTCCAAACAGCAGTCCATCCTTTATTCTCTCTCAATCTCTTCTAATCTCTCATCTTCCCTGACAACCACCAACCCCCCCCCCCCTTCTCCACACACACACACACACACACACACACACACACACACACACACACACTCCACCCCCTCCCTTCCCGTCTTCCCCCTCGCCTTTCCGCCCATCCATGGCCTCCTCATTAAAACACAACGAGAGCCAGTCCCATAAAGTGGGCTGTTAAGCAGGAACACGTCTATGATCTCAGTCTGCGGCACTTACTTTCTGCTGAGGACTCACTCATTTCACATGAAAGCCGACGGGGTAGGGGTGAATAACCGCTGGTCAGACGCGGTGCAACTTTGGCTTCATTTAGCGGCTATTTACTCTTTTCTTTCTCGAGAAACAACGGCAATAACTGCAGAAACACAGAGGAGCGAAGGCCTTTCAGACAAGCTCTTGTTTGTATCTAAACTGGTGTTCTACCCACAACACAGGCCTCTGCGCCCTACTAGTTAGCAAAAAAAAAAAAAAAAAAATCCCAAATAGCATCCAAACTGCAGCCATCTGAGCAATAAAAGAAAAAAAAAAGAAAAAAAAAAAAAAAAAGGCAACGCAATCATGGAGGATTTTACAACAACAGTAGTCTGTGATGTGTGTACGCTTAGGCGGGATACAGCAGGGAGTAAAGTGACGGGAGTCACTCTTACAGTCTGTTTCAGCTCCGTGGTGTGTGTGTGTGTGTGTGTGTGTGTGTGTGTGTGTGTGTGTGTGTGTGTGTGTCTGTTACGGACGTTCGGTTGGAGGGTTGAACTGAACCAGAGTCGGACTGTTAGTGTGGAAATGAGCAGCCAAAGCCAGCCTACAGGGAGAGCTTGGCCTTCAGACAGAGAACACGGGGAGTCGGGAAGAGGTGCGGCTTGGGAACCAGCAGAGCTCAGAACAGTTTACTGGGGCCTGGAGGGGAGTGGGGTGGGGTGGGGTGGGGGTGGGGTGGGGAGCACGGGACGCAAAGGGGGGGCCGGGGCAGGGTGGAGGGGGGGGGGGGATCGTTGCTGTTGCTATACTGAGCCTTTCAGCCCCCTCCGACTGCATTTCTCTCCTGCTGAGCAGTTGTGAGGCCAGCAGCATCAAAAGGAGGAGGGCAGAGGGATTTTGCAATGACTCTCAATATTTAAAGAGCAGAAAAGGGAGAAGTGTGTTTAAGGCGGACTGGAGGAAAAGGAACGAGGAGAGGAGGAGGAGGAGGGGCGGAGGGGGGTGAGGGGGTGGGTGAGGGTGTTAAAAGCTGCTTCTGCAAATGTCCTTCAGCAAAATAACTTCTTTTGCTTGCTTTTTTTTTTCTTTTTTTTTTTTCTTCTTCTTCTTCTTCTTCTCTCCAGCCAACCTCCCTGGCTTTTTTTTTTTTTTTTTTTTTTTTTTTGCTTTCGGCAATATCCCTAAACCTGGAGCAGAGAGAGAGAGAGAGAGAGAGAGAGAGAGAGAGTCAGAGAAAAAAAAAATCTTTAAAAACAATCACAATAAAAACTCTCGCCCTGTGAACAGAAGGAAAAGGACCCTGGCAGGGGTTGGCCGTCTCTTGAGGAAGAGGAAGGGTCGATACAGCAGCAGATGGGGGAGGGTCCTCGGTGGAGGGAGGAGAGGAAGTTTGGTTTCTGCCTTTTTCATGCTAAATGCCTGGGATTGGAGGGAGGATGTGGTGGTGGTGGTGGTGGTGGGAGGGGTGTGTGTGTGTGTGTGTGTGTGTGTGTGTGTGTGTGTGTGTGTGTGGGAGGGAGTGGGGGGGGGGGGCGTTACAGCACATGGAGCAGTGAGGTGAGGAAGCTGAAAGGAAGAGGTGAAGACGAAGAGATGTCAGTCTGTCCTTTCATTTAGGCATCAGGGCCTGTGCCTCTCTCTGGCTCCACTGTGATTTCTGCCAAACTATAGCAGACCAAACCACACACAACAACAGCTGCAGCCTTCCTCCTGCTCCTCCTCTTCCTCCTCCTCCTCCTCCTCTTTCTCCATCCCACATTCCCCACGATCCAAAGCAAACAACCTGTCTTTCCACATCAAGCTGAAGACAGACGAAAAGACTTCTGCCGTCACAGAATGGAGGCGGCGCTCGGTGTTTCTCAGAATATGTACATGGTGAACTTTAGGGGCGTTTTTTTTGGTTGTTTTTTTTTTTTTACCATCAGCCGGCAGTCAATGGATGACTGGCAAGAACGCCTGATGGCTTTATTTTCTGTTTTGTTTTTTTCTTTCTTGTGAAACGGCACCGGAGCTGTACTTTGACCCCGTCCTGAGGTTCCTGGCTGAGGTCAGCATGCCTTATGTGTATGTTGTGAGGTTGTAATCTCCTGTCTTGCCAAAGAGCGGGTGACGCAAGCACTGCAGCGGCTTTGGGAAGTTCAGCTCAAAATTCCAGAGCTGATTCAACACGACATCGACCCACCTGCCTTTGTTTCTAATCAACTTACCCGTGATTGTGGAAGTTCCTTAGGAAAGCAGTTTAGCGAGGAGCTCCCCCCCTGCCCCCCCCCCTTTCCTCCCTCCTCCTCCTCCCCAACACAATAGCCCTTTGATCATAGCAGCCAGATGCGGAAGAGGATCAATGACTGTGAGAGACCTGTTTTTTTGGTTGTTTTTTTTTCCTAGGTGTTTCGGCCTCGCTGGAATAAAGGAAACGGAGCGGTGCAGGTTATGAGAGCGTTGAAACAGCTTGAGTTCCAGGAATACTTTAACTGGCTGCACACAGCTGAGGGTGTTATATGAGTGCATGTGTTGTCATTCTTGCATATCACCAATCTCACAGTCCGCCAACCATATTTTGCACGAACATACTGTAATTTATCCGTTTTTTTTTTCACAATTATTGTGACTTCATCTTCGGTAGGTTTCGTCACGTCAGCTGGAGAAATAGAGTTTTTTATTTTTTAAATGCAAGACTTCATGCATTTCATTTCTACTAATATTTTAATTCCAGCTCAAAATTATTACACAGAAATTTTGAGGGTCACGTTCATAACTCTTCTTCCTCGTTTAAGTGACATCCACACTAATACGTGTTGATCTTAAAATGGCATTTTAAAACCAAAATGATCTCCATCTTCATACTTCAGCACGGTTTCAGAACTAATCATTAATACCAACACGCCTGAAAACACATAGAAGAAATTTCCCCTCGGGGATTAATAAAGTGTATAAAATCAAAAAAAAAAATTAAAAAAAAATCACATGACCATGACCTGATACCGGCATTGGACAGAATAGCTTGTGTGTGCATAAAGCAGTCGCATTACAAAATGCAGAATTTAACTGCACGACAGCTGCTCGGTTGGACAACGAGGTCAAGAATATCCTGTAATTTATAATCCACGTTGAATTAACCTCTGGTTGTCGAGGGTAATGTAGTTTATTTTTGTCCAAAAAAGGGTCACGTGATTGGGGCGTGACGAAAAGGGGAGGGCATGTCGTGGGTGATAGGACCCAATCAGGAAGCAAACGTGGGTGTCCACATCATTGTTTTCAAAAGTCTTCCTTTCCACCCATCTGGATGCAATCCTGGAGGTTTCAAAAAAAACAACAACAACAAAAAAAAAAAAACCGTTTTAAAAGTCTCCATTTCAGGGGTTACAAAACACCGGAGTAGTGTGGATGGTGTAAAGAGTGAGTTATATAATTTAAAATCAAAATGTTGTGAGAGTGAATGTAGCCGTAGACCTTTCGGGTACAATTTTATGCAATCAGGCCATAAGGACAGAGAGCTGGGAGGTTGGTGGTGGGGCATGTGTGACAGAAGGTGTGAGGCTCTGAGGGAGGCGGTGACGAGGAGTGGATGGGACCACTGGAGGAGGTCTGGGCTTAACAGCAGGGCTCTAATTAAAAGGGCCTCACAGTTGGGCGCCAGGCAGGCCTCTCATAAAAAGACTCACACTCTAGCAGGGAGGTGGGAGAAACCAGGTGTGTGTGTGTGTGTGTGTGTGTGTGAGTGTGTGCGCATGTGTGTGTGTGTGTGTGTGTGTGTGTGTGTGTGTGAGAGAGAGAGAGAGAGAGAGAGAGAGAGAAAGAGAGCGTGTGTTTACATGTGTGTGCTTAACCACAGGTGTCTGTGAAGGGAAGGCAGCAAGACAAAGTGAGAGCGGGAGTGTCCTAACAGTGTGTGTGCGTGTGTGTGTGTGTGCGTGTGCGTGTGCGGGTGTGTGTGTGTGTGTGTGTGAAAGTAATGACTGGATATACAGCATGTGTGTACAGATCCAGACACACGCATGTGGAGAGAGAATAAGCGTGCTTGAATAATTCCATGTGACAGGGACAGAGGGGAACGAGTGGAAAAAGGATTTAACGTGGAGGAAAAACATATTCTGGTCCTTTAGTCGCCTAAAACTGAAAACGAACTAAAAACCTCCCCCCAAAAAAACAGAAAAGCAAAGAAGAATAGAAGAAGCATGAACAGCAAAATACTCCTATTCATAAGAATGATCCACATTTGCATTAAATTAATGATGTAAATACGAATTGTTGCATCGGTCCAGGTGTTGCCGGTTCTAACTGCTCCATACAAAGTTCGGTAGTTTACATTTTAAAAGACATGTACACGTATATGTATATCTGATGGAAAGGCTTTTAAAAAAAACATCGGGAGGCATGGAGCAGAATTACCAAATCTCACATGTTGGACATGCTCAAGTAAAATACCAGCACTTTAATATTGTAAGTAAACGATAATTGTTTTATCACTTTCCATCTCGAACCCTCCTCTTTCCCTCTCTGCTTATTTCTCTCTGCCAGTGTCCCCGACCCCCTTTCTCCCCCTAATGGATTAGCAAGAGGCTGACGGACAGCACAGCTGTGGCTCACATTCCCGTACACACACACAAGCACACACACACACACACACACGCACACACACACACACATACACACACACGCACACACACACACACACACGCACACGCATGCATATATATGAACATACACACACCTGGAGCTGGGCCCATTCCCACTTTGCTGCTTTTCCATCACAACCTTTGTGTGTAATCAATAACAACATTTCAGCTTGACACAGCTCGCCCCAATGAGGGCTGCAGTTTCAGTCACATCACATTACACACACACACACACACACACACACACACACACGCACACGCACGCGCACACGCACACGCACACACACACACACACACAGATATCCACGAGATTGTGAGGAGAGAAGTAAAACAATAGGCTTATGGCCAGCAGTAGTTTATTAAACCCCCAACCCCTACGGCAGACTACGTCTGACTGCTCATGCTTACTGAAGTCTAACCTTTGCTGTAGGTCAGTGATCTCATTTTCCATGTGTTCATCCAGCCCAGCAGTCTATAGGTATAGCTGCTGCACCGTACCAATTCAACCCGGTGAAAGTTGGACATCAGCAGAGCAGTATGCCAGGTGGAAGAAAATGTGTCAAGGTCAGATTGCACAGCAGAAAGCAAGCCTGGAAGAATGTGTGGACGAGGTTGAGACAGAGATGTAACCTGCTGAGGATGCTCCTGAGCTGTGGAGAAGCTGAAGCTCTTAGATTCCTATCGATCTGGGTCCCACTGGCTTACGAGTCTACATCTGTACGTAGGTATACAAGAATTGAATTCCAATTGCACACTTCCGCCAAAATCATGCCGTGTCTTTGGCTAATCTTTCCGAAGAAATCCCAGGCTGTGGGAGGGATTCAAAGCCCTGTCGAGGCAAGGTGAGAGAAACCCTCTTCCACACATCACAAAACACTCATTTCGCTCATTTCTTTTTCAATTAGCCAACCAGGCCCAGCCATGACCGAGAGCAATATCAGTTTGCACCATTTAGTCATGCTTTTAATGCACAAAGAGAGCTCATCTTACATGATGGATCAATGCTATTTTCCAAGCTGTTACCATATCCATTATTGTTTCAATTACCACCACTCAGATAATGGTTATCCCAATCTCATTTGATCCAATTGTAGCTTGATACATGCAACTCTGAATTAGCCTCAGTATGCTTGTCACAGCTCGAAAGGACAGAGTCATCTCAATGCTATGCTCACAGGTATATCACACTGATGGCTCAGATGGGCAGCTACATTTTAATTATTTTCTAATTAGATTGCACATTGTTCAGGGTGCACAAGAGCGTGTCGTGACAAAGGATCCCCGTGGCCCGCTGTAGCAGAGGTTTTAATCTGGGACAGAAAATACGGCCACGCACGACCCCGGCACTGCCAGCACGCGCACACACACCACGGAGCAGCAGCACGTTTACATTATGAATTCAACTGAAGTGGTTCGGCACACGTCACCCAGGAAAACACTGACCCTGGTTCCATTTGGCTATTTCAATCCGGACGTATGCGATCTGACCACAAGTGGCCAGCAAAAGTACAGCTGGAAACACTCGGGCTAAAGCTGGCCACTATTTGAGCCGCTCACGGCCAGGCCAGATGTCTGGACTGAAAAAGCCAAATGGAAACGGGTCCACTGACATCCGTCCTGGGTAATCACTGGAAAGTACCAGTATGATCGCACCCGGGGACGCATTGAGCTCCGATCTGCTCAGACCACATTCGGAAGTGGTCTGAGATGCGTGTAGCCATAATTCTTCTTAGCAGTGGGAGAGAAAATGTGTCCTGGGCAACACTGAAGGACCACCTACTTCCAGTGTTTGTATTTGTGCTTCCACGCGTTTCCGTTATGACACAGTAGGTTTGTTAGTTTTGGATGTTTTTTTTTGTTGTTTTTTTTTAAACAGTTCTTACACCTAAAGATATCCACCTACTCCAAAAAGCAACTGTTTAGTGATTTTAAATACAAGCTGTACATGATGCTTGTTTCACCAAAGACTCCTCTGTTTAGTTTTTTTGTTTTAGTTTATCTTGTCTGTAATTTCTGAAACACATCAGACCGTCAGAGCTGTGTGGATGTGTGCCTCCTCGCACTGTTCATTTATCCACAGCAGCACAGCATCTTGAATAAATATAATATTTTGACCCAAACTGATCGGGTCTAGACGGTTAAGGTTGTGAATAACAAACTCACTGAACCGTGTTCAGACAGTTATTAACGTACAGAACTTAATAGACAGCGGATATAAATAAGGCTCGAGTGAGCAGAGATGTCTCATTTTGTTAAATCCGTCCCGCTTTGACTCTTCTTCTCCAAATTCTGTAAATGCTCATGTCCTTATTTACGAGCTTATTGACCTGATGTATGTGTTCATTTGCATATAAAGCGGAAAAGTACAATCCGATATCAGTGGTCACTCAAGATGCATGTGGATACGCAAGATAATGCTTGGTGTAGACTCAAGCATTTAGAGCTGGCCACTTGTGATTGGACCACCTGTGCCGGATGATGATGCCAGGTGTGCCGAGGATTTGTGCTTCACTCCAAGAATCTGCAGCTACTCAGGCTTCAATAACACTGAAACCTTCCAACGGAAGAAGCAGGCTCAACATACCGTTTCTTTACCATTTTTTTCCCCAAGAGATATTATAGTTAGGGATTATGGGCTAACGAAAGAAAACTGCTGGAATGCAGTACACACTGGTTCTGTCACTTGCAGGTTTAAGATTGGAAAAAAAAAAATAACAAAATAAAATGAGTTTGATTTTAAACTGTTGTTACTGCAGCTTGACTTCTGTAAAAGAAAGTAATATACTGTGCAGTATATTACAGTGACATTAAAATAAAACAAATCAAAGCTTTTCCCTCAGAGGACCTACCCTTCCCCACTCTGCCTGTCTGTGTCTCCGGCCGGCTCGGAGGAAGAAGTGTCAGTGCTGTCAGGTGTGAGTCAATGCCGTCAGATGCGATCTCATTACGCCAGCTTACCTCAAGGTTAGCAGTGGGCTGCTGGCGGGGCACAAAATCGATCTGCACCAGGGACAGGCGTTAAAGGCCACCGCAGTGTGCAGTGCGCACACCCGGACACAAGCCAAACAAGCACTGCGCTTTGAAATGCAAAGGCCCACTAATACAGGCATAGGCACGTAACATATCTGCACAGAGCTCTGGAAGCCCACGACAGAGTCTGAGCCCTCGTCAAACGGGTGCAGATTAGCATATTAATATATTGCAGTGAATTACCTTTCGCTTTAAACTTTTTAATGCAGAAAGAATTCAGCGAAAACATTTGATTCTGAAGTATATCATTTCACTGGTCATAAAGCTTTCTTATTTTTTTTATTTTTTTTTCCTTTATTCATCCAGATAAAGAGAACTTCATCATCATGATGAAATAAATAAATAAATATTCCCTTCTAACAAATGAAACATGGTCCTGAAACACCAAAGGTAAAATATATTACATCATACATGTTGCTTCCTGTTACCTGTGGCCCACATGTTACGTCAGATAATAACACCCCCAACAGCAAAGTCCTCCCTAATTGTCTTATCTCTCGTTACACGAGGCAAAACCATGTTTACTCACAGCTGGCAGCAGAAAGATGGCCTTCTAATATGAAGCGTGTTTGACAGATTTCCAATGAGCTTTGACAAGTTTTTGCATCTTTCAATCTGTGAGATCATCAAAGTTGATCCCGGAGTTCAAAGGCGATGCCCACCTCAACACACGCTCATCAGGGATTGTCACAACCCATGTTCCTCCCTCAGATCTGAGCACATAGAGACATCAAATTAAAGGCTGTGACAAATAATAAATAAACTACAGAGGATATTTCAATTCTTGCTCATGCTGGTTTGTGACTTTCAGTTCGAGAAACTAATACTGAAGAAATTAATATTAATAGGAAACAGCTTGGCTCGTGTACCTTTGCTCAGGTAGCAGGTGTCCATGCGTGGGGGATCCTGGCGCCTTGCTAAGGCCTTCCTCTCATTTACACATCTTAATGGGTACCGAGAGCATATGTTTAAGTTGATTCTTCATCTTTTTTTTTTTTTTTTTACTTTCCTTGAGAAATAGAGTCTTTTGAATAAAACATGCTGCACAGCTTGGACACAGTGGGCCACTCTGTTTCATTAACACCTCCACAGTGCAAGTCTGGATGCACAAATGGTATTTATCCTCATATTATCATCTAAATACTGAGAATACACAGATTAATGTAATATCAGGTTAATGTCCTGCGGTGACATCTTGTAAGTGCAGCAAAATAAAGCGAGGGAAAGTTGACTAATGACGGACTTACTTGGTGCTGCTTTTGATAAATCTAATTTTGATTTTAGTTGCTGCCAGCCATGTTGTTTATTTAACTGGTTCTGTTAACTTAATCAAGCTTTTTCGGTCACTGAATTTAATTCCACCAAAATATTATGATTAATGTACTCGACAGTTGCAGTAATGCAAAAAAAAAATCCAACCCTTTATCTCTTCATAATGACATTATTAATTTGCAAGAATTTGCCACCCCATATCAAGGCCAAACAGTCTTAATTCATCTGTTTAATAAGAGTAGGATGTGGCAAAAGTTTCCTTGTTGGACAGTGGAAATGTCTGGCGATAGAAACGATTTTTTATTTTAAAAGAGTTCAGATGATGAGAACAGACCCAGGGTGTTACAAAACAGATGTAATATGACATCTGAAAAGTATAAAGAAATGGATAAAACAGGCTGCCGAGGTTGGAGCGACCTGGACAACAAAGGGAGGGCTAGAATCAGAGGAATCGCTCTCGTAAAGACGGCCACATGTCCAGACAGAGACTCGTGTGGGTTTCAGGTGGAAAAACTGACAAAGAGGCAGAGAGGGAAAGCCGAGAAGAAGAAAGGGGAAGAGTGACAGAGAGAGGGGAGGTCGAGCGGTGTGGCAAATTTCAAAAGAGCGATTCCATTTGTCCTTTTCACTCGTCACAAGAGGAACATTTGAAGTGACATGCTAATTTAAGTCAGTGACAAATCAAAGTCTTTCAATGATATTATCCTCAAGTGAGGTGAGTGGCTGCTCCGCACTTCACATTTTTGCAAGTCATTGAAAGAACGTGACTGCAGTTAAAGCATCAAAAGTATGAGCTGTGTTTTAGTGCTGTATTAGCTCCCCTCACCTAAAAGAGTGTCGGCACACACACACACACACACACTCATATGAACAGAGGTACACACACACACACACACACACACACACACACACACACACACACACACACACACACACACACACACATTTATGCCCATATGATGGGCTATGTGCCTGGCTAATAAAATCACTTTAGTCTTCATAACCACTTTAGCCTTGGAAGCTGCCATCAATGGAAGGACAAGCACACACACACACACACACACACACACACACACACACACACACACACACACACACACACACACACATTCATGTACAGGAATGAACAGTGAGCAGTCCAGCCCTTCCATTAGCCTAATGAAGTGGCTCCCTAAGATGGATGACATGACATCACCTCCACCACCAATTACAATATCACCCCTAAAAAACCTTCCACTAAAAGCCCCACCCTCCCCACACCCACGACTCCCCCCCCCCCCCCCCCACCACCACCACCACCACACCCACACCCACCCTCCTGTATTGCTTACTGCACCAAATGGACGGTGAGCATTCCAGGGCCCATTCGGCCCACTCACAACACTTTTATTGGTCTGGTTATTTATCTCTTTAATGCAATTGGCTGGAGTGGATGCCTATGGATGTGGAGAGCTAGTAAATCACGATGGGTTGGGGGCAGCAGCATGATTAAAAGAACTTTGGCTGAACAATGACAATGGCACAGAGTGGACAGCATGAAGTCCATCCAAATTTTTGAGTGGGAGCAAGCAGGGAGCCGCAACAAGAAGCCTGAGGACACTACCATATCCATACAAATGCAATTAGATGTAAAAAATATGTTGTTGTTTTGCCTCCATTTAGACGGAAAACCAAATTTTGCCCCCCTGAAAAATGAGGACGCTCTCTTCCACGTGGATAAACGGATGTGATCACTGACGTGATATCAGGAGATTCACTGTCATGTGATAAAGGTTTGAGAACCTTGACCTGCTGCTGACCTCAGGTTTTCACGCTTGCTCAGGTGACAAACTGCGCTTTTAAGAAGCACGGGTTCAAATTTCCTTTCACTTGCAGAGATTTACGTACCTTTCTGTTGTTTAAAACAGATGGCAAACACAATTAAATTCTATCACGGACAGCAAACATTGTTTCACATTAATGTGGACATAAAGTGGCCTAAAACACTTCCTGGTTGAGGACATGTAATCTAGTCCTCTTTCCCTCCGCTGCACCGGCTCCCTCCCAGAAGGACAAAGGAAAGTGTTTATGGGTGGAAGGATGCAGGTACAGGCATCCATAAACAGTCAGCGTTTTTATAGGCAGCGGCAAGGCCCGGGGGTCTGTCAAGGTTTACGAGTCCTCGGGCCCTTTAAAGGAGGAGTGTTTAAGTATGGTATTTACATAAAACAAGCCAAGGTGTCTGTCTTAAGCAGACTTCACCTCAGCACAGAAATGCTGAAGGTTTCTCACAGGTTGATCATCTGAGACCGACCCAGAATAATTCCATATGTCTAATGATCTAACGTTTGACAGAAAGATTAACAACACCTTAGCGTTCGTGTGTTGTACATCTCAAAAGCCTATATCCTACATAACGCTGCGGTGCCATATTGTAGCACAAGCACACATCAAACACACGCCACAGTCTCACTCAGTTCCAATGTCAATTTGGCCTCGATCATCGTTGGACTTTCCACTGGCCAACACTTTGTGCCTTCTGCCAGCTATGTCCCTTTTTTCCCAGCTTTAATTTTTTTTTTTTTTTTGCTTCTCTTACACCACGGAGGGAAAAAAGACGTGACTGCTGAAAGCACAATAAACGCTCTGGCAAAAGCGGGCTTAGCCGCACAACTGCCCAACAGCACTTTGCATGTGTGTGTGTGTGTGTGTGTGTGTGTGTGTGTGTGTGTTGGAGGGGGGGGGGGTATAATTGTGTGTATCACCTTTACAGTATGTTTACTCATATTAGCAGACGCCTCTACCCACCGGGGAAGGTGCAGTCCAAGCAGAAGGAGAGAATAGAGGAGGGATGGGAGGGTACAGAGAGGGTGGAGGGGTTGGGGTGGGTACCGAGATGTGCTGGGACAGCAGTACCACCCCGATGTGAGTCATAGGACACACTGTCAGCAGCCAGCCGACATCACACACTGACTCATTACAGTGGAGGAGAGATGACAACGGTAGCCATGATCAAGGAGAATGGAAAAGGCACATCAGTGACAGACAGAAAGAGAGGACGCAGTCAGCATCAACTGTTGTTGTGGTGACACGGTTCTCTGTGATGACACCAGAAAAACTTTGAAATGTTCACGAATACGTCTGTAAAAGGGCAAATCCTTTAATGCATAGCTCTCCAGTTCTTGTTCTTCTTGAGTGATTGCTGATCAGATTTAGCTCCAATCACTTTAGAGTCAGAGACTGTCCTTGCAGACAAAAAAAAAAAAAAAAGACAGCATCGGTCAATTCAGCTAATGTCTCCTACAGCCAAAAGAAAAATGAGGAGCAAAGGAAGTGGTCAGGGTGGATCGATGTGTCAAGAAAATGTTGAAATTTCATACAGGGGACTGCTGTTCACTTCCCATTTCTTATGTTAACCAAAAATATAATTTTTCCCAAACGTATTTTTTTGGTCCTGCCAATATAGTCATCAGATCTTTGTTAAGACTTAACAAAGTATTGTTCACGGGTTTGCATTTTGGGCTTTTGGGCTCAGCCAGTGTAGAAAATAAAGTGTTAAGTAGCTGGGAGACCCAGATTTGACAAATCCTTACTGGCATGTAAACAAACTTTAAATACAGAACAACAGAATATTGGCCAAGATCCAGCTAGTTTGAAGGCCTGAAAGCACACTGTGTTGCTTTAGCCACTTATATTAGCCACCTGTTGCTAGCCAGTCACAGGAAATGCCGGTCTTCAAATTCATTCAAATTAACAAACACACCTACTGTCAGACATATTTTAAAATATAATTACATAAATAGAATCATGAAGAAATTTCTGCGGCCTTAAATCTGGTGACATAAAGTGCCCATCCACCGGTTTCAAGAATGTTGGGCACAAAAATTTGTGTGTTGATTTTTTTTTTTTTTTTTTTTTTAACTTAAACCTCGACCCTAACACACACTGAGACCTCCACCCACTTTGTCTGTAGATGATGCAATGTCATGCTGGCGCCACCCTGTGCACCACCCTCCACCAGAAAGCCCAACAATCATGACTGCATAAAAGGACACCAACCATCTCATGTGTTGACAGAAGAGACAAACTTATGCCATAACCCTGTCAGTCAAGAAGTAACAATAAAATACCACGGTGCAGCAGATTTGCAGAAGAGATAATAGTGTTTATTTAACTGTGCGACCTTCTAACATCTCTGCCTCTGTTCATATTATTCACATGCAGCACTAAATGACAGGAACACAGTATTCAGCAGTTCCTGTTGACATCGGATTAGAACAAAAACAAGCATTTTGTAACATCCTGACATCTGACACCTTTCCCTAAAGGTTCTCGAGACCTGTGTATGAATATGTGTGTATATGTAGACAGTACGTCACAGCGTGTTTGATTTAATGAGGGCTTTCAGATTTGAATTACTTCACTGTTATCTACTCACGCAACAAACAACCTTCAATGTCACATCCGAACATCACCGTGCAATTTCAGCACAATAAACGTCCCCAGATATTTCCCTGTATTTGTCTCTAAGTTGACAGCTGGTATGTGTGTTGCATGTATGCTAGAAGTAGAAGCTTATAGGGTTTTCTCATTAGAGGCGATGTTTGCGTCTCTGTAGTACCTGGGCTAAGCACTGTCCCCTGGCCAAGTGGAAAGCAGGACCATTAGGTCGGCAGAGAAGGGGCCATTTATTTGGCTCTTTTCTGGCTGTGGCTGTATTATCTGCCGTGATGCTGTTTGTCTGAGACCAGCCAAGCCGCCAACATGACAGGACGGGGGGGGGGGGGGGGAATGAATGATGGGCTCCGGGACGCGGCCAGTTTTGCTTCGCTGACAAACTGGGGCAAGAGCTGGAGGGATGTGGCGAAGAGAACAAACGAAGAGAAAGAGCCGGGAATGAACGCACACGGGGACACACCGCGGTAGACGCGTCGCCAGAGGACACAATTTGCAGCACCTGTTGGCTGTGATTGATCAAAGGAGGAGGAGAGAGGCTAATGGTGTGTGGTACGGTGCGTGACCCAGGTTGAAGCGATGGGACGGAGGAGAGGGTTAAAACCAGACATACGGAGCAAAATTGAGTGCGTGAGAATGAGAGGGATACAGGGGTGGACGAGGATAATAAAGACAGAGTGCAGAGGAGCAAACAAAAAGAGCAAGGGACCAAGATAAAGACATGGTAAGAGAGTGGGAGAGGAATAACGAGAAAAGGTCGCTGGTGCAGGAGTGTGTGAGAAAAAGAGACGGAGGGAATATATATTTGTCCCCTGATGGGAGTGTGTTAGAAGTCCATCTGAGGAGAAATGAGATCAGTCGCTGACTTAGTGGGAGAGGAAGACTTTGCTGCCCTGGAGCTTACACACTGACTCAAACCCACCCCAACCCCCCCACCCCCCCCACCCTAACACTACCCCCCACCCCCTTACCCCCACCCCCACCCACCCAGTCTCTCTGCTCCGCTCTCTGGTCTCATACAACCTGCAGTGCATTTAATCTGCTGGATGATTCTGTGTGTGTGCTAAGGTTTGTGTGTATATGTGTGTGTGTGTGTGTGTGTGTGTGTGTGTGTGTGTGTGTGTGTGTGTGTGTGTGTGTGTGTGTGCGTGCGTGTCCACAAAGTCTTATTACTCAGGCTCATGTCCCACTTCACCTCTCCATCAAATGACTCGGGCAGACTCCCCCAGCTCGTCTTCTTCTCACCATCCCTTTCACTCCATCCCAGCTGAGACCACGGAGGAACCTCCTCATAGAATAACCCACTAAATCATCTGTCCACCAAACACACACCTTGGCAAACACTCTTACTGGGAGCTTTCATTTCCAATCCAAACACACACTGGGCAGTGTGTGTGTGTGTGTGTGTGTGTGTGTGTGTGTGTGTGTGTGTGTGTGAATGTACTGTATGTGTTTGGGGAGGAAGTAGAAAAGCAGTATTCCTGCTTTATCTGTGCATTTGCAATTACACTTAAGTTACAATCCTTAATAAGTGTAGACATGATGCTTTATTTATATTTGCATTGATATATAACATAAACATGTGTTTCAGAGTGACTAGTATTCATGCAATTAGAGTGGGAAATATGTAATTACGCTAACGTAACACATTTCACCTCTAGAAATGAAGTCTAAAGGGGTTTTTGGCGTCACAACTTGGTCGTGTAAAAAGGCAAACTAATATAAGCTTTGTCGGTTGGTTCAGTTAGCCGTACAATACTTGTACCCAAGAGTTAGGAGGAGCAAATATTGTATCTCCATGTTCAAACTAGTTTGTGCATGTAGGGCTGGGTATCGTTTAAATATTTTCTACACACCAGTTCCTGGATGATGCTTTGTTTTTTCCAAATACCAAATAAAAAAAAAAAAAAACCCTCTTTCAACACAAATGAAAATTACACTGTGTATTACTGTACAAATCTTTAGTTTCCATGCCGTTATAGAGATGGAGAGCGTAACCCAAAGGACTTTCTCCAGCTCCAATTTACAGTTGTCCCGTAAACGCCTAACATGCGATCAATTGCTAGACGCTATGATTTACTAATGTTCCCTAAACGGCTCTCAAGCAGCAACGGGCGTGGTGTTTTGAGTAACATTTGCATTTCAAAAGGGGCAGAACTTCACTGTCTCAGATCAAAAAAGGGTCTTTGACATTCGTGGGGTTGTGCATTGTGAATTCCTCCCCCGGGGTCAAACTGTCTACACCCAGTTCTACTGTGATGTTCCGAGACGTCGGAGGGAAAACATTCAGTACAATTGACCTGAACTGAGGTAAAATGGCACTTGGGTATCCCGACATGACGCCACACCCACTCAAAGCACAGTTGCCCCCCCCCCCCCCACCGCTCGCAGGATTTGGCTCCCAGTGACTCCTCGCTGTTCCCCCGAATGAACACAAACTTTGATGTGCGCTCTTCTGCTCAAATTTTAGGTCCAAAATTATAGACGCGCCCGGACCACTGCTTCGCGTTAATGTTGATGAAACGACCTAACTTGAAATACTTACACACGAGTTGTCACAGCGTCCCTGTGCTACGTGCACGTCGTGGTGCTGCACCACGTTCACGCGAAACAGGAACAGTCTCTGAACTTTTTGGTCGCCCCTGGCAGTCAAAGTATCAAAACTTGGTACCGAATGAGGAGGCGTGTTTTTCTTTTTTTCTTATTCTTACTGTACGGTATCAAAGCAATGCTGTGTGAATTGAAGTTCAGCACCCAGCCTTATGTGATGTTCACTATTTTAACTAACATACGACGATCACTTTCATCCCACACGTCAATCAACACATCGAAACCAAATGAACATGTTATTCCACCTCACACACACACACACACACACACACACACACACACACACACACACACACACACACACACACACACACACACACACTTCCATGCAGTATAACACAACACTGCTCTTTTCATCACAGGAAACCGGTGGAAGACAGAAGTGGGCCTGTGCCTGGTGATGCGGCGACGGTGTGCGCCAGAGGGTAACTAGACGAGGAAGGTGAGCCATAGGGGAGGTAGATTAGAGTGCCTGGAGGCTGCCAAGGAGGAGAAGGAGGAAGAAAAGGAGGAAGAGAGATGAAATGCATAAGGAGAGCAGTGGAGGAGTTATGCTCGTGGTTAATAGTATCTGACTGAGACTACACCGCCGCTGGGCTTACCTGATTACAGCACAGTGCTGGAGGATGATAAAAAGACGCGCATGGATTGTCGTGGACATGCACAAACAATGGACGCACACTCGAGAGCCAGAGGGTCCAATGGGAAGCTGCAGCCGCGGCATTGTGGATGGGTTCGTACATCAGTCTGGACTGTTTATATCTACAAGTACCTCTGTTTTGCATAAAGTGTACGAGCATTACGTTCAAGAGGAAGAAGTACATCAAATGTATTCCTCCCCCTCACTCTTCTCCTGCTCCTGAGCAATCAACCATAGGCTCATATAATAGACACTCTCTCCTTGCTCAAACTTTCCTTTTGATCTATGTTTCATGCCTTCACTGGGGTGTACGAGACCGAGCCGGAACACACGGCACTGCAGCACTCGTATAAAGTCACAAAATGATCCCGGCCTTTCAGGATGAGGAGGCGAGAGGAGTTAATTAATCACTAGTGTCTCATTTTCGCTTTATAATGCTCTCCTTTACTCCGTGGCTCATTTTTTTGTGTGTCACTCTTTTCTCACTGCTGATCTGTCTGGCTATGAGGCGTTTGATAACAGCAGCAGGTATTATTGGTGGTTTGTAGAACCTGATGGCTTCGGTTTGATTCTTTCCTGAATGGACTGAATGCGCCTTTATGCACGCAGCATGAAGCTGATTGGTTTCTTAATTTGAGAGTGCAAAGTTTGTCATTAAAGTTTGAGCTACATGAGATATTTTGTCTCAAAGCAGCTGCTTTTCTTCCTACACGGTGTGTGCTTTTAACTGAAATTAGTCAGAAAATCAGAAAATTAAAAAGCAACTGTTTTGATAGCTGATTAATCATTTAAGTCTTTCTTCAAGCAAAAAGCACAGCACTATTTCTGATTCCAGCTTCATAAATGTTCCGGGTTTTTTTCAGTTTTTTAATGAATCTCTCTGTTTTAGGATTTCTGTCAGACAAAACCAGCCATTTGAGGACATGGTGATGAATATTTCTCTCTATATTTTCTTTCATGTTGTAGACTGAACAATTAATCTATTAATTATGGTAATAATAATGAAACTATTTGTAAAGTCCAACCCTACTTCTAGCCATTCCAATTCTTCTAAAAGCTTTGCCTTGAACTGCACAAATTCAAATAATAGTACAGTAGATTGTTTATCAATCCCCACGAGTTTGGACCGAAAGATTTGGTCCTTTATTAGGATTATCACATTTATACTCCATCTTCAGAGAAAAAGAGTTTGACTTAATTTTCCCAAGAGAGGGACAGAGTGGAGTCGATTAGTCATTTTCTGTTGTAGATCATTTATATTAATAACAAGCGGGACTGCGCCTGCAGCTGCGCCTCAGCTCCTGTCCCTGTGATGAATGCTTTATTGGTTGGTGTCCAAATCTTTCTTGAATATTCATTATTAGTAAACACATGTAGCTTTTATGCAGTCATGGGTTCCATCCCCCCACAGCAGCTCCTTTTTGATCTGGAGCGATGGAAAATAATTAAATGCCAAGAAAAGTTCACATATCTTTCACATGAGCGCCGTATGTTGCTGGAAGAATTTGGCTCCTTTGCGTCAAAGACAGCCGCAGTCAGAACTTCAACTGATGAACTTCCTTCAAACGGACTCCGCCGCAATCTGAGAAACGACTACACGACCCACGGGCCTCCCTCAGCGCTGTGCTGCGGAGCCGCAGCCGCAGCTGCAGTATGAGTAGGAGGTGGAGAGTAGCCAGTCAAAAGTTATGAAATATGCCCCTTGAATAATCAACGCCCAAATCAATTTGTTCAACGTCCAAGAGATGCGGGTGGACCAGAGAGGAATGTGTGGAGTGGGCGGTCGCGTGGCGCATCCAAGTCCATATCTCAGACAAACACACAACAGCCAGAGAGACTGCCTGAGTGTAGAGAGAGAGAGAGAGATGGCCAGGAGGGATGGGACCGAGGAGAGGGACACACACTCACACTCACACAAACGCACACAGCTTTATGTTCTTCTTCTCTTCTTTCATTCTTAGTCTTTCATGGATACCGCAATGCACATAAATTTCCATATTTCTTGAACCGACGGGTGCTTCCAACTTCATTCAGACTTCATACATTTTTAACAATAACTACTTGTTTCGCTCGAGGTCTGCTACATCGCCAAAAGTATACGGGCAGCCAAGCAAGGTATATAAATGTCCTCACGTTTCATCTATTATGAGTTAGTTAAGAAGACACACACACCACTCTCATATCTGTCTGTTAAATGCAACGCTATAGCCAGCAGAAGGAAACAACAAGCCTGGCTCTGTTTAAAAAAATATGCATACCTCTAGAGTTCACTAATTACCACGTTATATCTTATTTCTTTAATCTGTACTATAATGTAAAAGCAAACTATGTAAGCCAATTTTTCAATTGTAGTTTTTGTACACGGTAAAAAAAAAAAATAATAAAATGAATGTGTCAGTCAGTGAGTTTTAAAAGTGGCATCCATCTTGTCATCTAACAAAAAAGAATTAAGCGCATTTATCCTAAATGACCATGATTCCTTTAATTTGCTACAACAAATATGCCAAAATAATATGTATTGACTACATTTATTTACTTTATCCTTTCACTGTTTATATTTTTCTCCCAAAAATATTGTGACAGTCAAGCTCCATTGGGTTGAATTGAAAGGATAGCAAACTCTTAGAAAGATGCAGTGCAGTACAAGACTAGAAAAGGCCTGCAGGCGGTAACTGGCCCACTGTGCCCCGCTCAATAAAGGCAGTCATTTTATGACCCCGCCTCTCGGCATTTAGATTTTAATACTATTCCTCTTTCTACCTCTTTTCCTGTGTCTTTCTCGCTTCCTCTTTTCAGTCTTTCCCTTGTCACAAACGATGTGCATTTTCCTTCACTTGTATTTGAATTTTCGTACTCCCTCGCCTCAGAGAACACCGTGCCTGTCGACTGTCTGCGCCTCTTCACTCGTTTTATTCCTGAACACTGGAAAGAGAGTCGACCTAAAGTGGAGGGAGGATACATGCTGGCCTAACCTGATTAGCAAAGTATCCTATTTCTTACACTGACAAATTAATTACTGCACAAACTAAATGAAGGGACCCTCCCTTGAAAATTCCCTAGGAAATTGGAGATTGGAAGAAATAAATAAAACAACAACATCTCGTACAAGAGAAAAAAAAAAAAATCTAATTACCAGGAGAAAAATAAAGGTAGGCTAGTAAATTAGGGAGAAATAAAGCAGAGTAGCCAGAATCCTATACGGCCTCTGAAACCGAATAATTTGAAACAGAGGTTGCTACTGAGGTGGATCTAGGTCTTACAAGAATTCAGTAATCGAGAGGGGAAAAAAAAGAGAGAAACACAGACACGGCCTTGACTATTACAGGATGTGCTATTTTCCTGCAGGCGATGGCAAAGCAAAGGTAAAAGACAATAATAAAAGTGTGGGAGAGGGCACAGTAGGAAGACAGAGGATGGAGAAGGAGAGTAAAAAAGTAAACAGCACCCAGACACAGATAAAAAAAAAAAAGTAAAGAGAGAGAAGAAAGGCTAAAGAAGAGAAGAGTGTGAGTGGCAGGCACCGGCACAAGCCTGTCTGGGCTCAGGCTGTTCAGATCCACTGACATTTACAGAGTGGCCGATCGCTCCTTGCCATCCACCCCTTGAAAAGTTCAAACGCGCACAGATCCACAGAGGAAATGCTACGCCATGTGGATTAACACAGCCGCTCACATCTCTCTGCCGGCCTCCTCCTCCTCTTCCTCCTCTTCCTCCTCCTCCTCCTCCTCCATCTTTGTGTGTTGCGGCTGTCACTCTGTCTGTTTGGGTGTCAGTCTGGGTTCGTGTCCGTCTCCTACCTGTGTCTACAGCAACAAAGGACCGAACCCCTGTCTGATTCAAAACATAGAATGACTCTCTCTTCTGTGTGTGTGTGTGTGTGTGTGTGTGTGTGTGTGTGTGTGTGTGTGTGTGTGTGTGTGTGTGTGTGTGTGTGTGTGTGTGTGTGTGTGGTGACTTGCCCCTGCTTAGGCCAGCTGACAGACAGGTAGGAAGAAAAAGGTGGGAGCCCATGGTGTGGAAAAGCTACTGAAGCGGAGCTAATTAGAGCTCAGCAGTCGCCTCGCTTTTGGCTCAGCAGTTCAACTCCCCACCACCATGTGAATGCCACGTACGACTCATCTTCTCATACAAACACAAACACACACACTGACATATGCTTGTTGACGCTCCAGCTGACTCACTGGTTGGGAGGGGGGCAGTGGATGAACTTCATCAGACCTCAGTGATGCTCCTGTTTCTGTGTTAGAGCAGAGTCAAACTAATGCCTCTATTTTTTTTTTTTTGTTATTATCCTCCACCTCGTTCCTCCCAATTTACAATGTTACATTGCTGTCAACCCATTGTACTTCTTATATTTAAAAAAAAAAAAAAAGAAAAAAAAGAAATTGCAATTGCACAGACAGAAAGCAAAAGTAGAGAGAAGGGGATGACATGCAACAGTGGTCTCCATCTACAATCAGATTGGGGGGGTATTTTCAATTACATGCATCTTAACCACGAGGCCACTGCGCCCCTAATTCTGTAGCATTAAAACAAACCTGTTTAAACATTTGACTTCTCGTCACCAGGCTGTACCGCATGTCGCTCAACCGTAAAGCAAAACGATGCGTATTTTATACACGTGTCTTCCTGTGGTATGCTAAAATGCTGCAGTAACAGATACAGAGAAGTCTGCAGAATCATTAGTAGTCCCAGTTATATACAACTTTCTGCACCATTCGCTCCTTTAAGCCACTAGATCAAGTAACGCTTCAGCAAATAATACCCTAATATTTCTTCTATCAACAGTAACATATGTTACCTGATAGCTCTCTGATATGTACTGAGTATTAATTAGGGGTGTTGCATATCCGATCGTTCATGATAATATCATTACAAAATTTTATATATCACAATTTAATTTTCTGATAAAGGCAATATTCTCACTTGCTGAGGTAATGATTAACGTTAAATTTGTAACTTGGGGCTAAAAATTGATTCCACGGTGGAGGATTGTGGAAGTGTTTGGTTTTCAAAAGATCTGACGCACAATAAACCACAGTCATATGTTACGTTCATGCTGACATATAAAACCACAACACCTACTTTGTTGCAACTGCATGTTCGTGAAAATCAGTAATACAATATTTCTTTTGTATTTGGTTATATCATCAAGAATATCTCAAGAAATACCCTGAATTGCTGTGACACTATCCCAGAGCCAAATCGCCCACGGCTCGTATTAAATAAGACAAAAAGTATGAAACGTCGATACAAGAACTCAAGAATAATTTTAGCGCCTTTACTGATTATTCCTGCGGCTACGGTGCTTGAACTTTCTCTGTCCCTCGTCTCTCGCACCCCACATGCACCCCAGAGTCAGTCCGCCTGCGGAGATGACGGTCGGCCTGCCCTCTTCATCACCTCTTAATCAGAGTGCTGGCACTGATGGCCCAGAATTGGATCAACCTCCGTGACCCTGCTGCTGCTTTCCTTCCAGAGGTCAACCTCACATCACTGCACTGTCTCCGAGGCAGCGGCATGCTCTCTTAAATGAAATCTTATTTCTCCCTCTTCCTGCCTCTTTGTCTTTATCTGCCTCTGACTTGGTGCATTAACCCAGGCCTGATCTTTCGCAGCTCACACTTGAGCTACTGGAGTTTGTTCTCTGTATTCTGAGCCGTGCCTGAGTTTTGCGTGATAGCATGTATTAAGCTCGACCGATTTTTTTTTCTTTTCCTTATTTTTTTGGAGCAGTCTATAATACAGACACCGATATTTATGACAAATGATTAACGAGACAGGCTGTTCTTTTGACCACAGGTACAGCAGACATGCAGGCATGGCTGCCCTGATTGGATTCGATTGCAGGACAACTCTAGTGTAAACAACACTGATTGCACATTGTCTGCAGGAACTCTTACTTAGCGTCCAAGATTAGGGCTCGTTTCGTCCTCCGACGGCTGGTATACATTGACAATCAGAAAAGGAAACAACAAACCAACAAACCTGCCAAGTACAACTTTTATTGACTAAAATGATTACGAGTGTTTGCATATAAATGTGATACCTTTGATTTTTTAAAATTCAGTTCATTGTACACAAACAATTACAAATTTTATGTGCAATTGTTGTCATTAGCGCTTGTTACTGCTTTTTGAATAAACGTCAACTAACTAACATGAAGTGCTCATGCTTTTGTTCCATTTCTGTTTCAATTTCCTGTTTAAGCCAAATCAAACTCAGAGTACGGGTTGGATTTAACTCTGAATTAAAACTGGAGTCTTATTTTCACACAGCGTTTTCATACCGGTGGACACTCTCTAGCAAAAGTGTGGTGAAAAGAGTATGAGAACTCAGCTCCCTCCATGACAGCTTGAGTGTAGTTATATAAAAACTCTCCCTCCTTCATTTTCAACAGGCCGGAAGAGTTTGGTCTACGAGTTTTCACTGTGGCAGGATGACACGCAGGATGTCAACACTTTGACAAGTATAGGTTCATGATGTGTGATTTCGGTTCCACTTGGCTGACTACAAGCTACACACAGACACAAAAACAAGACACAAAGTGTCAAGAAACAACAGCATTTATCTGTGAGTGTACTGTTTTCACCTTCTGTGTTCACTTGTTTGAATCTGCCTGCATGTAATGTGTGAATGCATCTCTGTTTTCGTTCCCTTGTTAAGTCCAAGCGAAGTTAAGTTAAGGGGGCATCAACGATAGGTTTCACACACACGCACACGCACACGCACACACACACACACACACACACACACACACACACACACACACACACACACACGCGTACACACACACACACACACACACGTGCACACAGACATATCCTTGAATAATGTAAAGATCTGCTTTCCTGACTTTCATTTTAGAGCCACATCCAATATGTTGCCCGCTGCTTTGCTTCTGAATCATTCCCCTCAGGTATGTAAGCTCTTCATTAAAGCTGTGGCAATCAGAGGGGGAAAAAGTACTGCTCCTCGTAAAGAGAATAGATTACTTCCCCATCTTTCACAGAAAGCTGTTTGCCAGAGTAGACACTCTCCTCCATTTTCATTAGCGGCCTGACTACTATATATTCTCCATATAATTGAGGTTGAAACCTTCTGCACTGTAATGGGTCTTTCCATAACAGTCTTTTAAAAGTGAAAGCCTGCCATCCTTGGGCACTGTGATATGGGCTCGCGTCGCAAAAGGGTGAAGGTGCTGTGCTGTGCAGTGTGTGTGTGTGTGTGTGTGTGTGTGTGTGTGTGTGTGTGTGTGTGTGTTGTTATGAGACAAATCACTTCTTCTCATCTTCTTCTCATCTTCTTCTCATGCCACTTTTCAAAGGCAGCTTTGAGTGAACAAAAGCATGTCCTCAATTCTCTTAGAACTAACATCTGAAAAATTTAAAGCAGAGATAAAACAAACATCGAAATCAAATCTCTGCATCTCTTTTTTCACAAGCTAGACCCAGCTAAAAGTTAGGAAAACCAAAGGTGGTTCAGCCTTTGTCATGTGCTGCCATGCATTTTAATTGGCGTAATTTGGCAAAATAAGCATAATCTTCTGAAATCCTTTTTTGCACGCGTGTTTATGTATGAGTTTAAAAACTCCTCTAATCATTATTTTATTTGACTCCTTTCATATTGCTTTTATGTCCCCGCCTTTAATGTTTTCTGTTGTTTTATGATAAGATATTTGTGCAGTAATGAGATTATAGTGTTTCTGATTGTTTTATGAGCTACAAACCCCTTTATAGGCTTTGCTGTTATAACTGCAGGGCTTCAGATTTGGAAAAACATTCACTTACTGTCGCTGCTGATCCTGCCTCTTTGCTGTCAAGGCACCGGACCAGTTGAGCACACATTGCCAGGTTTCACTCAAACTGTTATTGTCCAGTTAACAGGCAGGATATAGCGCTACTAAAATCATGCACGTGTCAAACTGCAGGGCTCAAACACAACTCAGGCAGCACATTTCCCTGTCATCTTGAATTCCTTTCCATTCTTCAATCAGATGAAACATCTGAGAAGACGACATCTGAGGGAGACTTAAGATGATGAAAGGTAGCGATCAGGGCTGAGACTTAAAGTGAAGTCAAGATGGTCAGTGTTAAATGTAAGGTAAATCACTCAGCTTGAGTCATTTAAACAGCTAATGAAATGAAATATTTTGAGTCTGTCATAAAGCAGCAATTTCACCGCTGATTTTTCTTCAGGGCCCTGCACTGCTTGCTACGCTTTGGCTTGGCTTTCCACTACAGATGGACAAAAAACCCATAGAAGAGACTCTGTGGCATAATATGACAAGGTAGAATCTCTTTTCTCCGCCCATACTGAAATCTATCAAGGAGATGAAAGCCATATAGCTCCCTCCTCCCACCCATGGCTTTAGCTTGCGGTATCGTCGTCCAAACCTTTGAAAACAAGTCCCTCAGTTCTATGAATCAGACAAACCTACCTGCACTCTCCCCGCATGTTTTAAGTCTGGGCTTTTAGCCTAGCAACATCAAACCTCCTTACAACACGCACAACTTAGCTTCCCAAAGTTCGTGTGGGTGATTTGTGGGCGTGGGTAAATTGGAAGTTGCGGTCTGAGTCAAAGCGTAATCATAAATAGGAGGGAGGGGAGGACGACAGCACCATGCCAGATTCTGGACGGGTGGTGGTGGTGGTGGTGGTGGTGGGGTGGGTGGTGGGGGGGGGGGGGGGGTTGATGGAGGCCAGCAGCCTCACGTAGATGAGAAACGTATCCTTAATAACCATCTCGTCAAAACACATCACTCAGCTCACTCCCAAAGCCAAAGTGTGAAATAACAAAGCAACGAGTCCACGGGGAGTGAAGGGCTGAAGTACAGGCAGACAGATGGACGAGCAGAAGGGCGCAGATATGGATGTGGACTGCAGTTGAATGTTGTTGAATGGAAATCCAACCTCATAGATTAAAGTGTATTCAGAAATCCAACCTCAGAGATTATAGTGTATTCAGAAATCCAACCTCAGAGATTAAAGTGTATTCAGACTGAACACAAAGGGAAGTTGTCCCTTCACTTTTGTGATTTTGATAGGCTGAAGGATTTCTGAAATGTTGGTTTGCAGCAGAGAAACAAGTTACTGCTATCGAGCAAACAACATTTACAGCAGTGTAACTTAGCCTTGTAAATGTGTTTCACAGGTGGCCAGCAATATTTTTATGTGGAGATGAAAATCAATATCTCAGTATAAATTTGTGTAATGTTACTGCTTTACCCCTTCTAAAATTTATTTTTGGTTTTCTTATACCTTCTGCATATACAACTGATATAAAGAATATTAACTGTGAAGGTAAAAGCATGTTTTTCAGGAAAGAAGAGTCTCTGTAGGAGTTCCTTTGGGGCTGCATTCAACCCAAGCAAGCTCCAACAGTAAGGCCGGGCAGCCTGAGAGGTGAAACCCAGGGCAAATGAAGTTTACTCAGCACTCACGTCTGCTCGTTCAGCTTACTGCTTTGATTGTGTGATAATAAATGAAGGCGAGTCAGATGAACATATCAGCCTCAGGTGGTGGCAGGAGAGTAACAGGATACTGTTTGGAGAGACTTTAGGAAGAAAATCTGAGACTACAAAAAGTGAGGGTGACAAAAATAGAATTGTGAAAAGTGAGCAGACATGTTCTACATTTCCCCCACTGGAAATCACACCCTTGGTTCAGGCTAATATTTCCTCATTCAAAAACTAACAAATCTCCAGCACACTTTCTCATTTGTCTTTCTGCCAGTCACGCAGTGAAGTACAACAAGTTGGAATAAGCATAGAAGTGTTGCTCATATCAACTTGGATGCATCTTTGCATCAGTTTGTACAACCTGGATGTAACTCTCATCCACTTGCATCTTTTCCAGGTCTGTTTGCTATTTCTATGACAAAAATGAAAATAATTCCAGGATTAGAGGTTGTTTTTTTTCAGAGATCCATCTGAGATCCATCTAACCTCCCCAACGCTCCACATGGCCGCTTAAACCGTGCCACCCTTGCTGATGTAGACGAAGCTGAAATGTTATGAGCACATGTGAAATGCTGACTCACACCATGGTCCCGCAGCTCATTCGGATTCCTGTGTCTGTGTTTGCTTAAATTAATGTGCATGTGTGAATACATCTCGCTCAAGTCTGTGTATCTATAATGTATGAGTTTACGCTGTGCGTGTAAGTGTGTGTATCTGGTCGCCGGGTTGCGTGCCCGCTTGTACCGTGATGTGCTTATGCATCAATATCTGACATCGGTGTCATATATGTGTGGTTGTAAGAGTTGTGTGTGTGTGTGTGTGTGTGTGTGTGTGTGTGTGTGTGTGTGTGTGTGTGTGTGTGTGTGTGTGTGTGTGTTGGTAACTGCACAAGCCGGCCCTCCAAGGGACCATCAGTGTGTGAGTGTTTGAGAGAATAATAAATTCGAGGAGGGAAGGAAGAAGAGAGGCTGCGACCACCAATCGATCCCTCTGCTGTTTCTCAAATTAAGAGGGAGGGATGAGCGTGAGAGACAGGAGAGAGACAGAGAGGGGGGCGGGGGGAAGACAGACCGAGACAGAGACTGGGGGTGTTGGAGGAGGTGGTGAGGGGGCGGGGGTGTCGGAGTAGGAGGTGGCAGAGAGCCTTTCTGTTTGGAAAGGGAAATAGGCAGGACAGAAACCAATGTGCACAAGCACATGATGAGATGGAGAGAGTGAAGACACTGTAGCAGCACGTGAGGAAAGTGAGCAGAAAGACAGCCAAACGCTGAGTCCAATTAAGCGTCATCCCAGTGGAGGCAACTGTCCCCGTCCTCTCCTGCCAGGGCTGCACGGCCTCAGCTTCCAAGGACACGCTGCTCATCACGTGGCTCGACACACACAAACCTCATCGCACATTCATTATACAGCCACTAACACATACATGGCTGCACCATTTCCTCAAAACCGCCCAAGCAACATCTTCACACACACTTGCCACATAAACGGAGACACACACACACACACACACACACACACACACACACACACACACACACACACACACACACACACACACACACACACACACACACACATCTGGAATGCCGCACGTCTCCAGTGGGACGGCGACGAAGTGGTGCCAAAGATGGCTGGCGCCGGCAGCTACTGGTCCCCCGGTGCAGATGCGTGCCAGGGGCGAACCCACTCATCTCTGCTCTGCCCACCCACCAGCTGCTGCCGACGGGCAGCGTACACATTGCCCCGGAGTAAGCTATACATCAATTACAAAACACACACACACACACACACACACACACACACACACACACACACACACACACACACACACACACACACACACACACACACACGCACAAACAATCCAATCTGACCCATGTCTCTCTCACACAGGCTATGGCCTTGGGGGTGGCTCACTGTCTCTTAGAAAATCCAAGTTAATGAGTGACACCTCTGGCTCTAGTGGCTTTGGACTATAGCAGAGTGACTGACTATGACACTACAGTGGGATTAGAGGGATGCTTCATATTGACATGGAGAACAAATCGACATACTCTAATAAATCCCTTTCACGTTCTGCGGCAGTGTGAGAGGAAATAGCAAATGGAAGGGAATAATAGAGGTCGAGGCAGACGGTCCCCTGAGAGTGCTTTTACCCCCCAGACAGCACATCCCACGCTCAAACACGTTAATGCACACGTTTGCACACATACACAAGGACAGACACAACACACACACACGCGCGCTGAATGGAAACAAGTGATCCCTTTATATATATATATATATATATGAAAGACTGAGCGAGACAGACTGAAAAGACAAGAAAGTGGACGGAGGGACATGCAGGATAAAAGAGGAAGAGAGTGAAAAGGGAGCCGGTGTGGTTTTCAGCCTGTGAAAAAGGCCCTGGTATACATTTTCTGGGCTACTTTCGATTTCATCTGCGACTAGATGCAAACAACACACCAGCTCAGCGTCAACAGGGTGCTGCATGGAGTGTGTGTGTGTGTGTGTGTGTGTGTGTGTGTGTGTGTGTGTGAGTGTGTCTGTGTGTGTGGGGGAGATGTGTGAAGGATTGGTTGCCAGGGAGATTCTGACATATCGGGCCCCACTCCCTGCTGCCCTCAGTTTAGCCTCGACAAGTCAGAGAAAACGTTCCACGGCAGCCCGGCTAATTTACAATCTTTCCCTCTTGTTCTCTCCCATCTGTCTCTCTGTCTCTCTCTCTCTCTCTTCTCATTGTCTTCCTTTGTTTGCATCAAAGTTGTATGATTCTCTGCTCGGAATTTCTACCGCTCGTTGGACGAGTCCGGATCAGCTCTCCATCTGTACCTACACAACTCAAGGATTCCTTTCATAATTCCTTCTTTTCTCCTTTCTGTCCTTCCTTACATCTCGCTGTCCCGTTCATATAACTCTCCTCACTTTCTCTTCCTCAACAAGCTTCTATCCCCACTTTCCTCCATTGCCATACACAACTCTCCCTCTTGGGTAGGCTGATGTGGTCGGGACCTGTTGTTCTCATCTGGTGACAGCCAAACAGGGCCTGTTGTAATTAGTGTGGAATTCTAATGAGCTTATCAGGTCAAAAGCAGCTTAGTCCTCCAGGACCCTAGCAGGGTGGAAATTAGCCCCGCTCCCTCCCAGACAAAAAACACGCACCCGCATGCACATTACACAAAAACACATTGTGCATACCGATGAAACAAGCTCGATTCATTAACAAACACTCGCTGACAAATTCAGCCTCACCCTCTCCTCTCATAAAGGGATTAGCCCACTTTACATCAGTCAGTTAACAAAAAAGGGAATTATTAATGTGAGTGGCAACAACAATAAAAAAAAAAAAATTAAAAAAAGGCAACAGCAGTGATATGCAAGGCTGTCATCGGGCTAAATAAACAAGTAGCTACAGGGGTGAATAAGTTATCTGAAGAGAGGATTGCAGACAAATAAGCGAGCGTATGCAGAAACACACAGCTGCAACGACAAAACGGGTCTCTTTCCAATGATTCCCAAAATGACATATATGTGTAGGAAAAGGTTTGGATGAAAGTAAATATGTTATTATTATTTTTTGCATACATGATGCAGGTTAAATACATTGCAAGTAAAGTAAAAGTTAGCTTTTTATCTCTTATCCTTAATACGAATTATAATGTTCAGTTGTTATTCAATGTGGTTGAGAGAAGTGTTGATGTATTGTAATGGTCATTTGAGTTGCTGTTGAACTGTACCAGGATATGCTGAGAGGTGTTCCTAATATTTTGTCACCCCAGTTCATTTAAATGGAAGGATTAAAATACTGAGAACACCTCTCAGTATAACCCTGTACAGTTCAACGGCACCACAAATAACAGTCTATTAAGCCACGGTCAAAATAATATCAACACCTTTTTCAATCAGACTAAATAACAACTGAACATTAGGCTTCATTGAAGGGAAGATTTATTGCTGGGTTCTGGTATTACATGTAATGCTTCCCCTCTCAGTGTTTTTTTTTTACTGTTTTTACTGGTTGATTGACAATGACAATAAGTCAGCGTTGACTTTTGTCAACAGTGGTCTGCGAGGTAAAAGTCTTGGTCCGTGCAAACACCCCAACCTCGTCTCTACTTCGACTTTATCACTCTTTATTCTCCACGACCTGATGTCCTCCTTAACCCATAATTACTGCGACCACTCGAGGCTGTAATAAATGTAAATATGGGTGATGTGAAGTTGCTTGCGTAGACGACCTATAAGGTCGCGTTTAAGGGGGGAGCAGCCTGCACACAGTGATCACCAACATGAAGAAAAAGCAAGGCGTCTTGTCCCCTCCTCTGTCATTGTATATAAAAGGAGTGGCTGGCTTATTCAAATAAAACTTCACAGTCTCTTTCCATCCCCATCTCCTGGTCAGCAATGTGCTGCAGCAGCACCTATTTCCATTATAGCTCCACAATTAGTTCTGGGTAAGTTGCAGCGATACGTAGAGAGCAGAGAGGCAAAGACGAGTTATATGAATTAAACATTGCAACGTCTGTACCAACAGGATTATACGCAAGAATCTTAATCATACTCGTGGACCATCCACAAATTTGATAAGATACCTGCTGTAAAACCTGCACATAGCTGAATGCACTCTGTGGACAGAGATGAAATGGTTAAGAGTGTGTGCAAAGTATATCATTGTATGTCAGTGTGTAATGGTGGGAGAACTGAAGACAGTAATGAATTATGGGAAAACAGGAGGGGGGTGGCTGGGATAAATCCATTTCCTCTGTTTGGCGCTGTAGCGCAGCCTTCCATCTGTTTTATTCCAGACTGGTTAACATCCAATCACTTACTGTGATACTTTTGTGTGTGTGTGTGTGTGTGTGTGTGTGTGTGTGTGTGTGTGTGTGTGTGTGTGTGTGTGTGTGTGTGTGTGTGTGTGTGTGTGTGTGTGTTTCCCCGCCAGGAGAAAAATGGAACGCAAAAACTCCTACACTCAAAATGTTTAGAACTGTGAAGCAATGTATTTTGAGGCAGCAACTAATAGTGCCTTTCCCTCCTTGCGCCGTCGGATATATAGCATAACCTGCTGGAGCAAGAGCAGCGTATCACCGGGCACACGACTCAGCAAACCATCAGACGGGAATCATGTCACTACGGGAAACGTTAAAGTCTGGCAGGTGAAAACATCAACCTACCTCTGTTAAAACAATACAAACACCAAGGCGCTGCTATTTGGTAGCAATAGTGGTACAAATATACTTTAAGGTTTAATCTCATGTGTTCAAAGCTCATTAAGATTTGCCTTTATTCTGTAATACACCTATGAATTTTAACTTTACATTGTCATATGTAAAGTCGGCAGGTTATTTTTTTTTTATCTGCGTGCCTTCATGGTGGTAGAAGATCAGACCATCTATCTGTCTTTGTTAGTGAAATTAACACATCAATCCAATGCACTCTCCTGGTATTAATACAAATCCTGGCATCAGCAGTCGAAGAGGGAGCAGTAAGGACCAGACGTAACCGAGAGCCAGAGACAGAGAGGGGAAAAAAAAAAGAGCGAGAGCAGCAGTCTTCCAAGGTGAGCGACACAGACACCCACAGACAGACATTGGACATGGACCCTGAGAGTTAATGAAGCAGTCCTTCCCTATTATCTCTGCCTGCATCCACGATACAGTACAAGGTAACAACCAATCCACCTCTCTCCTCTCCTCTCCTCTCCTCTCCTCTCCTCTCCTCTCCTCTCCTCTCCTCTCCTCTCCGTTGCCCTGAAAACTAATCCTGCACACAACTCATCCCTTGCAACACACACTGTAAACTGCACCTGTCTCTGTCCCCGACAAACGCATAAATCTGCTCTTGTTTTCAGGTAATAAAGAACTTCTGATATAGCAGGAGAGCAACGCAGAGAAAGAGAAGGTGTGTGTGTGTGTGTGTGTGTGTGTGTGTGTGTGTGTGTGTGTGTGTGTGTGTGTGTGTGTGTGTGTGTGTGTGTGTGTGAAAGATGGGGAGGAGGGGAAGAGGGGCGGGTCTAAGAATGAACTGCAGTGGCAAAGAAACAGATTTATTAAGGGAGTGAAAACACAACCTGACTAATGAAGAGAATCTAAGATTCATGGCGCTGTTGCCAAATGATATCATAAAGAGTGAATTACAGACAGGAAGTGTATGTAACAGCAACATAACAGGAGATATATTAAGTTGGACAAAACAGCGACATTTATGTGTTGGTATTTAAAAGACCAAAATGTATTGTTTTGCTATTGGAGGTTTGTTTGCTGGCAGAAAATTGATAAAACTAGTCAGCAAGTTATTTTAACATTTAGTTGATACGTTTAAGTGATGTACTGCTGCCAAATTCTTTGACCTGATTTAAAGCAACAAATAGTTATTTGGTGAGTGTATTGCCCAACAGAGAACAACAGATTGCAGTGCCACTCTGATATAAAACTATTACATGAACGAGTGTTTTATTACTTCTAACCAATTCGTTTAGTGTGCGTCAAGTCCCTCTGTCAGATCTGATGAACGATAGCAACGACAGAAAAATACACACATCTTCTGTCCGCAAACATTTAAAAACACATTTGAAGCATCAATCTCAGTGAATACATTGAAATGGACAGATGTTTGAATTACAGCCCACATCTTTGGTTATCGATGCGCATGTTATATATTATATGCTATATGTTGTTACTGTATATCGATTGACCAATCATAGCTTTGTATGCATGACTAATAATATTAATACCATATCCCTTTATAGCTAGCCAGCTACAACCTAACTGCAAGAGAAAAATTGCCACATAAATTTCTACAAGTCCTCAGTGACTCATATGTTTGGCTCAACAATGATGTCAGCAAGACAGATACGTTACTCCCTACTGACCTGCCCTGGTAAAACAAAGCTTAAAAAAAAAATACAAAATTAGTAAATATGTCCTGTCCGTTTGCTTGGGGTTCTGCTTTGGTTGAAGCATGTTAAATTCTGCTGACCACCATTTGACAGAAAATGTTAAAATCCCACGTACTATTTGAGGTCTAAACTAAACTGACTTGCTGGGATTTGCCTGTGTGCCTGCAGCTACACAGAAGCCATTAAAGTTAGTGTCTGAGGATATTGCCTTACTACTGCTCTTCCCCTGGGAGGCCTGGGTTTCCACAATGTCTCACACATTGCATGTGATATCATTTCCACTAATATCAATACTGTATAACTCAAATGCTTGTCACATCTCATTTTTCTCCATTTCATCAGCAAAACAGGCCTGATGAATTGCATTTCATGTCGAATGACGGCACTGTTCCCTTAACATATCTGATCTCGTTTGTTTTGTCTTTCACACCTAAGGACCAGAACGAGACGGGTGACTTTGTTGTGTTGTGTTTGATTTATGTCTGTGCAGGTACGCTCATACGTCCATGTGTTTGCCCAGTTAATGAATACCTTTGATTTCCTCCCCGGTAACTGAACCTGTGTTATCACTTATTTTCAATAAAAGCACGTCCAATATGGTAAGCAAGCATGAAACACCCAGGGTCCTGTGGAGATACAGTCAGTTAAATATAAAGAAGGAATAAAGGTTGACTCTGCCTTTCTCTCCTTATGCCAGCTTTCAATTGTCTCCATGTGAAGCTCTTCAATCACCCCCAACATTGCAGAATTTTTCATTTTGATTAGGACTCAAATGACACATGGGTGTAATAAGACAGGAGAGAACTTGTCAATTTGCTCATTGCTACAGTACATTTTAGTACTTCAGCAAATGATTCATCAGCTTTCAGGTTTCCTGTTACTCTCTTCCAGCAATCTGTTTGACTGTCAGTTAGCCCGCAACACATTTAAAGATTAAATTAGCTCCATTTCCATTCCACCCCTGCAAAATCCCATCTCATGTCTGGACGCCCGTCTGTCATTTCACAGCCATGCCTGGAACACACCAGAGATCTCAATCTTTAATGCAGCTAATGTCAGAGAAAGAGAAGAGGAAGGAGAAGGAGAAGGAGAAGGAGAGGGAGAGGGAGAGGGAGAGGGAGAGAGGGAGAGGGAGAGGGAGAGAGAGAAGGAGAGAGGGACACTGAGACAGAAACAGAGACCAAGAAAGAGATGACAGCAGAGGAGAGACAAAGGCGAGAGAAATCGACAGTGATATTCTTGGACTGGATGTGAGGTAGTAAGTATGAGAGGCTTGGGGGGTGAGGGGAGGGGTGGGGGAGTGGAGTGGAGGGAAATGTCACGGCCAATCTCTAATGAAGGGCCTTCCGGGAACTATAGTTAGATAAATTATTTAAAGGCTTTCATTTAAAAATGTCCAAAAAACTGTGCTGCGATGATTTGCGCAGGGTCTGGGGAAAGGTCAGCTGTGTGTTGGGAGTGCTTCATTAACCTCCCACCACCTCCCTACCTCAATTATTTCTGTCAAAGAGCACCTGGAGGGGAGGGGGAGGGAGATAGGGAGGGAGCGTGACTGCTGTGGTCGAGCTGATACCACTCTGCTGCTGGTGTGGCTGCTGCTCTGGAGACGAGAGCTGAGGGGCTTCAACTCCGTTCAGCTTATCTCAGAACCTGGTGGCGGTCCATTCCAGGTGGAATGTTTGGGTGACTTCAGTGTTGTAAAATCCCCGGAGATGTGCAGGGTAAAGGCTGGATGAACCAGTGAGTGTGTGTGTGTGTGTGTGTGTGTGTGTGTGTGTGTGTGTGTGTGTGTGTGTGTGTGTGTGTGTGTGTGTGTGTGTGTGTGTGTGTGTGTGTGTGAAGAAATGGGTTGGGAGGAAACTGGCTGGTGCCTAGGCCTCGGGAGTGTTAAATGCTTTGATCTTGTAAAATGTTTTCTACAACCGTGGAACTAACAGAGCTGCTAGGAAGTTTGATTGCTCACACAAGTGCACGCGCGCGCACGCACACACACACACACACACACACACACACACACACACACACACACACACACACACACACGGACACACACACACGGACACGGACATACACACAGACACACAGTCAAACAAAGTTAGCCTTTTTCACATATGCCCTTAACCATGCACAGCAGCAGGTTGAAACTTCTTGCTCTTTTTCACTTCATCACTTCCCTCATTTCCCCCCTTTGCTCTCTCCTTCACGTTCCATACGTCAGAAAAGCTTCTTTCAGGCTGAGGTATATCTGTGTGTGAAGAAGGAAGCACACGCTTGTTCTGTTACATCATACTATGAACCCATCCTCATCCCGGGGCATCAAATACTGCCGTTTTGTCGAAGCCCGCTGACGTGTCAGAGAAACTCACACCGTAGGTTAGGTGTCTTAGGTTCAGGCACAAAAAGAAACGTGATGAGGTTTAGAGGATTGTGGTTTGCGTTGAATGTGACGATCGTCATTTTTTAAATTTTTTATTTTGGCACCAAAGTATTGGGTCAGGTTTAGGGAAAAAAAAAAATTAAAAATAAATAAATAAGTCTAAAATAACCCACATTGATTTCTACTTTTTCACAGACTCGAACACCAGTCTACAGCATGAAAATCCTGTGTTTGATCCATCCAGTAACACCCGACCCCCTCGCTACTATCGTACCTGACCTCCTTCTTCGATTATGGTGGTCACGGCACCAATACCAAAGAGAACCTTGTATGTATCTCTGTGACGCCAACGGCTTTGACATGACGGCAGGATTTGAGAACAGGCTCCTTCTCTCTAATGTGCTGTTTTAGTTGCTTAGATTTTTCATGTATGTATTTGTGTTTCTTCATTTATAAATATGAAACACATGTAGGCTATATGCATTATGGCACAACTTCTCACTGAGAGAGGTTTCTGGGATCATTCAATTCCACCATAAAAAAGTGTGAGATTGAATTACAGACTGATAACTTTTATATTCCTGGAGCAGTGGACAAAAGGTTAGTTATGAGGATAGTGCAAGAGGATGAGCCATCAGGGCATTCAAATCAAATGGGTTTATCCACCGCAGAGCAGAGGTTTTGTGGCCATTATACCTGATCTAGACATTTGAAAAATGAAATTTGGGCATAATGGTGGCAACAAGAAATGAAGGGAATTAACAGTAAAATAGCACACTCACAAACTTCCCCTCATAATTTTCAAAGATTAATAATTATGGCATAGTCAAATTAGCATTAATGGCAATAAAATACTGGACAGAGATCAGATGAATTCCATTGAATCATACCAATCAGCAGATTCCCTCAAAGAGTTAATATAAATTCAGGCTGAGCATTTGCATGGAATTCAACTTAAGTGATCTCTGACATGTGGACTTGACTGCCAACTTTGTAGGAAATAGAGGCAACGGTCCAAAATAGAGGAAGTTATCTTATTAGCTGCGTTCCACCATCTGTTTTTTATAACCCTGCTCGGTTGGAATACATACTGCTCCAACAAAACACATGTGACATGTTTAGCAGTCAGTCACAAGACAGGAGTCAAAGTACAATACATTCCCATAAAATAATGCTGCTGACTTCATGTCTGGTTAACAGCACAAGTATTGACTAGACTACCAAGCTTCCAACACCACATATTTCATCAGCAAATTAATTCTACCATGACGTAACCAGACCTGTCCAAATTCATGATAATAGACCTCTTTGTGAAAACTGGGGAGCCCTAAACACATTTCTTCAAATGTTCCCAGGGCAGGAATATATCTTAAACCTCTTTATCTTTCTCTTTTTTGCTCTTTGTCTTGTTACTCTGATCCCGTCCCAGTGGCAATAGCAGACTAATTGTCAGGCTGTTTCCTCTAATGCCCGATTTCTGGGTTAGGGGGCAGCTGTCGACTCCCCTGAGCCTGTAAAAAAGGAGAAAGTAGAAGAGAGAGAGGATGATACAAAAAAGAAAAGAAAAGAGGAAACAGAGAGGAAATGTGATCTTGCTAAGCATTCCTGAAATTCCTTTTACGTTTACGAGTGCCCAGCATGCAACACTTCCTAAAAACGGAGAACTGTCCTCATATACAACACACTGGAATAAAACGTGTTGCACTTTGACATACTGATAAAAGACAGTATTTCATGTTATTCATGTGACCTAAGATTTAGCATTTGTCTCAATCGCCCAATTCAGTTGGCAAGTGTCAGGCTGTCTTCTACTTAAGAGCCTTAATATAGGCTGCTACATCAAAGAGGTGACTAATCAGGCCGTCGGAGAGAGGTGTCACAGAGTGTCAATCCTTCAGGGCCGCTGCTTGTCTCTCAGGAAACCCACTCCATCAGCTCTGACCTCAGATAACCCGGCACATGCACATAATGATTGCACATGCATACCCAAACGTGCATACTTCCACAAACATTTACGAATGCATATTCCCTATACTGTACACACGCTAACCCAGCAATACCCATCTCACTGGGCACCGATGTGAAAGATGACTTGGTTCAATGATAGGGCTCTGTTGATGAGAGCTGATTAAAAGAGGTAAAAAATGGAAACTCATCTTGATGTATTTGGGTCAATTTCACGTCCTCGACCGATGCTTGGTCAGGCCTATTTCTAGCAGAAGTGGTGGCGGTAATTAATGGGTGATAACGGACACATCTAATTGGCTTTAATCTATCCAATGAAGCGAGGCGCCTCCATTCTTTTGAGGACAAAGGCCCGCTGGGAGGGCGGAAGAACCGCGCTTCATCGGTAATGCTGCAGGCATACAGTGCAGAGTGGACCGTACATCAGCATAATAATACAGCAACTCTGCGACGCTAAACAATTAAACTACACCGAGCATTTAAGACACTGAAAATACACATCCTTCACTATGAGCACGACAGCGACTTCCTCCATGAACAAATGCTCCAAGCCAGGATAGCACATGCCTGCTACTTAACGTAAAACTCAATAAATCAGTTCGAGCAACCAATGCACTGCATGTAGTTATAGCTGCTTGGTTCTGCCCAAGAGCTCACCATACAACTTAAATCTTCCATATGATAGAAATAAGAAAATGCAGTCTGCGAAGCCCTCCTCTCAGAATAGAGGTGAACACTTATTTGCATTGAAATGAACTGTCTAAGGCTCGTGTGTGTGTGTGTGTGTGTGTGTGTGTGTGTGTGTGTGTGTGTGTGTGTGTGTGTGTGTGTGTGTGTGTTGTAACGGCAGTTCCACTGCGTGTTTTGTCAAGGGGGTGTTGGCTTGTGTGTCAACCCGCATGGATCACTAGTGACGGGGGGACTCCTCAATCTCACCACCCGCCTTCCAGCCCCGGGGGAACCTCTGCATTCAGCTGTACTTACGTGTAGTGTACGTTTTCTGTCCACTCCAGAGCTGCTGCAGTGTTTTCTATTTCCCACAACGACCTAGCAGAATATTTAACCCCTTAATAAATAAACAGGAAAACATCAAATCTGTTTCAGAATCCACTTTGTAAAATGTCATGTGCTTCATAAACAAACATATGTTGCTCGAAGCTCTTTTTCACGAGGATAAACCCCCGTGAGGTCGGGCCAAACAGTGTAAGCCTCCTGTACTTTACGTGTAGTTTTGCACACGCCAGCTTAAATCCTTTAGAGCCCAGGGTTTGATACATTAGTTTAGAGTACATCAAACAATAGCTGATTGAGTCTGGCAGCAAATCTGCTATGGGGCATGGTTTTAGTTAATACCCACAACAAGAGAGATTGTGTTATGATTTCATCTGACAACGCTGTTATTCCAAGAAATTTTCTATTGAATCTCGCCACCTTTCACTGGGTCGAAATAGAACACCACACTCTTCTTTTCTCATTTGCTTCCCCCTACAGATAGATACCCAGCAGTTTGCTCTATGGAGAGAAGTCAGTTGAGGTTGTTCATTATCAATTGTCAGCATTTTGCACCATCATTCACAGGCAAAGTGTTGCATAATGTGAATATCTATAAATGTGAATAACTGCATTCTGAGATTTCTGGATGAAAACAGTCCAGGCTGTGGAGACTCCATTTTTCATGAAGGGTTTTTGAGGGTAATGTATTGTACGTTCTTTTAAACAATTGGAGTTTGGACATTTAGATAAAACTGTGGACAGAAGAATGCAGTATGCAGTGTAGCTAATGGGGATACAGCTTGGTCAGTAGTGAAGGAAGGATTCAGATTCTTTATTGAAGTAAAAATACTAATACTGCCCTTTAAAACTACTTAATTTCAAGTAAATGTCATGCATTGAAATTTGTACTATAGTAAAAGAAAATATAATGAGGAACATGTACTTTAAATATCAAATTTAAAAATGCTTGATTCAGAAAAATGGCCCCTATTACTGTCATAGATCACATATTGTATCATTAGACTACTCATTCACTAATGGCTGAGCCAAATTAAATTTTAAATTAATTTAATTTAGCTGATTGAGGTGGAACTTATTTTTACTATTTTATATCAGGCTGCAACTTGTGATTAATTTCGTTATGGATCCATCTGCTAATTATTTCTTGATTAATACATTGATTGATTGTTTGGTTTGTAAATCGGCTTCATCAAATTTTGAAATAGTGAAACATGCCTAATTAGAGTCCAAACAGACAGATAGTTGGAATAAACAAACATTCTGAAAATTATTACAAGGAAAAGCAGAAGGTTTGCATATTTGAGAGTCATGAAATATTTGGCAAGAAAAATCACTAAAATTATTTTCTGTCAGTCAACTATTAATATTCTATTTTAATCAATCAACAAAATGGTTCAGCTGTAGATATTGTGGTATATTCTATGACAGAGCATCATATTTTATTAGATGTTTTGTGTTTCAAAACTTCAGTCACAGCTGTAAATAACTTATGATGAGTAAAAACTACAATATTTGCTTCTAAAATGTGGTGGAGTACGAGTACAAAGTAAAACTCAAGTCAAGTACAAGAGAGTCTTGAGTACTTGTTTACAATCCAGCACTGAACTTGAGCGATGTACCAAACATACAAATATTACCATCAGTAATACCCATGTTGTATTTAAGTAACAAATATATGTGCACCCTCTGATTGTACGGTAAATATCAGCCGCATAATGAATAGAAACATCATTAGAAATCAAATCATCAACCAGAGAAAATGGACTCAGAAAACACGACTGTACAGCGAATGACTTCCACGGGGAAATCCTATTACACAGCCAGGTAATGTAAGAATTCATTAGTGAAATGGCCTCTCTGCTCCGTATTGTATGGAATGAATGATGTGCTTTGTCTAAGATGTTCTGAACTTTTGCCACGGCTCTTGCAGAAATTCAAGGGGACGGCTTTCTTTATAATCACCGCCAGGCTGCTGCTGTCCTTCTCTGCTTGGTTACATCACATCCAAAGGCAAAGCTGAAAGCAGAGCAGTTCAATGTCACAGACTGACAAGCTAATCAGTTTGTTCGAGGTGTGCCTCACAATGCATTGGAGAGCAGCACTCATACATAATAAGACTTTTCCTTTGAAACAAGAAGAAATGTATTCATTCTGTGTGGCAATTCTTGGACCCGTGTGTGTGTTGATGTCCACAAGCCTCTTGATGTGACTTATTGGCCTTATTGGTTTGGTGGCTGTCTGACGTTTCAGACTGAAAGCCCATTTCGTTACCACTCTATTATTCTGTGTGATTGCCTTCTTGTTAGCTGCTTTCTGAGGGAGGATTTGATTTTGCCCTGAAAAGACACTTGTGAAAGACATGTTTGTCTGAGGTGACGTCATTTTCAGCACAGAGGCTGCATTAGCAGGCAGCATTAGTACAGACAGCGTGGGCTAGGCAAATTTACAGAGAACAGTAATCTCTACTGGGAGTTCATGCTTGTGGTGAGACGATATACTTGTTAAATGAGCTTTAACCAGACTTTCTGTGTATGAAAGTAAAAAAAAAACAACAAAAAAACGAACTGCTGTCTGTAACTGTGTTTAAAATGTCCTGATGTGACACAGATCAGTCGTCCTGCCCGCAAAGGCTCATTCTCCAAACCTGGAAAACAGCCATGCAACAGATCTATTTGAATTGCTCAACAAAATTTGAGATGTGGGCGACGATTGAGAGGTTTGGAACCAGGGTAAGTTGAGCCTCCCTGTGCAAAGCATTATCTATGGATCACAGCACATCTCCACTGAGTGCTCTTTATAGGTAATCAATAGGCGAGCTGGCTTATGATGGCTCTCACTCATTACAACTCTTTAATAAAAGCCCACCCTGCGGTGACCGCTGCTTTGAGCTGTGTAAACACACACACACACACACACACACACACACACACACACACACACACACGCAGCCATATGGGGAACCAAATCTCTGTTTACACACGCAGGAAAAATACAAACTCTCAAACATAGAGGGAGAACAGCATCCTTTGCTCAGGGGCAGCTCGAGCTAAATCATCCACAGCTGCTGCAACAACATGATTCATTTGCATCCCTTCAACCAGTCTGAGAAGTCCTGTTGGCGAGGACTTTCAGAAGTATCTCTCTCTCGATCAATATGCACATCAGCTTTCTGATGGGGTGCTGGGTCAAAAAGATCCAATAGACTCTCTCTAAAAAAAAAAGGAGACACACCCACTTAAATGTTCCAATCAAAGCGCTGCGGCTCGCATTTAGCAGCCGCTAAACGACCATCCTCAAGTTGAAAGCATCTTTCTTGGAAGTCAAGATAGGTGAACTCCAAACTGCGTGGTCTCACATAACCTTCAGCAACATATGGTTTCCTCACTTATTTGCGCCTCAAGCTGGAGGTGCGTATCCTTGGATCTGTTTCCCGATTGCTCCAAAGCAGCTGTTCCATCTCTCTGCACATATGGAGTCAGGTGACGAAAGCTTTTTTTTTTTTTTTTTAATTTTCCCCTTGTGTTTTCGAGTATGGGGGAGGCCTCTTGCAAGAATACGGGGTCACTTTGTCATATGTGCTGGGTGAGGGGCGGTGATGTTCTGCTGCACGGGTCATTTTTCCATGAACCACCCGCCAGCTTATGTCAGGGGAACACAGGAAGACATAAATAGAGAAGGGAGCAAGCGACCCTGCTTCAACTGTCACATACCTTAGTACTCAACAAGCTCAGAAGTCACCGGTCTGCCTTCAATTCCACTGTAGCATCTGTTTCAGCTTGGCCTGCTGAGCACCCCTCCCCTAACACACACAGCACCCTGAATGAAAAACACCTCAGACATTCAACATTTCTAATGATTATTCTGCTTTTCAAATGAAAACAGCACTCATCGCAGGTGTTTCCCGACAGAATCTGGCATCCGCCAATCCACATCGACTTTAAACATTACACAAGCAAACTAAACCGAATGCTAAAAATGATCAGCGGAGAAGCTCGTGCCTCCTGCTGCAGAAACCAGAGACTGTGCGTGGTTACGATCTAAGCATCCTTAAGGTGCCGGTATCTGAGGAGGAGATGACCTTTCTCCGCCCAGAATAGCAGGGCTGTGGGGAACAAAAGCTGTGATGACACACACACAGGAGAGACTGTGACCCCGCAGGGGTTAACACACATGCCCTGAACACAAGCTTGAATTTCTAGTTTGTACACCTGCACGCACCACTACAGACACACACACAAGCTAAATATGTCTCGAAGCTCCTAAAGGATCAAGTATTTCTCTAAAACATTACATAGAAAAGACTGAATATGAAACAATTAATGTTGAAGTTAACCAAATCCTCATGTATTAAAGAAACAGGGTTAGATGTTAGACAATGTAATAATTTGCTTTCTTGCTGAGCGTTAAATGAGAGGAACAACACCCCTTCCATTTAAGGTAAATGTGAAACTACAACCAGGGGCCGAATAGCTTAGCGTAGCTTAGTTTAGCACAAAGACTGGTAAAAGGGAGAAACATCTTAGCTGTCAAGTATCCAGTAACAAAATGATTAAGTTTCATGCTGTTTGTTTAATTCATTCTGGTTGAACAGAAGGGTCACGGACCTCACTATTTCCTGACTGGGTGCAGTGACCTCCAGTAGTCTCTGTGTTATAGTGTAGTCGCCAGGCACTCCAGGATGTGACAGCATATGTGATTACCTTTTTAACTAAGCTCCACCCACTTTAACCCATTAAGAGGAAAGAAAAACTGTTCAAAAGTTTCGCAGGAAATTGTTGGTCAAATGTATTTTTGGAAGTGAAACTTCCTTGAGATGACAAAATAAAATAATAAATAGAAATACAACAATCAATATGGCCTCGTACAAATATTGTGGGGCCCCACCTCTTATATTCAGAGGCTGAATACGCACATAGATGGTTTGCTGGAATGGTAATCCGATCCATCGCCTTCCATATCATCCTAGCTATTGACCGCCAACAGTACACTGATACACACTAAACACTCAAAGTGGGTGTCTCATGTTTCAGCCTTTGTGTTTATTGCAGTTTGTTGTTGAGAGAAAAAGGCAGGAAAAATAGGTGTTGCTATTACAAACAATAAAGGGAAGAGATGGCACCAAAGCATTACGATCCACGCAGTATCTCTGGTTTCACACTAGACATTGGCAGGACCTCACTGCAGCTGCTCCCCAGCACGGAGCTGAGATTTCAACATGTCTGACACGGCCACTCTGTGGGGCGGCAGACCTGAATGTTTCAGGCGCTCGTTGCCTCGTTCTATCTCCCTGTAGGCGCTACGCGTTAGGAGAGAGTTGAAAAGAACAGCCGGACTTGTAGTGTACGAGGGGGAGAGTTGAGGTGAGACAGTGAGTGAAAGTCATGGGGGAGGCAGGGATTTTCCTCTCCATCCACTCTGACTAAATATTTGATGGGAGGAGGAGAAAGATGGGTGCATCTCCTTTGGGAGTGCGTAAAGCGTCCCAGGTGTGCCGCGGTGCGGTGGGGTGGGGTTGGAAGGGGTCAGGACGTTACAAGAGTTGCCACAGACCTCAAGGTGAATTATTCATCTTGCTGAGGTCAACAGTAGAACGGCATTATGGGTAGCCTGACGTAGAGAACAAAGAGGCCAAGGCTTTTAGCACATATAGGCTACACTGAACAAAAAATGAAAGAGGTGGATCTAGAAAGAATATAGGAAAAAAAGAAAAGGAGGAGGGGAAGCAAACACAGAGGATAAGCGATAATGTAAAAACCCTGGCTGGTATTGAAGATGAGATAGAGAGTTAATTATGTGGCCCTGATGTAGCATGAAGGGTCCACTGAGTGTTGTAATCAACAACAGAAAAATAACAAGGAAGAACTGGAAAAAACAAATGTGTATAAATCACCAAAGCACAACCTTGACCCCGACGTGTTTTGTTTGTGTTATCATGAACGTGTATTTGTGATCTGCAATATGGACACGGTTTTTGTTGGAAACAAACACATACAGAAAGACAGCTGCAATTAAATGGAAAAAAAACCAACCCAGGACTGTTTCATGTTTAACAGGCAGCATTCACCGCAGTATTTATATAACGAGTATTGAGAGAATACTGAACAGATACTGTTGAAATACTGCTGGTACTGCTTGTGAATTAACTTTGATTTTGCTCCTTTTTTGTGTTTGTGAATTATTTTCAAAAACAATGTCACGGTATAAACTGGTGTACGTCACAGTTTACCTACCGACCTGCATTTCTAATGTACCGTCGCATGTTATGTACAAACCTTTGAGGTCATATGCAATGTGAGAGCCTTCGAAAGACGCCACACAACTGCCTGTAAAATGTGATCCCGGTATAGTACATCACAGCGCGCTGTACATACCACACGGTGGTGTGAAGGGGACATTGGTGCTTATATCCCCTCTGTTGACTTTGAAGGGCATTGACGAGTGTGTGTGTGTGTGTGTGTGTGTGTGTGTGTGTACCCCTGCATGCATGCCTGTGTGACAGAACAGATCCTGAAAGTAAATAAGGCACCACTGTGGGAATTTTCTCAGTGTTTGCGCAGCAGTGGCTGTGCGTCCTACTATATACACACACACACACACACACACACACACACACACACACACACACACACACACACACACACACACACACACACACACACACACACACACACACACACACACACACACACACACACAACCCATGATAATGGTCTTCTGTGTCTGTGCAACTGGTGTGGTAACAATATTATTTACTGATGAAGCTGCAATGAGTTAATTATGCAAACAATGTACAATGGGCATTCTAAATTATAATATTGTACATTGCCAGAAGCCTATTTAAATATTAATCTTTTTCTTTATCAAATAAAATGTAACCATTAGTAATGATGCAGCACTGAAAAGGCTAAGTGCTTGAAGCATATTCTATGTTGATAAAAATTGCAAATGAGTCCATAAATTTCTGAGGACGCATGCAAACACGATGGCAAGTTGTATGTTTTTCAGTCTTACTGGTTCTGGAGCCGAGTGTAGTATAATAATCAAGTACTTTCCTGTTATACATTTTAGATCTCCCTCATGTTTGTGTTTAACAACACAGCAGCTTACAAGTGACTTGGTTCCTGTTGACTTCTTTTTAAAAATGTGTCCATATATCTGAGATTTGAAGGTTCTGGCTCCGGGGCCTCACCATTGTTTCTGAGAAAATACAGTTTGGTCAGACAAAGCTTTTTATGGAGTATAACACTCAAAGATGCCATTAAGTGGCCAAAAGGGATATTTTCAGGAGCAGCGGTTCAAAACTCAAGTATTTTTTTTTTTTTTAATGAATGAAAGATAGGACGCAATCAAAGATAAACACGATAATAGAAATTCCAAAACATTTACATGGCCATGCAGTATATGAATAAACTGCCCTAACTTTGTATCAGTTTAAGGCAAACTTTAAACAAACTCTTGTCTATGACATGTACAGTTAAGGAGTGATTTAAAGGACTTGGCAGAAACGAACATTCAAATCCAAACAGACAAAAATGAAACCGTTTGTACATCCAATATCAATTTGGTTGGAAAAAAACCTCACCTGAATTTGCGATAATACGACAACAAAACTCTCCATAGTTCAGAGCCGGAGATGTGTTTAGTTGCTGCAAAACAGCCTATTCTATCATTTTATCTAAAAATATAATTAATTCAAGAACTACAAAAACTCTAAAACTTAGAAAAATCTTCAGAATTAGAAACTTGAATATTGAAACAAATATTCTTTATATTACCGACACCGTTTCTGATGGGAAGCCAATTTTTATCGCACAATAAACTGCAAAACCAGGATCACTTCCGACTGATTCGTGTGGAGAAAACAGGGTCAATTATACGTTGCTCTACTGTAGAGAGGTGGGGGTCAGGAAGATATGGATCCGGTTATGTGGGCGGCTCTGTGTGCCTGGAGTATCTCTGATTGATGGCCAGGTAAGAAGCCATTATTATGACCGTAGTCCGTCTCCTATTAGTGGGTGGTCATGCATAATAATTCAACATGAGGTTCAGCGCATTTACCATTGTTTCTGCACACCAAAAACACACACACTCCGAGAACCTATTACTCTAAGACAAGATGCTATGGACGTCATGCCAGTCGGGTATTTTCCTGTAACAGAACAGTGAATAAAGAGCCAAGTAAAACCAGGCGAGTCGTACCGTTAACTCATTAATTAGGTTTCAAAAGATTAGAACAGCAATGTGCCCACACACGCATTCTAGCAGATGTGTACGGTCAACATGACCCTTCTTTTCCCATGATAATTTGCCCTATGTAGTTCTGTTCAGAAAACATAAACTGCTGATCCCTTGACAGCTTCCACAATTGTTATTGCATGTAAAAGATGACGGGGGTTACTGGAATGGAAAAAAATATCCAACACTCAACACAATGAATAAAGTTCTTGTTGGTGGTTGTGGGGGCTGCAGTGTTCGGGGGTTCTTAGGAAACAGTCGGCATGAGAAAGCTTGAATAGGGTTCAATTACATCCATTAGAGATAGTGAGGTATGTGACCGGTACATGCTGACATGCTTGTGAGAGAAAAGAGGAGATAAGGTTACGTCTGTCAGCGAAACATGCTGAGAAGGGCCAGTGAAGGGGTGTGGGTCTCTAAAAACACAGACAGACAGGAGACAGCCACCGAATATGATGGGAACTATGACTGCCAGGCTGAGGACCCTCTTGACAATCTTAAATAATAATAATAATAAATAAAAGACAGCTAGAATGTCAGGATACTTGCCTTGTATATACCACAAGGGAAGTGTCCCAGCAAGGGCGATAAAAATCTGTTTTACTTCTATTGTTTATTATGTGTGTCCTTGCCTGGGATGGCAAGTTCCGACACCGTAGAAATGCCATTTGTTATTTATTTTGTGAAAATGTGCCTTTTCTGTGTTTTTCCATATTCAATCGGCGGACCTGTTTGTAAAGGTGTGGCTGCTTATGAATGCTGACAGGCAACGTGGCGCAGGGTGCGAATGCTGATCCAAAGCGGACTGGACAAATGTCTGCACACACACCAGCATTCTGTCGCTGGCTGCCCGCGGAGATGTCAAACACAATGATGTGGTAAGAGGCTTCAGGAGAGCTCCCTGCTCGCTACTAGGAAGTCATGGCAAACACAAAGGCACATGCAAGGACAGATTCATACACGCAAATACACGAAACCCCCTTCCCTTCCCTCCCCCCGCACACACACACTCTGAAGGGAATAACAACAAAGCAGCCCCATCGACCTAATCCAGATTCTGTTTGGAAGGATCACCTGTCTTTCGCAAACACGGCTAACGTTGGGGCCATTCATCTCACTCTATTGTCTAATTCCGACAGCTCAATAATTGTGTTACACGTGTCAGGCCCCCGCAGCCAGGACAATCCTGCAAATCGTTTCAAAGTGCCCCAAATTCATTAATTACAGAGTGTGTTAATCTCATTGAGATGGGCGGGTATGGAGAGAGAAAAGGACCCTCATAACTCATCCAATTAGGTAATTGAGTGTTTCTTGGATTAGAGGGAATGAAAGGGGGAGCCCCGCTGAGATTAAGGAGTTAGCTCCATACTAAGAATGCATACATGGTCATCTACAGATTAGAAGCAACTTCGTGTCAAACCTGATGCTATTTAAAAACTTGACATTCACTTGGAAGCTTCCTCCAACTCCTTACTTCGAGGCCACCACCGATGAATTTCCAAAATTTGGGATTTAGTGAGCCCCATGAAGACGGTCAACAAGCTATTACAAGTATGCACGTGTTCAAGGAAACTCGAACTGGTTCAAGGAAACTCGAACTGGTTCAAGGAAAGGGAATCACATTGGATAGATTCAAGAAGTAGAAGAAACCGTTTTCTACTTGATCAACTAGGTTGAAGCAGCATCCACCTGCCACTGTTCTCAAAGGAAGGCAAGGATCATTGGAACTGACAACCTGCAGCTCTGAGATCTCATGAACAGAAATTATAGTGATATAGTGCAAACACCAAACTCACCACATTTTGTCAGTTTACACCTGCGTGAGGGTCAAAGTAAGATGGAGCACCTTGTTTTTGAGGCACTGTGTAATCGGCACTTTTAGATTCCAATATATATTTTTGCACCATTTAGTTTGGTTTGTTAAAAAAAAGCTCTCAAAATTCAACAGTGCAGCATTGAAAACAAATGCCGGTTAAATGAAATGTCGATGACGGGATAATGAAATGATATCAGAAGAAATTAAACAATCACACAAAGCTGTTGACCAGTTCCAGTAAGACGGTGAGGACGGTGAGAAAGGCCGCGTGAGGTTTTGCTGGCCAGCCTCTGTACACTGCGGCAATCGAAGTGGTGCTTGTTAAAGTAGCAAACTGCCTGAGCAAAGAAGCCAAAGTCTATTTCATTTTAAGGATACTGCCAGCCTCAGGGCTTTGTGCCATTTAAAGAGTGGATCCCATAATTCCCCTAAGTGCTTCACATTGCAAGAAGCACGATGAACAAATTAATGAACAAATCAACAAACACAAAGCCAAGTTCTTACTGAGTCGCTCCTATCAAGCAATTAGTAAAAGTACATTAGCTGACCTGATGGAACGATAAGAGTCACCTGCTGAAAAAGGACACATGAAACATGTCCAGAAGAGTCTGCAAAGTAAAAAGTTTGAGAGGGTCAGTCATAGACCATGAGCATGAGATGTGATTCTGTCGAGTGTGTGTGTGTGTGTGTGTGTGTGTGTGTGTGTGTGTTTTCACTGAGCAGTCTGCCTGTCTGACTGCAGAGCAGCCCAGATTATGCATGAATCTAGCTGCTTATCAGCTGACCTTTAAATTGGAGCCGCAGAGTGACTGCAGACCCAAGGGCTGACGCTCACACCTGATTGGCTGCTCCGCCTCAGACCTGCTGACAATAGAAATTAACAGAGCCAGGTGGGCATATCCGCAGGCGGAAGGAGTATAGCAGTGGAGTGAGATATGGGTGTGTGGGGGGTGGGGGGGTGGAGGCGAGGCGAGGGGGGCTGCATTAATGTAAAAATATATTTCCACTATTTTTCTCAACCTCTCGTCTTTTTCTTAGGCTTCAGGAGAGGAGGAAAAAGTCATTATGTGCTGTGAAGCATGCTAACAGAGGAGCAGGTAAGAACAGAAAGTGCTTGGTATTACCTGGATTTCATCTCTTGCTCACTCATGCTATCTCTTCTTCCATCTCTCTTTTCTCTTTCCGTTTCTCCCATTCTACCCGTGTTTTAATGGCGGAGGGGTCTTGGCAAGCTGTGATTGTTTGATAGATTGATATCTCCTGTTGGAGAGGGGGTACATGGAACAGGAGACGGAGGGGAGCTGAGGATGAGGTGTGTGTTCTGTCGTCCGCCGGGGAAAAAAGGAGCTCTGTGTGTCTGCGGAGGATGATGGATTACATGGGGCGGCCGTGGCTTTATGTGTGTATATGTTTGTGCGCGTGCGTGTGTGTCGCCTCCATTGTGTGGCTATGTACACAGTGAAAGCATGGCAGTGAATTAATTTTTCACTACGGCAGCTGGAAAAGGTCATTAAATAAAGCAAATGTTTGTGAATGGGAATCCCCAGGAATTAACTTCAACACCATATACGCAACAGTGCAGTGTTCTGGCAGTAAACGGGAGAATTATGCTGTATTGTGGACAGGAGCACAGGTGGTTGAGTACACAGGCATACGCTTGGCCTTCTGTCAGATTAAAACGAGTTGGGAAAAAAAATGACTCCTATTTAATTTGCTTGCGTGTGCGTTGATGATGGCTGATTTTTAGAATGACAGTTACACGTACACGGATGGAGTGTCCTTGCCGTCCAGTTCCTGAAGGGCCGTGTCCTTCTGTCAGGGCACTGGGGTGGGGAGGGGTGTGTGTGTGTGTGTGTGTGTGTGTGTGTGTGTGTAGGGGGGAGGTGGTGTTGGTGAGGTCAGCCAGCTATTTCCATTCCATTCCAGGGATCAGCTTGGTCTGTAACCGAGCCGCCATGTTCATAAAGACGTCCAACGTGAGCCGTGAGTGTGTGTCTGCCATGTGATAGGCAGATAAAGCGGGCTCATGGGAGAAGACGGTGTGGCCGGCCACAGCGCTGCATCTGTCACCGACACAAAAACATCACCAGTCGCCCAGCAAAGAAGACAGAGAGCCACTATCACAACCTCTGTGTGTGTGTGTGTGAGAGAGAGAGAGAGAAAGAGTGTGTGTGTCTGTGTAGGCTCAGCAATGCATGTGGCTGAGACCTTATCATTGCTGGCCACATTCCTAGCAGGAAGATAAAAGAGGCCAAATGAACCAGATCACTGCTGTGTGTGAGCAATATATGTATGAGTGTGTGGATGTGTGCACGGGTGTTTGCGCGCGTGTGTGTGTGCGTGCGTGTGTGTGAAAGAGAGAGAGAGAGTGTGTGTGTGTGTTTGTCAGTGATGAATAGGTGTTTAAGGACCTACACCTAACAGATAAGTGAAGAAAATTATCAGGGCAACAGCAACACTGCTGCGGTGTAGACCCGAATAAATACCACCAGAGCCCTCCAGACAAACATCAACTGCATTCAGACACACCGTGATGTAGAAGCTGAAAAAATTCTGGAAGCAAATCCTTCATCAATGAGCTGAGTTTCAAGCTTTTCTGAGTGTGTACTGCTCACTATGTGGCTTGTCCTTGTGAAGTAAGTTACACATCTTGTTATGAGGTGAGTTGTAACAGGACCCAAACGCAGGCACACAGACTCGGGTATAACTTCAAAACACAGTCTTTATTGATCAACAATAAAGTCAATGTCTGATTCCCGGAGTCGGGAGGGAAACTCTACCGACTCTCACCGGGGGCCAGGCTGCGCTGGGGGAATCCCGAGGTCCTCCACAGCCAGCGGCAACAGACTCTAGTACTGGAGTGACTGGTGGCTCCGACTGGTAGCTCTGCAGCACCTGGTACTCCCAGGTGGTCTCCCATTCAAGTACTAACCAGGCCTGACCCTGCTTAGCCTCAGCAATTGGCTGAGATTGGGAGCACTGACTGATCGTACGGACTAGAAGCAGAAACAGGGTACCGGGAGCGGAAACCGGGAGCGGGAACCAGAACAGACGGACGGGTGACTGGCAGTGACTGGCAGTATCTAGCAGTATGGACCAACACCGGGTGACTGCAGGGGCAGGGTACATATAGTCCGGGGAAGTGATCAGGGAAATGAGCCACCTGCAGGTGGTGATTTGGGGAGAGTGGTGGCAGCTGCTGAGACCGGTGAGGGGTGTGGCAATGGGAGGTGACAGGAGGCGGGGAGAGGAGGACACAGAACACATGGGGACACAATAACAAACAGACAGGGGAATGACAGAAACACTAGGAGAGGTGATTGGGGACAAAACAGAGGAGCAAACAGTAGGAGCAGACAGGAATCCTGATACATCTACACCAAAACAAAAAAAAGGCTGAAAGCGTTGGCTAACATCAGATGAAGAAACACTTGCATTATTTTGTTTGGCAGTAAAAAGCAGCAATGGATGTTTTATTGGCAGCATGTAGTGTCTATTGGGCTGTTATTGATTTAAAATTGAGTTCATCTTTTAAGTAGATTTCATTTAAAAATTTATAATCAGTTCACTTCACTTCAACTCAATTAGTTTTGTGTAGGGTAATTTGACTGGATGTGTAAACAGTACAAACACTGACACTGACTAAGAATCTATATTTACTGTGGGTCGGCCACATCTGGCCATTCCCTGATCGACTAAATAAGGTTAGTATCGGCAACCGTTTGATCCCTGTTCTCCATCCCAACATATTTTCTGTGGACTTTCCTCTGCCACCTTACAAAACTTCACAAACTCTCCACGTCTCCTCCCGATACGACGTACAGTAGATGAATTCCCTCCTTCGAGCTCAGACAAGGAATTTGCTGGATGACAGAGCACATCCCTCCTTCTTATGGAACGTTGTTGCATTTCATTAGGGATAAGATTCATCACAGCAAGCAAACAAGGGAGCCATGCAAATTGTATTGGGAAGAATTCCTACACCTTCGTCTACATTGTCTCTCCTGCACACACATAAACATAAATACACACACACACACACACACACACACACACACACACACACACACACACACACACACACACACACACACACACACACACACAGAGAGAGAACAGTTGACGCACAAAAAGGCACAAAGCAAACAAAAGCTGAGAGCGCTGATTCAGGAGACAAAGGGGAACATCAAGGACGGTGATACTATATGATCGCTCATTATTGAGCACTTCAGAATGACGCATTAATGTGACAGTGGCAAGAATTACTCACAGATTCAGTTTTCTATGCTCTGATTATAGTCTGGAAACAAGTTCAAAATTCTGATCCTGACTGTTAAAGCCCTTAACAACCAGGCTCCCTCGTATATCAAAGATCTCTTCGTACCCAATTATCCGAACAGAACACTGCACTCTCAGAGTTTTTGGGTTTGGGAGGCCGACACCCTCCCCACCCTCAAAACCAGGCTTAAAACTTCTCTTTATCAAAAAGCTTATAATTAAAGGACTGCTGAATTGACCATTGACAACCCCCCAACCATGCCCTCTATTGTACCTCACGCATCTCCAATCCTGCCCTGCTGCTTTATTACTTGTTTTATTATTCAGGATCCTACTGCTTTTGAATTTATGATGATTGTTCTTGACTGCACTTTTAAAATGCATAACCAAGGACTTTAGCTGTTTACCTTTGACCTCCAAGGTGTTTGTTTTGCACCCGGTGTGATGACACTGAAGTCAAGCGTTTTTTTCCAAAGCTGTGGTAGAGTTTTGGCGCAGATGGTGGTCAATGCCAGATAAAGGCTGCTCCAATAGTTTCAAAATTAATGCGAAGTCTACAGCTAGTAGGATGCAATGACTGGAAATAATTCCCTATAAGCACGGCCACACTCTTATATTCACACAATGAATTTGGATCTGCAAGAACCAGGCGTATTTTCTCATAGAACAATGAAGGCCGTCCTTCAGAAGCCTGCATCCCAAAAAGGCTGAACATGTGGGTCGTGACTCTGTTCATCTGGTCAGAGGTCCAGTGCTCTGTCTGAGTGATAGGACACCCGAGGGTCCATTTCAGAGATGGCTGTTCCAGTTCCAGCACTGACCTTAGTAAAAAAAAAAAAAGAAAAAGAGGCTCAGATAAGGCCTTTATACAGACCAATTTAACAGGTCACAACCCTGTCTCGGAGTGGGAGCGACACAGTGGGAGCGTGTGAACACGGCCTAGGGGATCTGTCCCATGATGAGATGTTGGTGATATCTAACTGTAGCTGTGACCCTGCAGCAGCAGCTGTCAGCCTATTGATTCGCAGCTCGAACAACTGGAGGGACAGGGACAGAGTCAGGTTCTGTAGCCTCAACTGGAACAGTGTGTGATGGTATACATGTGTGCCTGTGTGTATATGTGAGCAGTACTATAGATGTTGAGCAGAGCATTATGTGCCCAATGCTGGCAGAACAACAACACCAAACAGGGGGGAGATGGAAACAGAAAGCTGGGGCCTTCATCTATACTGAAGCCAACAGCTGCATACAGGACACAATAGATCTATTCATGACAGATGTACACAAATGCAGACACACACACACACACACGCACACTTGGCACATACTGGACAGTGGCCCCGTTGTGGCTCAGGAGATAAGAGGGATGCCATGCAAGCTCAGTGAGTTACAGCGTGGGAGAGCCAAAGGGAGATGTTACCACACACTACGAGACAGTCCTCTGTGTCTCCTACTGTATTAAACACAATGATTGTGCCTGTCTGGCTAGATGCAGCACCCTGGCTGTGGTTGAGACAGCTGACGGAGTGTGGGACGGACTTGGAGGTGTATGTAAGAAATATTAGATAATAGATGTACTTCAATGAAAGCCCTGATATTGATATAAACAAGACATGAAACAGAAGAAAGACAAAAACACACAGAGATACAGAGGCAAGAAGTGTGAGGACAACCTGAAATTATTTGTGTATTAGAGGGAAAGAACACATAGTGCTGGTTCACATGCTGTTTGTTCCCCCAAAAGAGAAGCATTTGAAGTTGTATCTCTCTGTTGGCAGGGAGTGGGTGGAGTAGAGCACGATTTGACAGCTCATTTAATGGTAAAGCTTTAGATAGAAATGGGGGAAACCACAAGAACATTTTCTATCTATAACCTTATATAGACACTTAAAGTACTCAGACATGCTTTAATTTAATTATATTTTCAGCCTAAACTCTTGTCAAACTTTACAAGAAAGAAACCATCCTGGATGCCTATAAATTGCTGAGCAGGAATCACTGCCCTTGTTTAGCAGATCGGGCCTCGTGCTTTGGCAGCTGTATGGACCCCTCTCTGGCCCAGACAGGTCTCTCTGGGAGAGGTCAATAGCGGAGACGTCTGCCAGGTGAGAGGTTGGCTCGGGTTTAATCGATGCTCGCCAGAGGAGGACAGACGAGCGAGCGGGCAGGCAGGTAGACGCGTCGGCAAGGTAACTTCCAGGCAAGAGATAAAACTATTCCTGCTGGGGTTCACCAGCCAGCTCCGGAGACTGCGCAGCGCTGGAGAAACTCACGCTTCAAAACGGTTTAGGGGATTGATTTGACAGCTAATTTACAGAGGAGATTTGCATAAGGCCATGCACTAATAAGGCAGGCTTTTCTTTTCCGTCCTTTGTCTTTCCTAGCTATCTCTTTCTGGCTCTTTCCTTCCTCTTTTTTTTTTTAGACCTCTCCAAATAGTAACAGATAATGTAAGCAAATTAAAGAGACAAGAGATTCAAATTGGATATTGATTAAGAGACTAAAGCCTTGTGTTTTCTCCTGTTAAAGCTTGTGTTTAAATGATTGATTCACAATGTCACTCTCCCAGTCCTCCTGACTGCACAGTGTTTGGGACTGGTTGTGCCTCTTAAGCCTTCAATAGGCCCACATCATGTCACACCATGCTAAGTGCTTTGACACAACCACACAAAGAGCCCTGCCTATCTGATGCTAATCTCTCCAGGTCCTGGTGTCACCCAGGTGGAGGCTTTCAGAGAGAGCAAGGACAAAGTCTCCTCGTCGAGCACAATGCAGCTCGACTGACAGCAGAAAGACAAAATAGAGCTTCTCTCTCCAGTGGATGCGTAAGTGGAGGGAGAAAAAGTAAAAAAACATTCAGGGACAGGAGCGCTGAAAAGAATAGGTGGAAAACAGAATGCTTTCTGCTGGGAAATCGCTCGACTCAGTCAAATAAAAAGAGACACTTAACCTCCGCAGGACTGTGGCATCAGCGGGCTTAACCTCACTGCAGTCTTAACACAGGCTGCACATGAATACCACATGTATTACCATCACCGCTGTTCTTGAATTGACGGAATTCATCGCAGCACGACAAAGGATGACCTTACACAACATGTGCTTCACAAAAGCAAAAATACATTTCAAATGTCATGTGTCCACGAATTTCCACTCAACAGGTAATGGCTGAAACTTACTGTTCTTGTGCTTGAAGAGGTTGAAAACCGGGAGGATCTGCCGGAAGTAAGGCACCAGAGCTTCCCCCACCTTGTCTGCAGACGTCACCAGATGCTGCAGGACTTTCATGGTGGTGCACATCACTTGATTGTTGCGGGTGTTCAGGGCATCTCGAAGACAAAGGTAAACAGCAGAGGTCAGGAATCAATTCTCAGATAAAACTGCACATCAACTAAGAAAGGCTTGATTTTAAACCAGCTTCTCAGATGGAAAGTTACAGGTTGTTTGCTCCGGAAAATAGAGGTACAGTGTAAGTAGAATGATTCAGACATCTGCAATTATGTGGTACATAAGAGCGGGTTTAACAGACGCACACAAAATACACCTACATTTTAGCCCCCACATGCTCTCATTGCCTTGAAAGCATTTCCTTTCTTGCTGGGCTTTGATTTAGACTAGCTTGTCTGCAATCAGTGATTTCAAATGCACTGGAGAGGAAGGAGTAAGTGAGAGCCAATCACTGGGCTATTTGGCTTACAGCTGCACTTAACTCCATCTCCCACTGATAGAGAGAACAAAAGGGAATGATGGTGGGAGAGATGGGGGGCTACAGAGATCAAGAGAGACAAATAGAGAGAGACGGAGGGAAGGGTAAAAACAACAAAAGACAAAATGTCAGAAACAGAGATAAATAGATGTGTGAGACAGGGAGCAAAGGTTTCTGAAATAATTTGTCATTAGCAACCAAGACTGACATATTTTTCCACTTCTGGTTTTATTTGACCTGTTTTAGGTTTAACGTGAGCTTCTGCAAGAGCTTGTAATCTCCCATGTGTATTCTGAAACAGTTTGAAAAAGCTATGTCTCTTTAATAAACCTTGAACTGTCACTTGATGCCTGCTTCTGCAAAAAGAGGATTGTAATGGTACCACAGTGCCTATTTTGCCTGCAAGCATTTACAACAGTAAAAAAAAATGTCTTTTTTTTTTCATCATGAAAACATTTCAAGAGTGAGATTCAAAACAAAGAAAAAGAGCTGCAGCCCTTAGCACTGAGAACTCGTGGCTGCCGGAGAGGAGGAAAACATGCCAGGTGAAAGACTGAGGTAGAGACAATAAGAGGGAGAGAACGAGCGAGAGAGGCAGCACTTGAACAGGAAAACTAAACTGTAATCACATTTTTAATCTGGCAAAAAAAAAAAAAAGAATTTAAACCTGTAATTTAGCCTTGAAGAGGCAATGCATGTGTTGAGTTGTAAAGTAAATAAATCTGTCACAGCAGGTTTTGTTGTTGGTGCTTGATAAAGATAAATTTATGGCTGACTTCATGCTTTCTGTCTTTATTTCTCTTGTACTGTCTTGACACTTGATTTAAGTCATATTAAGTCTCACAGAACAGATGTCAGTGAACAGACGCATCAGACAACAGTGGAAAAACAAAAATGATGCGCTTTTCAGTTGTATCGACGATGTTAACCCCCAAGAAACGAGAAGGCCAAGGGCAGCAGTTTACTGAAGCACATGTTGAGTCAATATAAATTGGAACAAAAGCTCTGTCCTCATCGAGAAGAATCCGATTTTCTGTGTTAACAAATTGCCGCTGTTGCAGCTAAAGAGATTATTTTGTTGTTATAGAGGACAGGGGAGGTATTTTAATGCCTGGCTCTGTATCTGCATAGCTTTATAGTGAATTTCAGCTTTAATTATCTGCAACTCTCGAAGCGCTGTTATGCAACAGGGCTCTATCATTCCCTATTGGGGTAGAGACCAAACCTAGAACTAAAAGAGACTGAATATCAGTTGGTCACATTAACTTAAATGGTGACTATGAATTAGATACGTCTGTTGTGTTGACACTTCTTTGTACAGCCGCAAAGTCACGAAAGAAACTCAATAAATCCAGGTTTAAGAAGAACATTTTCATCTAATATGAAAGTCATAAATTAGGTTAAGATTGTCAGTTTTTAGCTCTAAAACCTATTTTCCACTAAAATACCAACAACTCTCCACCAACGATTTCAACTCTGTACCATGTGCGCCATGCTGGGAACCGAATTATCAGGCAGACAAATTAAATCAATTTTAAGATGCAGGACGCAGTGAAGTCAACAAAAACACCCCTCATGAGGTAATGTTGATTCTACTCCTAAGAAATTCCTGTTCGTTTTTGGTAAATCAATCATTAACGCTGATAAATATATCGATAAACTCATTCATGGAAAAAAAATTAACGATATCACCACAATACTCATCCCGAACGTTCAAACTGACAGAAGACAAACTGAGAGCGAAAGAGAGCAGCAAGCCTAAAAAAATATGGTGTTACAGCACCAAGAGAACAGCACACTGCATCACCCAGTGCCTGTGTTAAAACAGCCAATATGCAAATTACAACCAGTCACAAGCATAAACACTCACGCACAGCAGTCCCACATAATGCCCGCGCACACACACACACACACACACACACACACACACACACACACACACACACACACACACACACATTAAAGGCACTAAAAACTAAATGTCAGCCTCCATCATGAGCACAGGCAGTGCTGAACATGGCAGCAACAAAATATGAATGAAGTTACACAATAAAGATGAGTCATATTAGCAACTACAAGCTACAACGGGTGAGGAAATATTGCAGATCGCGTTCATAAGCGTTGAGCATTTATGTGACAGAATGACTAATTGAACTAGGACCACCGCTTTGTGTCCATTTGAGGGAAGGACAAGTTGGCGTGGGCGTGACTTTGTCTGTGTCGGTGACGATGTGTGTGCCAGTGTGTACAGAGGACCAGCCGTGCGGATGATGCTGAATGAGCAAATGTATTGTGCTTCATGCCATCTCTCCATCGATGCCTTAGTGTCTCCTCGGAAAGACAAGCACAGAGATATCTGCCAGGCCCAAGATAAGGTGGAATGTGGAATGACAGGAATTTCAAACCCTACATAACAAACAATGAAATTCTAATTACCAGCCAGCGCAAACAATTTTCCCTGCTGTGACATTTGGACCGCGGGACTGTTCAATTATTCATCGACACTCTCGCATGGCTGAAAAAAAGAAGAAAAAAAAAGGACGAAAAAAATTAAAACGTGAGAGAGAAGGCAGCCGAGGGCCTGATACATTAATGCTGGTTTAAAACCTGTGTTGGGACAAATCTGAATAAAGTAATCATCTATTCATGCTCGGACCTGTTTCATATTCAGTGTGTAAGTGAAACAATGGTGACCTTGTATTCTGTTTCCTGTGAAATGCCAGAGGTAAGGTGACACCTCGGAGTGTTTAGCAGTGAATTGTTCTGGCTCAGTGTATAAATACACTTTTTTAGATCAGAAGATGTTCCCGTGCAGAGGCGTAACTGAGGATCTCCTTTTAATGAAAGTCTCATTTTGGTTTAAAGCTGAACAAATGTTATGCCAATCAACTGAGGCTCAATGCGGGTATGGCTATGAATCCTCCTCCCTCAGACAGAAAAAAACAAAAAAAAAACAACAGTGACGTTTTATCTTTTCTCTTCAGTCACCTTGGCACTGTTGAGCTGAACAAAACTATTTCTAAGCTTTTACTTAAATAAATGTTGTTTTACAGAAATACTTTGTCATTTGGTTAGTTATAAAAAAATACTATGAAATCAAAAACCTTCTGAAAGGCTTTAAAACCGCAAAAATGTATGAGGTCTTATAAACGTCTATTTCCCAGTTGCCTTTTTTTTTAATTTATTTTTTTATTAATCTTTTTATTCTTTACAGCTTTACAGTTGTCTTTCTAAAACAGGGTTAAGGGAACATTGTGTACAGGAAAGGGTTCAGTCTTTAAGTCACAGAGGACAGGGCCTTGGAGTATAATGTCATCCAGAGCTTTCCACATTGTGTATTCTCATTGGGTGACCTGCAGTCATCATCAAAATTCACCAGGGCCTGACGTGGCTCAGTCGCTCAGCAGATAAGAGCCTGCCAGCCACACTGAAGATGTATTAACGTCAGAGGAGAAAAATATATATCTTGCCATTTTTAAACTGCAGACGGCTTTTTACTTTCTTCCTCTTTCCTCCATCCCTTCTTCTTCCCTACTCCATAGGAAAGTAATTAATCTGCAACAGAGACACGGACTGGCGGCTTTGCCTTGTGGATGGCGAAGCAGGCCTGATTTTTAATAAACTAAAATGTTAATAAGGAGCAGGCCATTTAAAATTCCATTATCCGGGCGAAATGTGTGTTTTCATGAGGAGCATAACCATCACCTTTGGTCTGGCCCCCCCCAAAGGCAAATGACCATAACTGCTGAGAGGATTGAACTTATGAAATACTGTCTAAGTTAACAAGTAGCCCAGTCACTCTGTGTATGATGTAAAGTGGGTGCCGCTTGATAAAGTGCAAATTAGAGACATTAGGCCTTCCAAATGTTTAAACTAAGTATGAAAAGATGCTGTTAAATACTATGCCTAAAATACAAAATCAAAGCTTTTTCAATTATTTTCAAAATAAAGCACACAAGTAATAAGAAAATTATAAAATACAGTAACACTGATTATTGCTAGCCTTTGGATATGTCAGTCTGCATGATGTGTAATGGTTAATACCTCGCAGTGTGTGCGCTCAGTGCGACTCTGTGCCAGGGTCAGTCTGTCACCGTGTCTCTGTGTCTCCAACAGCCCTGCCTAGTGTTGGCCGTTACGCCCCTCTGCCTCCACAGACATCCAACACCCACACATAAACAAGATACACACACGCACACATACACACACACACACACACACACACAGATACACTTCACATACGCGTACACACCGCCAGCCAACTGCCCGTGACATGAACACTACCACAGGCTCACTGGGCGCCACTTAAAGGCTGCCACTTTGAAACTGACACTCCACTCGGCAGTGGCGCCAAACAAAAGACAGCTTCTGTGTGTGTATGTGTGTATGCGTGAGGCTGTGTGTCTGAAATATCCCAACAAAAGCCACACTTTGCATTCCTCTACTTTCTCTATACCGCGGTCTTCCTTGCATTCACCCCTTTTTCTGTCCACATCGCTGTACATTCTGATGTCTATTTTTGAAATCATGGACCACTTCGTCCTGAGACACGACCTTTCCGCCCACTTCCGTCTGCCAACTTCAACTTGTGTGTGTGTGTGTGTGTGTGTGTGTGTGTGTGTGTGTGTGTGTGTGTGTGTGTGTGTATAAACATGTCCGTGTGGAAAGGCAAAGGGGGCCTGCACCATGACACAGTTAAATGTAGCATGTCACCGCATTCATGGCAGATTATCAGGCATGCTTTTAGAGCCAACTTCTTGCGGCAAATGCAAAAACAAGGACGCTTCGCCCTGAGGATTAATGTAATAATAGGAACAGTATGACTGCGAAACCAAATTAGGACGGGTTGTATGGAAATGTTAGAGTCCTCTGTAGCAGAAGTGTGTTAGACAGGTGAGTCTTTTTATGGTAAAACATGTTGTCCTATTTTGGTTGCACTTTAATGTAATATTGTCTGAGAAGGCTTTAAGAAAGCCGTTGTATGTATTGTTTCATAGAAAGATTTGTTAATAAATTTTATACATATAGATTGTGATGCATGATAATAGCGATGTAATCATTTAATTTGATATTGATAATGCTGTCCTTTTAATGTATTCTGAAGTATTTTCGAAATATTTCAGCTTCTGACATTCTTTGTGATAGCAACCTGAGTCAGATTTTTTTTTATCAGCTATACTTGTCAACTTTATTTACATAGCACATTTCATACGACAGGTGTCGCCTCAATGTGCTTCAAGATAAAAAGCAGACCAAAATAAGTAAGCATCACACGTAACAAAACATATTTTTGTGCACAGAACCCAAAGTGTGTTATTAGCTTCTGATATATTTAAAACAGCTGATAAATACACAATAATCAGCTGGGAATTAATTATAATCCTGGGATTTGTCAGCAAATAGAGATCAAGTACTGATGATGCTGTCATTAAAATAGTGAATAATGGAGTAATGGTATGTAAGAATATCCATCAGGGCTATACAATTAAAGTCTAAGAAGAGTACTTGGTTGACAGTCTTTCATAAAATGATAATATTTACTTACAAAAAGGATTGCAAAAATAATGCGTATTAATGATGATGAATGAGCATTTTGTTGCCACAGATAATTGGCTAGTTGCTACATTTTAATTGCTGAGTATAGCTGTGATAATGATCCCAGATGATTGTACAACATATTTAAGTATTAAAAAGTAATTATAATATTCACATTGCACATAATTAAAATGCACAAATTTAAACTTCGTTTTCTCTCTCATCCGCCTCCTTTATAGCGTCATAGTTGTGATTTTAAAACTCACCTAAGGTTGCATAAATTCAGACTTCCAAGTCTTTTTTTGATTATGAAGCAGGCTCTATAGAAGGTTCAAAAGGCTCTGTGCACAGAGAGGTGCACACTGCCCGTCTCAACTGTGCTGTTTGGACGTTTGGACATCTGTAAGTATGTGATGTCACAAACTACCGCTCACTCGGTATGTCCGCCTTCAGCGCGGCCCATTGTTCAATTTTTACTGTGGAACAAAACAGAGCGGTCGCTCAGTCACAAAACTAGAAAGCTACGACACCGGGAAAAAGCTGTGGTTATCCTGGGCGTGCGTCGCTCAGAAAAACACAGACACAAAAAAAAGCCCGTTTCTGGTAGAGCTCCAGAGAGAAGCGTGGGAGAGATGTAAAAATATATTGAGATGGTTTATGGTACGTCAAACTACAAAAATATATTTTTATGGTTAAATGAACGCAATATCGGCATTTGTAGGTTATTTGTTTTAGTCTTGTAATAACCAAACATTTTCTCGCCAGTGGAAGGGGAACACAGTCGAGGTAAAACGACTGTTTCTTATGACTGGTAAACTGTGAGTGCAGACACCCTCCCAGACTTACTTCTGATGGGGATGATGAGCTGGGGAATGACAGGCAGGATCTTGGTGTCTCCGCGGTCCAGCATGTCATGGCATCCCTGGCGGGCGAAGATCTCATACGGATGGCAAGTCTCACATAAACCATCAAAGAACAGCGGCAGGTAGTGCTGGTAGTCCAGCGTCTCAATCTCCACCTGAGGACAGATATGTACATTTATGTTCGAGGTATTATTAGCTGCTTCTTATATCCATAGAGACTGACAAAGAGAGAGGGGCTAAAGTTTCAGTTTTCTTTGCTCACGGGCAATTGTTTGAAGGTTGTTGATGGAGAAATTAGCCAGAAGCACGGATGAACGTTTTGTTTCCTACAAAGTCTTTCTCCCTACCCACTCAATCACCTTCAAGATGATTCACACTGTCATTCACACCCATATCTGTGCACACAAAGAACACACACAAAAATGCGCAGATATAGCAGAATTCATTGTGTTTTGGGAAAAATCAGTTATTGCCATTTTACTCTTCTATTAATTTGTCCTTCGCTTTGCTCAAAGTCTCGGGCTGAAGCTCCTCTTGCAGCCATTGATAACCTTTACCGTAAACATACGTACATACGGTACACACACACACACACACACACACACACACACACACACACACACACACACACACACACACACACACACACACACACACACACACAATGGTAGGGGACAGCTGTTCTGAAGATCATGACACAACGGCATGTGGCATCTTGTGGGCTGACATGTTAACACCTGTTTACACCATTTACAGGGCAGACAGAAAGGCGCACACAAACACAATCAGGCGGCAGATGAAGACATTCGTCCTATGACAGGCCACCGGCAGACTTTGATATTGTGTGTGTGTGTGTGTGTGTGTGTGTGTGTGCGTGCGTGCGTGCGTGTGCGTGTGTGTGTGTGTGTGTACTGCGTGACACATTAAAGTGAAGTCTTTCATGTGTGAGACACCATCAGAGGAAAGCCACTCAGGCACACTGGGCTGGAATGCACAGCTGACCCAAAGGAGGCTGTCCTTGAGCCACCTGCGTGCATGTGTGCGTGCGTGTGTGTTTGTAATGTTGCATGTCGCTATGTCTCATGTGGTATCTGTATACTGGATCTAGTTACTGTGTGTGTATTTATATCAGGGGTATCAGCCGTAGCAGCGCATCCCAATGGCACTATTGTTGAGCAAGAGGTTAGCGGTTCTGTTTTTCCTGTAATGAAAGGTAATCCCTTTGGTGAACAGGCAAATAGCCCGCAGTCAGCAGCAGTGCTTGAGGACTAGAGGACAACTCAAAGCTACAAGGAGATTCCCTCCACCGACCCACACATACAGTAAATATAGATATACACGTGTGTCAGTCCCGCCAGGAAATCACGTCCCTGCAATTGCAGTAATAGTAAATTCAACCAATAACTATCTGCATTATTCATGAGCGTTTGCAATATAGCTAAATTCACACAATTTCTTTGCATAATCTTGCTCAAAAGAAGCTCTGCTGAAGACATTACGGCACAAATTAAGCTTCTCCAAACATAACTTGGTTCATCAACAAAAATAACTTCTCATTTAGAGTCAGCGAGGCTCTTTAACCTCTCATCATCAACAAAAAACAAATGCCAATTGTCTGGGAAAAAAAATGGCAAAAACAGAAGTGACTGGGCTTGTGGGAAATGTAGTCTCATTGCAATTAGGCTAATCATCCCATTTCCCCGAGTCAGCCTAATCATACATTATGTGATAAATTACATGGGTTTTGAAACACCCTTCCTATAGTAAGAGATTGTACTTTGTTTTACATACAGTAGCCTATGTGTTAAATTAATTTAATTCATAACGCATTTACAGTACTTCTTTTTTCAGAAGATGTAGCCTACATGTTCTATGCTACAGTTGCAGACTGTCTGTTTCGTAAAGCTACGTCAATTTAATGCATCAGGAACGTTTTTGTAACGTTGAGCCGATGGTTCTTTAAATTGAGAAAATTTAAGAAAAAAAAGCGACCTGAAATATTTCCACGATGATGTGCAGTATCGCTTATTACCATAGGAAGTGATTTGATATGACTGTCTTCTTTAAGTACAAATTTTCTTCCTTGACTTGGGTTGTTTGCCAATTTGCTCCATTTTACAGCAAAAAATAAATAAATAAAGGAAATCCCATAAAACTTCAAATTTCATCACAGTTTTTTTTTTGGGGGGGGAAAGCTGCTGCAACGTCAAGCATTTTTCAACAGCAACAACGATACCAAGAAATACCTTTGAAAATCTGGAGGGACACCTCCTGCAGCCTATATACTGTATAAGTATAGTGTGTGTTATGTATGTTTTATCTGTACACACACAAGCCCTCCACTGGGTCACGCTGCTCTGTGCTTAATGTCACCCATGCAGTGACACTGTGTGCTTTCAAGTCCCCAGCCTTCGCCCAACTGCCGGTCAGAGCCGATACTTCAAAGCAGGGAAAACCAGCCCTCCGCCCCCTCCCCCTCCCCCACGCTCATGCTGCCAAACCTCCCTGACACAAGTCTCCCCCCCGGCCCCCCCCCCGGTAAACACAGAGATGGAGGAGAAGAGACTAAAAGATGGAGAATGGCGAGATGGCAAGATGGCGACGGAGACAGAGAGCTCACACTGTTAGCGCAGAGAGACGAGGCTGATTGCTTTGAGGCAATTTGACGGCCAACCTTGACCTTTCCCTGCGCTTGGTCAAGATCATCATTGTGAGTCAGGCCGACTGGAGACAAGAACAAAGGCAAACACGAGCCCAGAGAGAAGGGGTGGAGCGGGGACGGAGGGGTGGAGAGGGTGAGGAGAGACGAGATGACACTCCAGCACTGAGCACCGCAATGCTGGCTCGCCAGTGGCAGTCAGTGGTACTCAGGGACACGTCATGCCAGAAGCTGCTTTTATGGATGGGGCCACAGAAACAATAAATCCAACGCTATCCCAGAACAATTTTGCCTTTGAATATGTGGACTTGTGATGTCGACTTAATGGAGAGCGAATATTTGTTTGTGATACATTTTATCACTGCCAATTAATGGCGCGAAAGAGAGGAAAAAGTCAAACTTATACCCCAGCCTAACTTAAAATAGCACAAAGTCTTAATTTGCACTGTCAGTATATTATCTGGTCTCACATTTAGGAATTGTCACCATCTCACCTGCCGTGTTGTGAACCTGAGATGTTTTGGGAATAATTACCTGGCAGCCCTAATGTGCTGTTAAGAGGATGACTCTGAACTGTGATGCTCATCATCAAAATGACATAAACAAGCACTCAGGGAGTGACTGAACATTCCAGTTAGCACTGACAGAGTGGGGACAATCAGCTAACACTTTCACATGCTCACACTCCCGCATAGCACGCACGCACACACACACACACACACACACGCACACACACACACACACACACACACACACACACATCGCCAGAGAATCTTAATCAGCGGCTGTGCTGAGCGGTAACTCTTGCATCCTTTATCGATTGTCCGCCCAGGTTTGTTTGTCTTTGGGTGCCTGTGGGAATCCCCCCTGGAGTCCGGGGAGTCAATGAGAGCGAAGCAAAGAAAGACTATCAGCCCAGTAGCAGCAATTAGCCCTGGGACTCAGACCTACATGTCTCCTCTGGTCAGCGCTCCAACAGCAGACACAGAGCAACAGGAGCGGACTAAGACTCGGAGCGAGTGGGAGGAGAGCCTCTGCTCATTAAACAACAGTGTCAAAGGCCCCTGACAGGCACAGGAGACCAGGAAGAATGAAAACAGCAGGTTGCCACTTTAAATACATAATACCTGGATGTGATTTCGTGTGGGGTGTGTGAATACATGTGCGGGTGGATGAATATGTGTGTGTACGAACACGTACATGCGAGTCCATATCCAGCCTGTGTGTGAACGGATATAATAAGCTACTGGGCGAGTGCCGGGGTTGCGTGAGTCATTTATGTTAAAAACTCTGGGGGTAAAACATCCCAGAGGCTACACAGCAGGATAAGATACAGTGTGAAAGGGACCGAGAGACGGGCAGAAGAAAAGAGGGAGTTTGCATGTGTGTGCATATTTGTGTGTGTGTTTATTTTTTTTTCCCAGTTTACTCCTGAGGTAACTGTGGACTATATCAAATGTGATTCATAGCAACAAGCTGACACTCCCCATTATATAAAACCACACTTGACTGTTAACTTGTGGATCAAAGTGGTCACCGCAGTAATAGCATAGCTCCGGAGGTGTTTCTTGTGGGTTTGGATAACACTTTTCCAAACAAGTTTTCAGAAGAGTAGCTGCAGTATCATCTTCACCCTGCTGATCTAACAGTGGGGAGGATGACAAAGTGGTGGGAAGAGATCAGCTGTCCTCTGCAGTTCCATATTTGTTTTCTACTTTCCATTCATTGGGTCACTTTTCGGCATCCAATCAAATGAAACTATTTTAACAAATCTTGTAAATTGTAAAACACCGGTCACTGTGTGGCCCGCCATGGTTTTATCCATAGTTTGTATGGCAACAAATAATAAAAACTGCAAGCAGTGATATGCGGGCTCTCGCAGCTTCACGTCGGGGATCCAGCGGGTCGGGGCCGCCGGCTCCCGACGTGCAGCACGTGAGGGTCGGCATATTCCCGCTTGCAGTTTTTTTTTTTTTCCCTCGATCTTGTCCCTTATTCTTCTTTAAAAAAAAAATGTTTTTTTTGGCGGCTTTAACATCTTCAAAAACTCATGAAAGTTGGTGCCTGACGCATGTTTCATGAGATTTGGAGCATCGTTTGACCTGAAACATCAACTTCCTGTGTCACGGCGAAACATCAAACTTAGCCGCATCGCCCTGGCTATACTATATACTCTATACTCTATACTATATACTCTATAATATATACTCTATACTCTATACTATATACAAAAATTAATTTTGGGTCACTTTTTGGACGACATGCTATAGTCTGACTTTTCTTTGAATATTTTGGACAACATACTTTAGATATCTTGAATGACTTTTCATGACTTTTTGGAGTATGACCTTTTTCTGAAATGCCTCAAGTTACTCAAGTTACTTCTCACTGTGAGGCAACTGCTCTAACAACATCATGTCCAAAATATGAAAAACAAAAGTCACTTTTGGACTTTTATTTTTGTTGACCTTCGGTTTGGTATTAGTATGACTGCATGTACAAACCCAAGTGGCTTACCCTTAGAGGGACTCACCTTAAGAGGTCTCACCCTCTGTGAATGATGTGGCTTACCCTTAGAGGGATTCGCCCTCAGTAAACCTTGTGTGTTACCTCGGCGGGTAAACCATGAACAGCGTGTGTTACCTCGGCGGGTAAACCGTGAACAGCGTGTGTTACCTCGGCGGGTAAACCGTGAGTGTTACCTCGGCGGGTAAACCGTGAACCGTGTGTGTTACCTCGGCGGGGCTCGAACCCGTGTCTTCATGAGGTCGTTTCCATCTCGGAGTCGGCGTCGTAGACCGCTGGACTATCTTCAGTGCCGGAGAATGAATTGCGGCAGGAGAAAGAGTTTCAAGGAGTTCACTCAGAGCTTCCAGCAACTCAACTGACAGTCTGGTTAACTCAACAGGTAAAATATTCTACTTCACCAAGGTTGCTATTAATGGTTCAGATTCCACCTTGGCCTGTTGATGGTGATTCAACTTTGAGTGAAGTTGAAACATTTGAAGAAATTGAAAAAGTTTTGCATACACTACACATTACAGGAATATATTTAATATCACTGCAGACCCCCTTGAAAACATCTATATGTCTGCGACAATTTTGGTCGCATTTGAATTAATATTTGTGGACGGTGGAGTTATAGGTTGCAGTGAGCCAAAGATTTGTCACAATGCAGCTCACAACTTGGGAAGATTGGGGGCGCAGTGGTTTAGCACTGCTGCCTCTCAGCCAGAAGGTTTGGGTTCAATACCCCCCTTTGTCATTACTTAAATTTTTTTTTAAAAATCACAACAAATTTTTGACTTTGTAAATGCCGTTCATTTTTTTGAACAACATACCATAGCATGACTTTTGGGTCCCTTTTTGGCCGCCACGCCACGGGCACACCGATGGACGAAAATTAATTCTTATGATAACTTTTAATTCCAAACATGTTAAGAGAGCACAGACTCAATTTCAAGTCGGTCCGACAAAATCTGAAGGAGGAGTTTGTTAAAGTACAACATGTGCGAATCGCCGAAAATGGCGACTAAATTCAAAATGGCGGACTTCCTGTTGAGTTGACGTAATGGTGCAATGCAACTTTTTTGTACATCTCGGTGTGATACACATGTCCACCGAATTCCGTGCATGTAGGTAAATGGAGCTGCCGGGACATCTGTTTAGGGGGCGCTAGCGAGCCATTTGGCCACGCCCACTCGCGACGCCATTAAAATACAAAATTTTTCGCTGGGAGAGACTGTGTACCAACTTCCATGAGTTTTTGAATATGATAAAGCCTCCAAAAATGCAGTTGTTTACGGAGAATCATAATAATCACTTGGATAACAATAGACCTTTCGCACCATTGGTGCTCGGGCCCGAATTATATGATAACACATCCATTACACATGCAATATTCCCTGGAAAACGTACAAAAGCTACAATATTCATACAGAAGACTGCAGCAGAATCCCCCAGAGTCACTGCAGTGTTGCCAGTTTTGGCATGGTGGAAGTGCTAAATAGTGTGTTGGTTATGTATAATTAGGGGTGATTAAAAGAAAAATACATATTCACTACACTAAAATATAAGCATGCTAACATTTTCATGTATATTTAGGCTTTCACTACATTTAGAAAAATGTATACTAAGCTAAAAGGGAGGAAACTGTCAGTGGAAACACTGCTCACTCATGCAGTAGTTATTAGTTTGACTACCACATGTAGTACTACTCTCACGTTGTCTCAAATGTAATACAGGAACAACACAAATTTATTGATTTGTAAGAAACAAGGCAGCATGGCAAGTGTGGATAATAAAAAGCTGAAAATGAAAACTAGAGTTTTTAGCTGTCTGTAACTCCAGTTTTTGGAGCATGTGTGTAGCACACGAACAGTAAAAGCCATACACCTTGAACATGTAGGAAAAGTCAATAAAAAAGGACGGATGATTTTTTTTTTTTTTCTATTTCTGAAGTCCTTTTCAATCACCCAAACAAACTTGTATGGTTTTTAATGTTTCATAGTATATGTGGCTCTCCTGCTGACTGTGTCTTGCCAATATGGTTCAGGAACAGTAATGACCACTGTTCTATACATTAAGATTCAATTTCAGTCAGACATATGTCACTTTGAAGCTATAAATGCAGTTTCACTGGTCCTTTAAGGTAAAACAGACAACAAATGTGTCATCTTGTCTTGTCATCTTACTGAAAGCCTGTCTCAGATCAGGAAAGAAATGGGTTTCATGGCAGCTCTTTGACAAGGATGCTATTTTAATTGATGCCATAATGACATGACCTGGATTCTGCTTTCTGGTAACACAAGTACAGGTTTGTTTCTGTATTTAGATGAGCTGGCAGATGAGCCCGCTGTCAATTATTTCAGCTTTGACAGGAGAATAGGCTTCCTATTGATGCCACTCACACGCATGAGTCATTCAGTACAGTCACTACGGCCAAACAAACATCCATTAGTTCTGCTCAAAATGTATTATACAAACCTAAAAAAAATTTACAAAAAAATGCAGAAGTCACATATAACAGAACATAAACAGTCAACATCTAAAATATATTTACACAGAGAAATGCTTTTAAAGGAGTACAGTAAGTTATGGGGATGCAGGAGGCAGATATGAACCAACAAGCACTAAAAGAAAACTAATACACGCCACAACAGAATTCCCATCAGTCATCAGTGTGATCATCACTTCATGGTGCAACTACGATGTTGCTCTGAGAAGCCATGTTAAGTCAAGTTCTAAAACCTACGCTGTGGTCAGCGTATTGACAGTCGATTAGTAGATAGTATAGTATTTAGTTTGTACACATGGTACAGATTTCTGTAACTAATGTTGATAATGATGATTTACTCAGTCATTTCCACTCCGTCAGGTTGCAGCTCGAATCTCGAAACATGAATACTTAAGAATGCACATCTTATCATGTATAGTTACAGCTTCGTAAACACGAGTGTTTCACTTCGTACCACATAGTGGAAATAAATAAAATTGTCTTAATATTACTATAGAGCCACGATACATATAGGCACTCCTTATAGATAATACAGATAAAACCACAGAAGACCAACACAAACAAGGCACAGGAGGCCTTCCCCTAGTATCAAATGTAGTTTATTTACATATTTAGTAGTTTCACATCCCACACAGACCAGATGACAATACGAAGCACAGTAAATTGCGAGCATGGTGCAGTTTGGCCATGAAGGCAAGACGTGCCTGCTGGTTGGTCATGTGACATGACGTGACCAAGGATTGAACGTCTGTCATTCTTGTTTCAGTCTTGACAGTCTGGTTCCTGACACTAAGACTGGCTTACCGCTCTGTCTCGTAACTTATTATTCAAGGAAGAAGAATTTGAATACATTGTACAATTTTTCTACAGTGGGGCCCAAAGTTATGATAAGTAGGAGGTCAGATCACCGTCAACATCACAGTAACTTTGTGGACTAATTCCTCTTTCATTGGAATTGTTAACCTCAAAATAAAATTCATCTTTTGGATGCATAAACTGTTGAGTCTATAAGGCCAGGCTGCAGTTCCAGTCTATGCAGCTGCAGACAAGACAATCTGACCTCTGTTAGTACTTGGCCAGAGAACTGATTATGTTCGGTTCCAGATCCGAGTCATATTATTGAAACAATTATGTGGATGTAGCGTTTAACTTTTGTCTGCTTTGACAAAGACAACAACGCACACTACAAAGCGGGGTATAAGACCAGATGCGTGCACAAAACGTATCCAATTTTCTGTGGAAGTTGCGTAGTTAGCCAAAACCACAGAAATGACAGCTGGTGCCCACCTCACAGCAGGCTGCTGCTAACTTAAGCTCATAAAACACCACTGAACCATTTTCTACTTCCAGCGTCTTCTTAAGGATGTTAACACGTGTTGACATGTCCCCATTGGCTAAACTAGAACAAAGTGCCCTTTGGGTGCTACAACCTTCCTCTGATCCCTGACACTTTTACCTCATCCTGCAGCCCATTCACTCCCAGCGTCCCCTGATCTCCCCTTGACCCTGAGAATGCAGTTTAGAAGAGAAGAATTAAACCTGGCTACAATTTACAGCTGTCCCCTCAACACTTCACATGCAGGCTATCATGGTGGTTGCGCACAGAGAAGCATTCAGTAATGCAAACAAAGCAATTTAATATCTGGATTTAACAACTTCTCAAACTATCATGGCAAATTTTATTTTTCAAAGCAACAAATTTAGTTACGTTTAACTGTATTTGGAACTTTTAGCAACTTTTGAAAGGTGACTCAAACACAAAACGCTTTTCCTCAAAATGACTCAAAAATAACTGTGTTCCTTCAGTGCCCTTCTAGTTTAACATTAAAAAAATTAATTAAACAATAATGACATAAAAAAAAAAACATATCCAAAGGTTGGTCACTTGAACACTCAATTATAGTAGTAGGATTAACACATTACTTGAAAAATGAGCCCTTGACCATATTTTGTTATCCACAAAAGGTTGAAATATAAATGTTGTTTTTTGTTGTTATCAGAGCAAGTAAAGGAACAGCCTCTGTGTCTGAATGGAGACACATTTTATTTGTTTGCAGAGACGCTGCACCTCTTGCACACACAGACCTCAATTTTCTTTTGAGAGAAGCTTCTATGGCAGAATCTCTACAATTTCACAAACTGTCATGAGCACCCTACACACAACAAATACTAATAATTTATTCATACTAATCCAACCTTGGTTCCAACTGTGCCACAGGTGCAAAGCACACCTGTGGCCACAACATTTCCAGAAATCAGTCCCCGTGCTGCATGTACTCACTGCATACAGGGAGAAAAATAAAATAAGGAAAAAAGGAGAGAAAAAGAAGAACGGCATATTTTGACTTTCTTGGAGGTCACAATAAGAGGAGCAAGACTGAAATAGGCAAACGATAAGTGAGGGAAAGAGGAGTGAGTCACTCTCGTTATCTCCCCTGACAGCTGTTTCCATCTAACAAGCATGCAAGTATGCTCAATTCAAAGCACTAGTAGCAGAGTGCATGGTGTCAATTGAAATGATACCTAACACACGGTGGATGAGACAATTTTATGGCTTCAAAGATAGTTCAAAACCAGGACACACAGAGTTGTGAATTTCATGTGAACCTACCTCTCTCACACACATATAAAAAGGTGCACACACACACACACACACACACACACACACGCGCCGAGATGAAAAAGAACTTTATTTAGGCACATAGTCATGCCAGCAGTCGCAACGGGTGTGTTGAGGATTAAAAGCAGGAGGGTTTTTACTACAGTAGCAAACAGTCTGAATAATTGAAAGTGACCCAGTAGACAGTGTTTCCATTGAGATTGAGCGTCTGTTAACGCTAATTCAACGTTATTAAAAGGTGAAGAAAAATCTGTTACAACCTGCACTTCCTTTTTCCCACAAAAGTTTGATTATAAAGAAAACTGTTCAAAAACAAAAGTCAGCATGTCACTTGAATATTTAGCAGCAAATTCTAAAAGACGTCCAATTTTGCTGCAGGCTTTTTTTTTTCTTTTCTTCTTTTTTATATACAGACACGGTCCCTATTTACCCAAACTGTCATCTTGAAAATCATTATTAAGTTTGTGTTTCTGCACTTTTCTTGTTTACATAAGGAACAAAGAATACATGTGTTATTCTCTTACACTCCCACTGAGAACCCGTCACAATTATTCTTCTACAAACAAAAAAGGAAGTGAAACCAATTAATTTGCAACACACATTTCGAACTTTCCACTGGAAAGTTGGTCATATCTGGCAGTGAATGTGCTTGTTTACATCCTCCAAGCAGATTGTAGCCTTTGCTAACCGAAGTTAGAAAATACAGCCGGCTCTCGAAAAGTAAACAGAGAGCGATGCGGGGCCGATGACGGAGTGCTGGGATGGAGGGATGGAACGTTAAGTCGAAGTGGGTGCCGAAGAGACCGTCTGGAACCTGCTCCAGTTTTAAAAGGTGAGACGGCTAAATAAAGCTCACATTAGGACTCCGCTCAATGTGTGTGTTTATGTGTGAGTGTGCGGGGGTGTGCTTCAGTACGGGACCCTCTGCCACTGTGATGGAAGTAGGCCAGAACAGCGGAGAGACGCTGGAGGAGGAACAGGACATGGGAGAAGAAAAAAAAAAAGAATGAAACGAGACACAAAAGCTTTGTTTGCTGGAGTTTTCCCTTTACCAGTGTAATGATTGCATGCCTGCTCATGCGTTGGCTTATGTGCAGTTATGCTCCGACAGTGTGATGCGTGGGCATCTCAAATGATCTGGCCGCAAAAGTCACCGTCCGCAGGCTAGTGGCGTGATTGTGTCTCTGTCTCGTCTGCTCAGGAGCCACAGCGTCTGCTCGTAGCTTCCAGTGATTACAGCTCAGCAGCCGAGCCTGACAACACACAGGCAGTGTAATCAAGTCAGAGAGAGGGAGGTGTAATCAGCATTTCTCCTCCAATCAGCCCCAAAATCACTGTCTCTAATCTGCAGCCAGCCATTGATGGGTTTGATTGATAGGATGGATTTGTTATCTGGCTGTGGGGGTCTGCGGGGAGCAGAACAACAAGCAAGAGCAAGAGACACACTCAGCTTATCAGCTATCGCTACATTTGTTACCGCTCCCCTTGTTGAGCAAGCAGAGCTTTTCCTCACAGGCTACAAGTGCAGCTCTCCTCTCATTTATCATACAGAAGAATTAAATGTGGACACTTCAAAGTACTTCCACACACAAGGGTTCCCGGGGGCATGTGTTTTCTCCCTGTTTAAAATGGAAAGGGCCGATCCATCACTGGTTGTTTGTGACGGAAACAGAAACCGCAGCGAGGATTTCTGTGTGTGTGTATTTGCGTTTGAGTTTGCAAGTGCATGTGCGGTATGCATGCATCAATTACTTGCCTATACGTGTATGCGTCTGTGATTTGTACATGTCAGATGCACAGGCAAGATAAGGGGGACAGAATAATGCTTTTTCAGCAAGCAAATACTGTGACTGTGGCATCTACTGCCTGCAGTGTTGATAAATCTTGCTCCTCTGTGTCGCAAGATGCTGAAAAATCCTCACAAATGTTCAAACAAATATGCTCATTCTCGATGAGCATGTGATGAATGAGCTCCATTGATTTTGTGCATGAAACCAAAACAATAGAGACCAAGACAAATGCTCGGCCTGTTGAAGATAACAAGGCAGCTTTGCAAGGCTGGGCAACTTTCTTTATGCACATTTGAAGACACAGGGTCGACAAAATCAAGAAATAAAAGACAATCTATAACTTTACACTGGATGAGAAAATAATCAACCCACTGTAGATTATCTGTCTCTTATGCAGATAATTGAGTGAGTTATTAAACCCCAGATTTCCTTGACGAAAAAAAAACATATTCCATTGACAGGGTTCAAGACCATGAACTCCTTTGGCACAGGATGTGTATCATAACACACTTTCCATAACTTGTATGTGAAATAGCTGAAATATTGCAGGTTGCAAAGATTCTGATATACTATGGACATATAAGATTGGTTTAAAAGAAAAAACCCTCCAAAACATCCACTAAAGAGCAAAATGGAGCGAGATCTAGATGGACCATGAGGTGAGATTGTGTTATCAACGGATATTTCAAGGATGAACAATATACTTTTTCAATCCATGAAGCCTGGTATACTCTACAGAAGAAGATTCTGAACATTAACATAAATAGACCTTGAGGTGAGATTGCGTTATTAATTGCTAATTGAAAGATCAACAATATTTTTCCAACCCATGACACCCCGGAAAACCCTAGAGACGAAGGCAAAATTGTTTGTCCAACAAAATATTGCATCAGCTGGCGTCTGCCGAAATCGAAGATCCCAGTTCTGCTGAGGCACCTTGATCAACCTGGCAGATCAACCAGAATTCCAGTGCTGCAAACTCCACAGGGTGAAAACTCCATGACAGCAAATTACAAAGACAGCATTTCAAGATTTTAAAGTCAACAAGTGAGCCTGACTCTGAGCTTGGGCATCAAATGCACTGAGCCAGTAATGCCCACCCTGAGCTACGGAGCAGCAGAGAGACTCTGCAGCGTCAGTTGCAGTGGGCGCTGTGCTTTTCGGGCCAAGCAGCAGCAGCAGCAGCAGCAGCAGCAGCAGCTGCAGAGAGTGTCTGTCAAGGCTCTGTCCAGCTCCTAATGGGATATTCTTGTTGTTGCCAGCGGATAACTCTCATCCTGTGTTCTGGACTACAGATCAAAGAAAGCCTGCACTGCACAGAGCTACCAAGGCTGCATGGAGGGAGAGGACAGAAACAGACAACTGTGTAGGAAGGGTAAGTAAAGGGTAAAACAACAAAGAATGTGGGAGACAAAGCAAGAAAACAGGGAAGAAAGAAAGCAAGAATGACTGGAGATGAAAAAAATAAAAGAAACAAACCGAGTATTGCGCCCCTTCGTTCACCCTCACAGGCAGATTATAGCCCATTCTTCTATTTTCTGCTTCTATTAAGGTGAGAGGACAGGGTGGTTGAAAAGAGGGGTGGGAAAAAAAAAGTTAAAAGCCAATTATAGAAGTCAAGTGGGACTGCTTTGTTTTATTTTAACCTAATCCAGAAAGCTTGATAGGGCTGTGAGCAGTATCGCAATGTTCGGACTGAACAAGATGGCATCACTTCGCGCATGTTTGTCCAGCAGGACCGACAGCCTCTATGCTGTGAAAGACTGTCCTGCAAAACACACAAGAGACGTGACCCTGAAGGTGTGGCGAACTCATTGGGTCAATGAGCAATGACGGGGAGAACTGAGGTATCCTCACGTCTGAAGCTGGCCTGGCTTGTACCCTGTGAGCAGAGGCAGCCCTCTGTGTTCAGGGTCAGTGGTGATGTCAGGGCGAAGCTCTTTGTCAGGTGATGTGGAATCAACCTTTTGAATTATGAGTGGCAGCCAGCTGTGCAGGTGATGGTCCAGAGATAGGAGCATGACTTTGTGTGATGAATATCAAGAGCCAAAAAGCATGGTGATGGGAGGCCAACAAAAGGGAATGTAGTCTTATACACACACACACACACACACACACACACACACACACACACACACACACACACACAAAGAGCTCCGTCAATCACCAGCAGGGAGAAAGATGCCTTTTCCCAGCGTTGACGATAGCATCTTCACTCCAATGGTTCACTTTCAAATGAGACCTTTGACAAAAAGGTCTGAATCTAAAGAAGGGGAGTTGACTAATGCGCGTTACATGCAGGAACTTATGAGTGGGATGAAAGGTTGTTTTTGAAATGTCAGGGGGAATGTAGTGATGCATGATACTGAGCACACTGCACATTGCTACCACTACTACTAGTACTGGAGGATTCATGTTTGGGTATTGCCTGATCATGATCTTTTGATAATCAGATGAATACCTGAATGCAGAGAAATGCACAGCTCTACTCCATTCAACCATTAGCTACACCCACTTTGTTCTGTGCAGGGTCACGGGGGGACTGGAGGCCCAGCTGACTTTAGGCGAAGGTGGGGCCAACACACAAACAGACATTCACAGTCTACTACTTAATTAACTGAATTCCCATGCACTGTTTCAAAACTGTAAAAGAAATATGAATGATTAAAAGGTTTAAAACTACTGCAAAATGCATAGAAATTAACTATTTCCTCTGATATAATGCAGTTCAAAGAAAGTTCAACCTAATCCTGAGACAATGTGCAAATGTCACTTAAGGAGAGGTTTAGTTAAGATTTATTTATGACTAAAATCTCATTGAGATCCAAATCTCTTTTGCGTGCGAGACCAAAGAACAAATTACCTGTTGAAGATTATTCCAATGACAGTTATTCACCCAAAACAACCATTTCACACATGCACAACCACTCCGATGTAAACAGTCATAAATATTCGTATTTAAGACATCATTAGTTAACAAGGCCTTAAATATTGTGACAAGTAAACTGATGCATTCTAGATATCAGCGATGACCACGCAATCTTTTCATTCATAACCGGCAATAGTTGTCTGCAGTAATGAATAAATGGCACTGTGGCAGAAAGAATCTAGGTAACGTAACACCAGCTGAAGATCTGTTTTTTTTTTACTATTCTTCAAAACGCTGAAATTTCTACCTTGCTGCAGGGACGTAGAAGTCTACTGAACAACGTGTTTGGTGCACCTTCCCGTCAATGTTGGGTACAGGTCAAACAGACCTGAAAGTGATTTATCCAAAACTAAAATGTACTTCTAAAAGCAAGAAGAAGAAGGAAACGAGTACAAAACACAAGCTGTAGAATAGTTAAACAGCTGAAACAAAGAATCATCACATGCGTCACGGCTTTCTTCTTCTGCCATGTGCTTGTTCTATTTGTTCTACAGCTCCCACCACAGTGTTGGAGAGCCACGGCAACTCCTGCCCGGAAGAGTATGCAGCCTGAGCGAGGACGCGCACATTAATTGTTGCAGACAGTTCACACACCGCCCACACAAGACTGGGAGCATGCTGCAAGCTTAGAAGGTCAGTGAAACAAGACACGTTGGCTTGTTGTGGAGTTACTTTTTAGATCATTGGGGGGAAAACAAATGCACTAAAATATAGGTATTTGGGACGGCGATTAATGTCGGGGCGGAGGAAGAGAAATCACATCTGCTCTGCGATGGAATGAAAATCACTTTGTGTGCAATGTTTAAACCTTAGAAAAATGAATTTCACCTAAATAGGGTGATATATAGGGTCGGTGCCATTGGGCTTATTGGCTACACAAGTTTCAGATTGGTGGCTTGGGTGAAAGTTTGAGCTCAAAGTGTAACTGCGGTTTATTATATAATGATGAGCCGGTGTTCCTAACTTATCCACACAAACGACACGTACCAAGGCGGCAAGTGGACTAACATGACTTGACAACGGACAACGCAGAGAAGATCTTGTTCTCTTGTTTCATCACTCCTCACTTCAAAAAACCCAACTAGAAATAAACGAATTATTATCTCATAAAGGCTCTTTTCAGCCCTGCGTACTCACACAGATACAGACATGCATGTTCACACACAACTGCAGTGTGTGGATATTGTTTAACGCTCCCCCGTTTCATTAATAGAATTGGATAAATGCATTCTATAGTTTAAATCCACCTGCTACAAGAGTGCGGAGTCACAGTAGGGGAACCATTACAGCCAATGGTGGGTGGCACGACAATGGATGGAGTGAATATTCAAAGATATATGATATATGTCATAAGATATATATATATATATATACATATATATATATATGCATATATATATATATATATAAAGACATTTAATGTTGTTTGCTTGGATGTAAGAAAAATAGCTAGTGCCCAAAGTTGGTGTACAGGGATTATTCTTGTTCAAACCCCTCCCGACTGACACACACACACACACACACACACACACACACACACACACACACACACACACACACACACACACACACACACACACACACACACACACACACACCAGCTCCTACCCACAAATGCATGCATGCACACACACCCACAAATGTATTTCTTGTTTGGAAGAAGGGGAGAGTGAGGGGAGCAGAAACAGTGCAGTGAAGCAGATGTAATTACAAAAGGCAATACAAGCTGTGCGTCCCCAAGTCTCTCTGACCCACATGGAGGAAGTAAGTCAGAGCTTATCAGGGTGCCACAGAATGAGGAAATCTTCCAGCAGAGGTGGCAAGTGCTCCCTGCTCTTTTCAGATGTGACACATTGGGAAGATGACGGAGGCTGCAAGGAGAGCAAATGAGGAAACAGTCCCTCCTCTCATTCCTGGGAGCAGGCTATCTCTGGTTTTGCTGGTTCGCTCCAAGAAGGGCGATTTGAGGCAGATAAACAGCTCTTGTCCAACTGTCACCTCATACACAGACTAAGGGACGGGTAGGAGGGAGAGAGTATGTAGTAAATTAAATGTTGTTTGTTGGGAGTGCTAAAGGTATCACAAAAAAAAAAAAAAAAAAAAGGAAACTGTTGTCTTCATAATTTGTCTTTGTAAGTCTTGTGTTAGTGTCACTGCTGCTGCTGCTGTTGTTGTGGCTGTGAAACATGTGGATGTATTGTTTTTTTTGGTTTTTTTTAAAGTCCTGTGGAGAGATTTGACAGGAGTTGTCAGATGACAAAGTGAACAGCCAGGAGATGAAGATGGGTACACTTCTGACAGGTTTATTGCAAAAACTGTAGGGGCAACCTGTTTGGCCTGACTGCTGCAAATACATAGACATACACAGGTGAATGCAAAAGACACATACCTGCAAATACTGTATGTGAGGACTCATTTTTTTTCAGAGATGAGTAATGGGAAAGGAGTAAAAAAAAAAAAAAAAAAAAAAAAAAGATTAAGCGTTTTAATGCGTATGTGCTGCCATAAGCTGAAATATGGCAAAAATAACAGGGATGTTTTTTTCACGTGTGGGTAAGATAGAGAAAAATATGACTGCCATTTGAAGAATATCTATATTGGACACATGCACTGACACATGTGCAACAGGTAACGTCAAAGCAAATAGGTCCAAAATTGACTTTCAGATGGTCGCACACTCCGGGAATAAATAGCACACAGCAGTGAGAAAACCAAAGAACAACCTCCTCACAGTGCATTTTGCCTGCAGGATGCAGTCCCCATTACCTCTGCTGATTCACCGGAGGTAATCACCAATATGGCTCTGGAGAAATCGGAAGGATAGAGGGTGGTGGGGGGGGCGTTCTGTTAAACAGAAAGAATGAGGATACATGGAGGGGCCTTTGAATGAAATATGGCTTATATTATTTCTTTCTGCTCTCCAGACAGGGCCGTCTGTCATGGCCAGGAAGGGGCCAGAGAAAGTGGGCTAAGTGGCCAGGCCATTTCTTGTGCCTTTCCAAGTGGCTGAATAGATATTAGGATTTTACAGGCTATTACACATGATAATTGCACAGCATATTGAATTTTAAGCAATTTTCTCACACCGTCTCCCTCTTTCTTGCTGCATCTTTTCTATAAATAAACACTTTACAGTATGCAAACTAGCCATCATACATGGGCTATGATTTAAACGTTGTTTATGACGTACAATCATCATCCACGGTTGTTCATGTAAATTCAATAACAGCACTCTGCTAATTGCAAGGCTTAAACCCATTTTTAGATATTCATCTAAGCCAATTAAGTGAGAGGCGGGTTGGGGATGGAGCATAATCCTTGTTTGAATGTTAGTGCACATTGAAGAGTAATAAGGAGGCCCAGTACACGCCAGCACAGCAGCATGTATTCACTATATGTGTTTGAATTGACAGTTATATACTGCTAGTTATAGACTATACTATTGCAAACATAATTTTCTCACGACATTCAGAGGGGATTGTTAGTCTCGGTTTAGCAAATGTGTAATGATATCTTCCCTCAGCAATAAAATTACACACAAAAAAAATCAAACAAAAAATAGAAACAGCACTGATTCCAATTTTGCAAGCCATAGAATTAAGACTGATTGTTCACAGCAGGTGCTCTTATCGAAAATAAGATAGCATCTTTAAATAAAGAGAGTATTTTTTTTTATGAAGCCTACACTACAGAAAAGAGTGGAATTAAATTGAGGGCCAATTTGGTCCCATTACAAAAATTAAACACAGCGGCAAAGAAATTGAAGAGGAAGCACTGAAACAGTCTTTTCATGAAAAAGAAAATAGGATTCTGCATGGAGTTGTCGAAACTGTGCCTGTTGACCACATTACAAAGCAGCACATCCACAGATTGACTTTTTCCTTCCTTGCGTTTTAAGTTAATTAGACTGTCTAACAGATAGAAAATCTGTCCTCTTAGCTGTCAGCAGAGAGACTTGAGTTCCTAGAGTCTGCAGAGTTCGAGTATGATGTGTAAGAGTGTTTGAGCGGCATTTCCATGTGCATCAACCTGCACAGAGGCACAGCTTGGTCACGATAAAGAGAGGAGAGCGAAGACAGATTATGAAATGCTGATGGAGTACCCTCAGCACTGCCATTTATCAACATAATTAACCATAATCAGCACTATCCGCAGAGAGAGAGAGAGAGAGAGAGAGAGAGAGAGAGAGAGAGAGAGAGAGAGAGAGAGAGAGAGAGAGAGAGAGAAGGGTGGATGATGGAGGAAAAAAAGGACCAAGTAAAAATGCAGTAAAAGGTGCCACAGCGGCAAAAAATGTAAACGTTTACTATCCAAAACAACCTCCATAAAATTCTTAATGGTTGAAAATGTGTATTTTTTTACTGCTGATTTCTGATATGTTGACATCCAGTCCACTCGTCCATCCATTAAACATGCATTACTTTTTATTATTCACTTGTTCTGAAGATCTGCTTTGCGCTGTTATATCACCATAATATTCATGTGTCACATGAATATTTTTACCATTACTTGCAAAGTAAAGTGTCCCCAGTGCATCTTGAGACCAAACCTCTTGCGGCCATCATATCATTTTTTTTGTGTGTGTTAATGTTGGGACTTTAAAGCTGAAAAAAAAAACAATCTGTGCCTTATTTTATGCAGAAGCTTGCATGACACTGCTCCACCGCTGCAGCAACACAAACACGCTGCCGGCTTGTCAACTCTCGCCTCCATCAAGTGTCTCTAGCTCATCCCGCATAATTTGAATAACTGTTCATCAGGGTCAGCTGACATGCTGACAGATCATCTGAAATACCCAGTCAGCTCACGCCATGTCTCCAGCCAACTTCCCATTACACATGCTGATCTGTTCGTCTTCATTCATTATTAACAGCCAAATGCAGCCGGGGCCATGTAGGCCACTTTATGGGAGTTTAAAATTTAAATACTTGAAAATTCCTGGTTAATTTGGACGATGACCTGACAGCGGAAAGGTGCCTCACTGCATACAATCTCAGAGAGACTAGCAGCTTATACTGCAGTGACAGCATTAAGGCTTTTGTCAGTGATTCAGACTCTGCATCAGCAGTCGTATATTACCATCCAACAATTACATTTACTGTTATTTCAATACTGTTAGCTCAAATAAAAAAAACAGGAGACGGGAAGAGAACAGTAGCTGTAAATGGGGCTGGTGCTTGTTCACATAAAAAGCTGTCTCTGCAAGTGCAAAAGCTCTCTCTTATGTAATAAATGTTTAAATATCTTAAATTTTTGAACGATTGATAGCAAAATTGTGAATTAAAAATGTATTCAGATCTTCTGTGCTGTGTAGGCAGTAGGAACTAATATTTATATTCTCAGTACATTTTACAAATTTGATTACAACCCAGAGCCCTTGTTTGCACGGCTGAGTCTCTTTTTCTTTTTCTTTTTTTTATTGTCTTCCAGAAAGGTTGTGAAGTGACTTCTACCACGGCCCTTTTTAATTATCTGTATGTATGGAAAGGTTTGAGCGTTACGTGTTCCACAAGGAAGTCCGCCAGAAGCCATTCCCGTATGACCCTGACCTTTTCAGGAACTAATAGAATTACAGCACACTGAATGCCAATTAAATAAACACATAAACGGAAAACAAAACAGGCAGATGGAGCACAGGAGTGTAATTGCTATAAAACCCCTTAAGGTAAACACATGTTCCCGCAGTAGGCAGCCTCAGTGAGATATAGGCTGATGGGGAAAGGGAGGATTGTGTCTGTGTGTTTGTGTGTGTGTGCACTGAGGGACAGAAAAAGGAAAAAAAAAAAAAAAGCAGGGGAGGAGGGAGTCAAACAGGGCAGGCAGGCTGGCCTGTGAATGTGTTGTTAATTTAGCCATGTTTTAATTAGCCCTTGTGCCAGAGAGCAGCAAAGCTGAGGGGGCCTAATGGGGAGCCCTGAAGATCCGGGCAGACTGAAAGAGGCCACCAGATTGACATGCCTAACTACTGCCTGCCTCAGACCTGCAGCTGGGCACACTCGGAGCCCCACAGCTGTTCGAACTGCCCAAAGGTAAAACAAAAATAAAAAAAAGAAGAAGATAATTCTGCAAGAGGCCTAACAACACACACACACACACACACACACACACACACACACACACACACACACACACACACACACACACACACACACACACACACACACACACTAGCGCTCACTCATGCTACTTTATTGACTCCCATTTGTTCTTTCTTTCTTTCTTTTTTTTCATAATTTTATTCCTCCTGTGCCCTCTGTCTAGTTTTAATTAAATCATGGTCTGCTCTTTTTTTGTCTCTCTCTCTACTTAACAATGCAAAGACAAAATCTGACAGTTGCTTCGGATAATGCTCCTGACTCTCACTCTCTGAGGGACAATCTCTGTTTACAGTTCACACTTCAGCTCAGTCGAAGGCTGGCTGTGTGTGTGTGTGTGCTCTGTGTATTTGAGGCCAGCTGATATTTAAAGAGTTTGACTATTTTGTGAGTTTTACTCTCATAATGAAAAAAAAAAGAAGAAGAAAAAAAAAAAGGGTGTGGGGGAGGAGGGAGGGAGGGGGAGTGGAGACAATCCCCTCTGAGCAGCAAACAGTGCGTGCCCTGACGGAATGACCAAATATGAGCCTAACTGCCTTAGTTTTCTCCAGGGATTTATGACATGTCACCTTATTATCTGTAGGTCGGATTACTGCCATACACTCCACTCCAAAATAAAGAGGCTCCATGCCACATAAAGCCCAAAGTCTTTTCCCGACCGTGACGCACTCCCTTGCACTTTCGGCACAGATTTAAAGAATTACTACACTGTCCCACTGTTTTTGGATGAGGAGTTATTCACCCGAAGCCTGATAGACCCACTCGACGCTCCTCTTGTTTGCCGTAGCCCTTGATGTATCAGGACAATCAAAAGGTCAAGAGGAATTCTTTTCTTAGTGACACCATCCTGATGAGCCTTCCACTTGAAATGGATAGCAATTGGTTGGTGAGTACCCGAGTAATGTGGCAAAGCTCTCCAGTGAAGACATGAAGCTACCTGCAAGATGGAGATAGGGCAGGGTCTGGGGACGCAAGGGGAGAGGATCTCCTACTTGACTTTGAAGACAGAAGAGACAAGATGGAGGGCTTGAGATGAAGGAGGCTGATTCAAATACTGTGCCGAAAGAGAGAACCCCTATCTACCAGTCAGACACTATCTGGGGAGATATGCAGCGGTCACCACAGCTAATGGGAACCTGGATGTTTATTGTCTTGTTAATTAACAAGAATGTGGTTCCGACTGTAAAGATGCAAAGTGCTTGAATTCAGGGAGGATGCTGGCAAACGTCAACAAAGCTGTGGCAGCACACATGCGCAGGTTTCTCCTATTGAAACAAAGAAGACAAATATCGCTGGTCAACCCCTTTAACAACTCTCCAGCGAGCGGTTAGAAATTTTCTCTGCATCGCGGACGAGTAATTGCAAGTTGTGAGCCATATTTCCAGAAGCCTTAGGATAGGTAACTCACTTGTCTGCCAGTTGAGGTGTTTGATCTGTTAACTTTGATCATACAGAATGTAGACTTGGGCAGTCTGATTTGACTGCACAGTGTGAAGAGAGGCCCACGGTAGGATTTTTTTTTCAAACACTGTTTTCTTCTCTTTTTCCGTTTCCTCCTCAGTTATACTTACTTGTTTTAAATTCATGATATGACACCGCTTCTGGGACATTTGGAGGAGGTAACTCCATTGTCAGCTTGAACCGGAAAGCTCAGTATCTTTGACAATCTTAAAATAAACTTCAACAATAAGGGAATACTGCGCTCACAACTCATTTTATGTTGCCTTTTTTTTTTTTTTTTTGGCATAGAGACAAATGCTGAGTGAAAGACACAGCAAAAAGAAAATCAACCGCTAGAAACGACCTTTTGGCATAAAATCTGATCGCTGGAGGAAAGAAGGATTCTGAAGGAAAGCCACTGGGCTAAAAGCCCCCTACAATCATTTCCATAATTCATATTTCACCTAGCTTCCAGTAATGCTGAACACCAAAATAGAAATAATGGACTTCCTGGCCCTTCTTTTTTCACTCATCACCTCCCATACAGTACCTGCAGACTATCCACCTACACACACAGAGATATACACACACACACACACACACACACACACACACACACACACACACACACACACACACACACACACACACATACACACACACACACACGCGTGCACACACTCATATTGCTCTGGTCTACACTAGCAGTATCAGAAGACTTTACCAGCTCTGGGCTTCCAATTAGCCCCACTTCTCCCCCCCTCTGGTCTCTCTCTTTGTGCTCATCAATGTACCAGCTATCCTGTCTTATACGTGTTTCTGAGAGGGTGAACATACTGTAACCTGCTCTCATCCAAATACAATAAAACTCTCTAAATGAAAGCAAAGAGAAAAGACAAGGCCACTGTCTTGAAAAGTGTCTGTGCGAGAAAGAGACTGACAGAATGGGGATGAGATGGAGAGCAGAGGCAGACAGAGAGTGTGCTGCAAACTGTGAGCCATGAAGGACGCCCATTAAAAGATCCGTGGCGGGCGTCTCAGGGACACACAGAGAAGGACTATGAATGCACGACAGGGCCAAAGAAAGAACAGAGGCTCTTCAAAGCTGATTGCATCACTGAGTGCGTCCCACCCACTGCCCTGGCCAGCCAATCAATGAGCCTATTGTTGTGATGTGCTGTTTTATGGTTTATGGCCGTCCATGTGCCGCAGTGTCTGGCTATCATATAGCTCTGAAACTGTTACCGTTGATTATAAAAGGCCGCTGCCGCACAACCTCCCTCTCCCTTTATACTTCCATCTACTGCAGAGCCAATTTGCTAATGGATGCAGCAACCTTGTGATTTATTGTTGTCAAAGATGCGCTCCAAGTAAAATGCACTGAATGATTTAAGTTTGCAGGCAAAATTTACATTTGAAAGCCAGCCCACTCTGGAGAGTGCCTCACATCAAATATGCAAAGTTGATTATGTGGGGCATCTATTTAGTGGTTCTAAATCATTGTTCTAGCCCTCTCAGTGATATTAAATGCTGTATGGATTGTCTGGGGTTTGTGTCTTTTCTCGGATCTGGTTGCTGAGATGGAAATTAAAAAAGGTTCCAGTATTGCAACAAAACCAAATGTCTTCACTGTCTGGTAACTCCAGTATTAAATCTGTGTAAAGGTTAAGGTAGTTCCACTGAATGTTACTGGAAATTTCCACTTGAGTTAAAGTCGTGTGGGCTGCATGCTGAAAGAAGAACAGGCTGTATTGAATATAACAGCTTGTACTCAGTTTTATTTTCTGCCTTTTTCCATTCAGTATTCAGTGTAGACGGCAGACAGACGGTCAGTTCTACGTCCTAGCACTTGTATAAGCATGCCAGATCTAGAACCCTCTATCTCTCTGACCCTTTTTAACCTGTGTCAGCACAGGGTTATTACAAAGACAGACCGGTAGGAATGTCTGAGAGTTCCCCAGGGTGTCTGGGCTGCTGCTCAAACCAGCTGTGGCTCCTGGAGCTGAGTGACCCTCTCCAAAAACTAACAGACAGTTCAAGGCTGCAGATGCAATCATTTTCCTCTCGCTGTCTTTTACCTGTTTCACTCAATCGCTTCTTTCTCATCAACCCCAAACCTTTCTTTTAATCCCCTCTCTCTCTTCCTCCCATGCCACATCTTCACAAGTAAAATACCAACAAGTCATGGTGTCTCAGGTGGAGAGGCCCACAGTCAGAGTTTCTTTTAAGTACAGGTAGTTAATGCAACACTGGGGCCAGTCTGAAGTCTGAAACCTGTTTCCCAAACAAGATGTTGTGCATTAAAAGTACAAGATGCCGAGGATCTTTTCACCAGGACCCAGCACCCCCACAGAGACCTGGGACATCCTGATGGGTTTTTTTTGGCAAATCCAAAGTGTCAATGGCACAACAACATTACAGCTAACAGTGGACAGACTCGACAAAAAAAATAACTTTAATTCTACTCTTTAAACTTAAGCAGGCTGCTCACAGAGTTCTCATATTTCACGTCCTGTTCGACTGCACAAGGTAGAAAAGAACATTGTTCAAGTGCCATGCTGATATTATTTGGATTCTTTTAACAACCAGCCACGAGTTGCACCGGTACGTCCAGCGTGTGCTTCAACCCATGTGTCTGAACATGTAAATTGGACCTGTGGATTGTAACCTGTGGCTGTGGGCCAGTGTGCCGAGACACACTTGGAGACCGTCAAGGACATGTTAGAACCCACTGAGCAGCCCTAGGGCGCTGCTTTGGGGTCTCAACCACCAGCCTGCTCTGACACAAATGAACACACGTATACTTAACATGTTCCCATTCTGACACAGACCCGCTGCTTTCACCACAGAGAGAACACTGCACCACGCCGTAGAGAGGTAATTTGCCCTCTGTGCCTCGCCAAAGACCTGAGCACTTTTCAAATGTCATTAGTCATTAAAAACGATCTAATGGTGATCACATCAGCACTTGCAGATAAAAATCACAGCACATTTGACACCCAGGGTCTCTATTTCCATTCTGCACAGATGGATGTTAAGGATGCTCTGCAGGCAACCGGAGGTGCGGCTCCACAGTTGGGTGGATTTGCTAATGTGCTAACATGCATTTCATTGCTGTGTCAAAACCCAAATACGGATTAGAAACGAATGTGACAAGCAAATGAAAAATAAAAGGGGAGGACAAGAGCTACCTAAACCCAGGAGAGTTTCATTGCCTCAAGTCCGGGTTCACTTATGAAATATTTGCAAATAAGTGGAAGCAGCATGGAAGCAAAGCAAAGAGACGTCTGAGTTTGGAATACAGTATTTTCAGATTTGCATGTGGAGGGTAAAAGGAGCAAAAAGTCACACTGACCTTTCAGTTGGTCACGCAACAAGGCTGTATGGTTCATCCCACTCCATCCCCCCTTTTTTTTTTATTAATAAATGGGAGAGGCTTTGAGCCTCAAGTGACTCATTAATATAATACTTACTTTATCCCACTTTCAAAATGCTCTTGTAATGCAGCAATGGAGTCACACAGATCAAAAAGGAAACCAAAACTAGTGAGAAAGAAAACCCAAGCAAAAGCAACACATTACATATCTGATGCTTATCTGGCATTTAAATCCCTCCCTGCTCTGCTCTGCTTTACTGAGACTCGGATTGCATGTATGATCAAACAGAGAGATTGGACAACCAACTCACTTCCTTTCCCGTTCACACCGCACCATGTTGAAAGGCTTCATTAAAAGCAAAGGGCTAGATATAGTATCAGAGGCAATTTTCCATGCCTTTCCTTGGGAAAAAAAAAAGAAAAAGAAAAGAGGATCCCATTGTTAGAAACAGAGAGAGAAAAGTCTGTCAGGGCCTTTCGATGAGATATAATACAGTGCTCCACCGCTTCTGTGTTGTAATCTACAGTGATGTGCTTGGGCTAATGGGAGTCTGACCTGCAATCGAGCTCATTGGGAGCCATGCAAAGAGGTAGCGTCGAGGAAGGGAGGGGGGAAAAAAAAAGAAAAAGGGGGATGGCAGGAGGGCAGAAAGAGAGACAGAGGGAGAGAGCAGCAGGAGGAAGATAAAGAGAGAGAGATGGGGGAAGAATGGCTTGAATTTTTCTGACAATGAAATGTCTCCAGTAATTGTTCCTGCAGTGATAAATGGTGTCCCATTGTACGGTGGGTCTCCTTGTCCTTGGGAGTCAAAGAGATGAGGAGATGGGAGGGGAGGAGGGCAGCGGAGGGAGGGGAAGCGAAGATGGACTGGCAAAGCAGCATTTAACTTGGCTTCGGCTGCAAGCAGTCAACTTTCTGAAGGTGACGGTGTGTGTGTGTGTGTGTGTGTGTGTGTGTGTGTGTGTGTGTGTGAGTGTGTGTGTGTGTGTGTGTGTGTGTGTGTTTGTGTGTGTGTGTGTGTGTGTGTGTGTGTGTGTGTGTGTCACGCGCATACATGTGTACACCGGTGTTTTGTGTGTATCCGCTGTCGGTGTCTGCGCTTGTTTGTGTCCTCGTGTCGATGTGCTGTATATGTCGCAGCATTTCTGGCAAAGTGAGCCAGCAGGCAGCACAGTTGTGAGTGGGGTCCCTGCCCTTGGGGATGAGACTGACAGAATAAAAACACATCATAACACTGCAGTAATATTCCCTTGACAACGCGCTCAGAGCACTTTGTGCCCCAGAGGCATTTTTTGCAGCCATCCATGGGGAAGAACATTTACCATGCTGTGACTTCTCCAGCAAACAGTCTTTTAGAGGCCTAATGATTGAAAGGACAATCCTAACAAGATTTGATCTTTTCCTCTTTTTTTTTCAGTTACTTGCATTTTTTGACAGTTCTGTTTGATGGCTATACAATAGATCAATAGATCGATAGATCGATCAATCGATACTTAATTAATCCCATAAGGGGAAATTTATATATATATAGATAGTCCAAGATTAAGGATATTATTATATTGTCAGGCTCACTACTCACTCGATTAAACTCACAACTGCAAACAAATAAATAAGCTGCAGCTACATCAGTCACAATGGAGAAGGTTTATGCATATTTTAAAATACCTGCATTAATGAAACACAATCAGAGCCCACACAAACATAATAATCTGGGTTTGGTTCAATCAGCTTAGCTAGCAAAACTAAAAATATCATTGAAATTTTAAATCTGTGGGTGAAAGCACTTCATTTTAAACTCCACAACAATAACACCCACAAGTTTAACTAATGTACAACATAAAGATATTCCCACCTACTCCCTGCCCACGCCGCAAATACGATCATCACAGCTCAGAGAAAGGTGTTGTTAAATGCTCGTGGAATTCGATTATTTTAGGATTTTAGTTACTATAGCGAGAAGAATCAAGCCGTGTGCAAACTGTGGGTAACATCTATCACTGTGGGTCCGTGGAACACGAGAAGAATGGCAGCTGTTTGCGCTGCAGCAGCACATGAGGGTTGAGCGGGAAGAAGCTGTTCAGGCTTGGGAAGGATTGCGAAGGCGAGGAAGAGGAGGACACACTGTAAATGCACGGGAGGCTGCAGAGACTTGAGAGAGTTAACCATGACACACATTAATCACTGTGGCCTCTCTATGCTGCATACGAATGTGTGGCGTTGATGATCCTCCACCCTGCGCCGCACTCTTACCTACAGCTGTGACACAAAACACAGACCCAGCCGTGACATCCAGTAAACTGCTCTCTTCTCTACGCTCCTCTTCCTTCCTTGTCTTTTCTTTTTTTTTTTTTTTACTCCCCCCCCCCCCTCCTCCCTGTGTTTTCTGCATTATCTCGTCCTCTCTCACCCCTGTCTACAATAGCGCCCCCACAACGAGCATGCACACAGACATTCATCTTATCTCTACCCCCACCCCCTCCTCTCTCCCTGGTTCCCCTGCTGGCCTTGGACAGGTCCATGCCAGGCAGAAAGCAGGTGGCTGAATGAAAAAGGTTACACTCATTATACAGATTAAACCTGTAAATGCCCTGTCGTTGGTGTAATCGATGTGCCACTTCATTGAAGTGACTTATTGATCAATCTCGTCTGGGGGTCGTACTCAGTGCATCGTTATAGCTTTGGTAGTAGCGAGGACTGCCTCTCTTAAACAGATGCACTAACAGTCCCTCACCCTTACTGGCAGTGTAATAAAATACCAGGTTCACTTCTGCCTGCGACTTGGTCTGGAAGCAGCACGACTCTCAGACAGTACTATTGAACAATATGAAGCAACTACGCAAACAGTGCAGCAGAGTGAACATTGACGTCATTGAAAGCCAGAAGGTGAAGTTGCTTACCAACTGCAAGGTCTGCTGTTTGTTCCCTCTTGAGGTCTTTTGCTGCTTGACATCAATCTTTCTGAGATGTCCAAAACTAAAAAAAAAAAGTGTCCATTCTTCAACTTTTTACACACATCTTTCTGACAGTACCTCAAACAAGGCATAATATATATAGTCCATGGTCTAGACTACATAACTAAACACCATGAAGCCAATGAGCACTATTCTTATATAGCGGTCATTCAACAACCTTTCCATGGAACAAATACACCTTGTGATTTTTTTTTTTTTAAGATATTCCGGTAACAGAAAAACCAAACAAGGAAGAAAAAAAGAAAAAAAAAATCAAAGACTATCCAGTTCTCTTGATGGTGGTAATTAACATCGATACACATCTAAAACAGCACGTTTTCTTTATCTGTAATTGTTTTTACTGAGGCAGCTGTGCTCAATCCTACAACTCTCAATCAAGAGAAAAAAAAAAAATACCGTTTAAAGAAATGCCTCAAGACACACACAGTGCCAGGCAACTCACTCGGAGCCGTGTGTTCTCAGCAGAAAAGATTAAAATAATTATTTGAAAAGCTTTTGAATTAAGTTAAGAGGGGAAAAGAAACTGACAGAAAACACAAATACATATTTATAGAGTTCCAAATTCTTGACAAAAGGGGAATAAAGGATATTTGTGTGAGGGTTCTCCTAACACCTGTTCAATCTTATCAGAGGGCTCAAATGAACTACACTGACACCATTTTGCCTCGCTGAAAGGCAATACATTTGGCTCCATTGAAAGGAAACCCTTTACTGCAGGGAAGGAAGAAAGGCAGAGCAGCTGCCTGGCCTCACATGACGCCTGCCTCTCCCAGCCCACAGATCAGGCCAACTCCGTTGCTACAAAGGACATCAATTTGTGACTACAAATACCACAGCTCGTCTTGCCCCCACATTTAGAGGGGCAGTGCCCGCACCACCCACTGCTCCTCTTTGGAACTCCTTTGTGCCTGCTGCATCAGTCTGATGGGGGAGGTAACACGTGCACCTTTGGATTGAAAAAATAATTGGTTTTGGTAAATGGATAGATGGAGGTGTGTGATCAGCCAAGTTTGGGAAGCTGAGTTTGCATGCTTATCATGCTGCACAGCTGCACACTGCGGGCTTTCTTTGTTTTATGGCGCCTCGCTAAGAAGAGCCTTGATTGCTAGCGCGGCAGATTACTTTGTTTTAAACCATGGCGGAAACAGCTCCAAATAAATAGAGTAAATAGAGAATTACACAACATCAACCCAGGAGTGTTTGAAAGTTAATTATTTTATCTACTCTTTGAACCACATCAGTCTGTGCCCCTCTTTCAGGACGGTCACACGAAGTCTAAACATACACATTGCCTCAGTGATTTGTAGCAACAAGAGGTTGAGGCATAGGGCAAAAATGATAGGAATCTCTCGCCTGTTGCTAAGGGACAAATCTTTCACGTTAGGCAGCTTTCATTTCAACATGATACGCCCTCCCAAAGGCACAGTATGCTCCATCTGGCTGTACACCACAGGTCTGCTAACAGAAAGAAAAAAAAAAAAAATCAGAAAAGCACCACATTGCTGAGAAATGCGTCATGTGTACATACTGAGCATTTGGATACTCTGAGCAAGGTACTGAGGAATTTGCCACAAGAGTGAGAGTGTATGCGTCTCGCTTCTTGCCACCAGGAGTAAGCTCCTACAGTATGAGGAGCCATATTAAAGTCGCAATCATTCACTATTTTTTTCCCTCCACCTTCAGTTATGGGTGGAAACAGATGACCGGGAAATTGCACCCTGTCTGACAAATGGCAGGATGGCATCGCTCCATGGGCTGCCCACCGGCAAACTGCTGCTACTGAAGGAAAGGACGTGAACAAATCGCCTCCCGCTGCTCCAATTACTGAGCACGCTCATCTCACAGAGGGACTGCAGTCAGCTCTGTGGGAGGGGGATGGAAAAACACTAGCCTGTGTGAGGGCATATGATGATGGGGTCAAGGGTAAGATGACATCTCATTCCAATCAGCTATCAGCCTTAATTTGTTATTTCACTAAAGTGGGAGTCCATCAGACAGGTGACCAATACAGTTAGGACATTGCTGCATAATTCAAACACTAAACTGGTAATATAGCAGGATCCAATTTACATAAAAAAGAAGTCTGTCATGGTGGTGCTAAATATTCTATTCTAGTGTTTTAGAAAAGAGGAGAGCTGAGGATTTTCTGTCCAGTTAGGATGTGATATACTTGAGCTCTGCAATGGGGGTTTGTCTATTCACCATTAGCTTAAAGTGCTCCTTAAGGGAGTGAGAGAGCTACTAAGTTTTAAAAATAAAAATCAGGGTAAAGCTGGGATGAGGGGTGGGGGCTCTTTGTTAGATTTAAATGCTGCACTATGTTCTCTGTGACAGCCTGTTGGTAATTTATTGCAACAGCCATTACGGTTATTAGAAAACTCACTCAGGAAGACAAATGGCAGCCTGGCTGGTCGTTGGTCTTCCGTCAGGGCTGACAAGGGAGACGTGGCACTCTTTGCTATTGACATTTTCACACCTGAAGCCAAGCTCTGCCGGCTGTATTGCAATTCAAACCCCAACTTAATGAGCTAAATCATCCCCGGCCTTGGCATACAGTCTCTCTTCATTTCCTGTATAAAAGGAGGAGCATTCTGGCCAGCAACAAGGTACACAGCCTTTAGGAGCAGCCATTTCATGGGCATATCTTTTTTTTTTTTTTTTTTTTTACCCCAGACTGACAGATTAAAATGAATAGTGCCATAAATAACTTCTATCACAAAGAGCCATTAAGAGAGACTGTTACGAGTGTCCAAATGAAAGCCATTTCTTCTGTATGACTGAGAGCGAAGAGGGAAGAAGGAGGAGATTTGAGACAAAGGCACCGTGTGCCAAAGTCTTTTTTTAAATTCAACATTTCTAAAGGCCTGTGAGTCATATTTCACTCAGTGGCCCAGAAAGAATGACAAATGATTCCAGTTGTTTTGCAACAATTGAATGTGAAAGGTGACATGGCTATCAGAGAGGGCTTTGGCCACACAACAACACCTTGTTCGGTAAGGCGAAACGAGGGCTTAAAAACGGTTGAGAAAAAAAAAAACGTCTTAAAGTTTAAATTCTTTGGATGCTGTTGATTCTTAGAGGACACTCCAGGACAAAAAAAAAGATAAGGTTTGACCGGAGCAACACATTACAAACCAAAATATCCAAAATAATTAAAGCATAAATGTGCTTAGAAAAAGTCATCTATTTACATTTATTTAAAAGCATTCATGATACTGCATATTATATAATGTGCAAAAAACATGGTGGAGATTTTACAATAAAAGTTACACTTAAAAAAAAATGTAGAGAGATTGCAAAAAAATTACTGGATTCAGTCTTTAGCAACCACGAAGATCCACCACATAGTTCATGGAAATACAGCATTTTGTCTTTTTGGAACTTTTTCGAAAGCCAAAGTCTGGCTATAATGATGCAGACTTTCAGACAAACTGAAAGAAGATCAGGGAGACAGACAGCTGACAATGAGAAAGGAGCATAGTTATGCAACTGTGCAGGAATTACTTCTTGGTTTAGACTAACCAAAGTTGACCTGCTTGGGTCTGTCTGCTTACTGGGGCAAAAAGCACTCGCTGGCTGGGGAGACAGCAGTCCAAAGAAGTCAGCCAGCTAGAAATGAAGTTTATGAATAACAATGACATTTCATGTTCAATATGCACTGTTTAAATATGGAGGAGCGTTGTCATATTCTTCCACCTACATGTGTTCCTGAAAGGCAACATGGTGTTGAGTAGCTACATGTGGAATTGCTAATAGGATGTCATGTAAAGCGGAACGCCGGGTGCATGAGGGTAATAGTGAGATGACACTGTGCTGATAGCTTCCACAAAAGTGCAGTTTGTGGCATGTTTGTGCATTTGTTGAGGGACAGGGTCACATACAGCACAGGCTGGTTACATTACCTTGTGTCAGGAAGCGGAAAGACCGTTGTACCAGAAAAAGTCTGATATTTCAAAACAGCCAAACTCCCACCATTCGTGACGTGAGGCTCATAAAATTAAAACTTTCCTGGTCCTAAAATGATTTAATTCTGTCTTTCCGAGGCAGGATAAGAATACATTTGGCCTACACATGGTGACGTGTACTCTTCATGTTCGACCTTTATTGACGATATCTATTGGTTTAGCGAAGGCCAAGGTTCGGGGCAGACTGGGGTTAACCGCCATTCCCTGACAGCCCAGATGAGAAAGTGATGCGCACAGTGGGAGGTCACTGTGTGTCAGTCCGCCAGCTAAAACTGGCTCATTGGGAAACCGGCACGCTCCATTTAACTTCACAGGGCAGCCACATCCTGCGTCTTTCTCACACACACACACACACACACACACACACACACACACTCACACACACACACATTACCCTTGTTCTCTCAGCCTCTCCTATATGGTCTTGCAAGGCTCCCTTCCTCCCATAGCCTTCCTGGGAAGTCAAAGTCACTCTGCCTCATTAGGGTAATTGAGACAGGTCCTCCCGAGACTAAAGAGCTGCTGAATTGCTGCCCACTCACGCATTTAAAAGACCACTTAATCAAACGCTTCTGTGTGTATGTTTCATTCTCTCTCTTTCTCATCATTCCCCTCCCCTTTCTTGTCATACTTTTCTTGCGTTGGTCTACGAGAAGCCACCGGGATACAGTGAGGTGTCTGAGTGCTGCTAATTGCCAGAAAGGAAACGATCTCGGGGGTTTCCGTCTCTAGACTACAGTTCCCTGGTTTTTGAGAAAGCCTCTGGTCCATGGAAGTGTGAATGGGTGACAGCAAAGAGAAAAAAAAAATGCTGATCCGTGGATGTTGGGGAGGAGTAAGAGGGTGCGGGGATGGGGGCCGGGGGGGGCGCAGACAATGAGTAAGGGAGGAGAGGAAAATCCACCACCTCAGCGATTCTGGGGGCCGGGCAGCTCTGAGCTGACAAAGACACCCAGATTGCGGCCAGAGGTTGTCTCAGCGAGGCGAAGTGTGCCAGAGCACCCGTCATGTAACAAGTCAGATTTAGCAATACTGCTGGGTCAGGTCAGACCCAGATTGAAGTCAGAGTCACGGCTGGCGTGGCGATTCTCGCCTCTTCGCCTGCTCATCCATCTGAACACAAATTACTGAGCCTTCCGTCTTTTGCTTCGAAATATAGACCAGTGTGTCTTGCGCGAGGGTGTGCACTTAAGTCGCACACACAAATCAAAACAAACCTGACTGCCTCGAAAGATGCTCGAGGGTGGATAAATGCTCTTTGTGTTGTATTTTGTTTCCTCAACACGTACGTACAAGCCTTTAGCTCAAGTAGATGCGGACAAAACTGAGACGCTGTTTATCTGCTCCCATGAAATAAGGCAACGCGGTTGCGTTCGCCTAACATACCTAACGCAAACAGAAAAAGGGGCGAGTGTGTCACCAGAGAGACCCCTCTCTTTAATAATGCCCTGCATTTCTGCTATATATAACATTTCTACAATTCTCTTTTTCTTTTCATTTTGCTTATTTCCCCCGCGCCACATATACACCTTCTTTCCTTCCTTCCCTCTTATCAGTGACAGGCTGGAAACAGCAGCGAGATAAGGAGACGCCAAAGCCGATACACGGTGAGGTGGTCGAACACCCACGCAGATTAGTCATTGACATGTTTGTCAGTTAACAATGACAAAAAACGTGGAGCTCCAAGTGGTAAATGGGAACAGAAACAATGAGATACATTTTCCCTCATAATGCATCTACGGGCCCTGAAGCATTAGCAGCTAGAGCCAGGCGCTTACTGTTCGTCCCCCTGAGGTGTGCCAGGACAGATTACTAAAAACGGAGCTGCCGCTGCATACCTTAATCACTTCCTGTCACTCAGTCGCTCAGACTGACACACAAACCACATTTACACACATACATATAAAGTCAAATACACATTGGTGTGCTGCATCACTCCCCAGCTCTTCCAATCTGGAAAGTAAAGCCCCTCTTTTCTTTACATATCAGACTGTTGAGAGCATCAACTGAATGCTGTGTTGATTTAAATTAACTTGGGATAATCAAACATTTTCCAGGCAAGTTTCTATAAATAAAAAAAACATCCCCAAGATAAGAGAGATTTCTGTTTACCTCAAGAAATACTGTTTAATTTCCTCCGGGGTGCAATTTAGTCATTTTACATGCACATTGCCACTACTATGTTGTTTCTTTTCTAGCGCATCACTACACACATGCAGCTGTATACATATTTTACTATTTCAAGCCAATATAATCTGCAGGTGAAAATTTGAATGATCTGTTGATGACCACGATATTTGAATCATTCTGCCCTCATGATGAACTGTTATGTTTTGGTGTAACAATCTAAAAAAAAAAAAAAAAAAAAAGAATATGATGGACACATTTTCTAAGGTTGTCTCTGTTAAAATAACTGCAATAATTTAAAACTATGTGCTCAGTTCTTAGGTCAAGTCTCATCTGTGGTTGACAGAGATGGACTCTCAGCGTCACCATCAGCCGTGATGTGCTTCGGGCTCGTGTAATTGCGGCTACTTTGTCATCTATTGAATAACACTAAAGTACTCTGCACCCTTTCTGGGGCAATAATGTCTCTCAGTGTGCTGCAGTTTCTGGATGTTTTTTAAGGTCAAGCAATTTTTTCTTCACTTTTGCCACAGTCTCTATAATAGGTGAAAGTGTTCACAGCATTTGTTAGCTGCTCTTTTTTTTCCCCCTCCTTTGGAAATGCCACGTGTGAAAGTGCAATTCAATATTTTTGTTCATTTGAACCTCATTTAGTTTAGCATTACTGAATGGTTTTTTTTTTCCCCTTCATCCATATTCCCATTTAGGCCACTAGAATGTATCACAGAATTACAAAAAAATAAATCTTACTAAATTCTGGCTCAGGTAAAAGTCGTTACAGGTCCAGAACAGAATGGTAAACAGAATGCATGTGTGAAAACCCTCAGCCATTCAGGTCTTGGTGTTATCCGAGTCCAAGAACTTAGAAATCGAGGCTAAAAAATGTCTTCAAATTTCATCCCCATAACCTAGATTACTCTTCCACAGCTCAGAGGGATGCTGTGTTATGATTGGGCAAGGTTGATGACCCAAATGCACGACACAAAAGGGAGGTGGTAGAACAAAAATTAGCATCACTTACTGGCTGTAGTGAAATCAGGAAATCAAAGCACAATGAGTGAAAATCCAAACAGGGAAGGTCTGACACAGGAATTGGGAGGTACGGAAGTGATGCAGAAATAATGTCCAACAAGGTACAACAGAACTGTCTGATAACATGGAAATGGAAAAGTAGCATACTGTATATGCTGACGGGGCTGATTGTCATGTGGCTGCAGGTGAGGTAGGCGTAGCAGGCCAAAAACTGAACATAGAGAGACTGAGGACACAACGGATAAGACCAAAAAGACCAAGAACATGACAAAGCGGCTCTGTTTCTTCCCAAAAAGCCATTATTTTTTTTGTAGTTTAACAAGACTGAAGATATGCTACGGTTATCAAATGAAAAATGTTCATCATATCGCATCCCAAAGTACTGCGTTCCTTTAGGATCCAAGTGATTTTAAAACTAGTCACACTAAAGATAAGCACATTTCATATCTTTAAATGGAAAGAACATTCATTTTGTTTTATTTCCATATTTTCTAAATAGGTGCCAGGTTATAGAGCATCTTACGGTGTAGTACACGAGAGTCCTAACTTCTCAAACAGTGTAAAATATTACCACCTACTTTAATTTCATTTAAAAGACCTGAGTAGTCAAATCTAATGATCAAACATTAAAATCTTTGAAAAGTATGTTTGTCATCTAAACCACAGCTGAGACAGTGCTATATTTTGCTCTATAATTTGACAGATGTTGATTTGTGTGCAGTGACTGAGAAGAACTGATTGATTGCCGGCAAGCTAATCAAGTATTGTTGACAGGGAGGACAACTTAGAGAATATTTAGTGAGGTCAGTGCTATCTCTGCCTTCAGGGAGCACACAAGTCCTCAGCTATTCAAATTGCACTGGAAAGATAAAAAATGTCATTTGTAAACGAGCCTGTTCATTTATGAGCAGAAGTAGGATTTATTATTGTTCACTGCATGCTTCATTAAAACCAACTATCTTGTGTGTACAGGCAGCTCAACCACCTTGATTTTGTTTTATGCATGCTTTGATAAATGTAGCCCCGGGAGTTCAGAGGCCTCCTCTTTCCCTAAAGCAGACAACAGACAAACATTAGAAGTGGATTCTAGTCAGGCACCTGCCACTTTAAATGGCACTTAAATCAGGAGAACGGCCAGGAGTCCCCTACTCCCTTAAAATGTTGTCATTTAGAAATGTTTCTGCTTTAAGAGGGTGAAGACTCGACGAAAGCCCGGAGTATGAAGTCATTCTGTGTCTTCTCCTTTTGCCTTTAAGCCACTTACTTTAGATGGAAAACAGAACTTCTTTACAGTGCAGCACTGAGGATTTTGTCCCTTAATTCTGCAAAGTTTTTGTTTTTCTCCCAGACAGCTCCTGCTGGCTCAATTAACTATTGATCAGATTTGTGGAACCGAATGTAAATAATTAACAAAAGTGGAGATAGCATCTGTAGCCCAGCAAACAGCTTCAATACAGAGGCCTCTGTGTCTCTGATCAATAGGGCGTGGACAGCATGCACAGCAGCCACCGCGAGGACCTCTACAAGGTGGCCACGGAAACAGAGAAAATCAAGTTTTTATCAGACATCGCAGCCGCGTCAGCAAAAAAACATCAAGACCGAAGTAGTAATCAGAGAGTGGCTGTTTTATTAAAGATACCAGTGCGGTGAAAAAAAGATCTCTTTGACATTTAGAGGTAATCTAATTCATTCTCTGATGTGACATACTAATAGGTAAATGAAAACTGAAATAGTGGCCGTTGGAGCACTGAGATGCAAATGGTCTTTTCTTCTACAGGAACTCCACTGAGAATGATGTGCCCCAATGAAAATCTGTCATCCAATAAGCAGCTCTGAGGGGAAGTGATACCCCGATTGTGTCCAACAAAGCCGCTGTAAGTAAAGATGTAACATACTGCGGAGAGAAAAGTGTGGAGCTCCCCTGGGGAAGCGTCACTGTTGGGGGGGAATTGAGAGAGGGCCTCTAGGTAACCCTATTTGAATATGAATGCCTCCCATGATCCACATCAAGGGCATTGACAGGGGCACCTCTATCTACAACTACCTCCAGCGTATGTAGTCTGTGTATCCGCGTGTGCACAACTGATCACTGCGCAGTCATCAGCCAGCCACCGCATTATTCCAAGGTACTTTGTACAGTGCATTAATCACAGGGACCCTTGAGCGCTTCCATGGATCCAAATATTCCGACCTTGAGGTTACAAGAAAGACATTAGTCCTGATCCATTCAAAGTATTGGAGACAGGGAGGGGAGGAGGCAGAAAAGCTTTCAAGGTAATGAAATTCTGCCATAATTTAAAGGAAAAGACTTGTGGGGACAAGCCTCGGCCAGAGTAAGAAAAAAAAATTAAATTGGATTTTTTTTTTTTTTTCTTTTTCCCCTTTATTTTAAATTAGGCTTAAGTGCATGTGGGGGGTAGTTTTTCTTTCTCTTTTTTTTTTTTCAAACAAAAGCATGATAACAGCATTAACGTTGAGAATGAATCGAATCATTTCCAAACCAATTAACCTTTGACAGAATGGATGAGTGGACAGGAATGAGAATGGGGCTCAGTGGAGAGGAGAGAGAGAGAGAGAGAGAGAGGTGGATGGAGGAGAGCAGGCAGCCGTGTGCAGAAATAGGGGCCTGCAGGGGGGTAGGAGGGGCTAGAGGGGGGCTAGCATTTTGCGGGTGACTGCTGACGGAGCGTATGGAAGAAAAAAAAAAAAAAAAACGACACCCAGAGAAACCCCATTCAGGCCAACAGAGACTCGCCAGTACTGTTGGTGGTCGATCTGAATGGGGAAATGTTGGTTGGCGGTGAAGCATGCTTCATCCCAAAAGGGTAAGCTGGACACTGCATGCAGGGAGCAAGAGATGCTGAGGATCAGAGAGGACACCAGCCCACTCAATCTCACCTCCTTCTCCTACTTTGCGTCTGTCCTGCCCAGTCTGACTGGTAGTAAAAGGGGTCCGCAGTTAACCCCACTTATTGCTCATGCTGGCTCTCACTCCCGCTCTCCCTCTATCTATCTATTTCTATTCCTCCCTTACTGGCTCGCACACAGCTGCAGCCGGTCCATTAAGTTAATTAAAGGCTCCATTTTGAGCTGGAGCCCGCTAGCAAATACGAGTGCCAATCAATAGATCTCTGGCTTATTTTGTGGGAGGGAGGGGGTGACAGCCCTGGTGCTGCATTCGGGGACATGATTTGTAGCCTTGGCAGACACGCCGTGTCCCTCTCTGTCTTGTCCTCTGTCTCTGTCTAATTTGGTAGCCACCCTGCCCGATCCACGTTCTCCTTCCTTCTCTTTGCCGTGATGTCATCCATCACTTCACTCTCCCTTCTTTACCGCCAGCTATCCACGGCTTTTCCCATCTGTCTACATGGAGTCACAGTCCTATGTTTCCCTGTGAGAGTGTTTGTGCATTTGTTTTCGTCGCCATCTGCACGGGGAGGCCAGCTGTGTGGGGTTGCAGCTAGGGTTGGATGCGTGGGAGGCTGGCAGCGGTGGGGCTGAGATCAACAGGGTGTCCGGGGGGGGGATGATGTGAGCTTGGGGACGAGGTAATGAACAGTGGGGCAGAAGGGGACGGCCTCTTGATGATTGAGCTGCGTTTCGACAGATCACAAAACAATGTGAGAAGCTAATCGTTCATGTCTGCGCCCATGCCTGGATGTGGCAGTTTAAGCCGTGGCATAGGGTGAAGACGATGACGGGTAGTGGTTGGCCGTCCGGCAGGGGTCGTGTGTGGAAGCGTCACAGATAAAGGTCACTTTTGCTGGAGACCAGGATTAGGAAAACAATGAAATTTATATGGCTGTAACTCTGAGCCCCATATTGGTCACTTACTACCAGAACCATGCGCAGCGCTACAGAACCTTTATATCGATTCAAACTGTAAGTCATTTTTTTTTTAGAAAATAAAAGCTTCTCCGCTGATCCTCCATTTAAAAAAAAAAATCCATTTTATTTGCTATTGTCTCATCCCACAGCAAGAGTGGAATGCCCACAGGCTAAACAACCATCATCAGCTTCATGCGGCGTTCCTCTTGCAATGAATAATGGCTCAGGGCAGCGGGCGGCAGGCGATGGAGCCTTCCACACACAAGCTCTCTCTACTGGATGCCTCCGTTCCAACAGTCCCTCCATTCCTGTAGTCACACCAGCAGCGTGAAAGAGGCGCAGCTCATCGGGCTTCTTCCCAGCAGCCATTCAACAATTCTCTCCCTCGAGGGAAGCAGCCCATCCTGGCGGTTTCGCGCGGTGTTGTTTGTTGAAGCCTTTTCCTTCCACCTCCTTCATCTACTCCTCCTTTCTCGTCTCATCTCTCGTTTTTTTTAGCGAGAATGCCTGCTGCTTTTTCCACTTCTCTAATCTAGACTCCCTCTTTCTCTCTCCTCTCTCCTCTCAGAGAAAGCCCACGGGGGCTTGTTCATATTCTCTCCTCTTATTGTGTTTCATCTTTTTCCTTATGACACAGAACTATCCCCCCAGAGTATCCAGCTTTCAGCCAGGGAGCTGTAGAAAACGCATGGTTAACCCCATTTTATTCTGTCTATTCAAAGGTTCCCCGACAAAGCTCCGGCGCTCGCAGCAGATAAGAAATCACTGCCGTAGAGTCGGAGAGACTGGTACGGTTTGCATTCAACGGAATTAAAGACAAGGTCATTTTCTGCAAAGAGAGTGTGGCTTTGGAAACGAGTAGCATTTCTAAGCAAGATGTTGCGCCATATTGTGCATCTTACAAAACAATGGAAGAGCTCACTTACGGAGGCATCTCTGTGAAACAGCTGTTGTGGAAGTGCTTCGTTACTGTACATTTGGCTGGCAAAAGTATATGGTCCTTAGATGGGTTACTTTGAGCTGTCTAATTTCCGTATAACCACTCAGGAGATCATTTTAGCGCACTGCTGCAGTAAGCCACTGTCAATCATACATACCATCGTCTATTATACGTTAACCAATTGAATTTAGGTGTGGTACACTGAAACCGAATATCTTACATCGTGTTGGTCCAAACGTATACTGTCTTCCAATTTACTGTTGAGTAAAAGACAAATTAGCCGCGAGCAGCTCTGCTTTGAATTGACTCCAAAGCAAAACGATGTCCCCGTGCCATGTACTTAATACAGCTGTCAAAGAAGGGAATATCAACCATAAGATATGACACATAAAAGTATAAATGGTCGGATGGGAGAAAACGAGGGAGAGAGAGGAATAAGGCTCCTTTTCCATTGCCATTTCTGCAATGACCTCATCCCTCTTTCACCCCACTCTTTTGCTCCATTTCAATTCTCTGTCTCTCTATCTCTCACTTGTATCAAGCGCGCACTCCCGCCGCATTTCTCAAGCACATGCACCCTCATCCTCGGTCACCCTAACCACCTCATTTCTCCAGCCCTCCCTCCTCTCCAACTCTCACTGTGCGTAATTCAATCATCCCAAGGAGATGGATATCCGTCCCCTAGGAGCGCTTACGCTCTCCATTTCCTAAAGCGCTTGATCAGATTAATTGATTGCCCCCCTCCCCTCATCTCTGCGCCCCCTCTGAAGCCGGCGTGGTGGCGGAGGGTGTGCGGAAATCTGGTTTGCATTGATATTTTTATAAAATGGCTTTTTTCCTCCTGCCCCCAGACAGGCCCTCCGTAAAAGGACAAAGGGGAATAGATAAAGTACATGAGCCCGGAGAAGGCGGGGTGATTGGCGACATGGAAGGATGGAAGCCCGCAGAAACAGACAGGCGGGATTTATAAAGAGGACAAAACAACAACCTGGAGCGTACAGGAGACACAGAGCTGAACAGGAGATCAAGGGACAAGATAAAGCGGACAGACGATCAATGAAATGAAATAAACAAAACTGTTTAGGGAGCAAGAATACATGTGAGGTGAGTGTGTCTGTGCATGCATCTGTGCGCGACGGCGTTTGGCTGCAAGCCTGCAGAGCACAGCAGAGGGTAGAGATGGGAGAGTCAAACCGAACCCCACCGGGAACACAGGAAGACCTCAACTCATCCATTATAACTGAGAGCCAAGCGGCTGCCATGTCTCCTGATTGCCGAGTCCCTGTGGAGCTCTCTCTCTCTCTCTCTCTCCCGCTTTCTCTCTCTCTCGCTCTCTCTCTCTCTCTCTCTCTCTCTCTCTCTTTTTGGCACTGGGGATCCCAGTAGATTACGGTGCTGTTCCAGGCCTTTGGCTTCCACGTCATGGCAGGGGCCAAATACAAGCACAAACCATACACGCACTCATGCACACAAGCACACAAATACACACAGACAGGGATAGGAACTCACTCGAGCCTCTCTTATCTACCTGCCGCACATGTTCCCCATACGTGTAAAGCTTTTACCTGAGCGCCCCATTACAGCTGAGGCTTTTACCTCTCGAGAGCCAAATTACCTTTCAGATACAACCTTCCCTTTTTCTACTTGCCCTTGACATTCAGTTCACTTGCATTTCCCCTGTACGTATAGACTCAAACTTCTACAGCCACATATACACAAACCTAGCAAGCGAGCACGCAGACACACACACACATAATCCCAAAGTTGTGTGTCCAACGGCTCCGAATTGCTTCATCGTTTACACCTTACACCTATCTTCTACCGCGTCTAATGTTTGACAGAACACAGCTCAGGCAGGATCACACTATCAACACAGGGTAGAGGATGTTCTTCTAAGTGGCAAATAATTCCATATTAACAATAACAGGTAAGGCTCTTTACTTTTGTTTTTTAAAGACAGGCACAGACGAGTCCATTCAATAGTGGAATATTCATGCAACAAGCCTCCGCTCTCTAGTCCCACCGAATAATTTAAAATTGATGTTTTCTTTTCCTGCAATTATTCATGTGCTTAAAAAAAAACAAAAAAACAGTTTTGCAGCATTTGTGATTTAATTAAAGAATCGGTTAGTATCTGCTGAAGAATTAACATCACAGTCTATAGTTAGAAAGTTCTCAGCAAGACTGCTGAATTTGCCACACTGCCTGCCCAGCGTGAGGAGTTTTATTTATTGAGTGGCTCTTAAGGCCGTGACACATCTGGGGCATTTTTTTTTTCGTGCAGTTAAATCGCACGGCAATATATTTTTCACACAAAACACACATTTTATGTGGCGAAAAAGTGCTGTTTTATTTGAACTTTTTTAGCGAGGAAAATAAAGAAAAACAAATTTCAGCTGTTGTTGGACCAGATAAAACTAACGCATGAGTGACTGTTGGCCTCACATTTCACAGGTAACGCGTAGAAGTTACAAAATTTCAAAAACACGCTTTGTTTCTGCTCAATGTGTACATAAGTGTTATAACATCGAAGTTTGTGGCTGCATATTTAATATCGCTCATCAAACAGTCAAGCTTTACAGAGGTGAAAATCAGATCCAAATCTCCAGTGGTAAGTATATTCAGGGTATGTTCAGTACTCCAAGCACTGTGAGTGCGGGTGTAATAATGAAAAGTGATGCCATCAAGCAAGTTGGCCAAAATAAACATCTGATTCTTAACATTAAAAGAAAACTCCAAGTGCAAAATATATGATAAGAAACAAAGATAAAATACTTCTGTCATGAAACTTAACTGGATGTTTATGACAAGCAATCACGACACAAACCAGAGCAAACGTGGGATAAATGATTGTTTCATTTCGGCCCTGCACATGTAGCAAAACCAGAGTAGCACCTTCCACGGCTACCCAAATGACATTTGGAAAACAAAATATTTCCCCAGCGAGTTACGACAAAACGGATTATCCACCAGAATATTAACTCGTGCAACTGCCTACAGCCCATTGCTGGGCTGCTGCAGTGGAAGAGGAGAAATGTTAATATCATTTGGCTGATAATTCATTGGGAGGCAGAAACACATGCTGCTCTCCCTGCTGCTTAGAGGGTGTATAACGATGTGAGTGGAAGGAGGAAACGAGCTGTGCACCTGTACGGAGGAGATGCTGATATTGATTGACTTGTTCAGCTACATATGAGGGCCTGTTTGTCTTTTTTCATGGTCAGTTTGAGAAGTGAGTTGCATGTACAAGCAGCATCTTTGCAGAGGGAAACCTGAACTCCTGACCTGAATACGCATGCTCATCAACAGACAGTCAAACTGACACACACACACACACACACACACACACACACACACACACACACACACACACACACACACACACACACACACACACACACACACACACACACGCACACACACACACACACACACACGCACACACACACACACGCATCCGCTCTGTGCACTTGAGTACACAGCCCACAAACTAAATCAACACAGAATTTATTTTTCTTTCCGAAAGACTCCCTCTTTCTGACTTCCCCCAGACTTTTTATTTGCTAGGGGGCTGAGCTCTCAGACTGGGATTGATCCTGAGCTGCCGTCTTGAACCTGTGCCCCGAGGGCAGCTCAGTGCAAACACACGCAGCAGCCCCTCTCCACTTACTCCGATCACAGTTACGCTTTCTGTTACACTGTATCCACATATAAGACTACACAACAGATGCATGCAGCAAATGCCGACCATTTTCTACCTGGCCTGCTTTCAACAAACAGAAGGCTGGCTAACACCAGTCATATAGGAAAAACACATGTCATCCATGAAGAGATACTGCTCTATAAAAAAAATTAAAAAAAACACTCCACAAACACTTGTTCACAGTCAAAGTGCAAACCCTAAGAGCCACAATTTGAGTGATAAACTCTTCTTTTGCAGAGGATTCCCTAAATGATGAGTCTGTTTATAAGTATTGGGGGGAATCAATAAGCATAACAGCAGTGCTGGATATGACAGCAACAATTTCATACACCACATCCCATTTTCTGAGTGCTTTTTCATCGGCAGAGCACAAAAGAAATCCATTATTTTTTGCAAACGCAAAGATTCATTTGAACATTTGACATAAATAATTCATACAAAGAGAGATGCTTTTACAGTGTTTTCACCTGAAGACAGACAGCTAACTAGCGAGAAAGCTCACTCACTCACCCACCCACCTTTCCTTCTCCCTTTGAAGTAGGGAAAAACGGAGGAAAGGGGCATAATTTGCTTGATTCATTTATCATTGCTTACTATGAATAAATGCCATTAAGAGTTGTTGCTGCATGCCGGTTGTGAAGTTTTAGAATAGCTTGCAGCAGAGTGGGAGCTGAAATAAAGGAACGCAGTGATTAGAAAAATGCATCCATCCCACACACGCTGTACCAGTCAGGAGCCTAATGGCTCTGTGGGGCGTTGAAGCACACACATTCAGTACACACACAAATACATATACAATTATTCTCTGTGTTTTGCTGCAACTGCCCTGAGTTCCTACAGAGTTTGTGATTGATAGGTTGTGTGACTGGCGCTGTGAGACTTGTGAGCCCTTCAAGTCAGCTAATCTACACTGCCTCCTACAGGATGACAGCCCACACTGGACCCGGGGATGTGAGAAAGTGTCATTATCACCTTAGCCGAGTCGATAATGATGACGATAAATGGTGTTTGCATAGCTCTTATCAACTCTTCATATTCAAACATCACATCCTCTTGACAGCAAGAATGATCCCAGAAGAACAGGAGACTGTACAAAAACTACTGTGTCTCAGAGTTGTGTGTGATTGTGAATGAAAATGACCTGGGTGATTCCTTTTTTTCATTGCCAGGTTGATGTTTTGTTTTTTTCTTTGCAAGATTATAATTAGGTCCCTTTAGCTTTGGCTTTTCTCCCGAAGATTATTCAGTGTTATTGCGAGTACCTACCTCATCCTCATTCTGACATTGTTCAGCATTCCCTGATGACACATCTAGCACCCATGCCTTTTTGTCAACAGACTGTGAAAACCACCAGCACCCCTACCTTCCATGAAAGGCTGCCTTTGTAGTCGTGTTTCAGAGCAATCGGGAGCTCTCCACGCTGATAGCACTTGCGAAAGGTGGTTGGTTTGGGGGAGCGCTCCTTAAAAGCCCCTGCAGATAGGGGAGCCACCACCTGTTCAGGCACAGAGGAGAAAATGGCAATTAAGAGAAAGAAGCAAAACAGACAAAATAAACAGAATGAGACAAGCACAGCAAGAGAGAGTGTTGTTTTATGAAATCCGAATTGACTGTGTTTTCTCGTACAAGAATAGAATCACTCCCACTGCCTTTTCTTTAAAGTAATTCGGGGAGACACATGTGCCTGCTCTCCTGCTCCTCTAAGGAAGGCAAAACACAGATAGTGTGCGGTAGTGTCTGTGCGTGTGTGTGTGTGTGTGTGTGTGTGTGTGTGTGTGTGTGTGTGTGTGTGTGTGTGTGTTGGCCCTGTAGCCAGAGGCACTGCCAGAGGCATTGTTAGGATCATCTTTTCTCTGCCTCCATATTGGATATGTGCTATTACTGTGCAACTGAAATCCAATGGAACTCCTATCACATCAGTCAAAGTGTCTGCTGCTATTGTTGTGGGAGCCATTGATGGTGGTAACCTTAGAATAGATGAAGGTAAATGCAACGCACTAGACATGACAACATTTTACGGGGGCCCTGAAAAAGGCCATTTACCCAAAGGTAGCTGCAAAGAAACACTCCACCAACGAAGTGACCCAAACTTTTCAAACAACATCCATCAGTGAGATTTTTCAAGCAGAAGCCACTCATATACTTGAAGAATTTGGATTTGCTTAATTTAAAATATTAGAGCTTTGCAACTGCACGTTGTAGAGGACCAATGACAGAACGCTACAGCCAGTCTTTTCCCTCTCTACGTCACGTGTGTGCATTCGCTGCCATCTGTGTCCACATGACTGGCAGATGTGTCGCTGTCATTAATCCTCAGATTACCACCCATTGAGAAACAGAATTTTGCCACAGCAGCTCACAAGCAGAGCAGAGTGGGACGCGGATCTGTTATCTTTGGCAGGACTGCCTAAGATTGATGTCCAACTTGAAAGATCTTAAAGGCTGTTACTACAACGTTACTGAATAGTAGTTTAGTTTTCTTATGTTGCATCATTCAATGCTGTTGCCTGTTTGCTACATAATTCAAAACAATCCAGACATAAAAAAAAGTTTACAATCACAAACGTCTCACAGTAAAAACCGTCACAAAGGAATGATGTAACGTGGATCAAAGTTTCAGCTACATGTGCGATGTGATGCCGCGGGTGCCAGAGAGAGAAGAAAAGAGGAGAAACTCTTATAAGGGACCTTGAGTGAGTGTCTCCGAGCACTCGCTGCACTTAAACGGCCCTAATGCACCGTGGGATTGCAGCGGAGTAATTTCAACTGAATCCTTTTGGAGCATTTGTTTACCATGGCAGGGAATACTGAATAATATTATGCTGAATTAATAGGCACAGGTTTGTATACCTGCAGGAGAAAAAGACTACCCAAACAAAATGTCTGTGACTAACAAGGCATGTAAAACACAAGAAAAGGCACTTTGCAGTATCGCCGACTGTCCTAGTCTAAAGAAAATCCATCACAACAAACATGTATGCCTATTATGATCTTTTAAGGCATGTCTTTTATTTTCAGTCTAATTTCAGTGGCAATGGCGTGTTTAATCACGTGCAGTCACAACAAAATGTTGTACCTGTTGCTTTGTGAACCCCAGTGCACTTCTGAAAGGAGAGATTGCTCCCAGTTTCCTTTTATTAGACTTAATCAATGAGTCTATAATTGCTTGAATTATTTTAACTTCATGAATAGTAACGTGTCAGCTCGCCTCATTAGAATCCTGTTTCTGTCTTGTCACATCAAGTAGAAGTTAATGCAAGATTGTAATTGTTGTGTCATTTAGTCTTTGAAATACATATCACTATCATCTGTTCGTTTTCCCTATTTTTTCAGTGTGTCTCATTCCCTTCAGTGCAGGAATTGTTTTGCAGCCGTAGCTGTGGAAATAGCAAGCTGTAAAGCTTGCAAGATCAGTGCTGCTTCAGCCTGTAGGAGTGACAAAGCCCTCATATCCAGGTAGCTACAGCGGTGGGTGAGCCACGCTGCACAGGGAGGGCTAAAAATAGCTCATACTGGGGCAGCGAGGAGAGAATGAACCCAGACTGCATTGACTGGCTGAGCAGCTTTTATGGTCAGGAATGATGACGCTGCAGTCAAGTCAGTCGCCTGCGTTCATAGATGAAGTGTTGCGAGCTGCACAGCCATCTCCCTGTTTTCTCGCCAATTATCATCTCTGGCAGGCGATACACACTTCAACATTCATCTACACACATGCACAATGACATATTCTGCCGTGGCTCTGCACACAGTACAAAAGACAAACACAGAAGCCCCTTTCCTTCTGTTGCTGATATAAGCTGCCATTCCGAGCAGCGGAAGAGCATTGTTGGGACATTATCACCTACTGGGTTCCTGCTGCCATTTCAATGGTCCTGTTCTGCCATTCACGGCATTCAGATCTAAAGCACCTGAGAGACTGCTGAGAAAAAAAAACACTTTGAGAAAACAGTGAGGGAAAAAAACCCACTTTGCCTTAGAACAGCTTAACAAAACCTGTTTAGTCTGTTTTGTGGCATTCAGAGAAGCTATATGAAGCATGGATTTGTGATAACTCAATTTAAACTAGCGCCAAAACCTGCTGCTGACTCTGGTCTGCTGTTATGCCAATACATGTGTCTTTAATGATAGTAACTATGTCAGATTAAGCAATCAAAGTGCTGTAAATTCTTGCTGGCAACAATACAGGTATGACACAGACCAATCATCGTACACGGTTGTGCATGAGTTCCTGTTTCGTCGGGGAGGAGGGTCAAGAGGTTGTCAATCAATTACCATACAGGTACTATGTGTGATGCACTGTGTCATCCTATTGGTCGACGTCATGTAACCCGTCGTTTGATGTCAAACTAGGCAGGTAAAAATTAAAAAAAAGGTTCCGACGTGCTCGACTTTTTGTCAGGGTGTCACACTACAAGGTCCATTCGTCATTCACGACATTCATATTCAGGCCCGGGAAAATTTGTATTCGGGAAATTTGTTGGCAATTGTGTCAAAATCAGGCTGAATTCTGGTAGCTGGATCCTGACATTAGCTAACACATCCCCTCATTTTTAGGTCTACTTGTCTCCCAAACACATTCTATCCTTTTATGCTTCACCTGTCTTCCCCACTCTGTCTGCATTTGTTGATATGAGTGGCCAAAAAGATGATTTTGTTGTTATATTAAATGGTAGGAACAGCTCTACGCAGCGTTACGCAGTATCTCTCTGAGTAATCCAAAAGTCACCCCTGTCCTAAAACACTGGCATAAACACAAAACGGAAGCAGCCTATAACACAGACCTACACAAGCAGATAACATCCTGCACCTCGGTGGAGGCCGTAAAGGGAGTCGGTGAGACGACAGACAAAGAACAGAAAGAGAGAGGTGGTGTAAGGCAATAAGTGTGCTTTGTGTGCCCCTGGTGCACATATCAGGGAGTCATAACAAGGCAGTACTGGTCAGATGAGCTCCAGGCTGTCATTTCTCTCCTTCGTCCTGACTCTGCCTCCAGATTTGTTTCCTCCCTAATGCTGTTGTCCGCTCCAACTAGATCCACTGTAAACCTGGTTGCTGCAAGACCCACAGAGTCACAAAATGTGCACTCATTGCACACTCGTGCGCTCGCTCACACACCACACATGCTGAGCTCCCCGTGGGCAAGCCCCTGCAGAGGTGATTGAACACCGGCAGGGCCTTGTGCTGCTGTCATTTATAAAGGTGTCACCGTGAGAAAAAGAGATGCTCCCTCTAACCTTATTAGTATGGCACTTCCATGGCTCTCCTGCCTGGTGTTGACACACAGACTGGGGTGGGGTAGTCGAGAGGCGGAGATGCAAAGAGAGGCCGAGCTAAAATAAAGGTGGAGCGGGAGATAGCCAGAGAAACCGACACATGAAGGAGCTGGAAAAGAATTAAAATGATGGAGAACTGAGAGGAATTCAAGAGATGGAAATGGAGGCGGGCGATGGAAGAATAGTGGATATGATAGGAGGAGGGAGACGGGGAGACAATAGGTGTGGCTCATCAATTCTGAGGGTGAGTGGGCTGCTGCACCGTGTAGGTGATCCATCACTGTCCCTGGGCCTTCAGCTTCAGCACTCCCTCATCTCTCCATCTCTTTGCCTTTATACCACCGCCCTAAAACACCTTTGAATACCCCTGATAGATGTCTGGCGAAGGTCTGTCAATTCATTGCCAACCCCGCATCGCCGTCACCGCCGTGCTTCTTGAAATGAGGCCCCTCGTTAATCTCCCTTTTCATTTTCTATCCCTGTCCTATCGTCTGTCAGGGCAGGAATGCATTTTGTTGCCTTGCATTTGTTGGGGGACAAGGGTGCCACTGCACATGGGTGCATTGCATCACCTGTTTACTGAGGCAGCAAAGGAGCCAGGCGCCCGCTTGCTCGCCCTCCCCCCTCCCCTCTCTCTCTCTCTCTCTCGCTGCATTTCACTACTGTTCTTGGTTGAGAAGTTATTGAAATCTAGCGCCATACAGAAGGCTGCCTTTCCTGAGTGGGGGTGGGGGGGGTGGGGGTGGGGGTTGAGTCACAGTGGATGGAATAGAAAGGCCGAGGCTCCCCTGATAAGGTCAGCTCGCACATCGCTGCTGCAGGCAACGAAATTAGCTCTCTTTATTTACAGGGCATTTTCTGCTGCCGTCTCCCAGCCAGCTTCCTGCCCGCCGGTCACAGGGGATACAAAGCTGGGCTTTAGATGTATGTTTTGTTCTGAAAATGCATTTCAATGAACAAGAAACAGACAAAATAATGGAGCCATTTAGGCTGCTAGGGAATCACTGCTGTACGGTCATGTCCGAACAATCATTCAACAGGATATTTTTGCTTACTCATTCCCTCTGCAGGGCAAAACACAGACTGGTGGGAGGCTGATTTCTTTCACAAGAGTAAATCGGCAATATTTGTGAAGCACTCCATTAATTTCTCATGACCAAACAGCGAGAAGTGTCTGCGAGTGAGTTTCATGAGGTGCAGAAATTAGCCGTGCTGCGAGAGACAAGGTTGGATGAGAAAAATGAGTAAAGAGCTCTCGCTGGACAGGAAAACTACAAGCTGATGAAAGGTAGCAGAGTCTTTTGTTCAGAGCTCACAGGACCATAGAGGTGTGCTTTACAATTGTCACCGTGTCACAGGCTTCTGCATCAACTGTATCGCTCGCACAGGCACAAGGGCAGGGATGTTTGTAATGAAAAATGACGACACCGCGAGGCAAAGAAGACACTACATACTTGGTGTCACTACAAAGACACACGGATGAAACAGGTGACAGCCAGCTACGATTGAGCTGTGCGCAAGAGGGATAACTTTAAAGAGGAACTTCAAAAAGCCGCGTCAAGCATTGAAGAGCACCCCACTGTTTTCTGTCTCCTCTAGTTTAACCCCATCACTTAAAAGAACAGCATAGACACAGGGAGACGTTAACGGGATGTGAAAGAAAGAGTTTGAGGTAGGAGTGTGAAGGGGAGGAGTATAAATGAAAGGGGAGCTGTGTGAGCCAGGGGAGAGAAAAAAAAAAAGAAGAGAGAGAGAGAGAGAGAGAGAGAGAGAGAGCAAGACAGACGGAGGGAGAGGGAGGCGGCGAGAATGCCCTGAGCATTTTCCATCTTCTCTGTGTGGCCCACTTATCAGCCAGGCAGCAGGGCAGCCTTGTGCTTACAGAGCCCTATTGGCTGATTCATATCACCAAACCACAGTTGAGATGGCGGCACACAGTGAATCAGCCTGCACGGCAGAGGCAGAAAATATTAGCTCTTACTACTTGTTAAGTGAATAGGAAGCCACATGCACCGAGCCCAGGAGGCTAAAGTTAACAAAGAGAAATGAACGTTGCTTCACTCGTAAGTCAAAACTAAAAACCCAAGATGCACTTTCAATGTGACTGAAACGAACCATCCGAACGCACGCACGTACGCAGAACATCACGCGCGCGAAGGTTGCGTGAAACCCATGTCTTCTGTCATGCATCCGTGCTCCTTTTGAGCAAAACGATCTAATCTAATAATCACTGCACATGAAGTATTCAACTAACTACCCACGCACACACAGATACCCACACACAAAGAGACTCACTCATGCTGTCAACTCGGGCTCAACAAATGCCATCAAACTTCAAAAACCCTCACCGTCAACAAAGCCGAAGAGAGGCACATCATCACCTATCATCTTTGAGATGAGGTGGATGGACAGTCTGCTCTGTGCTTTGCGCTCAAATGACTGTAGTTGTGGTAAAGTTCCACACAGAACTTCTGCATGTTTCTTCTTTTTCTGCCGTAGCATCTAATCTCACAGCAACACACGTTTGTTACTTGGACCCTGGTTGTAACACATTTTTCTTCACCTTTAGATGCTTAAAAAGGTTGGCAAACAGCTTTTAGGCGCGTTACTGCCACTTTCCTGTGGCACCAAGTAGTTACTACCAGGCGACAGTAAAAAAATAACAGAAGATCTATTTTTCAAAACGAGATGATAGTCACAAAAATGATTTGATTATTTTATGATTAGATGACTATTCAAAAATGTTAACATCATAACCCATCTCTAATAATAGGCAATAAAAGTCCTTTTTTGGCACCATTTTGAAGTTTTACAATTTGATTCCCCACCTTGTTAGGTTAGGTTAGGTTAGGTAGTTACTTTATTAATCCCCAAGGGGAAATTTTTTTAGTTTGTTTAGTTGTTTCCCACAATGCAATGCAGTAAACAGCCAAAAGATAAACTATTATTGCAGCAGCAGGTCAATTTAAGAAATTTGTAGAGATCATTTACGAATGCAGGCATATGAGCGTGTATACGTCTGTGTTAGACATCTACTATACAAGCACACTGTCTAGTCCTGGCTGTTAATGAGAATGGAGCACTGATCCAAAGCTGTGTGTTTACAGCTGCAATCACCTGAAGGTAATAAAACCACTGCGCGATGCCATGAAATTAATGAGACACACAAAGGAAACTTACATCCCTGATCTGCTGCAACTGCCACTTCTGCGGCCGCGCTTTCAACGCCTCCCATTTTTATTCACCAAATAACTAGCTTCTCATCAATAAACATCCTCATAACTACATTTAATTGATGACTGGCTAAACAGCAGCTCATAGGATAGAAATATTTCTGAAGTCAGCAACAACACTTTTTGTTATAGGTTATGGAGTGCCAGCCAGAGTTCAGAATAGCTGCATGACTCATCCAAACCTAAGTTTGTTCTGCAGGTAGTAAGGAGACAGCCAACTAAGCAGATAAGGAGGCAGTCGTAAAAAAAATAAACAGGCAGACGGGGAGATGCGGAGATGGGCAAGACGGCTAGAACCAGGCGAGGAGGTGAGTAGATAGTCAGGGACACAGGTGAGCAAACGCTTTAGTGAGGAAGCAGCATGGGAGCTTTGGGACATTTGATTTGGCAGCAAGAGCCCCCGAGCCCGAGACGGACAGACCCAGAGCAGCGGGAGGCCATTGATTTCGCCGCGGGCAGACAGCCAGCCATGAAGACGAGAGAGGAGGTAGCAGGTCAGTCTGCAGCCTCACCACACCCCATCCCACCCCACCACACCCCACCCCACAGCACAGCACAGCACAGCACAGCACAGCACCCCACACCACACCCCACCCCACACCCCACCACACCCCACACCACACCACACCCCACCCCACCCCACACCACACCCCACACCACACCCCACACCACCCCACCCCACACACCACACCACACCACACACCACACCGCGGCCACATACACACCACACACCACACCACACCACACACCACACCACACCGCGGCCACATACACACCACGTTCCCCAGTGTCACAGGTATAGCCCGGCGCTGACAGATCCCGGAGGAGTGGAGGGAGGCATGGGGAGATAAGCAGCCTGCACATGGCAAGAGATACAGGTTCTGCTTCTGATACGAGAATATTGTTTAACAGTGAAGAACATTATCTAGGTGATTAGTATGTATTGCAAAATGAACCCCAGGCCCTTGGTCTTATCACACGCCCACTGTGACTTTCTATTCCTGGAAATCAGTCTTGTCCGTTAAAAAATGATGCTGGAGGTTTGCTTACAGAGACGCCACGCAGAGACCAAAAGCCTGGCGTGGTCTGAAATGTGACCTTTACATAAATTAAACGGAGGGGGAAGCACACTGAAGGCTACATCACAGCTAGTAGATACCCCAGACACAGAGCATGCCTAAATCAGCTGCACACATCTAGCCCAAAAAAAAAGCACATATCTACCCCCACTCTACTTCCTTTACTTACATGAATAAAACAAAACTTGCTTCTTCATCTAAGATTTGTTTAGAGTCCCAGCAGAGGAAACAGCGAGTGGTATTTATGGAACAGAGGTCTATTGTGACCTCTTGCAAGGATAATAGTCTGAATGATAGTCCAACCCTTTGAGAGACAAAGAAAAAAAAAAATTTGCTCCGTGGATGCCTTAAAAACAGGCATCTTCTCCGACGCGTCACTCTCACACTGCACTTGCTGCAGCAGACAGCGAGGCGACACTTAGCTGAGCTACAGGAGGTGCATAACACATGCAAACCTGTAACAAACAGCACAAACAAACAAATATAAAGATGATAAAGCGAAGTAATAACCAAAAAGCACGTTGTACCAGCAACCCCCTGGCTTTTGAGCTGACTGTACAAAAGTCACTTCAGTATTAATCTCCTACCGTACGATCCATTTATCTATCCCTCCATCTATTCAATCACTCCTCCCACTTCTCCACCTCTTGCCCCGCATTGCAGGTTGCTGATGCTCTGACAGTGAAACAGGTGTCTTGGCTATTAGCATGAGTATTTCTGCGCCACCTCCGCTATCCCACACCTCTGATGACAGGCATAAATCAAGGTGGTGTGAATGAGAAATTGCAAATCAAGGGTTTGCTACAATAGCAGCCAGTGTGCCTTCAGTCTCATTGTCAGAGACAAGTGATGTGTCTTATAGTCAGTACAAACGATCTAAAAGACTGACCACATCAAAGCAATTCTTAAAAAAAGATTATATTACTGTTGATTATTTAGGCAAGAGTTTAAAATGATCTCCCAAGTTCAGTCTGAACTGCAAAATGCCTTTTATCTTTAGTCATAAAAAAAACATCAAAAACTCTGACTAAAAAAGAAGTGTGCTTGTCATCCTGCCCCTGCTGAATCATATTCGCTCACCAATATCGTCCCTGTCTGCTCACTCTTACTCTCATAAAAAGGCTGCTTTCTATGAGTCTCCTTGGCTTGAATTTTTATGTCTTCTCAGAGGAATATTGTCAAGGTAATATGATGATGACCCTTAAGACTCCTCATTAAATCACTCAGTATCAGAGCATCAACTAAATGTCTGAAGCGTTGACATAAAAATACAGCCAAGACAGTGCGGATGACCTCAAAAAAGTGCCGGGGAGTTGCTTTTATCCGTTTCAGCCAAAGGTCTTTGTGACAATCTCTCACATTAGCACATCAGCATCCAAGTCACAACCTCATTCAGACAGCCAGACAGACAGTCCAAACAAAGTCAGTTAGATTCAACAACACTAAAGAGATGGGTGTCAGAGTGGCAGATGGAAAGTTGAGCATCTGTCACCATTTGGCTGAAATCAAAGGGAGATGAGCTCCTTCAAAGGACAGGCAAAGCCGTGTCTGAGGCCAGACATGCTCTGGTGTGCTCCGCAGATAAGGGCCAAGAGGTTATATTGCTTTTTCTTCTGTCTTTCCTTTTGTTCTCCTCTGTCTTAGGGGAGCAGAGTGGAGAGAAGAAGATCAAAATACAGAGACAAAAGTCGAAGGGAGAGAAAGGAAGAGAGAGACGGAGCGGGAGACGGAGAGAGAGACAAAATGAGTCATGAACAGGTTGCCTGTCATCCTCTGCTACAGCGCGCCGTGTTGATCAAACAGTCGTTAGTCGAATTTCCTTGGTGTTTCCGGACGACGAGCGTAATGAGCAGAGGTGGCTGGAGCAGAGGGGTGCCGGGCCGTGATGTGGATCGTTTCTGACAGCATCGGAGTACTTTTGCCTTCCAGCCCTTCCCATTTCCCTGCCTTCTCCAGCTTGCCGCAGCAGAGCTGTTGCCTCCAGCGTGCCTTCAACTGGGAGCACTTTGACTCAGCTGGATGCGAGGCATGAGCTAAACAGCACAGTAATCCTCAATGGAATTTTGAAGGGAACATACACACTACTTCTAATCTCATAGGGTTTGCAGGTTCACTTTCTTGGCACTGGGTGAATAACACCGCAGCCCTGGAGCACCATCCATGAAGCTGGCTGCTCTGAGTTTTAAACTGCTTTCAGCGTACTACAGCGTCTCACAGATGCTATTTTGCTCTGCGCTACCATCAGTCTTCTCTTTAAAGAAATATCTTAATAAGATTTCTGACAGAAAGATCATTTACATTGCAACATATTTTCTAACATCATTACAAGCTTGCAACTGTAATGTATTACTAATGCATGGTCTTCCTTCAGGGATTCCAGATATGCAGCCCATTTTGGTCTCAGTGCTGGTCAGCAAAATTCAAAAGTTCAGGCCACTGTTATTGCACTGATGGTGATTTTCAAAGATTTTCAAAGCAGGTGGTGGCAAAACAAAGGCCACCATTTGGCATTATTGGATTGGAACAACTGTGTTTGTCAGATACATTGATTTTTCTGCTCCTGGTTCCCATTATGTTGATGTAGGCAGTATACGAGCTGCCACATATGACCCTGCAGTCAAGTGCATAACACAGACCTAACACTTCAGATTAGAGCACTAAGAAGGGCCCGTTCTCCTCTAACAAGGACAAGTCAAAGTGATGGGGGATAATGATGGAGGGTGGGTGAACAAACGGCTAATGTCCTTTCAGTTTAACGCAGTCTCGTGTAAGTTTGTGAGCACTTGTGAGAGGTACAGCATATTCTCATGAGGACGCAGACAGCATAATAATGTGGCACACAATGTAATGCAAACCTTTGATGAAAATTGACTTAACTTGGATGTTCAATTGCAAATACCGTTCCAAAAGGGGTCAGCTTAAAAGCCAATTTGAAGCATTTGTCAGCTGTGAGAAATCTGCCTGTCAGCAGTTTAATTTTGAGTTCTAAATAGTTTATGATGAAGAGGGACATCGTGACAAACTACAGACAAATTGGCTCAAATGAGATTAAAAGTGATCACAAATTGAAACTTACCAAAATTTATGGAGTCAACAACACAGAACACAACAAATGCTACTGAGCTGTCAAAAACCGAAACGGCCTGATTTTTGTTACATCAAGCCATCACTTTGCTGTCTGTAAAAGTAGGATAAAAGCTGACAACCTATTAAGCAAAGCAGTGATTTAATAGTAATTCCAGGCCAATTACAGGGGATTTAATGTCTAAAGAGCAAATAACCCACATCAACCACAGTCTGCATGTGTGTGTGTGTGTGTTTATGTTTGCTATAGCAACATCAAAGTATGTCTTTAAATTAATCTGTGCTCTTAATATAAGTGAAATCAAGCACATAATTCAGCCAATGGCCCGCGCTCTCGCTATCGATACAAGAAGGACACAGCTCATAGAAAAGGCATGGGTCTGGATGTCCTCTGTGGTGGTTATCACATGACATGGGGCTAATTAACTCTAGAGCAGAAAATAGAGGCCCTGCAAGGAGCAATAAACATTCTCTATTAAAAGCCGTCTAATTAGAATGCAAGCTACAAGGGTTTGAAGGAGAACATAACAAACACAGAGGCCAGTGTAATTGTCAACCAAGCGCTGAGGAAAGCAAACATAATAGATATAATCAGCCGAGCACTTCCTATAAGGTCATGATAGAACGTTGTGGAAATACTTCTCCAAATCTGACTGAAGATTCCAGATGGTGTTTTCCTGAACCCCCGAAAAGGTCACAGACATTTCAGCAGTCATGCACTTCAGATGGCAGGCTATCAATTAGAGCCTAACCTATCTGTTGATACCTGGTGAGAAGAACATAAAGCAAAAGACTACTTTGTACAAGTTCTGCGAAATACGTTCTTAGGTGAAATACAGATTTTCACTGTAACTTAACCACGTTCTGGCCGTAGACGTAGCTTCTGGGTCTAAAACAGGGGGCTGATATCGAAGTGCCTTAGGGTGCGATACCACCGAGTGGTCGGCTCCAAAAGGCCTCCGGCTCCATAGACTCCCATTCAACTTCTCTCATGAAATACAAAGTCAATAAATATTTTTCCAAAAGTCATTTTGGTGTCGTTAGCAAAAGTCCCTCTTTCTGATTAGTTTTCTGGCGGTCCATCTGACAATAATCCTACCAATAATTAAAAAAAAAAAATAGGCCTAAAAGAGTGGCAGAGTGTCTTTGGGGACTTGTCCATTTGATGGACAGGCCCGTGATGCAGTGAGGTTTCCGCTATAGATGGGTGGGACGTAGTATCTTCGGGTTTCCAATCCGATCAAGTCAGATCCACCCATCATTTCCTCCCAGCTCATCCAAATATGGTGACTTCTGGCTCCAAACCGCGAACTGGCATATAGCGACGGCCAATATCCAAAATCGAGGCTTCATAACGGCCGTTCAAAAAGCAATGGATGACGTCACTGTTGGTTGCCGCTTGGTCAAGTCGTCAGTCTGCAAAACATCAAGCATGTCACCTCTTTCAACAGCCAATCAGGTTGTAGCAAAGTCAGCTCATCGTGTTAGTTAGTGACAGTTTAGTTACAAACTGTCAGGATCACCTCAACAAGTTATTTGAGGAACGGCCGTGTCTGTATGATACAAATCTCTCTTTTTTTATGCCACTTCATCACTACGAAAATGCAACTGTTGTAAGTAACTCTTTATTACTATCCTCATTCATATTTGAAGATGCTGCAAATTATATCCAGCCACAAAAAGCCTGAAAAACCAGCCGAAGACTCATTGCTATTGAGATGCTACACTCGCTTTGGTGGCAAAGTTTCAAATTGTCATTCCACAGACAGACTTCACTTCCCTTTTATGATCACTTTTAATTATCAGCGTTCCGTGGATATAAAACACATCTTTACACAATGTTTAAAAATATGCTTTTATCTGGGTCAGTCATATTTTTCCACAGTTTGTTTTGGTGTAGGGCGCAAAGCAGCTAAAGTCAACAAAGTAAAAAGTTCAAGGAAAATTGGAAGACTTCCAAGTCAGCCACTGCTCCGTCCATTCAAGGCCTTCAGGTCCCGTGGTTGATCGATAGTAATGGAAAAGCCAGCAGGCCTCTAGAGCCTATTGCCGATTTAACCTGTTTTACCATGACTCAATTCTTCCTCAAATAACTTAGGTGTTTACTGGGATGGACTGCAGGCTTCTGGTGCTGATAAGATGAGCGTGCCGGAGCAGAGGGAATGCAGAAAAATATTGTGTGCGAGAGTGTGTGCCTACAAGCACCACTGGTTTAGAAAACATTTCCATGAGGCAGGCGAGCAGACAGGTGAGGGAATCTGCGGCATGCCATCCGACAATTTGCCCTGACTTCCACAGGCAAGCCACAACACCGACACAAAACAACCCAGCCAGCTTCACGGCCAATTTATGTATCACGCTGGGCACATTATGAGTCCCCGTGTCAGGTAAATATGTTTGGAGTGATGGGGAGGAAGGATTTTGACAGCAAGTAAAAATAATAAATAGACAGATTCATCTCCATAAAAGCTTTCAAGGATTCAATCTTGGCCAACAACTGCCTGCTATCCATTAAACTGACAATGGTCTTATTTTTATCTCACACTATTCTTGCTGTGTTCATGTTCTGTTTGTTATGATTAGTCCACCCTGTGGTGTTTTTCAGTGGATCCGAGAAAGGATTTAATTATCTTAAATCAAGCTTTAACTAATACACACAAGGCTATTAGACAAACTTTGAAATCTGGATTAATTCTAAACCAAATCAAATTTAAGACGACACTTTAGCTTTAAATTATATTTCAATTTAAAGTGAGATTACATTTAATCAGGTCGCACTGAAATTGTAGACTCATTTAAAGCCTAATCAAGGATCAATTCTAAACTGTCACTTGTTTAATTTGTTCAGATAGATTCATTTATTAAGATGGCACTCAGGGGTTAGAGCGTCAAAGGCAAATAGCTAAGACGTGAATCAACACATCACTGGCACAATCTTAACAAAGCATGCTTCTGAACTACCCACAAAGCAAAAGTACTACAATTAAATCAAAATGCCTCCATGCTCTGTTACCTCTTATTATGCTGTCATTATTATTTAATTGATTTGCTTTAGGATTTATTGTGGAAATAAAGTAATTGTTTAGGAGCTCATTGTTTCTCTGTGTGAATGTGTTCATCTCCAGAGTCGTGGCCCCCTGAATGAAGCTTCTGCAGTGAAAGGGAGAGAAAGAGGTAAAGACTGAGAGGGAGGCAGCATGAGGAGCCGAGACATCTGCTCAGGTATATAATGATGATGCTGCGGGGGAGGAAAAGAATAAGGTATGGAGGTCACGTTTGCCAGCACGGAGTCTCCATCTGTCCCCTGAGGTTAGTGGGGTGAGCCAGGGATGACGGTGGGGCCGGAGGGAGGTGGTGGGTGGAGGGGGTGGGGGGGGGGTGGATTGTCCGGAGGGTTGCACCGGACTTGGGGACACTGTTTGCCAGCTCAAATTTTATCCCAGAGGCCAAGCAAACAGTACATGGGGGTGTGATTGTTATTAAGGTCTCAGCAATCTGCAGACCCTTGTAACACAGCACAGTTGAGGTCGGTGTAGTTTGGATCGATTTGCCCTCTAAGGTGAACTGCGCACCACAGCATCATGAAGTGGATCATTTCCATGCCCTTGCATTTTTCGTCCATCGCAGAATACCGTCAGGCAGATGTCTGATCGGTCCAAATTATTTTGCCGAATAACAACAACCCCAAACATAAGGCGTCATAAACAACTATCTTTGGAGACAAAGAAGTCCAGCAACAGATGGCATGGCCTCCACAGAGCCCTGATGTCCACATCATGGACTCAGGCTGGGGTTACGCGAAGAGGCAGAAGCAAGAGAGAACAATCTACCGACCAAGTACTCCAAAAAAACTGCAGGTAAATTGGTGCTGCATTAAAGGTAGGTGTATTTTTTTTTTCTCTTCATCATATTTTATATTGCATTAACAGATGAAATCAAAATATCGATGCCATTATTCTTAAAGCATCCTCACTTTGCTTTTAGTGATTTAAACTTCTGCACAGTGCTGAGCTGTAACAGCAGTGGAGGACAAAGGAGAATGAAACCCTAAGAATATCTTTCTTTCTTTCTTTCTTTCTTTCTTTCTTTCTTTCTTTCTTTCTTTCTTTCTTGTCTTTTCCTTAAAAGAGCACTTCCTTGGAGAAAGGGCTTCATGACTCAAGACTTTGGAACTATAATCACAGAAGGTTGTTGTTAAAGCATAAAAGCATGTACATCATAAGAGGAAACATTACAGGATGTGCTACGAAAAACGTCTCACAAATTAAAGGCAACAAATCAATTCTAGAACATGATGATGATCTAAGGTCAGATATTACACATCTTCAAGATTTTATAAATCGATATCCTATCTAAAAGACCGATCTCAAGTGAGCTCAATAGTTATTGACCAAATGTTTTTCGGAGTTTAAGCAGAGACATGGAATAAGTGTCTGTGCACGTCTAAATAAATTTGACAACAATCACAGACTTTGCCATACTGTCAGTAGAGTGATTGTAATCCCTGCTATATCTTTAGTTGTGTGGGTTTTTTCACTAACTGCATTTCATTTCAGTCTCTCAGCGGTCTAATATCGCGCATGCATGCATTTTGATGGGATGAAGCCATCATCGGTTTTTGTTAAGCCCAGTTCACACCACAGATTCGTGGCGAGATGATTTGATGATTTGGTAATGAAACAGCACTTTATTTTTTTTATTTTTTTTTTACATTTTCAAAAAAAGATAGGGTTGTAAATTTCGAGCCGGCATTCGGTGCATCACCAGAATACTCAGGGGGGTTATGCAAATTCATGCCCTGAACTTGAGACAGAAGATCCGTTTTGTCAATTTCTCTGTTGTTGTTTTTTGCACCGTTGTGAAGTGGTTAGCACTGTCGCCTGAAAGTGAGGAGGTTCTGGGTTCAATCCCGGCCTGGAGCCTTTCTGTGTGACAATGTCATCCATGTCACTCCATGTCACTCCGCTTAACTCATAAACATCCAGATTTTCTTCTCTTTTATCTTTGTTGACTGCCATGTTCACATATACTAAGTATTCATGTCCATCCGTGTCGCAACACTATGCAGGTGTTTGAACTGTCTCCCAAGATTTAATTTTTTTGTCACCTGACTGGAATAACCCTCTGACACAGAAAATAACAGCTTTGTTCACATCTCTGTATGAAACACAAGGTGACGACCTCCAACCAGAATATAAAGTGCATCTTTCTTCTCTGTAAATGCTTGACGATGAATCACTGGGGGGTGGGGGGGAGGAGTGGGCGGGCGGTAGAGTTTCGAGGGTCCGAGCTATTGATTCAATTTCCATGACCACAAATACTTTAAAGTATAATAAGCCAATGCTTCAAGTCCCTATACTTTTTCAAGGCTTGAAATGGGCTTGTCGTTACATACAAATCACAGCTCTCCGTGGAAGCTGCCCCCTCTGGAGTGATATGTCAGTGACCACAGGGGAGGGAAAAAAAACAGAGGGCAGCAGACACAAGCAAACCTCTGAAAAATGTAATGTTTTTTGTTGAGGATTTAGCCAGTGCTACGGCAGCGTGCGAGTATCATTCATGTTCAAGACACAGCAGATCCTTCGGGGAGATGGTGAATATTAAAGTGTTTCGCAGGAGCCTCGCTCATGAAAGCTCTTGACAGGAGATTTGTTTATGACCTTCAAAAAAAGGAGGCAGGAGTCAATGATAGCTCTGACTGACTCTTTTGCATCTCAAGGCAGTCCCTGCTACAGAAAAAAAAAAAAGGCAGCTGCAGTTTCAATTTCAAGTATTTACTGTTGTCATCAGAACTATGCAGTTCTTCCACTTCTATTCAGCACGAGTCCAATTCTTTTAAGTGCAGCGTGAATGTAACAAGGCGCTAGCTGCCTTAAAAAAAAACAAAGACCTAGTTAAATTGTTTGCATCAAAGCACCCGAGCTCGGACAGCCAACATTTTGGAAATATAGAAAATATGGAAGTGAGAGCCTGGGAACTGCTGACAGAAATTATTCAACTGACACTCAAAGTCATTCATTAAGTTATCGCTGACCTATTGTTGACTCAACTTCTGATGCAGCGCTCTCATTTCACCACAAACCAACTCAAAGCTGTCAACATAAAAAGCATCAAAACAAAACAGAAATCAAAATATACAGTATACTTGAAACTCCCTGAATAAATAGAACTTCTTACTACATCCCTGACAAAAGACAGTGACGTGTTGTCAAGCCTGCCTCTAAGTCTAGATACTGAAAAAGTAAAAGTGTCTTATACTGAGAGCCACATGCCTTTATTTTACACCCTTAAAGAAATAAATTCTAATGAAGAGCTTGGTGTTGTCTCGAAAGAATGTGAAGGATAATTGCCTGAGAGATCAGGCGAGTAAGAGCAAAAGAATCCCTCAAACTGTCAGTTTAAGCTAAATGTCAGCAATATGGCTGCCTGTGACATACTTTGTTCCTCACCAGCCGCTGCTGCCTCGCCAAGTGATGACTAAAAGCATGAAAGAGTATGAGACATCCCAGACTATGTTGATTATATACAGCAAGATTTGGCATCCCTCTATAACAGAGCGAAGGACAGAAGAAGTAACCCCCTCACATGAACTGTAAGTGTTTCTGATGAGCAATTTTAACTGAGCTTGCCTGTGAATAACTGTTCAATTTCACGTAAGGCTGAGAATCATGTGACTTATTGTAAGTAATTGGCTGCAAACAGTGAAAACACAGGCCTAACCTCACCCGAGATGATTTGTCTTTTTTTTTCTGTGCTTCTGCCACAACTCCCGGGCAGCCACACTTCCGTCACAGACACAGAGGATCGATCACACCCACAGCTCATCGTTATACTCATGCAGTGGACCCTCATCCAGAAGTAAATAGTTAATGATGCTCTTTGTCTGGCAGGTAGGCCAAGGCCTTGACTCCCAATAAGATGGTTAGAGAGCGGCCTGAGAACTCTATCGTTCCAACGAAGGGACGTGGCACTTTTATTCTTCCATAATCATGCTTCACTCTGGAGACTTTCTTGGCTGAGCTGTTGCAACTGTTATTAATCTTCTGTGCACAGGCAATTTCTCTAACATTTGACAATTTAAGCTCAATTTAAGCAATATGACTCTGACACTACTGCAGTAGGATTCTGCATCTCTCGAGATCAGAGCAAAGCATAACATAACTGCTCCTCACATGAACGGAAACACCAGATTTTCAGATGACAAAAGGTGAACAACATCAAGGCAAGGCAAGTTTAATTGTATAATGCATTTCAACAACAAGGCCATTCAAAGTGCTTCACACAAAACCATTAAAAGCGTTCAAACATAAGGCAAAACTCAACCGAATCTGCTGATGAAAACACTGTAAATTATTCTTGTGAAATGAGTCAAAGTTGTACAGTACAATATCAGTAATAGAAAAGGACGACAAGGAGCAATGAAAAAGCGCAGCACGGTGATGTGCACGGAGGAAGGGAAAGCTATAATCTTCCTGAGTGAGTATTTCAAGTTATGTTGCTTGATCAAAATCAGCACCTGGGTTACGCGGGTATTTTTGAGCATTTACTATTTCACCATAGACATGAGCAGATAGCGTACATCCAATTTTGTGTCCAACTTGAGAAATAGGCCACAGAGACCCTTGAAATGCTTCACAACGCACGAGTTTCTCACCCACAACAACACAGTCGGATCTCCCCACCGCCCCAACTCGGCAGATTTGGCTCCCTGCGACTTTTTTTTTTTTCTGTCCCTCAATAATTTGACACAAAATGTGATGTGCACTCTCCACTCCAAGTTCAGATGCGTGTTGAGAACACAATTGTGCAGTCTTGGAACTTTTTAATTGCCCCTCATATAACTAACACAGGTTCGAGTGTTTAAAAAGTGTGTCTACACATTTTATTTTTATACAATCTTACCCAAGCGCTGATAAGCTCAAGTTTATGCATGCCAACGAAAGGATGCCAGTAAAATGTGCTGCTGGGAGGCCTGTTTTTTCAGCATCTTATAGTCTATCACCTTAGCTGTTCCCACAGTCTATCTATCCTATCTGCCAGAGCATAGCAGGATGCATGTAACCTACATTTTTCATGGCCTTTGGCGGCAAACATCAACTAAAGGAAAAGCCTGTTTTATACATTATCCTGTTTTCACAAGATTACTTTTAAAGCTGCTGGTCATACACAATTTGCCCATTCCACAATTTTGTGAGTACACTAAACAATGGATAACCATGGCAACAAAATTAGACACACATCTTTCTCTAATACATTTAGGGATAGAATGCAGGAACAGAAGACCAACCCAGATACAATTAAATAAGATTTCTGACCATCCATTTTTTTGGGCCAGACAAAAGCTAGTTTTACTGACCAATCAATAGGGTCCATGGAGTCAATAAAGACTAATGTGCGCTGCTATAGAACCTTTTACACATTCCTGATTCATCTTCATTTGCAGTAAATGAGAGGAGAGGAAGACTGTCTTTGGAAATTAGTCAACTCCTTCAATATAGTTTAACTACACTGGACTGAAGCTCCAAGATAGGAACTTCTCTGCAAGGGAATGAAGATCTAGGATGCTTCAGGTTTGACCCAAAGTAAAACAAAAGGTGCATGAGTCCAAAAATAATGGCAGTTTCTTAGGAACATATAAAGTCTTTGGTAGCTCAGCAAACCAAAGAAAAACTCTCAGATTGAAAAAAAAAAAAAAAGATATATTCCGAAGATATGTGCCGGATACGACACCATCCCCAGATTTCATGTGTTGCTATGCGCCTCGAGCAGAAAATGAAAACTTCTCATGAATAAAAAGAGATAAATCCAAGTCAGACAGTCCTAATGAATGCTCGCGTTGATGTTAAACTTGACTTACCACAGCGTTCTTCAAGGTGGACTTAATGGAGAATGGCTCTGCTTTTAGGTCCAACTTGATCGACATTTCCCCGGGTCCTGCCTTTAGAGCGGATGCGACGAACCCAGTTGAAATCGTGGAGGAATCAAAAGGAAAGGATTACTTGAAGCGGCAAATAAGAATAAGAGGCCCCTGTAGATAATTTAACGTCTACATTAAAGCATGTCTCTCCCTAAATGCAAACCCTGTTATAAAAAAACAGCATTTGCATTTTTCTTAGCGTGGCTTCTGAGTTTCACAGCGTCTAATCATTGTTATAGCTTTAAAATGGGATCTTAAAGTGTCATTTGAGCCCATAAAAGTTATTGGATAATTTTAGAGTTCTCGACTCTCCATGCTTGTGTGAAAGCCACTCAGGCTTGTCTGACCAAAAGAGTAACACACACACACACACACACACACACACACACACATAGACACACACACACACATAGACACACACTGGCACAGACACATCCACATTAGAGGACAGGGACAGCAGGAGAGTTCAGGCATTGTGTGCATTTATTTCACGTGTTGCTGTGCACCCGCAGCAGAAAATAAAAACCTTCTTATGAATGACAATAAATAAATTGGAGGAATCGAAAGGGAAGGATCATTTCGAAGTGACAAATAAGACGAAGCCCACCTACCTCCGCTGTAGATCATTTAACGTCTATGTTAATTATACAGATAAAGTAGTGGGTGTCAACAACGATGACGATGGCGATCTGGGAGTGCTGACTGCACGGACCACACAAAACACGACTCAACCTCATTCTTTCACATGCTTGCAGGCTGTGTGTGCAGTCAGCTGTCAGTCGGATGTTTCGGAGTAAGACGGCGCCGGTGAGGCTACGAACACGTTCGCGTTAAAACTTCACTCACCACGGCATTCTTGGCGGGGGACACGGTGAGGTCCTCTGCTTTCAGGTCAGTCCTTGTCTTCGACATTTCGAATGCGTCGACTAAGGTAGAAAATGAAGGGCTCGGTTGATAAATTAATATTGCTCTCAAAACTTAACGACCGTTACTGGGGGTTTTGTTTTTTTTGTTTGTTTCCCTCCCCTGTTTTTCTTTTGTGTGTGTGTGTGTGTGTGTGTGTGGTGGTGGTGGTTGCTATGCAACTTCCGGAACGCTTTAGCTCGGTTGCTGCGGTGACGAGTGTGTCTCCATGTCACCAGACAAACTTCCAGGCCGCTGCTGAAAACGTGCAGATCTTAAGTGTCGTAGTTAAATCAGTGCGAGGATGCCTGAGTGTTCATAACAAGCATTAAATAGGTTTATGAGAAAATAGTCACACATCAAGTTATAAAGATAGTAATATTACAACAAGTCGGGATTTAATACATTTTAATTATCTTTATTCTTTCATTAATATGATTTTTTTTAATTATTTCATTACTATATGTTTCTGAGGATTTATGAGCCTACATTTTAGCTTCTTACCTCATTTTCTTAATTATCATGAGGTCAGATTAATTCATAGCTCTATAAATTCTTCATTTGCAAGCCGTGTGAAGATGATAATGTAGGTCCAACAGCCAGGCGGTGCATATTACTCTTTTGTTCAGTGATAGCAATGAATCGAATCGGTGCTGTCCTCACTTCTTTTAAACTAATAGGCTACAAACAATGAAAAGATGACCTAACCTCACACACTACGGCCTGTCTTTTTTTTTTTTTTTTTTCTGTGCTTCTGCTCCCAGGCCACTTCCATCTTAGACACAGAGGATCGATCACACCCTCAGCTCATCATTATACTCATGCAGTGGACCCTCATTCAGAGGTAAATAGTTAATGATGCTCTTTGTCTGGCAGGTAGACCAAGGCCTTGACTCTCAATAAGCTGGTTAGAGAGCGGCCTGAGAACTGAATCATTCCAATTTAGGGTCGTGGCACTTTCAATATCATTCTGGCCTCCTGAGACTTTCTTGGGTGAACTTGTGCAACTGTTATTAATCTTCAGTGCACAGGCAATTTCTCTAAAAGCCCCTATTTGTTTTTTATGGCTCCATTGAGAGAGGAGGGTATAGCAGAGAGGGAGACTGTAAACAAGGTATGCAGGGAAGGCAAGTTATGTCCCTGTCAGCATTCAATGCTGGTCTCTCCTTCTTTCCCTCTCCCTCACTCTGCTTCCCCTCAGAGGATTAAAAAGAGGAAGAGGGGAGTTTTCAGAAAGCAAACTGAGCAAACTGGAGCGTCAGCATGAATTCAGCTGGACTGAGAAATGATTGTTCAAACAGCGCTGCACTATCTCACTCCTGTGAGTGTGCAGGGAGGAGTGGAGCTGGTCATTGTGGATTGCAGAAACAGACGTTGCAAGAATGATGCGTGAAATACGGAAAATATCGTTAGTCCACGTTGGAAGATGTGTGTAAGTGTTTATGTGGACCTCAGGCTCCTAGGGTTGATCGCCACACGGGATTCTTACACACTCTTCAAGGATAAACGTGTAATGTCCACATTGACTGTCATGGTGAAGTTTCATTTGCATTTTCTGCCACTAATGATGTATTGTGGATAACCAGGTGGTTTGGCAGGTACAAGAAAAGAACAAAGGTGAAATAAGAACAACGAAAAGACACCGCAATACACCACGCTTTGATGGATATGTTATTGTTGTTTTTTTTTTATGGATCTACATTGTGTCTTCATCATCCTGGTGTCCCTGGTTTGATCTGCAGCTCATTTGCAGGGCCATCTTCAGGCTCGGTAACCATCGTCCACTGTGTGGGGAAACAGCAATTATGATATCATTAGAGCAGAGACTGGTACCTACAAAGCAGAGGACCCAGAGGGGCCCAGCAGAAGAAGCTCAGTAGGAAAAAGGATAGCAGAGACTTTTCTGCAGAGCCAGTTGCCCCCCAATTACCATGAAACAAGACAAACAGCTATTAGAGTAGGCCATTAGGCAGTAGGGAAAGCGGCCAGGGGCTTGTTGGGTTTAACAGTTCGTCAGGTTGTGAAAGTCACACAAAGAGTACGAGCTATGTGACTGTGATAAATGGCAGCCACTGCAAAAGTGAATCAGTACTGTTGTATGTGCCATTTCCTGCCACGTTAAATTTTTTATGACTATTAAACCAGACTGGAAAAATGCAACCTAAGATATATTAATGTCCTATAGGAACACTACAGAAGAGATCTATTAAACATTAAAGCTTTAGAAATCCATAAAGTTCAATAAAACAGCACTATTATAACAGCACTCTTAACTCCAATACAAAATGTAGTCCTCCCAACAGGAATATCACTGAAATATGGCAGTAATTTGTTATGAAGTAACATGTCACTTTGGCATCACAGCCTGTCACACTGTTGCTTGAGATTTTTACTGGAAAGCCACAGCATATATTTGCTGGCACTTGATCAAAAACAGAGCTGGCTATTATCTGAGCAGTACTCTTCCTGCAAAATGAATTGGACCTGACATATTGGTGAACAACCTATAGTTGTTAAAAGGCTCTGCATATTCTTGGTAAACCTCCACAGGTATGTTTGCCTGATTAGCATCCTTTGAAGGAGTGTGTGGGGCATGTGCAGACTATGCTTGACATCCTCATGACTGTTAGTTATCTTGCAGCTTTTATGCCTTGGACACCTTACATCACTAAAGCTTTAGGAGCACAAGGTCTTTTGTGCCAAATAATTTTCAGTAAGAAAGAGCCCAACTTCAAACTGAGGTTTAATAAGCCAGAAGAATAAAAAAAATTTAAAAAAAATCTGACAAGGCAAGAATCTAAAAAGCAGTTCAAAAGAAAAAAAAAAATGCTACAACTAGTATGTTTAATTTTCACGATGCTTCCCTAATTTCAGATTTTTTTTTCCCAGAAAGTTTTACCTCTTCAGTCTTCTAAAAACTGTTAGAAAGTCGGACAACATCGGGAACATCACTCTGTGGTTAAGCTGATAATATCTCTTTGGCATAATCAACTTATAATTAACTGTGTCTTGCATTGGCGTCACAAGACCAAAAGGTTGGGAGCAATCCCACTAGGGTGACGTAAATAGCAGTAATTTCGGCGAATGCAGTATAAATTTAGCATCACAACTTCTGCTTTTGCATCCTCCTGCTGATACAATGTCATGGATGTGACATCTGGACACTTATTTACTTCTTTGGCAGAACCGTGGCGCAATGGCCACAAAAGCCTCAGTTTGAAGCCAGGTGTCTCTGTTTCGTGATTTCATGTTGCCAAGTGTGTGAGTTAGTTACCTGATTTTAACTCAACATGAAGGGCCACTGTGTTTGCTAACCTTGTGCCCGGTGCGTGCTGGAATGGGCTGCAGCCCATGACCCTGAACTGGGAAAAGTGAGACGAGGAAAATACGATTGATTGAATAAATAAGCCACTCTCTAAATCAATATGACATTTGTCATCATTTGAATGAGTTTCTGACCAATTACAATTTGCATCAGTTTAGTGGAACCCTATTATCTTATATATTTGCGACGGATGTGTGATGATAACTGCCTTTTCAATAGTCTGATAACAGTTGGATGATGCATTAAACACATTTGTTGGCTGGTAGGGATACCCAAAATGCACTTTGGTAAAAAGTAAAAAAGTAGGTGTTGCACTGTTATTAGAGTCAGACAGAGAAGCAGATGTATCTACCTTGCTTGCAGATCATTCATTTGTCTTTACTTTTGCATGTAAAAGATGCACCTAGAGATGCTCTAGAGATGTACAAAATTGGTTAATTTTGTAATTGAGAGACACTATTGTGACCACAGGATACATGTAAAAAAAATGTTTTAAAATACAATAAATACACCAGCAATATCCTTCAATGGGAAATCCTTTGAACATAAAGTTTGGAGGAGATGGAAGTGAGATGGATTACTGGTATAATGCTCCCTTTAGTACTGATCTCTTGAAAAGGCTTCTCTGAGAGCCGCCATCAAATACTGTCATAAAACTGCAAATGTCAGAAACACCCCAAACACGGCACTGCTAGCTTTGTTTTTGTTCCAGACAATTGCAGTTCGGGTATCCAGACTGTAGTCTGCTTTCCCCAAGAGCCCAGATAAATCCAAAGGCATAGATCTCTTCAAACAGCAGGGCAGTTGGCAAGAATACTTGATATGGGCACAGAGTTGCAAGGCCTCACTCACAAAAGCCACTGTGTATTGATCTTCATGCATTATAGAAGCTGCTTTGAGGGCAGCTGATATTGGAAGGCATAGCTCACAACCCTGCGGAGCACACACTCTAACATGCCCACTGGACCATGGCAGTAATAATCAGACACAGGCCCAGATGATAAACATATGGATAATACATCTATTATTGTACCGTTGCACTCCAGTTGATCATTGTTTACATCATTATGTTTGTAGATAGCACACTTTTATGTGTCCTTAAGTTCACAAGTGGAGTTATGTGTCTTTGATTCTGTCAAACACTGGCAGACTTTGATCTTAAATAGATTACAGGCCGTCGTGTCAGTGTGGGCAGTCGGGCTTTTCAAGCCTTAATCGTTAAAGTAAATCCACTGAATGCTGCATGCCTCACAGCATGACCTCACCGGTGGTGCTTTCAGCAGCCTTGGCAACACCTAACCCTCCAGAGAATGGAGCTTTACTGTCACCCGCAGGTTAGTGTCACACGAACCTGAATGTGTGAACAGTGACACCAGCGATCCCGCTGGGGCACACAGAAGCTGGCCTCTCTTTGTGCACCTCTCCCACTGTGGACATGGTCTTAGGGATAAAATAGAATAGGGCAGGAAAGAGAAAAAAAAATTGAAAGGCTTAATAGGGTTTTAAAATGTACAGTGTTCATTTTTAAGCTCAGAACCACCAACTTAGAGTGAATAGAGGGTCAAGATGAAAATGTGTTTTCATATGTTTTTTTTATCTTGTCTTTTACTGGTGTGTGCGTGTGTGTGGACAGCTGAACATTTTGAAAGCGCTAACATACGCTGTGATTGTCAGGTGATGGAACTTTCAGGAGCATGATGCACTTCTTGTAATGATAAGAAGTTAATATTTTATGGAATCCATCTTATTCGGTGACGACGAGGTCAAGTTGTAGAGCAAGTCAACCAAAGTTGGTTCGCCGTTCAGTATACTGTGTGACTACTTAAACACAAAATGATCAACAAGAAACTGGGAAGTTATGAAGCCAAATTTGCCTTTAGCAGATCCAGACTTTAATGCACCATCTTGTGAGAAGAAGAAGAAGAAGAAGAAGAAGAAGAAGAAGAAGAAGAAGAAGAAGAAGAAGGAGAGAAAATGCCAGTGTTGACAGCAAAACATTAAAATAGAAATCTAAAAACAGGAGTGTGGATGGTAAAACTTTCCACTCATAAATTAAATTTTTGAATTCATCCACATTAGTGGTATGCATAATGTACAGGGTACAAATGTCTCGCTCTGTCTTATGTACGTATTTTAAATCAAACTACTCAAATGAATTCCTCTCATATTCATGCACACAATGACACGCGCAAAAACAAACGGAAAATCCCTGCGGCGACAAACTGTGTATGGCAGAGCAAATGCAATTTGCTTTAATTTCAGAAAAAAAAACTGCATGCCTCTCATTCACCTGACTGATGTGTCTCTGCTCCAACATTCAAATAGAGAGAGACAGGCATTTATAAGGTCTATATCTTTCAAAGCAGATCCCCCTAAGTAAAGATGATACCGGGGATCCTATCAAATGAGGGCAGATGGAGGTAGTGAAAGGGGGGACAAGAGGAGCTATTTTTTCCACGAGAACTGAAGAGTCATCTTTGCTCACATCACATCTGCCGCTCTTTTCCTGAAGCAGGAAGCTTAAAGGCTGCCTCTCCGGTGTTCTTGACATCTTGGCTCTGTTAATTGCAACATTTGCAGCCGTATTGGTATTCAGGTTAGGCTCTGGGAACAGATGGCGTTTAACTTTAAATATTATTAACACTTCCCAGCATTCAACATCCTGGGTGGGGGTTATGAGGACGAGCAGACGTGCAGGTGAAATTACCACCATTTCCATAACAGCGTCAAAGGAGGAAATACAAATTGGGATGATTTTCTAACTGTGGCCACTTGTGTGAGTGTTCTTTTCCCCATCACTGGCCTTTCCATGTTTGTCTTATCTGTACATCAGTATTCATATCATGTGTTCTATATGTTCATCTGTCTGTGTACAGGATGTGTACTGAATGCTATATCGGTATTCCCAAAGATGGTTTCCAAAATCTGACCCTGTAATTACACTGCATACACAGTGTAAAAACGCAGCAATGTACAGTACATAATGTACCTGTGTATCTTTTATTATTATGCTTTTTGGTACCTTTTCAATGTGCAGGTTTAACTGAGAGATTCATGGAAGAATTCCAACGCCCTTGTTTGTACATCTGTCTGAACAAAAGGCAAATAAAGGTATGGAATTTGAATTGAATTTTGAAAACAATTGTAAATACACATTAAAAAATGACACCTCATTTATTACACAGAATTAATTAATTTTATACTGACATGTATCTTAACCAGCATCACCAGTTAATAATAATATATGTCACAAATATGTACTTTTGTAAACTAAGCAGCAACATAGTGAATTACATCCTTTTAAATCTTGTGGTGAATTAATAGAAGTTTTTTGCTCATGCAATGCATCGCCTTAAAACCTATAAAAAAAAAAACTTGAAATATTTTATTGCCCCACTTTGAAAGTCATAAGTACACTTTACCGCTACACTGACAATGAGAGCATGACATTCAAAAATGTCTTATTCAAGAATGAAAAATGACTCCAAAAAGCCACCGTGTTGGAATGACGCCCCGTGTAGCCTCTTGGTGAATGTGCATTCAGTCCGTCTGAATCAGCTTTGAAACGCCTTTGAAATATATATGACAGCCTATCTGAGAGGCACTTAACTGTTGGGCGGCAGCAGAGGTGCCGCGGAGGTGGGATGACATGGGATGACTGGAAGCCACCACGGTGGAGGGGAGGAAGGGACGGTAGGAAAAGAGAAGAACGAGGAAAGGGAGAATAAAAGCAAGCTGTTACTTTTCCATTGTGTAGGCCTGAGTAGTTGCTTTCGATGACAGCCACAGGGGGAATAGAGCGATGTGTGTGTGTGTGTGTGTGTGTGTGTGTGTGTGTGTGTGTGTGTGTGTGTGTGTGTGTGTGTGTGTGTGTGTGCGTGCGTGCGTGTGTGTGTGCGTATGTTCATTCAGGAGTGAATAACTGCGTTTCTCTGTTTCAGAGTATTTGTGTTTTTGTGTCTGCCTTTGTGAGAAAGAAATAGAGAAAGCTGCTGTTTGTTTTTGTATCCAAATGTCTGTTCGTGTGTGTGTGAGGGTATTCGTGTGCCAGAGAAAGGAACAGAGCGGAAGGAAGGGAAAAAAAAAATAATTCACTGGTATGAGTGAAAGAGGGCGATGTTCTTGAGCATGCACTGACATGTCACATCGTATTTGTCACATTTGAAGGGACAGCACCCGTAGTCCCCGGTGCCCTGACCCTGCAGTCGGGTGGTGCTGTCTCGCTCTTGCCGCACAGCAGCCACCATCTCTGGGATTGTGGGACTGCAGATCAGTGACCCTCAGCAACCCCGATGGAAACCTCCGGTGTGCCCAGCAACTGTCTTCTGCTCATCCACATGTAGTCTTTTCAACACCACAGAGAGAGCTTATAGCAGGAATCTCTGTGTGTGTACAGGTGTGCATGAAAACAGCAAAACATCACATCCCCCATCAAAATTAGCAATCATTTTCTGCTGATTGCTGAGCAAGTACAATGCCGCGCTTTAGCATTCCCCGCCGACGCTGCAGAGCACCCACCCACTGAAATGCTGCCGGTCGAGAACCATAGAAGGTTATTAATCTATGAATAGAGGTGATTGCAGTCTCTGGCTTCAGGTGAATCATCTGCTTTCTCTCTTTTCAGTTCTTACCAGGTGCGAGAGTAACTGCTGCAGTTACCCTGGAGACAGCGATTTGAAAGGGCACACCGATCCGCTCCAGGATCAGGTGGGTTAATGGGAAAAGGCTAAGCTTTACTGGAAAGCGCATGCTGCCACGGCAGACAATGACATTTTTGTGACAGACGTGAGGTTCCTGTGAGACAATCAAGTAAATACCACTTCGTGTTTATTTTGCCTTGTTTTGAAATAACAGTTCGATACACAAATTATGGGCACTCTTTGTAGCATTTTCCACAGTAGCTGTGTTTTGTGGTTAGAAACTGCATGTATGATGCAAAAGTGGACTCTGACCTATGTAAATAATACAACTAAAAGATGGCTCTATACTATAAAATAGCTTAACTTCCCTTATGCTTTTCTCCTTCACACCAGACAGACATGCTGGTGTGTTTCATCACTTCATGCACTCACAGATTCAGATTTCTTTTACAGTGTAGGCATTTCTCTTTTCTGCCCGCAGCAATCGCAAAGTGTAAAGGGGTTCATAGACTGTTTCAACAGGATGGTTTGCTATTATTGAACTATTGTGCAAATCAAACGTGTGTTTTCTATGGGCCTCCTTAACAACTATGGGGTATCCTGCTGGCCCTTGTTTCACAACCCGATTAACAAGTAAGTGGGCGAGGCAAGAGGTGTTTGATTCTGTTGCTGCAATGAGATTAAGGTTCCTAACTATTTACAGGAGATGTTGTTCACAGTGAAGATTTCTGGGTGTCTTATAAACACAACCTAAATCATCATCAGTTTTCTCGCCTCTGTTCTGAGTGCGGGTGAGTAAACAGACTGGTCATGCTGGTGTTTTTTTCTGGGCTCATCTAAACAATTACACAAATCAGCTTCTGCAGTTTATTCTTGTGTGAGACGAGCAGACGCGCCAGACACCTTCACAGTTCTAATTGAGAGACAGAAACATATTGCACACTCTCACCTCTTAACAATGCCTCTTACTCGAGGCCCTCCTCCCAGAGTGCGGCTGCTGTTTGCCGTTTGTTGATAGCGTTGTTTTGTCCTTCATGTCAAGTGTTTACATCAATTCTTTTAATTAATTATGTTTTTATAAAGGCTCATTGCAAGCAGGGGTTCAAAAGCTGTCAATTCTGGAAATCCCCAGTTATCTGTCTACCAAGCATGGGGACAATATGTGTCTGAATTACAGTTATTTTTTCATAAAGGTAATCAAGCATGCAACTGTAATTAAAACTTTTGTAACTCAAATGGAATGGGACTCTGAGTGCCCAATGACAGGTCGATTGTAAACAACACTTAAACCTGCAGTGCAGAACGTTTGTCTCCTACTTCTGCCAGTGAAAGTAATTACATAAACATTGTCGACACGTGCTTACGTCACGGGCTCCACTGTAGCTGTTTCCGTTGTTACTGTTGCTGCTCTAAAATGGTGGCTAACAAATTTTCTGAGTGTCACAACCCTGCGCAGAATGATTCGTTTCAGTATCAGAATTTGATCAATGCAGTCGGGTAACATTTGGAAAGTCTAGAAGAGCCGCGCAATTGAATTACTTTATCCCTATTCAAAGTAGATGTTACCCGATGTCAGACGCACATCCTCTACCTATATAGCATGCCCAACATGCATTCATCCAACAGGGCGGTAATGTCTCACCACACACCAGATTTAAAAGCTATGTATAGCGTGGAATATACAGAGTTCTATCTGGTAGTGATAGCACCAAACATGGACCAATGTTTGCGACTAACCGCTGAGCATGACACAGCACTACGCAGTCAGGTAAGTGCTGGTGGAGGAGAGTTAACAAAGCTTAAGTGAATAGTGGACTTCAACATTTATCAGTAGGCCAGTGGCTAAAATAAGTAAAGTAATAAGTCGTAATAGGGTTTTAAAAAAAGTTAATTATTTTACCATATCAACTTCATGAAGTGATAATACGTGAAGGTTTTTACAATTTGTCATCACTGTTCCGTTTCTGTAAGTTTAAAGCATTTACCGAGAAAATAACCCAAAAAAAGATAACATGAATATAATTCTAATTTTGAAGTCCAAAGATAAATGGTGCTTCACTTTCTGTTAAATTAAAAAATACATTGACAGGTTGGAAATTAAATATCCTGGCTCTTTGTGTTATTTCCAAGGAATGTAAAGAGACAAAATATATATATATATAGTTCTTTTTTGACATGCTGCTGGATTTAAAGGCATGCATATTGGTCATATCATGTATCTGCCATTTGTCCTGCCAATAATTCCATCACTGCAGTGAGAATTCCCTGCAGGATGATTGACTTGTAATAGTAGCCACGACTCTTAATGTGTCCCTCTTTTCAGGACTTGACTGAATAATTTATGCATGAGTAAAATGATCAGTTGGGAAGCTTTTAGAATCAAGTGCAGCTTCCATTTTTTTTCAACAGCATCCTTCAGGGGGTTACAGACTATATGCCTCGATGAAAGATATACCAGCTTGAACGGTGGATGAAAAAAGAATCTTGGATGCAAAGAGACAAATACGAAACTAAAAGAGACAGTCGAAGGGAGACACAGATTCATAGTGAACAAAGGGAATAGGAGACAAAAGAGACAGTGACGCAACAGTGGGAGGTATATGCTGTTTGTCAGCGTAAGGAGAGCAAACTGTCAGTTTTTGTGCTGCATCAGTGAGTGATGACTGCCATTATCACACCCAATGGGTTTAAGCAGGCGATATTAGCACACCGTTTCCACACTCAAATGAAACAGGCAGAGTTCTCCACAGTGGGGATACCCAGAGCAAGCATGGAAAACGGAGTGCGAAAGCATGGTAGGCATGAAGATTGGTGGGGGAAGATATAAAGAGAACAGCGGAGAGAGAAAAAGAGCGAAGAAAAAGGAGCAGGTGTCACCGCACACAAAAGACAATACCGAGAAGGCTAGCGTCAAAAACGGAGGGAGAGAGGAAATTAGAACAAAGGAAGTGAGTGTCCCTGTTGTTTCAGAAGTTCCTGCAGTGTTTTAAATATAATGGCCCCTCTCAACATAGACCACACAGTGAGATCTGACATCCATTGAACAAAGTGGCTGAGGCAGATACGGTGGTTTGGGGCACTGCAGTGGGATGCACACAATGAGAGTTGTAATTATAGAACAAGCACACCTCACTAGCTCTCTGAACACAGAGGGAAACTACCTGTAATTGTTTTAGCAGTATGAATGGGTATGTGTGTGTGTGTGTGTGAGAGAGAGAGAAGAGAGAGAGAGAGAGAGAGAGAGAGAGAGAGAGAGAGAGAGAGAGAGAGAGAGAGAGAGAGCCAGAGGCTAATGTACTGAAAATCCACTTTACTACATACAGATCAAAATGAATTCTGGAAGTTGTGGCCTCATAGTTTTGCAATCTTTGCTTTGATTTTTGTTAATTCCTTTAAGAGGTATGAAAATATAACTAAAGGAAAAATAATCTTTGGGTTAAATGGCCACAAAACTGGAGATAAGACAACCTGGGAGGTCACAGGTAGCTTTGTTTTGAGCAGTTCACAATCCGAAGCTATAGGAAACAACTGTGTTAGATCTACATCAGAAGAATCGCAGATCTCCTCAGTATGGCCACCACAAACAAATGACCTGCCATCCTCTTCAGTGACTAACAGGAGCTTGTCAGTAATAGAAAGTTGTCATTAATTATATCTCAAATGGCTTTTTAAGATATCGTATATATCCTATGTTCTGTGAAAGCACAATCTATATTGTTTGCCGTCTTTATGAGCTGATTTGGTGGCAAATGAGTTTCCTCACCGGGGATTAGCTGTCTGAGTCCAAACGGAAAGTCGCATTTTCAAAAAACTCTTGGGACATTAAGTCCCACTCTGTGCTATATGTTATTGTCTTTCTTCCAAGTGACACCATGCTGTGTGCAAAAATTACATCTGAAAACAGGCACACAGTAAATGTAGTTTCACGATTCAAGTTTCTTGTTTTTTTATGTCTACTGTAAACCATGAACAAAATCTCTGTATCTGACAGATATTTTTTGATTGTGGAACCAAAACTCTCTGCATGCAGTAAATGGTGCACCCTGGTAGTTAAAATTTGGTTTCCATTTTTTCCACTAGTGTTTTGCCAAAGAGAGGAGTCTGTGCCATCCATCATTACAGGAAGCTGCAATTTTGTCTGGCATAGAGTGCAGAAATGACAAAGCTAGCAAATTAGAGGGGCATTAACACAGAGTATATGTCCTGTGCAGGCTATATCCGATGTATTGATCAGTTTCCCTGCTGGTATAATCCGAGGCGAGCACTGATAGGGGCCCAGGAAGTTACATGAATTAAAGCTTACTAGGAAGCGATATATCAAAATGCAAAATACTATAATAGTAGCCAGGACAGCATTTTATTTGCTTTAGCAGTTTATTGGTCCAGGCTGCATATTTTGGCAGATGAAAGCATGATTACGCAGGAGATTTAATGGTTGTGGTTTTATTACAAACTAGAGTACAGTCTGGGAATTCTGGCAAGCCTGAAAGGCCAGGCAAAATAATGGCTGAGTTGGTGTTGATCAATAACCCTGTCAAATCCTAGCACATAGGCTACACTTTGATGATTGTGTGATAGGACAGTAAAAACAGTGTTAAAACCTTATTGTTTATCCAATAAACTTTATGACTAAAATGCAATACGCAGCTAAACCGCTAAACGCTAAACCTATTTTTTTTTTTCACCAGAGGGATTATGTGCAATTTGCCTTTGCAGTGCAGATTAACTCCACATTCAAGTGAAACAAAATATGTTTTCCAGACACTCAGAAATGCCATTATTTTCTTGGCACAAACAGGACAACATGCTGGCACCTGCATGTGTCAAGACGAAGCTGCTGAGATGAATTTGCCTCAGTAAATGATTCACCGGCCCCTGGGCCTTCAATCAATGTTATTTTTCCTCTGGGATTTGGAATGGCATGTTTAAAGGCACTTTTTACTTGCTTCCATTTGATGATGCAGAAAACGAATGACTTAGAAAACCAAACAGTTATCAGAAAATGTCATGGTGAATCAGAGGTACTGTACAGAGGAAGTTTGTCAACTCAACAAGTAGTCCAGGTGCATAAGTCTCTTGAAATGCTGCACTTTCTTTGTCAGTCATGTCCACACTCCAGTGCAGCACAGATAAGGTTGAAATAGAAGTGAGATTCAGACAGATGAGTCTGAGCTTTTTCGAAGAGAACCAACATATAGTTCAGCCCCCATCTATCCCCATCTCAGTCCCTTCACCAGCTGGGGCTCACCGCCTCCGTTTCTCTGCCTCTGTGTCTATATCTGTATAAAGACAAGTCAACAATATGGAGGCAGAAAAGTAATCAAAACAAAGACCTTGCTGTGTACATTTGATTGAGACGTGAGGGGAGGTGAAGAGAGGTGAGACTGAGAAAACTGCAATTCTGGATTACAAAGACTTTCACTCAAAAGAAACCTACAGAAATATATATATATGTTGGAAACCAACAGAAAATGGCAAGAAGTCAGCACCTGAAGGAGATTATTTGTTGTCAGTGCTGGAGGAGAGAAGAAGCACAAGGCACATATTACGAAATGGAGAAAACTTATTAGCATCTCAGTCTGTTTGTCTTCTATACAAGCACAGCTGTGGATGGAATACTGAACAGGACTGCTGAGGGCCCAAAGGGTCAGGGAGCCCCGGGGCCACCGCCCCTGTGTGAAGTGAAGAGTCCGTCTAACAACTGCAAATGCTCTAAGTGACTACAGTGCTTCAAAGTGACACAAAACAAGCACAAAGAGGTGCACGACAACCACAAAGAGATACAAGATGATTAAAAAGAGATACACAACAGCAAATAAGAGAAACCAAACAACTAAAAATAACAACAAACTCGTACACCTTACCTGCAGTACAAAAAAAAGAGTATCAGAATTACCACCAAGAAACACAAAATAACCCAATCGATTTATCAGTGGCCAATTTCATTGGCTGGTATTGGCCTGTAGTATTGTTTTATCTTGGGTTTGTTTTCAATTTATAGTCAATTATAATTATTGCCTTGCCAGTAAAGTTTACTGTTTCAATGCACTGATGTCATTTGGGACTATTAAGTCATTAAACTGTAAAATTGCAAATCTTTGTCACAAGTGTTTGATATGTACATTTGGGCCGATATGTCTATATCAGAATTTTTTTACCTCCTAATAAGGATGTCAGCCCCAAAAAAATCCAGTATCGGTCGGCTCTAATCATGACCACAATATATTAAATGACCACAGAGACAACAAACAACAACAAAAATAATTCAAAGAGACACCAAACAATTTCATAAAGCCATGCAAAATGGCACCATCAGTCTGAATGTCTTGCTCTTATGTAAATTAGGTGTGGGGGGGCTCATTGTATCATAATCTGTATATTAGTGCAGTACAAACATACTCAGTGGGCCTTTAGTTGAAAAAATATTTTTTTAGTAGCAGCAAGTCAGCTCCATTTACTGGTAATTTTGATGTCTCAGTGGTAACAGCTAACGTTCTTCCGACATTCAACACCAAACCTATATACTTTTGTGTCTTTGCCTCCTCTTCTACTTTGTCTTATATTGAAGCGGTGACAGCTTGGCACGGCAACGAATCAGGAATTCAGATTACAGGAGATGATTGTGCTTTTCCATCAACACAACCGGTGAATGCGTTCATTGTGCCTGCGATTGTAAGAGTGCTGACAATTGATTTAAAAAGATCTTTTTCCTATTATGTCTGCAAAGCCTGGAGTATGATGCTATCTTCCACCTATTCTGAACCATCTTTTAAACTCCTCCCGCAGACATTTCTGGCATTTTTGTCCAGATTGAACTAAATGAGAATAGATGTCACAGAGTTTCATTTTTTGGGGAAACGAGGACAGCGTATGCCTCTTACCCTAAATCAGCTCCATCAGTTAAGTGAACTCTGTTCTTCGCTGTGACAGTTGAATATGTGTGGGTGACAGTACAAACAAAGGTGAATCGATGCATTTCCCCGAGGAAGAGAAAAAGAAAGGTTGAGAGGAAGACAGAGAGTGAGAGAGAGGAGGGTAGAAAAGACTGAGAGATGAAGGTGGCAGTGTGACATAGGGAGTGTGACAGTGTCATGCAGACTGGTTTCATCGTTTCTCCCCAGCGCCCTAGGGAGATCATTAGCTCACAATATGGAGTCTATCAATCCTCACAGAATACCACTCTCCCCTCCAGATACATGCCCCGTCTGTCTGCCTCTCTCTCTCCGTCTATCTGTCTGTTTGTCTGCATGCGGCTCACAGATGTACATTCAGCATAATGAAAATCTAGTTAATGGGAAATGTGTTGTATGTTAGCTAGCCTTTGGGGGGTATTTAATGGGAAAAAAAAACAGTGGCCTAAAGAGTAGCTATTATCCCTTATGAAAGCTCAACTCCTACCCTCTGCATGCCCGTCAATGTGCTGTCTTGTGCTCTCACTCGACTGAGAGTTTATCGTCCATATGTTAAAGAACAAAAAGACCCATTTACAGCAAACCAACAAAAAACGATTACAAATCCAGTGGATTCTGCAGAGAGCCAAACTCATGACAAAGAGACGTGGCAAGTAGGCTTAAATGTAGAACCAGTTAGGCAACAAATTCAATGAGAGGGCAGCCAGCAAAAACCAAAACACTCATGCCTTTATTATACCTTCTACTCTACACACACAGTGTACGCATACGCTCTGTGCGGACATCCATGTACTAATCCGTTGTGATTGTGGCACCACTGTGCTACAAGGGCGCCCAATGCACCGGAAATACCAAATGAATGCTAAATTTGAAGACAGGCTGAGTGAAGAGGTCTGTCACTACCCGCATCTGTACAAATGATCTAAAAGACAATCAAATGTGCGACAGTTCATTGACAAAAATTGCAGAGTTTGGAAGAAGAGGAAAGAACTACGACGCGCCCTTGGTGTCCACAGCTGTCCATATACACGTCAGGGCAGGACGTCTATTCAGGCCTTAAGGCTTTGTAATTATAACACAACCTAGCAGATGAGTAAAGCTGTTATGTACAGTGTATTCTGAAGGGAGTCGAGTTACTGAGGAACAGATGAAAATCTGACAGTCTCGAGCCCTGATTGACAGGTGACCTAACCTTTGTATGACCCATATTACCCACGCGTAGCATTACCCACACGTGCTTTGATGGGCTTCAGCCACACTGTGAAAAGTAAGTGTACAGAATGGATGGATTAATGTATGGGTATTGCACATTTCCTAAATTCAAAGATGGTCCTTGCTGCTGTGTCTGCATGGTGGAGTTTTTCAAATTATTGGGCAGTGTTTGATAAAAAAAAAATTAAAAAAAAAACACTGATAATTAGGCAAAGGAGATGCTTAGCTGTTTCAAAAAATTAAACATTTAACCTCGTCTCACCTCTGTAGCCTGTAGCCAAAGTACACCCGCTTACAATTATTTATAATACTCGAACACACCTTGTCATGTAGGTTAGTTGAACATTTAGAGACTATGCAGAGACAGGGCTGTGCTTTCCAAAGGGAAGATAATGCACCAATGACCCTGGTGGCAAAGAGGTGGATGTGTTCCTAATTGGAGAAGGATGTATCACACAGACACACACACACACACACACACACACACACACACACACACACACACACACACACACACACACACACGCGCGCGCGCGCATGCATGCATTCACATACACGTGTGTACACACACACCCACGGAGACCCTCTGGGAGGTAATCTCTCTTCCTGTTCCGGCTATGCCTGGTCAGCCAAGCGGAGCTGCCACCTCATTGTGTCCTTCTGTAGCGAGGCTCTGTACGGTCTTCCTGCGAGCAAAGAGAGAGAGAACGAGTCAGTCTCCACCACGACACATACTGACACACGCAGGGCCGCATGGAGCCTGATGCCCTGCAGTACAAACAAAGAGATTTTACAAAGGCTGCAGCATCTGATTCATAGTCGGCTATTTTCTGTGAGTGTGGAGCGTGTGTTGCACCTGTGGTGGCTGCTTGTGTGTTTGTTCATGTTATTTCACTAAAAAGGCGGCTAAAGTTTCACATTGCTGAGCTCCTGCTGAGACAAGGACGAAAATACAAACACTAAAATGTTCTATGCAGCGTCTAGTCATCATTGTCTTCCAAAAACACACAAAATGTGAAAAATGATGCCACGACGCGTGAATCAAGAACAAAATGAAGTGAATCAGTGAGAAGAAAAAAGACGAAACGTTGGGTTGCACGTGGAAAGCAAGGCGGGTTGTTACGATGCAAACTAGCTTGTGGTTTACATTTATAGCTGCAACAATTTGACAACAATTTCAAAACATATAATTTCCGTCCTGTATAATATCACCCGCATTCATGCGAACAGTCAATCGCTTCTTATTGCTATTATATATGACTGCATAAAATGTTGCATAGAATAAAAAAGAGGAAGGAAAAGAGGCGATGCCACAAATGCGGGTAACAAATGTATTCTGATTCCAGACACGGAGCAGTCAAAATGCACGTGGAGGTCAAATAAAAAGAAATGAGCCTGGCAATATGAAACACAAACTCACGACACATCAATACGCGTTTAACAGATATCAACGACCCCATAAATGTAAATTAAAATGATGTGTGGGGAGCAATAAATACGATGTAAAATAGCCCCGCTCCTCCACAAGGCCCGGTGTTTATTTTCTCCCTCTTTCCTTCTCTCGTTGCTCACACACACGCTTACACATATACACACAAAACAAATACATCATTAAGACTGGATGCAAACAAAAAACAAATTTCAGCGTGTTTCTTTTGTTTTACTTATCATTTATTTCATAATAAATATCTGGCATCCAGCACACTCTTATTTTACTTTCTTTAGTTTTTCAATTTGGTTCACCTGAGAGGTTTTTAAAAATTCATTAACGTTTTGTGCAAAACACTTCTGGGAGTCTCTTATTGATTTCTTATTAATAGGTTGTTTGTTGTAATAAATGATTTTGTCCTTAAGGCAATGAATATGTAAAGTTGAATGCAATTGGTGAAAGAAATGGCCTTAGGTTCCCCAACCGGCAGAGATGAAAAATATGAAAGTCTGAATTCAATTTCTAAAGAAAACAAAACAACAACAACATTTGAAGTACTTGTTAACTGTCATTTTCTACACCTCATAAATTTTTACTGTCGCTCACAAACAGTTTTGCTCCCTGAGTGGTTTTGCTTGTGATCAATATGTGTGTGCATGTGTCTGACTGGAATAAAAGCGTGACATACTACTGACACGATACATTTTTTGAAAACTTAAATTCATATAAATAATACAGTGCTTACTGAATGTGATACAATCAATAGGCCTTGTCACTTTCAAGCATCTGTGAGAGTTTGTGAATGTTAGAGTGAGAGAGAAGGACACTGAGAAAAAACGAAATGTTTCGGTAACTGCATGATTCTCTAAAAGAGTTTTCATACCAGTTTAGATTAAATATTTCTAATATTGTCAGACCCACAATGGACAGTTTAAAAGGTTTCAAATAGACCCAGTGAGCAAAGGAAGGAGGAAGAATGTGTGCAACAGAGAAATATATCTCTGGTTCGAGAAATTCTGGTGCGTTATGATAATAGTTAATGTAGCCTCAAGCAGCTGGAGCCTCAAACAGAAATAAGAAGGTCTGGTAACCTTTTTTTTCTCATTGCAAACCTCCAGATTCTTTTTTCATTTTCTAACTTGTAGGTCTTCGTCCCCCATCGACACGGACTCGAGTTACTGGAGCGCAACCGATTTATTGGTTGGCTGATTTTATTGGCCAATACTAGCACTGGGGTATATGTTGTCCAATATGAAAACTTTCTTAAAGAACATAATATGGAAGAAAAATCTTGAGGTAAATGAAAAATTGCTATCCTGCCAGCATTACACATCTTTGTCATGAGTGTTTGAAACCACACTTAATTTCGTATAGTGATATCAGAATTTTTCAACTTCCTAATATCGGACCAAAAACTCCAGTACCGGTTGGGCTCTACGAGTGACATCACTTGAAGCAGTTATCTAGTTTCACAAGGATCCCTCTGGAGCCACAAAACACTTTGTACAACTTTTTCCACATATGCAGCAGTTCTCCCTAAAACCTGTAAACGGTACGTTTACAGGTTGCTGTGATCCACAAGTGTTCAGGCAGTGCAGATGGTAAATACTGTGGACAAAATAATATATTATATTTTACAATAGTTTACAATCCAGTGTAATCGCCCTTTAATGAATGCTATTTCATGTTTATTCACCTCTGTGCTATTTTGTGTTATTATTGTTCTGAATAGCATCAGATTGCAAGATGTCCCGACTTATTTTGCACACATTCATGCACGGTGCAATGATGCAAAGTACAAATGTTCACTGACGGTTCTGTATCACCATAAAGAGATTTAAAAGAATATTTGCGCAGAAAAAGGTTGTTGTTAAGGAAACAACAAGAATTGGGCATGCACTTACACACACACACACACACACACACACACACACACACACACACACACACACACACACACACACACACACACACACACACACACACACACACACACGTGTCATACTCATACAGTACACCCACAGTAGCATGTGTTGAGCAGCCAAGCGACTCTTGTTAATGCGTTATTGAAGCTGCCATCCCGATTCAGTCTATTTATCGCCTTTTTCAAGTTTGTTTACTGCAGCCCGTAACTCATGTCAGCAACAGACAGACCATCCTTCTCTTCTGCACGTATAAAACTTTTACTGGGCTAACAAACTGCAACCGTCGACAGGGACTCTGGTAGACCAGGGGAGGGAGGGGGGCGGGGTTGGGGAGTGGGGGGCGAGGCAACGGAGGAAGAGAAGAAAAGGAAAGATTTACGGCAGCTTGTAAATTTGTCCATCAGAGCTTTCTTTCTTATCAGCTACATTTGCTCTCTTGGCTCCACAGTGAGCTGTCTAGACTCCAATTCTACGCCTCAGGTACGGTACATTCAACTTAAATGTGGAGAGATGTCTTATTTTTGGAAAAGGGTACAATTCTTTTTTCTTTTTTTTTTAAGTGTGTGTGTGTTTTTCAAGCTGCTAATCATTAGTGGATGGATCCTGTTTCACCCGCAGGTGAGAATGAGAAGGGTAAATGAAAGGCAACGCAGAAAAGGCTTTAGAGATGAAAATTTATGCAAAGCCACAAAAAAACTCACCTTTCTGCCACACCAAAATCCCTCTCATTAGCTTTATGAATTTAACATCACGGCGCAGAAAGCCGGAGCTTTCAGTCGGCCTGCTCTGTTTGTTGGGAGAGCTAGTGATTATTGTTTATTACCTCAATAAAAGCCATACAATCCTCCGCCTTCCTGTGCCCATCTGGTATAATGACAGCTTAAATATTCAGAGCTGTGCAGCCATAAAATAAAAACACAATGAGTCAAAAATAAAGTGTGTGTAGTAGCTGGCTAGCTTCCTCAAAGGGTTTGTCATTTTTTTCATACACCTCCAGTTTTAGATTGAGAAATGGACTGGCATTTAAAAGCAGCATCTTGGCTCTTCGACAATGATGCGTAAAGGATAGTTTTTTTTTCATTTACTTGAATGCATGGGGCTGTACACAAACACACACACACACACACACACACACACACACACACACACACACACACACACACACACACACACACACAGTCCCAACAAAAACATATCCACGCGCAGACATGCACACACCCACACAACTATGCAAGGACACACTAATCACATGCCCAGAGGATAAGATATAACGAGATAAACCACAACAATTTTGAATGCACAATAATTACACCGAAGTATCATACATACACTGCACCAATTAAGCTAACACAATTAACTCCAGGGCCACAGAGGATCTTGGAGGCTTGGTGAACCGTATGAGGATTTGTAGCGGGTCCCAGTCAATCCTCATTTCATATAATTTTTCCAAGCATCATGTAACCGTCTGCGTTGTGCACCTGTGGAGTATTAGGAGGACCATTTGGCTCTGATTACATTCTCTGTCTCGGGTGGGCACTGTGTTTTGTTGTCACATTTTCTCTGCCAAACTGTTTTGCTTTTGCAGGAACGCTCGGTTCGCCATAGCTCGTCTCTCTAACTCTCTCTGTGAGCAAACCTCATCAGCCCCCCCTCCTCCCCTCTCTCTGTCTCTGTTTCCTCTTCACGTCCACACGTCACTCTCTTTCTGTCTCGGCATGGCTGTGAGGAAGGCCACTGTAGGCGATCAATACCTGACAATATGGTAAAATCATATATTTGTCCTCTTCTTTAGCAAATTCAATTTGGTCCTTAACATTCCAGTGGCTTTAATTAGATGCCCACGGTAGCAAATTGCAATTTACATTTTTATAGTTTTTCGAGTTAATTAGCTTGCTCACTCAGCCAGACCCGACTTGTTTGTGCTTTCCCCACTTTCTTTTCTCATTCTGCCCCTTTGCCTACTGTTTTGAGGCCTCTGCCTGTGTTGTGTTTACAAGGGGAAAAGTCTTAATGTCACACAATTCCTTCTCAATAAACTAAGTAAAACATTAAGTGTACAAAGACTTCTTTTAATAGCTATTTAGAAGACAGGCTGCCAGCTACGGTGTGTTGTTTTGATTATATCAAAAAGTTTGCCAGCCTCAACAATGTTACATCCCAGTGCACAAAAACATTTTAATCATCTTTTTTATGAGGACAGACCTTTTAAAAGCCGAGTAACTTGTCTTATGTGTTTCCTGTTAAACTGCTTCAATTCCCTTCGGTCCAAAGGGACGTGTCGTATTGAGTTTTTACTTCCTACAGAACAGAACACTGCGGTGGCTTCTTAACAGCGTCTGAGTGAAAATAATTGTGAGCTGTCTCCTATTGATTACTTACTGTTCTTACAGTGTTGACCATGTATAAATGTGCAGTCAGGATTCTGTCAAATTGTGATGAGCACACACATCATCTGAAGATTTCACCTCCAGTCCAGTCGATGCATTATTATGTGTCAACCCAGTCTCAAATCCAAATGTGTTACAGTTACATTGGCCCACACTGCAAAACTTGGGAGATGCCTACGTTTGAGATTGGATTTTCAAAGAAGGAAGTCTTGTGACCAAGTATAAAGACTGACAAAGATTACAGAGGAGGAAGTCATGGGTGGTCGGGTGGATCAGTTACAGCTCTTTCACCCAGGAGAGTGTTTGAGTTAGCAGAAATGAATGTGAATTTATTGTAACGCAATCACGTAATGTAAGTTAAATTCTGCCTGTATTATTACTTATGTGAGCAATGCATTTGTTTTGACCCAAACTATGATCTGTTCCTTCACCTAACTATGTGGCTTTGGTGCACATGGACAAGGGCAATAGAAACAAATAGGCCAAGAAAAGCATATGCATTTTCAAATTGTAGAGTAATTATTGTAAAATAAATACATTTTGTGTTGTGGACTAACGTTCAAATTGCACATTATGATGTGAGATTGTATTTTATATGCACATACTGTAGCTTTTTCCTGCAACAGTACTAGACCCAATTCATTCTACCCGAGTACTCTAACGTCAATTAAATTATTAATTCTGAAACAAAATCAAGTTGAAAGTTAGATTATCCATTATGGGCAAATACATGTATCTATGTTTGATTCTTCACTTCCTCTCCTCTAACCTACAATCCCTCATAAAGTATTACACAACGAGATAAGGACAGGTGGGTGGCTTTAAAATGTTGGGTTTGGCCTGCACTGATATCTCTGGTAGTTACTGCTGTAGGTTTGGACGTTCTGCAGGTCAGTTTCAAAGTTTACAACCTTTCTTCAAGCCCACGGTCTCCCCAGAAACATATACTGCTGTAGAGCTAACCTCTGTAAAAACAAAACAGCTGACCTGCTCGCAGCACTCGTGCAAAAGAAATTAATCTGCAAAGTGAATGCTCTGACCTACCACTGTCAAAGAAAGACAAGAAACAGCCTCTCATTTTGTGACTTGCTTGACAGGTCTATCCTAACCCAGTTTCTTCTATAACTAGACCTTACTGTCAGATGAATGATATCCAAATGAGAGCGATAAAAATGAGGTAGATAAAGCGAGAGACCGGATGAGTGTTTGAGTGCATGACAGCGGGGGGGGGGCAAGAGGGAGAGCCAGGCAGTGCGGCAATCAGCTGAGCAGACAGGCAAGTCACCCCTACTGTCAGTCACCACTCCCCCTTGTGACCAGAGGACTAAATGAAACAAGGCCTTAGAGGTCCTCCATGTTGTCCTCTGTTTCATCCTCTTCCACCATCACTCTTCATCTCCTTAACAGACATCAGACATTTAGTCACGCGGCCCTGGAGACTGTGGGGCTGGTTGGGGGGCAACCAAAAGGGTTGCTGACTGCCAAGAGACCATGTAAGCACCGACCTCTATTACAACACAATTAAACGACTCGTGTCCTCCTCCAAGGTAAGAAAGCTCTTCCTCCTGTTCCTTCCATGTATTCCTGCTTCCCTCCATCTCCTTCAGTTCAGCCCCATCTCTGTGCTCCTCATTAAAACATCACATCCATTTAGGGATATCTACGCTGACATATTGAACAGCATATTGTTATTGTTTGACCGAAGCTATTACTTCCAGCGTGTCCTGAAGGCAGAGAGGACAGATGCGAGGCTAACTTTCACGTTAACCGCTAATTAGTGATTTTATGCTGATAAAAATTAGGTCACGAGTTCAAAAAGTGAAAAAAGGACCAAAGATCCACAGACACTCTAGCTGGTAGTCAAACATCAGTAGACAATACGTTATTACCTACTGATAAATGCCACAATGATTGTTGAAATGGTGCAAGTAGAAGCTCTCCATCACATGACAAAGAGACAGTGCGAGCATCAGCGATTAAACATCAGCTGTCAGATCATTTCATGGACCAGGAACCGAGAGCACATTTGTTCTTCCTTCGAGCTTTTAAATACCACAGAACAAATGAATCAATCAATCTTTCGCTTTCACACTCAGACAGTCTTTGGCAATTTAGAAAAATACAAATAACCTTGACTGCGATCGTTTGAAACAGGAAAATGTTGCAGGACCAGCTATCCACAAGCTAAGTTAAGAGAAGCATCTCACTGATGGAGGGTCGGGGAGGAGGTGGAGATTTCTTTTAAGTTTTGGAGTACTGAGAGTGCAGAAAAAGGGCTTAATTTTAAAGTCTGTGGGGATACCTCAGCGCCCTGCAGGCTGCATCATTATAGGCGATATTTTGGTGGAAAACATGCTCAAGGAGCCGCTCTCGGCTGTGAGAGTACAGTGTTTGAAATCACACAGAATCTTTGAAAGCCAACTTTTGTGTTTCTTTGGAGTGTCTGGAGCCCTTCATTTCTACATATTTCTACATAGCCCCCTTAACGGGTTACAGTGCTCACCTCAATCGGAATTCACCCTTCTCTTCTAATTATAGACTGCTTGTTTTTCTATAAGGCCAGCTGTGCCTTTGAATTCTGGTTGTTTGTTATTCATCTCATTTTCCAGATCGGTCTTCGTTCTGTTTGCAATTGTCCTAACCTTATTATGCGTCACACAAAGTGCGATTGCTGCAGCTAGTCTGTCCTTAAAACTCAAATGAACAAAGCCAAGACATCAGTCCAAAAGAGCAGTATAATCTCTGACTGAGGGGTAGAGGGGAAAGGATGAGGACATCGGGGCGGCAGGGAGACGGGAGCCTCTGACCTGATGTTCCAGCCCCTATCTGCTAATTATCCCTATTCGCTAACCAAACGCTTATAATTAAATTTACATGCAGCAGTGAATAGCCGGATAAAAAAAAAAGAGCAGATCCATCAGGAGGTCGTGAAGGAGGTGATGAGCGGCCATCGCATGGTGTATAAAATACACAAGAACATAAAAAGCTCATTAAGAGAGACAATAAAGGGAAGAGACCCCCAGAGCACTTCAAACACCATCTTGAGCTGTGCCCTGGAAGCATCCGCCCACCTTCACTCGCCTCCCCTCCCCTCTTCCCTCTCCCTTCCTCTGTCACACTTTCTCTCCACCTTTCCTTCTGCTCATCACCTCTCCTCTCCATCATGTTTGCGTTAGGTTCGCACTCCCATTCTATCACTGCGCACCTGTTCCACGGTGGGTTGTTTGTTGTCGGGCAGGCAGCGTGCGGCTACCTGAGGCGGGCCCGCTCTTCCCCCTCTGGAGATGTTTAGGGGAGAAGGAGAAGGGAAGAGAGAACAAGCTCCTCTTTAATGCAGCTTTGGCACAGTGCCCCGGCTGATAGAAGTAGCTGCACAAGGAAAACAACAACAACGCACCCCAACAGAAAAGCCATACTCACACTCCTACTTTGATGCTCTGGCTAGTTAATTATTGCTCAGAGCTATTTAAATACACCTAATTAAAACAAATGTAAAGTAGATCATTAGTTAAGAGATGTTTGCTCCCCAACGGAGGGGAACTGGTGATGTGGGCACGCAAACAAAGAGGGCACACTAGATTGCTCTGTGGTCAGTGACCACTAAGATACTCATCGGGAGCAAGACCGACAGAGGATAAACTGGCACGACAATCCCACTATTGTGTTCCTGTCGATTTTAAAAAGGCAAACAACGGTTTACTTTCCGGAGAAACGCCGCAGCCACGTGGCTATGAGCTGATCACACTAAGTACACATCGAGGGCAGACCATCAAAAGATCTGACAGCCAGAGGTCTAATTGCTGTTATTTCCCTTGAGGTCTTCTTGTGTTTTTCCGTAGATAAATACACGTGAGCACAGAGGAGTGGAAGTGGGGAATCAGAAAGAGCACTTACCAGGATGAAGGAAAGTACATTTGATAAGCCGTGGTCAAGGCAAACATTTTGATATGTCATGGCAGGGAAAGCATGGGCCTAATTAATAACATGAGCGGATTTAATCTGGATGTTCCAATTTCATGTCTATTAAGCTGGCAGGCTCATTGCTATGGTTTACAGGCCCTGTGCCTCAATACGTGTTCTTCTGTACTTACACTTGCTACTTTGATACGCACACTGACAAGTATGGCAAAATGCAGTGCACCACAAGTACCCGCATAGTGTAAAGTGGAGAGTAAAACGCTCACTTCTCATCCTAAACGATTGTCATCTTGGCTACATAGCAGGAGGGGACAATCACAAACCTATTTTCAAATTTCTGAAAATGGCGGCAGAGGAAGCAGCAGCTGTTGTGGTGCGCTACAAATGCAAGTTGCACACGTTCTCACAAAAGTGTTTAATTTTTTGTAAAATGCTTTGCGAGTGATTTGCCCAAATGTTGTTTAGTAATCAGTTTGCAACAACATTAACGTATAAAATGTAACGCACTATGCAAAAAAAAGTCTGCTGACAAGTAGCGTACTACATACGTGTACTAATGGAGGTATCCGAAATGAGATCAGTGCTACCGCTGAACAATTTAGTACGGTAGCAGGCAGCTAACATAATACAGGAAATGCAAAGGTGTAATAATTTCTTGATGTGCTCGTCTTTTCTTGTATCAGCATTTACCTACATCCTATTTACAACCCCATTGATCATTATTAATGTATTAGGCAGTTCTACAAAACCTTGGGTTACGTTAAATTACAGGAGATCACAGTTACGGGAAATAAACTTAAGTTAAGGCTTTGTGTGGTTGTGTCAAAGGGAGTTAAAACACTTTGTCAGGGAAAAGTCGTGAATATTTAATGAGAGTCTTTTCTTTAATTACATGCCTGTGATGTGATTTCCAGTCTCCTGCATGACCGTCAGACAGGCCACACACACACACACACACACACACACACACACACACACACACACACACACACACACACACACACACACACACACACACAATCTCCACTGCAAACTGCATAAAGGCCAAACTACTTTGTGCACTTTTACTGAACATTAACAATTGACATAAAACATGACTCATCTAATATAGGGCTTAATTGGAGGCTAACTTGGTGACTACAATGTTATTATTCCTGATATGAATTATGGCGGGAGCCTGCTGGAATAAACCAGCAAAATCCTTGAATCTAAAAGTAAAAGAGAAGAGGAGAGGAGAGAAAAGAAAAAGAGAGGAGGTGTATTGTTAAGTGAGGTAAATCAGAAAAGACCCGTTCCACTCTCCAGTAGTATGAAGGCCCCTCTCCTGTGTCAGCCTTTAATTAACTATTGACCGTACCACCAGCAGAAACCAAGAAGCAGCAGACAAAAAAAAAGAAAAAAAGATAGAGGGCTAATGGCCTGACAACGTAATACATCCCTTAAAGGCTTTTTTTTCTCTGCTCAGCTCATCGCTTCTGCCCAGTTTAGGCAGTGTTTCAAATCCACGCTCAGATGAGCCGGCTGCAGGCAGCACACACCATCAACAAGTTCAGTCTTCCCAGAATCTATGGATTTGTTTGATCCAAGTCTGATGGCAATTACACACCCACACAAACACTGCCAGCACACTCGTGACGGCATCTGCAGGCACCACGTACAGATATACCTTTTCAAGTTCCCGTTTGATTGTTTATGTGTCAGCACGTATGACTCCAGCGTACATGTGTACCTGTGCGATCGAATCGGCAGCCAAGACAAAGAAAGTCAAACAGAGGAAAAGCTGAAAAATGTCAATGAATATGGGGAGGGTTTGAACAGGCATTACTGCAAGCAGAATTTGCATCACGGTGGTGGGACATAAAAACACACACACACACACACACACACACACTCGCGCAAACATTGCATATACACCGAGCCACAGGGGCCCTGTTTCAACTGCCCCACAGTGTTACAGGCGCCCATATGCAAAACACATACACCCACACACAAATTATATATGCACACAGGGAAAGAAACAAACAGCCTTCCAGTGATGCACTGCAGCACGTCAGGGTCTGACCCCTGTGGACTGAGAGCCCGAACCACCAATCCTTGGCTGATTACAAGTTTCAGGTTCAGCTGACAAATATGACAAATATGATTGATGTGACGTCTTTTTTTTTTTTTTTATAAATAGAACCTATATGTTGTTCAGTATATGTAACGTGTTCTAGGACACGGAGAACCCAGAATAAATAAACCCTGAGAAGAGAGGTGGTGTGAGGACGAGATAATTAGCAGTCTATGATTACACTCCCCCATAAGATACTGCCACCTGATACAAATTAACAATAATTAACGGGGAGCTACTGTATTTTTTTACATGTCCATCATCGCCTGTCAATCATTTTCCTTTTTAGGTGTGTGAAGAATAATTACCACTTGCAGCACTGATGCTGTACAGAAACCCTCCATACTGGCAATTACAGAGAAATACTGCTAAGCTGAATGTGCTGCCACACATTTGATTGAAGTGCCTGTTAGCCATCCTCCCACCGCGGAGGTACAGTATGAACGACCACACAAATTGTGTACCGTTTGTGCAGACCAGGCTGGAGTATAAAGCAAGACAGATAATTTAAAGGTACTCGGAGAGGACATATACTTGGTCCGCTGTTTCTCCTTGATATTGTAATGAGTCCCCGTGGTCGGCAAACATGCCCATAAATTTTCATAACTGGTGGGTGGACCGCAGTTGGCACAGAAAGTGAACAAATGGCTCAGTCTCAGGCATCATGAATATCAATGAAAGATGGGAAATACAGGCGCTGGGCAAGCAGATCCCGAGCATTTCCAAACCGTAACTGGATCACAACATTTCCCAAGGCTCATAATGATTGTCCTGTTTAATTCTTTGCTGTGCCGTGATAATATTTCTTACAATGTTAACAATAGAGTCCTGATCAAAATTGAGTTTCTAGTAGTATTGTGAACTAATCAACACCCTGCTGATTTTCAGGATGAAGTATGGTCGGATATATTAATTGAAAGACTTCAATGCTGAAAATGTTTCGCAAAGCTGCAACGTGTCAGACAATAAAAATCTGTTGATTACAGCCTAATTGTGGTCTATTATGTTACACTTTGACGATAAACAAATCATTACATTAATTGTGGTCATTATTTGAATCATTGTTTACAGTCTCAACTATTGCTGAGAAGACTGACAATGTGCTCAACATGAGCTCAGGTATACGTTTGGATTTTTTTTGCTGGAAATCTGCAGGGTTGTTTAACAGCAAAGAAAAGTGGGTTTTCTGCTGTTTTTTTCAAGGACAAAGCTAAATCTTTGACAGTTTCCTGATAGAAGATGATTGAATAAGTGAAAGGGTGAGCAGAAACCTTTTTCCTTGCATTGTTTATCCTTTTCAGACAAAGAAAGAAAGAGAACCAGTGTGGTTTACTCCCAAATAATTGAGCATCTTGGCCACAATCTTAATTTTGCAACGTGCATTAATTTGTCAGATTCTAGTATGAGCCAGTCATTACAGTGTTAGCCAAAGACTACACAGTTACAGCACTGTAACTCCCCCATACTTGGGTGAGTTCAGAACCCCTCTGGATCCTACTGGGAGCATGAAGTAACTCTTCTCGTTAGACCTCCGCATGGATTCAGAGGTGGATACAGCGCTGCATGTCAGCTGTGCTGCCAATTTGCTCTATAGCAGTACAAAGTCCTCAATCCAAACAGCCCTGTAATCATAGATCACCTTTGTAAAAGGACCCTGCAAACAGTTAAAATCCATGCCTATTATAAGTATGTTTTTAAATCATTTCAGTTTTTTATATTTGTAAAAACAAAAGTTATGTGTGTGATGTCATTTCGGTGTAAAAAGTGTATTGGTCCTGTGGGTGAGACTGAGAGGGCCCAGGAAAAGAGAAAATAATGAGCATGAGCAGAAGACCACACGGCAGACCAGGAAGCGAGAAACAAGTTTAGAACATCGGCTCGGCAGAAACTGTCTTTAAAAGACACAAAATGTTTCCATTTTCATGTAGAGGTCAGGGACAAAGCCAGTGGCAAACCGTAACATCACCCATTGGTTTGTCTGGCATTTTGTCTGCCGCCATCTTGTTTTTTTGGCACCAGAAGTGCCCACCAATGCAGGCAATCTGACTGCACCCCACATGTCAGTCAAACCAGGTAAACACCCAAACATACCTGTCTTTGATGCCTAATATCTAATTGATGATGGAATTATTTTCAGAAGGAGCACCAGAACTGATTAGAAGGACTGAATTTAGCTAATGAGTCCATAATGACTTATGGACAACATTTATTGACTTTGTATTTCATGAGGGAAGTTGGTGCTTTTTGAATGGGAGTCTATTGGAGACAGAGGTTTTGGGGAGCCAGTCTCTAGTGGTCCTAGGTGGTATTGCAACTTAAGACACTTGTGCATTGGCTTCACTCTTAAGACTCTAAGTCTACATGCATTTTTATACACAGTGTTTTGGACAAACATGTTTTTAATATAATAATGTTTTTCAATAGTTACATAAATAACATTTATTCGAGTAAAACCGCAGTCGAATGCTAAAAACATCTGTTGCAATCTTACATGTTACACATTAAATGTGCTCATCGAGCAAATCGAATGACCTAACGCTACCCACAGAAGTCCAAAACTCTGGTTTAAATAAATGCGAAATGGGAAAGTGGTCGTTACCTTTTGGCTCCTGAACACAGAGGAACCGATAGCTACAGGAGTCAATGGACAGTCGGCTAACAGAATATTGAGCAGGATGGATGGTTGAGCCATGACATCAATATCTACTTATCCATGTGTCCATCTCAAAATCGGCTTAGAGGAATGTGATTAAAAGGTTGTGCGATTCATGATTTCAATTCTATTGATCTCCTTATAAAAACTATTATCGGAGCCTCAACTACACACTCACATGAGCATCACAGATGAACACACAGGCCAACAGACACAGAAAGGCACACACACGTAGATGTATTGTCCATATCTATAAATATCCGCCTGAGGTAGACTGACTGACGACCTTATTTCCTATCCCACACACACTCACTCACACACACACACACACACACACACACACACACACACACACACACACACACACACACACACACACACACGCTAGAGTAACGCAGACTTTCATATTGCCAGGGCAAGCTCGACAGCTAGTTTGCTGTGAATTTAAAGCGATAAGCTGAGCAGTGGCGAGCAGCAGCTATTCCTGGACATTAGGTGCACAAAACCGGGCACTGCCGGAAGATTTATCTCCTCCTCTGAAATTTCATTTGGGGAAGGAATAATAAGGCATAGGAAATGAAAGTTAATCATGAATCCTCTTTCACTTTCTCCCTCTCTTCTCTCTCTGACATTGGCTTTGAGAGCTTGGCTGAGTCCTGCTTTATTTAGTCGAGAACCTTTTGTCTCCCCCTCCCCCTGCAACCTTTTAAATGCTTCATAAATCAGGTACAAGGTGCACACTTCTGACAGTTTGTTGTCCCACAGAAATTAATTACAATGAGAGAACCCTTCCACCAGTGAAACAAACTCAAATGAAATGGTTTGCCATTTAATAGCCATTACAAAGGTGGGCAGGTAAGGAAGTATAAGGGGAAAATTGGAAAGCCCTGAATGTGTTTTATTATTTCCCTTTAATCAAATGTATTTTTCATTTCATAACAGTATACTGAGATTGTATCCAATACAGTATCTGGGTATGTATGAGTAGTATAAATGAGATGTGTAGAGCAACAGAAAAAGCTACTGTCAAATTGAGATCTCATTAAAGTAAAAGGAATAGTTTATTTCAAAATGAAAATCTTGTCTTTATTAGCTTCATGTTAGTTAAAGGTCCCATATTTTACTCTTTTCCACAGTTTAATTTGCAGTCTTAATATCCATAAGAAGATATTTGTGTGATTTTAAGTACCAGAAACATATAGTTTTACGTCTCTTTTCTTAAGCTTTGAGTTCTACCAAGTCTGTCTATACTTTTTAGGCGCATTTATATTAGTGACCTTCTCTTCTGAATGGCTCTTATTAGTGACACACACCCGGGTCGACCACAGGTTTTATTACTAGAATGACCACTTGGTGTTTTCTTTCACATAACGGGTTGGGCAGTGAGCTGTGCAGAAGACAATTGACATGAGCATGAGTTTGTGACATCACAAACTTATGGATGTCCAAACGGCTCGTCCAAACGGCTCATCCAAACAGCACAGTCGCTTATTACAGGCTGTGTGCATTTCTCCATGGACTGAGCATTTCACAGTCTTTATAAAGCACCTACACCTGCTTCAAAATCAAAACAAAGAAATGGTAATCTGAACTTATACAATATGGGAACTTTAAAATTGCACTCTCGCACACCGCCAAACTTACAGCAAGTTAGTCTAACTGAATTTTTTACTGCATTTAACAAGGTATTTTATTTTACCAAAAATCATCAGTTGCCCATCCATTTTTAAGTCATGTGTTGAAGATTTAATGCACAAATTCAGATCCAAATATGGACCTTGTGTATTTTCCACACTGACAGCTCTCTGGTTGAACGTATTCTACCACAAACAAGATTGTAAAAATGTACATCTTGCTTGTTTGAATTAGCCTTAGATAATACTTGTAAATAAATGTGTCAATTTGTTGCTATGAAATATCAAACATTCAGACTAAATCCTCCATGAAGCAGTACTTTTGGTATTCACAGTATAGCTGCGTAGACTGTATGGTAGAGTTTCTCTGCTCTCAAGTTTTAAGATTAATTTTTCAAAGTGCAGAATAAAAGCATTTACTATTGCTTTTACACTCCATCTTATTCAATTTTGCAAACATTCCTGTCAATTTTCATCTTATGTTTAATAGATTAATATTGGTCTGAGTTAAATGCACTTAACCTAGCCTTCTGTTTTCACCATAGGCCATTTTAAAGTAGTAATGGGATATTTCACATGGAATTGAACAAGTGCCAAGATAGATATAGTAGAATTCTTTCTAAAACAAAGGAAGCAAGGAAAGAGGGAAATTGTAAGGAATAAAAAGACAAATGAACCCAGAAAACAAGCACTGAAAGGTGTTTTTGATACTCATGACTCTTCTATCACCTAAAGAGCCTCTTGATTAAAGTAACTTATTAAAATGACCTTGGGATCGGTTACTTTTCTCCGTGTTCTCTAGAAAAACACATTAAAATACATTTCATGCAAATAGTTGAAAACATGCAAAAAGCCTGCACATTAGCATAGTGGAAACAGGGCTGTTTATTGCTGCAGTTTATGGTGGGAGAGTGATTTTTATAAGGCTCAGCAGTGCAAGGCTTTGGGCTTTATGGCTGTTGAACGCTGATGGCAAAAACCAACAGCATATTCTTCTATCCCTTATTTAGATGATGAGGTTGGATATTTGTTCAGGCATACATGTGAGCAAACACAGGGATAAATACACCGCAGAGACCTACTAATGTGTCAGATAGAGTGTAGTCAAAAGCTTGAATGCCGCCATTAAATAGTGGTTGATGAATCCAATTTTCCTTGAATAAAGGGAAGCTGCTGTCTGTCATTGCTCTCAGCAAGTCACTTAACCTGAATCGCTTGTGTAAACACCCTGTGGGATAAATGGGTATTATCTTAGAGAAGGCAGAGAGCTGGCAAAGCACAGGGGTGATGGAAATAACGAGAAAAAAGCTATCGCTTCCACTTCCTGGACAATGAGGATGCCTGTAATGAGCATCAGTGTGTGTGTGTGTGTGTGTGTGTGTGTGTGTGTGTGTGTGTGTGTGTGTGTGTGTGTGTGTGTGTGTGTGTGTGTGTGTGTGTGTGTGTGTGTGTGTGTGTGTGTGTGTGTGTGTATTTCGTTGGAGGGGGCAGTCGGAGAAAGATGGAGAGGCAGGCGATTGGGAGAGTGAGGCAGAGGAAGGAAAAAAGGAAGAGAGAGAGAGGGAGATCACTGAAATGAGGTGTCTGGGATGCTGATGTGTTTTCAGAGATATGGCGTAAAGCTAACAGTTCTCTGAGCAGGGCGCTTTAACACATACGCCCCCTGACTGAGCCGAGCTGATCCAGATTGCTTCTCGGTTATGTGGCCGCGGCGAGCCGGGCTGCGATTGGCTGCGGTGTTTAACTGCCAGTTAGCACCTGAAAACTGAAAGCTTCTTTGGTTCTTTCCATCTTTCTTTCTTTTGAAGAACAATTTACTGAAACTGTTGTTGACACTGGGCTGCAGAGGTGTCGCAACTGATTTAATATGAATTGAACTAATTACAATATTACAGAAAATCCCATGGGAGGTCACTGTATATGTATAGTATGCCGACTTCTTCTCTCTTTCTTCTTGCCACCAATTTTTCAGTTGAACTGTAATTGGATCCTGTTCATCTCCCATCTCAGACTGATCTCTGAATGTAATTGGAGTTTAACTCTGGCCACGATAAAATTATGCAAACGTTAGTGTCTGGGACAGCTCACAATGAAGTCACCGTGCGTCTCCAATTGCCCGAACTTGCCATCTAAGAGGCTGGATTCCGTGACGACTTGTAGGTTTTAGCCTGACATCCCTTAAATTTCCAATTTGAGTTATTTCACTTAGAGTATCCTTTGAACATTTTTCAGTCAGACTGCCTGTTGCTCTGTAGTCGATGCATCTCCCATCTTCTCTTCCTCCTTGTTTTCACCAGATTGTCCCTCACTCCCTAAATCCCTTTCTACCCGTGGGAGAAAAAAAAAACACTACATCACAGCTGAGTATGATACAACCGCCACCAAACTGTGTGCGTGTTTGTGTCCTTCATGTGTGACTGGGTCGTCATACATGTGCAAGTATACAGTAAACCAGTGTGCATTTTTAAGTGTGTGTTTGTTGAGTTGGGTGGACTTTGAGACACGCATCATTCTACAGGCAGACAAATACAAAAAAAAAAAAGCATGACAGCTCTTACTTGACAGCCCTGTCATCATCCATCCATCAATCAACTTCAAATACAAATACACGTGCACTGAGAGCACATACGCACACAAACGCACACATCAGGGGAATGTAGAAATATGCTGATTGAATGTCGTGTCATTTATTATCCAATGCACCGCTGAGAGAGAAAAGAGAGATTGTGAGCAGCAGGTTGAAGTTGAAGAACCAAACATGACACTTCACTGTCTTAAAATCAAATCACGCTGAGGCTCGTCCCGGCGAACAAAAGCATTTTGTCCCTCATTTCTGTTCATTTGGTTGTCACCGGATGTTTGTGGCTTGTCAGATCCAATTCTGCTTCATATCGTTGAACTGAAGGGAATAGAAGCTGCTATCTGAGGTGGAGAGTTGGGCAGTGTACGGACAGGTGGAGGAAGGTGGAGGGAAACGGAACAGAAAATACTGCTACAGGATGCTGTGTCAGTGTCACCAAAAATTTACAGAAAAAAAACAAATGAGTTTCCCATGTTGGGTTTACCACTTGTTGCAACTTATGATAACATGGGGAAAATATGTGGACAAGTTTTCACATGGAAATCTTCACACATTACACATAATTCCCATGGCCAAAATACATGTGTCATGCAGTCACATGTGATCAAATATGAAATGAATGTGTTTTTTCTGTAAAGGGGTCAGAGGTTTAGGGAACAAAAGCAAGTGGTTAGGTTTAAAAAAAAAAAATTAAAAAAAAGATCACAGTTTGGGTTAAAATTAATATTTTACATGAGTAACTTACTTACCAAAAGAAATTCAATTTAACTTTTTCTTTCTCACATACTCTAATTCAGGTTTGCTGTGTGAAAGTCCTAGATTTGATCCATCCAGCCAACCCAATTTCCTTTCATGCAGATTTGATCTCTCTCTGTACTTTATCAAATGACCCTTGTCATATGTGTCATACGTGTATGTACCACACCGCGGCGATGCAAAATATAATGCTGACATAGTATCCCCTGATGTACTGACAGATGTATCACACACAAAGCAGAAAGGATACCTTTAGGGCTTGTTTATCTGATAACGATCCTGCTCAATAGTGTATTTTTATTTAAAAATAACACGTAATCTGCCAGTCAACTTGACAGTCATCTTGAATCTTACAAGTATGCTATTAAAGTGGGCACATTTTTAATTAGCAACCATCCACACCGACGTCTGTAGCCAACAGTTAGCTCAGGGCTTCCCTTCCCTGTCCACTCTCTGTATCCCAAGTGTAAATCAGAGCCTTAAGCAGGCAATATCCTCAGCTAGTCCCTCTGCTCTCTCTTATCTTTAAGCCATATATTGCCTTTTCCATCCAGCAATTTCCCCAAACTTAGCCCGCCTCTCCCCTCAAGACTTATGAAGATCAGGTTTTATTGGTTGGGGTCTCCTACAAGTGGATTCAGAAAGGTATGAGAAGGGGCAGGAGGCAGGACGTATAGATTTATTTGCGGTAGAGTCGGTGGAATAGGGCTGCCTATTCAACCGCTATCTTTTTCAATTGTACACAGTAGATATCAAACTGGAGCTTTGCTGTACTGTGGAACAGTTTGGGAAAAGGTCACAGTGCTGCCTCGCTCACTGCATACAGTCAATTTGTTCAGCTGAAGCCAAACCAGAATGAGAGGACAAGTGTAGCATTTGAAATGTGTCATCATGCTTCACTTACCACTTTAAAGAACAGTCATTGGTGTGATTAAATGCCATAAAAAAAACACAGAACATGATGCATATTGATTGTATCACCACATCATATCCGATTGATTCGACTTCTCAGTTTGATATTTTTGTAAGAGGGCGGCAGTAATGTGATGTGAGTGACAGCTACAATCCGCGAGGCTGAGATTGGAAAGGTTGTTACATGCTGAAGGCATGGTCATACAGATAAAATATGGTCCCAGTCATTTTAAATATTAAATATATTATGCATGGTTAGATCTCATTTGTTTTGTGCGTGTACGAGTTTGATAAGTCCGTGTAAATGAATTGTATTTTCAGCCACAGTAGAAGCCCATTGTAAATGGAATGTCAAACGAACACTGCCATCTTTCAGGGAATAATGACAAAAGCTATGAAAGAAATTATTCTGAGACGCACTTTTAGGGCTGTTTTTCATCCTAAATTACAAAGCTTGAACTTCAGCCTGTTATAATTGCTATTTGTAAAATATGGAGCTTTAGTTTCTCAAAGTTCATTTTCTTTTTCTTAACTTGGAGGCCAAAAAAAAGCTTTCAAGTCTTTGCAGAAATTTTCCGGACAATTGATACCTTTTTTTCTCCTTTCGCCAGCGCGCAGCGTCAGTCGAACAGATTGGCAGAGCCCTGCGAGAGCAGAGCAGATTCACCATAATCTGCCATACGATGTCAGCATGTTATTGTTCTCCTGGTTTTGAGCCGCAATTAGACAGCAGATTGACAACATTTGTTGTGTGCAGTCCCACAAATCACCGAGAGACACGATGACAAAAAAAACAGCCAACACAGTCTGCCATACATTCAAGAATGTGGCGGCGTCTTCTGCTGCACAGAACAAAATTAAATGTGTCGAAGATCTTTTATCATAACAACTGTTAATACCGCCAATCAAAATTACACACTCAACTACACCGCATGCATGTCTTTATACCGACATGTGTGGACATTGCGGGATGTACACAAAAAACAATACAGAGTGAAATCTTTGCACAATAAAGACTGATGAATGGATTTTGACAACTGTATCGGGCCTTTAGAATAACAGGAAATAAACCTGCTTCACAGTTGACAAACCAAATCATAAAATAGGCTTGTATTAAAATCAGATGGTAAAAGTGTTATAGGATGCTGCCATGGCAGATTATGCAAATCTATACCCTGACTAATGACGTGAAAATTACATAGTAATACTGCATTAACGTACACGAGTTCACACACAGGCATTAAGAGGACTCACACAAGCGTGCTGTCCATTACCGATGCATGTATACATGATCTAATGCTGGTATGTGTAGGCGCACGCCTACACGAGCATGCCCAGTGGTATATGTGTGCCTGTAAACACATATAGTGTGTGTGTTTGAGTGTGTGTGTGTGTGTGTGTGTGTGTGTGTGTGTGTGTGTGTGTGTGTGTGTGTGTGTGTGTGTGTGTGTGTGTGTGTGTGTGTGTGTGCGCGCGTGCGTACAAGTACCAAGGCACGTACGTGTGTTTTCCTCCTGTCTAGCGCTTTAATGGTGTGTCCTCTGGATTAAGTGATATAAATGGATAGCACCATCCACCTGCAGGAAGAAATAAGGCCCCCCAATGGAGACGTTGTCGCACAGTACCAAGCCTCCCTTATTGTCCCCCCACCACCACCACCACCACATCCCTCCCCCAACCGAATACGATATTCGAGGTTGCCACTGCTGCAGTCACTGAGGATCACCAATGAGGAAGAGGAGACAAATTAAGAAGCAAAGACAATCAGCAATTAAGATGCATCACGCTGGCAGATGATGAGGATTCATAATTTGGACAATAGCCACAGGGAGTAAATATGGAATTTACCAGCAATGTCTGGTAATTGTGTCATCATTTTCAAACAAAAGCAGTCTCTGTTTTCATTTTAAGAGAAAAACACTGCATCCTTCATGTATTAGTGTGTTTTTCTGTCCAATCACAGACAGTAATGATTGACTCGTGTGATACAGCGCAAAAAAAATGCCGTGCCAGGACACATTACACCCATTTTACATCGGTTGTTTGTCTTATACTAGTTTTTATACTGTTGGAACACTCAGGCCAAAAGTCTGAGAAAAGCTGAAAGTCATGATTTCTTTAAATGCAAGTCATCTTATACACAGCCTGGACTGTAGGAGGTGCGATTAAATGCCGAGCATGAATGGAGTGCAGCGCAGTAATGCGCACGCAGCGGGGTGAAGCTATAACTTCTGTGATTAAGTATTTCAAGTTATGTTACTTCGTCAACATCAGCCCCTGAGCTCCACATGTTTTTGTGACCACTGGTACGTGCACATTTGTGATTTAACCACGCATCATATTTTTGTGTCAAAAACGAGCAAAATCAGCAACAGAGACGCTAGAAATGCTTCAGAAAGTCAACAGCAATGAAGCAATGAGCCGGGTGAGGTGTTTTCAGCGGCATTCGGGTTTAAAGGGGGGCAGAACGTCAGTGTCCAAGAACAAAGAAGGCGTTGTCAGGTCAGAAGCCCAATCAGATGGGTTTTCTTTGACATTCACAGGGTTGTGTGCCGTGACTTCATCCCCAGGGTCAGACTGTCAACTGTGGCATGATGGCAGTTGAGTTTCTTTTCCCCAAAATTAAGTTCAAGGCAAAGGGCTGCTGTTTTGACACTGTGGAGCACTTCGTTCACATATATTCAATCACTGAGTGAAAAAGAAAGCTTATCTTGAATTCATTCATAGTCTCCTAAATTAATGTTTAAGAAAGAGACTTTAAGATCCATTTTTTTTAGAGGTGAAAAAAAATCACACTCCTCCTCTTACAATACAACTCCTCTCCTCTCCAGCTTTCTGTCTGCCGTTTCTCAAAAGGCATTCCAGGAAATTTGACAAATCTTCAGCAGAAGTGAATCTCAGCAGTTCAGTGAAAATTGATTCGTCACGAATGTTGTCAGCAGGTCATCTCCCAATTATTTATAATATGCCTTTAACATGCATTGTATACAGATAATATACCAGAGTAGCTGATGGTAAAATTATTTTTTTATGATAAAGAACAACATGACAAAAGTAAAAGAATGAGAACAAATCACTGACCATTTTGTTCATGTTGCTACTCTCTGCATTATTTCAGCTTCACACCTGTTTTTTGGATAGAAAAGTTACACAAAAGTCTATTTTCAGGACTTTAACCTACATTTGCGATATGCAAAAGTTTCTAATTTGCATCACAACATCTTCACGGCGTTTTGCCTCCCCTCGGCTCCTCTCCCCTGTCTTCCTCCTGTCTCCCTCCATCACCTCCACACCTTCGCTCAACTCGCTACCACACATCAGTAACAATCTCATTTGCCGCCCCATTAATTGCTGGAATCTCAGACACTGGTGAGAGAGGTGTATGTGTGCATGTGTTTGCAAGTGTGTGTGTATGTCTGGGAACTTATAGAACTCATGTTGTGGGGACATATGTGTTTACACAGCCATGTTTTGGGGACCGGCCTTTGTTTTGGGCACAAAAAAGCCATAAATAGTTCAATTTAAGGGTGAAGACTGTGTGTAAGGTTTGGGTAAAGATAGGTAATGATGGAAACACAAATGTGTGTCTGTAACGTTTGCAAGCTGAGAAGATAACCAGGATGTGTAGTGCGAGTAAACCCTCTCCATGTGCACTAAAACCCCTCTGAGTATTACTGCAGTGGGGAGACTCCTTACATATAATGGTAAACAATGTACAAATATATTAGTGCTTGTTATTCTGATGAGAGGAATCTGGGTAGAGACCAGTATTCTTCGTTGATTTAACTTCTTAAAATCTCTAAGTCACCGAGGGAACATTAGTATATAAGGAGTAGTTGATGGTTAAAGATTTTAAAAGTGTGAATTGATCCATTTCTGACAGTTGTGCAGTTTCTATATCCAGTTAATAGTCGTCTCGTTATTTGCTGCAAAAGCAGCACAAAGATGTCCGTTTTATCCCCCCGCTATATTTGCATTCAAACAGCTATGCAACAGAGACACACGCAAATACTTTTCCAATCTCTGCCTCTGCATGTCTCACAAGGCCTTGATGCACAGACACTGGCAAACACTCACACACATAAAAGCACACAAAAAGTAGAGTGGCACATTAGCAGGGGGCTGTTAATGAAGGGAGTCCCCGCCCGCAGTAATGAGTGTGCATATTTAACTACATTAGTGTCCCATTCCTCCTCAACAGTGCATCAGGTAAGGCACAGCAGCGCTCACAGTCGGACATATTAAGAGTTATTTGTTGCAACATTGATCCAAGCATCAGGAAGCTGCTGTTTTACTAGCAGAAGGGGATGTAGGGGGAATTTTGCTCTGAAGCACTGTAAGTTCTCAGAATTCGCTCTGAGCTTTGTTTGTATTTGTGGTAATGCTTTGAGAAGGTTTGCTATTTACTGCGGTGTTTTCCTTTCATGAGAATCACAGGAGAGAGGTTTGCGATCCAAAAATAAGATATTTACTTCCTGAAATGAACAAAATAAACAATTGTTGCCATAAATGTCATAAAAATAACAGCCCATGCCAGTTTTGTTTGCAACAAAATGTATTTTTTTTATTGTGTTTTATAGCTCGAACAGGAGAATGATATGCATAAACAGGACTATTGCTGTTGCACGCAAGCAGAGCGCAGCACAGTAGTAAGCATGGAGAAAGCAATAACTTTAGTGAGAAATTACGTCACCTGATCAACATCAGCCCGTCAGGAGCATGCTGCTGGTTTTCTTTGACTATGTTCAGGTAAATCAGATTTTTTTTTTTCTCAAATCAGATCTTTAGAACAGACTGTCCGTACTGTTATTTGCCAGTGAGCGGATCAGATTTGGTGTGTCCGGACATCACCAACCTATCTGCATGGGTTGCTGCTGTAATGACATACGCACAGGTACGATATTGACCAAGATGGAAGCTGCTGGCATGGATCTACACTTTCTGACTCTCTGCTGGCGATGTCATAGATTCTGCTTACTCTTAGACTTTGACTGAGATGCATCTGTAGAAATCTGATTGTAATTGCATTTCAAACCACCTCCAAATGCGGTTTGGATCCGGATTGCAAAAATCTGCATTTCATTTGGTGTTTTTCTGTTCAGACTTTCAAAAATGTATCTAGATACAATCTGGACATGACAAAAATGGGATTTATGCTGGCAGTCTGAACAAAGCCTTTTACATTCACAGGCTTGTGCACCATGAATTCGTCCACCAGAGTCAGAGCGTCAACGTCGAGTTCTGGAGCCTCTGAGGGAAAACATTCACTACAAATGATCCGAACTGTGGCGGGATGGGCTTTCCAACAGTGCATTGAGAACTTACAAGTTTGTCTCCCGAAAAACAACGCATCTCTTCCTACCATCCCTACTCACCGGATTTGGCTCCCTGACTTCTTTCTGTTCCCCCAAAATGAAGTTCAAGACACTGCGTAGGAAATCCAGCACAAATCCAGATGGTGCTTGACATGCTTACAGAACAGGACTTGCAGGGAGAGTTATGAGTGTGGCAGGAGCTCTCGGGGATGTGTATTGCTACACAAGGGGACCACTTGGAAGGGGATGGTGTCCAGATTTAAATCCAGTATAGTTTTTGGTTGTTACAGGCACAGTCTCTGAACCTTTTGATCAGACCTTGTAAAAGCAAAAAGCGCTCTCCTTCGTGGCTCAAACACATTTCAGAGTTACCACCTCCACATCTTCTTCGAGGGTTACTTTTGCAGTTTCACCTAAGCCTTACATTTACTTTGCTTGCTCTTAACAGGCAGATGCCAGTTATATTCCTGATGTGCAATATCTCTAATGAGCGTCTCTGCATGCAGGGCACATCATGTGGATACTAGGCCATGAAATGAAAGCATAATTACACCAGGGAAGTGCTTTTGTCTCTTCATTTTCTCTCATCTTCACTATTCTGTGCTCCGTTGCTCTCAGGTGGCCCCTGTTCTTACGTGAATGCACTCAGGGGTAGCCTCTCTCTGTCGCTCTCTCTCTCTCTCTGTCTCTCCATCTTTCTCCCTCTCACTCACACAGGCGCACATGTAGACTCCCGGCACTCTTTGTAACAATCATTGTCAGGGCAGGCCTGGAGAGAGCGGAAGAAATACAGAGAGAGGATCTGGGGGTATGATGGGCTTGAGTCACAGATAAAAGGTCAAAGAGATTGATGGTTCTGAAACACTCGGCGCAAGGACACAAGGTTATGACATCTTATATCACCGCTGTCTCTGCCGCCAATGCCATCAGCGTCGTCTCCATCAGCGTCGTCTCCATCAGCGCGAGTTTTATATTACCAGTAAGTGGCAAGAGGTATCTGACATTCCAAGGCTTTTGCAAATTGTTCTCTCGACAGTTTGAGTTGGTATTTCTCCCTCTCTCGGAGGTTTTACTTTGAGATGAATAGGGATGTTTAAGTGGTGGCTTGGGATGCCGTCAAATCGTCCTTGAGTGTCATACAATAGACACAAAGCAGAGTAGAGAGGGGCGCGAATAGGAGGCGGAAAAAGATAAGAGGGAGAGGGTTAACAAAGAGGCTGTCGGAGACTGCGGCGCTTTGTCATTGTCTGGAGCATTTAATGAGCAAGAATTAAACAATGACAGCCCGTAATAACCTTAGAGCAGTGTGTGTGTGTGTGGGTGTTAGTGTGTTGATGCTCATAGGATTGCATGAGAAATACCTGTCCTGTTATTTTAAGAGTTTAACTGCTACCCATTAGTTACAGTCCCATACCACCGGTGTATAAGCACAGATAGACACATCAATAACTGAATCACAAACACACTGTAGAATACAATAGCAGTTAAATTCAGCTGATATCCTCATGTTAAATTTAAAATGTTGTACCGACTTGATATTACGGGCAATGTCCCTGATTAGTTTCCCGTCATGCGCTGCTGTCAACTCTCTACTGCGGGAGACAAAATGCAAAGAAAATGATCTAAAGTGGGGAAAGGGTTTTGCTCGAAGCTACGTGAAGCTCTTCAAAGGCACAGCAGTGCATTAAATGTGCAGGCGATGTCAGCACCCTGGCATGCTCGTCATGACAATCACAATATGCTGATTGCTAAACAGTGACCTGCAATGCATTAGCATCTTAGCTTAGATCAAGCCAGTCTCTGCGTTAGTCTTCACTACAAGAACAATAATAATAATACAATAACGGCTTACAAATTGTGACATGCGTACTTTTTTTGTTGGCGAATTATTTTCCATTGGCTGTCATCCATCTCACATGACTGTCCAACAAAGCCTGTTGGCGTCTCAGACATACACGCAAGGCGCAATAGGTTCAGGGGCCAAAACCACGTGGTAAAAGATCATTTGGGTTCAAATGAGTACGTTACTTATGAATGTAACATTAAGTATATAAGTTAAGTCATCTTACATAAACTACGTAGCTGTATTAAGTTATGTAAGTTTACTTACTTACGTTACTTAAAGTAAATCCATGCACTGCAGACCTACATAGCCATTACACTTTGTGAGACTGGTTTTGTTAGTTTTAGCAAGTTTGTGCGTCAACTTGTACTCATCAGTACTTGAATCTGCTGAGCAAACTGACAGTTTACTTTGATAACAGTGTGAGATGAAGAGTAAAGGGACCATCGAAAAGGTATTACACTTCATTGTGAGGAATGTACGTACCAAATTTCATGGCTATCGCTCCAAAAGTTGCGGAGACATTTCACTAAAACCCATAAATGTCAACTTCACGGTGGCTCTACAGGGAAAATCAAGGGATTACATGAATCAGTATAAAATATATTCTCCAGGGATAATGAATGAGTACAAAATGTCATGGCAATTCATTCAACAGGGGAGGAGATGTTTCAATCTGGACCAAATAAGTGGACAAACCGACCAACTGAACACTATTGTCATCTGCAGATCCACACTACTACAAAGAGAGGGTGAGCTGTTCATAAGTAGCTCATCTACTGGCTGATTCACAGACATGAAGTAATCTAAACAAATGAATTCATATTGGGGGTCTCCTTGTTAAGTGTTTATAAACTGAGTTTGCCTGAAGTCTGAGCCCACTTGAGATCACATATCTTCCAGACTTTAAACCATACTAACAAAGGGACAGTATTTTATCCATATTCTGTGTTTTCTAGCTTTAAATTCAGCTGTGTGAAGCTGTGGAACACTAATCAGCAATACAATTTACACATTTTCTCTACATTATCTATGAATTGCTGTCCTGCCTTTCAGTTGACCAAGCTCTAAGATAGAGGAAAAAATGGTTTTACGCTCTGATGTAAGCATTGAAACACTGTAGCAATACGCTGCAACGTTCACACTGAAAAGCACCAGAAGAGGGCCCCCCACAGATGCTAAAAACACTTCCTCTGTAATTGTTTAAACGAGCAGCAGGCTTGGACTCAATGTATTTACTCATCTTGATGTCAGCGGGAACCATGGAGAAGCCAATAAACCGTACAGGAAGTTAGTGGCACAGCTGGTTTCAGACTTTCAACAAATTCAAAGAGGTGGGTGAAAACATGTTCTTAGAGAACAAGTAACATGCAACAAAGGATGGCTACGACATTTGGAACAATTTTTAATCAATGGATGATAATCTGTGAACGGCAGGCCAAACAAATTCCCAGAAACACCAATTTGCAGCATCAAGTACGCTGAGCAGACACCTTCTCCACTGGAAACTCAAGTTGTATCTCTTGACACACAAAATAACTTCCGCACCACAGTGTCTTAATGAGCATAATCTTCCATGTTTGAGACTCGCAGCATCGTAAAAAGGTTTGGCCACCCGGTTTCTCTGCTTTCCAGCTGATTCCAATTAGATGCTCCCATTAAATAATATTGTAATGCAGCGGTTTACTGAAAAGAGAACAGGAGCGAGAGGAACAGAGCACATTAAGAAAGCTTCTCATCTCCAGAGGTTAATCTTCCATTTTCAGCCTAATTTACAGAGCACCAGGAAACACGCATGCAGGGAGAATGCGAAAAGAGGGGAGAGGAAAAAACAAAGGGTGGCGCAATCTAAGAGGGGAAAGCAACATTCGAGATAAAGAGAAGACTAGGGACAGAGACTGAAAGAAAAGATATAGATATATATAGGGGAAAACAGGAGAAAGGCCTGAGTGCCTGCTGTATTTTTACAATACAGCAACACTGCATGTAGCAGACACATTTCATTTGTTCTCTGTTTGAGTGGAAAATGACTGGTTGTGATCCAATCAGACTGCCTGTCACTGGGACATGTGAGCGAGCGAGCAAATATGAGGAAACATATACGGACAAGCCTACGGCTGCCCCAAGCATCAATCGCCACTATCAGATTAAACACATTGAAATTAATCCAGACCAACTGGCCGATATGCAGATCACACTGCTGTATGCAAATGATGGAGCAGCTGTCTCAAAGGTGGATGGCGAACTCCCGGCATGTGCTTTTCACCAAAGCGGCTGTCGATAGTCACGAACGGTGCAGATATACCGGAGATTTGTGCCTTTAATTGTTAGGTCACGGGATCAGATTTTCATACTGTCCCAGACAAAAGCAGGATCTCTCTCGGGTGAGGGGATTTGTATAAATGTCAAATGAGGCAACAAAAACGTAGTGAATATATTTGAAATAGGTCAAATTGAGTGCGGCTGATCTAAGGTCTACGCATTGGGGTGAGCTGCATCCGTGAGGAGACTGTTTGCTTTTAAGACACACCAACCGGAGCGACGCCTCCTGTCTGGATACACAGCACCCCCCAGAGGATAATCCAATATAAGGCCCCCCCTCCCTCCCCTCTGTGTGTGTGTGTGTGTGTGTGTGTGTGTGTGTGTGTGTGTGTGTGTGTGTGTGTGTGTGTGTGTGTAAGCGTTAGGCTAGGCTGAGCTGAGAGCTCCCTCTCAGTGATTTTATACTCCTGATAATCTGGATTAAAACCCTCTAGGACAGCATTAAACACTGCCGGCTGGGCATTACACGAACATTTACACACACGTTCACGTACACAGACACACACGCACACACACAATCTTTATTTTTTTTTTAACGATTACATTATTTCCTTCCTCAGACTGCGTGCGTACATTTGTGTGAATAATAATGAACCTCTAATTTCGGACTACCTTTCGATCTGACTGTTGCAGTGTTGAATGTTCACATTTCATCCAAGCCCGTCCAAAAAAAAAAGTGGTTATTCTTAAGAGTGAATCATTTCCTCGAGAGCTTTTCTGACTTGAGACGTCACACGCTCTGGTACCAAACACCTAAATCCTTTCATACACTTAACACCAGTTGACAAGGAGATTCCAACTATCAGAGAAGCTGAGCGATGTCGGTGTCCGATGCGATGATGCGAGGGATGGAGAGTGGGTGGGCCCTGCCCTGCCTGGCCCAGTGGGAGTATTAGGTTTGATTGGATTGCGGTTGGGGATTTGTATATTAAACTGAGATTACCATGGGATCCAGCATTTTGCAGGCAAATCCACACAGCACCAGGAGGCTTTGCAGTAGGGGCCCGCTGACCTCCTCCTCCATGCTGCCTGATTCCATTTGCTTCGGCCCAGCTGGGCTCCGGGTTCCTGACTTGTGTTTACTTGTTTCTCCTGTTTATTTATTCCATCCCATTGTGTTATGTTGCATTCTGTGGTCTCTGTACACCGCAAACCTTTCCTTTTTGTTCTTTTTCCCTCCCCTGTATGAAAATCAGTTTTGATCAACAACATACGGTCTTTATGTCAGAATGCTCAATAATCAGGAACAAAACTAAAACTAAAACATAATTCAACCTGATCCAGAACACAGCATTTCAAAAAATAATGGGAAATGTATGTGGTGAGATTTATATGACTCTTGTATCTGTGTGGTAAATACAGTATGTTGCCAGAACAAGTGGCCAGTCAACTCAGCTCAGCATAACGATTGGAAACAGTCCGTGTGTGTATCTCCTTTGATCAGCCCATTATCCATTATGTGACGAGTAAAAACAACTAAGAGATCTTTTGGGGGCTGTTGGCTCTGGCGACGTAGTCACCACACAGACATGAAAGCACTATTGATCTTCTCATCTGACTCATTACAAGAAAACCAACAAGTATATTTCCCAAAATATTGAACTTTTCCTTTGAGGTTTTGACAAAAAAATTATTGTCATGGTTACAAGAAACTAATGTTGATTCCAGAGTGGAAAAAAATGCAGCAAATAACAAGACTGTCCCATGTGAGTTATGCTTGTGTAGGCAGAATGTTATTTTGCTCTCTATGCACTTGTATGCCACTATTTCATGTTATAATTTTTTTTTAACATGGATGTATAAGTATGTTTGTCTATTATTTTATTCATTTGTATTCTTAACCATTGGGGCCCATGTTCCAAGGTGATTTTACACTTTTAATAAAATTGAACTGAACATTTTGTTCTTCCATCTGACAACTAGAATGAACGTTTTCTGTGGACTTTGTGGTTCTATAACAAAGCCACTACTACGCCTTTACTCCCCACAGATGAGAGCTATAATTTGAAGCTTTGTCAATTGAAAGTAAATACTTCAAATTTTGAGGCCTTTGCTTAAATACATAATGATGTTTTAACCAGTTTTCAACCAAACAGTCTTTCCCAGCAGAGAATAGCTGACCTTGAGTTCAGAGTGAAAAGAGAAACAAACAATTCTGAACCACAGTAATTCTATTTTTTGCCCATATGCTGTATATACACACTGGTGATGTCATAATCTATTTTAAAAGAAAAGTTTAAGCTGTCGTATAAAAACTATAATGCCGGAGCAAAGCCTCAGTCCACTCGGCTCATGATATCCATTGTTTTTATATATATTATATATCCATTTCTATTTTCTCTCATTTTATGTTCCATATAGCCAATTTTGCTGTTGAATCATATTACTTCTGCTGCTGCACCAAACTAATTCCCCCCACAGGGATCATTAAAATTTCATTTTATCTTATCTTAAAATTCTAATTTAACTTTTGAAGCCTCACACCTTCGCTGCAGACTTTCACACAGCTCCCACGTTCCCTGTCTCAGACTCAGCGAGAAGCACATCAGACTGCCAGAATGCATACAGGACTGTACACAATCTGCACTTATTAGGGCCAGCACTATATGGCCATTTTGGTGGCCCTATAGGTGAGATTACACACACAACTGCGCACAACCATTATCATACATTACCCCACCTGTAGTGCCTCATCAGCACCTGTTCATTCTACAGGAGAAGTATAACAAACATCAGAAACAACAACGGTTCCAGAACTTCTTTTTTTAAGTACAATTTTGGCTCCCCTCAAAGGATGTGATGGAAAACAGGAAACATCACCGACCGTTACATTCTGTTCCATTCCCCTCTGTTTTTGTTTGCCTGTTCTGTTCTCTTACATCCTTCATTAATGACTCTCTAAAGTTGTGAGTAATCTGATTAACCTGACCCCATTGTGGAACATTAGGCTGGAAGTCTTCTGGCTTACTGCGTTTCAGCAATATAAATGGCATTGTGCATTTGGTGTACTAATCTGTGGGTTTTCTGAGTCCACAAGGTTGTGTGTGAGCCTGAGAGCCCCGGGAAGATTAGAGCTCACAATGGAAATCAAGATTCAGTGAAAGGAGATGTGTCACAACTCTGTCATAAGGCACGGACATGAATCCATAATCTTTACAGTGGGTCAACCTCTCTCTCTCGCTCTCCACACTAAGGTAGAACTATTGGGCCTACCAAGTGGGTCATTGATTTTCTGTCAGCAATGCAAGGGCTGAGGGCCTATTAGGCCAGGACCAGACAGACAGACAGATGTGCACACACACTCACACACGCATTTGATGTGACACCGCATGCATCCCAAACACCTCTGGGTATAAAGTTTAACATTTTCCAGCAAGCATTTCCCATGTTGGAGTAGACTGCTGGAGCTGAAAGACTGCAACACCAATTCACTATAAAATCTTGAAAAAGTAGGAAACTCGAAGAATAACTTAACACCATGCGATAATGCAGTGTTTACTTGCCACCTCTGATCACACAGGTAAGTGGTCAGAAATTAGGTCTGTTGCACCTGTAACCACACTCAACCTCAGAATGGGTTAGGTTTAGGAAAATATCAGGATATGGATCTGAAAAAAAAAAAAAAAAAACCTAGGTTAAATGTACATTACGCAAGTTTAATTAATTTACTTGCAGACAATTAAAAAAAAAACACGTTGACTTTTGCTTTTAATTTGTCACTCTTTATGATTTACTGTCACTTGACCTTCTTCTTCAAATCAGGTTTTCATGGCACGACACCAAAGGGCACATTGTGCATATCTGAGACACTAGCGGGCTTTAAGAAAATGCCAGTATTTGACAACGTAGGAATGAGAACAAGCTGGGAGGCCAGTGAACCCCTTTTTTCTTTCTCTAAAAACCCAATTTGTTACACAGAATTTAAAATTTTTAAACCATGTAAAATAAATTGTGTCCCTTTAAGAATGAAGAGAGGTTGCAAAAGTGTGTGAAAATCTAAATGTTGCACATTTTTCCACTTTTTATACAGTATTGCTATGGTCTCAATCTGCCTTGCATTACGTCATTCTTCCTCTATCAACTTCAAAAACTCTCTCTCTCTCTCTCTCTCTCTCTCTCTCTCTGAAGGACATTTGGTTGATTGATGGTGGTCCAGGCGTTTGTAAAGAGGCTCCAGGTGGAAAGCTGTTATCAGCTGTAGGCTACGAGATTACCTCCAGCAGCTTTCTGCTCAAACTTCTACCCTTTAAATCCTCCCATTCACAAGCTGCTCCCAAGATGGCACACGCACACAAACACACAAACACCACACAGCTACATGATCCTGCACAAACTCACATACGAACACAGATGGCAACATTCACCCACAGAACAGATTTTGTCTTTCATATTTTTCCATTATCTTTAATACTTTTCTTTGTATTTTTCTGTCTACCTCCGTTTCTTTCCCGTCCCTTAAGTCAGCAGCTTTAAGTCAACACTACAGTGTCAAATGTTGACTCAAAAAAGTCCTCTGACTCGCACTCTTGGGCTCTGCTCTCTTCTATGTATTGACCATTGGATTCAAACTGCTCTACCTGTATCTGTCACTCTGTATGATCTCCGACTGTTTGAGCCGTTGAAATATTAACAAAGGGTATTTTCCATCTCGCTCTCCGAGCCCTGCTCTGTGACAGGTCTGACACCAGAGTACGAGAGGAACTTAACACCTTTAAAGAGTTTAGCAGGAGCCACAGCGAGAGTCAGTGTAGTCACACCTTTCATGTTCAAGCCGCTTTTGACAGGATAGTTTGGTGTGACAGACAACACGGCTGTTATTCAAAAAACTCATTTTACAGGCCGTTTTATAGGAAAACAACTCCATCAGTTATTATTAGAAAAAAAACTACCATCCTTTTGTAAAACGTTGGTTTTCTGTTATAAAAATTAGCACGGCTGATTTTTTTTTACCTGCCATTTTATATAAGGCTGTTGGTGTTGTAAGCTCCTCGCATAAAGTCAGCTCCAGCTTTTAGGACAGACCTGGGCATTGTGTGGCCCGCGGGCCACATGTGGCCCTTTGGCTGATTCTGACTGGCCCGTGTGAGGTTGATTGGAAATTACAAAATAAACATATTTTCTAATTTTACCTCTTGCATGGACTAAAGCTGCAGTGCTTATTATGCAGAATTGAGTTCAGCCTTTTGGCCTGGCCCTCCACAATATTTTCTGTTTCTCATGTGGCCCTATGGAAAAAATAATTGCCCACCCCTGTTTTAGGAGGTGAATATGCAAGGGTTTCTGTTGGTTAAAGCAGTCTGCCGGAGCTCAGGTTAGTAAAAAGTAAGTCGACAGTCCAGCAGAGACAGAGGAGCCCTCGCAGGCTGCTAAAGGGCAAAATACCGGCCTGCAGAGATTGGCAGCAAGATGGATACACAGGCTATTATAAAGGCAAAGGAGATAAAAGCAGCCAGGTTGAAAGACAAAAGTGCTCTGAAGTCGGAGGTACTGCTGCATGAAGGTGACTGGCAGGTCGTAGAAATAGCTGCACTGCTGTAATATTTAAAGAAGAAAATAAGATGTGTGAATAGCAACAACAGTAACTCTCACCGTATGAAATGGTTTTTTTTTCAAGAGGACAGGCTTGGGACTCAAGTAAGATGAGAAAGGTGAGAAAAGAGGAGAGCATTTTATCACTTGTAGCAACTTTTTTTTGTCACAAACAACATTGCATGCTCAAAGTTAAGGAACTTAATAGAATCCAACATTTAACGGAAATGTGTTTGGGCTGTAAATATTTCACTATATAGAGATGTCAATACTGGCATCGCAATCGAAACACTCCGCCAAATGTAGGAAAAGATCTCAAGGACACAACTGGTGTATCCTTTAGTGTTCACACACTGCCAAGAATACTTAGAATTTCACCTGTCAGCAGTAAATATACTGTATAATCTGCACCAGTGGGAAAAAAATGGAAGATGTACATAATAGAAGCCAGGTTTGAACTCTGTGTTTGTGCCTGTTAGCTTAGCAACCAGTATAAACCAATCACTAATGTAGACTTTTAGGTTCATTTACAGTTGTTTAAGACAAAAATGAAGTTGGACATATGAATAGTGGATATTGTAGAATTATCTTATCGCATTATTTGCACTTGTGTTGATGGACAAACTGCTTTAGCTCCAGTTCTAAGCCATCCTCGTGGCTCTAATGAAAATGGAAATGTTGAAATATCTCAGCTGTTGGATGAATTGTCATGAAATGCGTCATGTGTGGCAACCGTAAGATTTGATGTTACGGCAAACAGCAGAAATATGCAACCACCTACTCTGCCAGGTAAAGTTGATGTATCATAAATCTACCAGAGCTTATGCACAGTCATTTGAGAATGAAGCACCGAGCACACAGCCGAGCAACAGATCAACGATCAGCGTCTAAGTGAATATTGAACGGTGTTGTTGGCCATCCCTACGAAGACGCTCGAGGTAGAAGCTCGTGATGACGCTATCGTGAATCTTCTGTAGCTCGTCTAAATTTGGGTGGTCCCTGAAATTGGACTCTCCAGCTGCTGCATCTCTGTCACTAATTTGCATGCTACTCACCTCCTAACCTTCATACAGCTTCGGTTTTCTATCACAACAGACAGCGGTTCAAACTTGGAAGAAGATTGAGCACGAGTAGGAAACAGACAGGAACGAGAGAAACAACAACCACAAAAAGACAGAAGCGGGAGACGGAGAGGGGGGACGGCTGAAGAGAGGAGACATACGGACGGACACAGTCCAACAGATGGAGAGCTATGGGGATATTTGGAGGATACATGAGGCAGTTATCAGCCTATTTGGTTTCTTCTACAGGAGCGCCCAAGTGTCACTAATGGCAAAGTAGGGGCTGGTAAACACATTTGTGTGACAGCACGACACTGCTGAAAAACAAATCAAACTCTCTTCTCGCATTTCACACCCTCTCAACCCTTTTCTCTCTATCTCCTTCAATTACTCATCTCTTACTCGTGTTTCCTGTCTCTCTATTCTCGCAGTCTGTCTTCGTCTGGTCATCTCTCTCTCTGCTAAACCCTCTATTTCACGTCTGTCCTGCTGCTGCTTTCCCCTCATCCATTCTCTGGCTTCACCTCCTCCTCCTCTCTCTCTCTCTCTCTCCCTCTCTCTTTCTCCTTTCCGCTGTGTACATCCAGAGCTGAAAAACAGGGCCATATGTGTGGGGACAGCTAGCAGAATTGCACTCCTGATGTTCCTGTTGAGGCATTTAAGCGTCTCTCTGCAGGCCGCGCCCACTTCAGCCCTGCCCAGGACATGTGGACAGGTGGCAAGCGCCGTAGCGCCGAACAACACGGTGGCTGCTTTCTGGCTGGGTGTACTGTGATGAGACTGGGAGCGCAATGAAGCTTCTGGGTCCTTGTGTAGACTCGCTACTGCGTGTACAATAGCTGTCTGAGCTGCTGGAGCGGAACAGGATGGGAAGTGTGTATGGCCTTCTTGCAAGAGAACAGATGAGAATAATCTGGAAATCAGAGCAGAAAAGTGAGAATCTCTTGAAGGTCGACTAACCTGGCATGCGTGCTGATTGTTGATTCATACAAATATGGATGTAAGTGGAAAAAGACAGGGATAAAATACTCATAAAAGGCTCTAACTTTTGTCTTTTTGCGTCCCCCAAATGAGACTTAAAATGGCTTCAAAGTAGAATTTTGGCATCAAACGAGAGCATGAAAGCCTGTGTTTCCCTGCCCGGAGACCTCCTCTCTTTTTCTCACAGCCTTAACTTCAATTAACATCATTTTTAAACACACAGCTTACCTCCTCCTGACCTTCACTTTGGGAGAGCTTTACGCACATGCGTGTATCTGTCACTTCTTTTCACACTCACTGCCTGTTGTCCTTCAACTTATCGATCCCAGAGTTACATTTTCTTCCATTTATTTTTTTTTTCCTTCAAAGGGGTCAGAGCACAAAAGGCTAATCTGTTTGACACTCTAAATAAAGCACCGGCGATGTTTCCCCTGACTGACGCAGAGTTAGAGGTATTAGAGAATTGACATTGCTTTCAAGGTATTTTAGGGGAGTTTTAAAGTACTGATGTTTGTTTCCATCAGGCCTGTGCTGCAGGCTGTGTTTGCGTAAACTGTGGCAGTAAATACAAGGAGTTTGACGATGCCCTCAGAGAATAAAATATAAATATATACAGTATGTATATTACGTTCATCCCAATGATGAAATTTGTTTTACCCTATCACTGAAGATGATGCTCTGTTTTCTACTTTTTAACATTATTCAATAATCTTGCAAATATTAAGTCAGTGTGTTTGTCTGAAACTCAAAATAATGAATTTTCACTTCATACAATATTTATATCATTCATGTAGTCATGATCTGCAATATATTACATTTGTGAAACCCTCACAAAACTGACATGAAGATTTTATTCATATTGGTGCAGTAAAAATGACCTTTCTGTCATTTCAAGGTACTTACTGTGGTATTTGTAGTATTTTAGTAGTAATAATGTTTTAACAATAGCAGATTGATAACTGGCCAAATAAGACAACTGCCATGTGTCCCAGTTGGGCTCCCACAAGTTCATTCAGTATCCGTTTTTTTTTTGTTTTTTTGTTTTTTTTTCATATTTATGGGAATGTGCTTCATTAGAGTACAAGATCAAATAAAGTGGGACCTGCATTATCTTGCATTTTAAGGCCTTGCTTAGTTGTTTGTGTGTTTTGTGTGTTGTGCTCACAAGCTGCATATTCCTGGATGACTCTGTTTGTAATCAGATGGTCCAGGTGCAGTATATGGTGTGTCTCTGGGTCTCTGTGTGCACTGTACTCAAAGGGAATTTGAAAGGGGAGACATACACACACTGCAGAGAGGAGAGGGGTGGGTCAAGTTGGGTTTCTTGGTTTGGTTAACTCACTTTAACTAAATTATTAAAGTCGTGAGTAGCAGTAGAGACACATGGTACACCAATTAATAAAGCATGACTGATTTTATGGGCTGATATTGGGCAATTACAGATAGATCACTATTGGCATATATGTTAGCTAATATGCATGGTTATGAAAACATTTTGTACAGGACAAAGTGCAGAAAAACATGCTTGGGGTACATTAGAAATTGTTCTACTTTTGTGTTTTTATTATTTATAGGTATTTAAAATGTATCAGTGCAATGAAGTCGGTTTGGACAATAAACTGTAAAATATCTTGCCATTACATAACTTTGTCGAAAGTTTCAAAAGGGTTTAAAAACCACATTTGAGGGATAGTTAAAATGTGTGTTTACTGTATATATAGTATAATATCAGTCAATATAAAAACACAAATCTAGTATCATTCAGGTTCTATCAATTCAGGTAAATTTAGAGTTTCATCATGGCTAAATAGAATGAACTACCATTTGGACTGTTATATTTGCCGCAATAGTAATCAACGAGAGTTTAATATTGGACTTTATTAAATGTTTACATCATCTTCATTTCAACCATCTGATAATTTCAGGAAACTTTAGGAATCAGGCCCAAAACTGTAAATTGAGGAACTAAAACTGCAGCAGGTGGCAGTGAACAGAAGGAAGAATTTAAAGTTGTTTCTCCGAATAACTTCCATATGATGTAGTGCTTAAGTGCCAGGTTTAACAGAGGATGTTACAAAAAAGCACACAAACAAGTTGTAAGCAAAGTTTCACAAGGCACGGCTGCATAATGAGCCACATGCTTAGCATCATATTAGAATGATATTATTCCATGGGAAATCAAGTTCCCAAACCACAACAGTGCTCCTGTATTACTTAACGTGTTAAAATACAGCTCAAGTGCTCAGCGGAGGCCTTGTTTTGACACTGCATTGCACTAATGCTGACAGTGTGACACAGCTGCTATTAGCTCTCCCTCCACTCTCACTTCCCTCTTTTCCGCGCTCATTCCCTCCTTCTCACATCACACCCTGCTTGCATTCTGTTATCAGGGAAGGTGTCAGAGGAATGTGCTTAACACTTACAGCGAGCCGTGTGTGTTTGTGTCCATATATGTGTGCGTGCCCATATTTAGCGAGGTGACACTTTGGATCGACCATGCGCTACTACAAGGGGCCGATGCCAGTGTGTGACGGGGTTGCATGGGTCACTAAGTCACTAACTACTGCTGCAGGAGAGCCAATAGGGGGTTGCTGATGTTTACAGGGGCCCTCAGTCACAATATACAAATGAGCTGACAGTGTGCAATGCGTACGTATGAGCCTGTGTGTGCACCAACCTCTTCCTGGACTTTAATTCTTGCGAGGAACATTAGTAACAGACCAGAACACACCCATCTGCCACTGCTCTGTCCTTCGATCTGCCTCCCATTCTTTTTTCTCTCCTTGTTTAATCATGTCCAAGCTCCTTGTTCTTCACTCGCTCTTTGTATCACTATCCAGTCAGTGGTTTCTGTTTTCTTTCGAGGTTTCTTTTCTCTCTCTTCCAAAAGGTTCTGACACCCCTTCCCCCCCCCCCCCCCCCCCCATTTCCTGCTCTCCTCATTCTGTCATTTGCACCACCTGTTCTTCTTGACGTCTTTCCACGTACTAGAACCCTTCCAGCATGCCACTGTTCGCCTCTATTGCTTGCAAGCATGCTTTGATACTTCCACTAACAAGTACATTTTAGAACTTGGATTATATGCAACCAAAACGCCACCGCTGCCGAGAGTTTCCTTTTGTTTCCATCTCCATCTTCCAGTCTAAACATCTGTCTTTTTCTTTCCCTCTCCCCCCTCACATTCACACGCTCCTGCCTTCGATGTGGGGAATAGTAAAACTGAAAACAATAAACGTTATCACAACAGCCACTGAATTCAGAGAGATAAGAAATTCATTAGGCGCCAGCTTGCTAATGACGTGCAAAGAGATGAAATTATGGCAAGGACAAAAAGGGTGTAGGAGACGGGGGGGTGGAGGAGGGGAAATGGAAAAGAATGTGCAGGAGAAAATGTTCCCCAGGATGGTACACCATAAAGCGCGCCAGCTCGATTGGCTCGTGACCTCTGTGAGTCAAAGAATAAAACTCGGCCTCACTCGTGTGACAACAGCTTGTCTCTTTTTCTCTGTTTCCCGGTTTGTATTACTTCCTGTTTCTCTCCCTCCCTGTCTGTCTGACATTAATACACAAACACGGAGCTGTGCTCGCGCTCACGTCCTCTTACTCAGTTTACTGCTCACATGCAACTCAAGGTCACTGTGAACGCGGGCTTCCATTCACCAATAATAGAAGTTCACGACCCTTTGCCTTGGTGCAACACGGGCTAAGAGACAGTGAAAAAGGATCGAGGTGGTTCATATTGAGGGCTATTATCCCCCCCGCTTTCTGTGCTGAGAACAGAAACACTACAGGTCCATCTGTGGCACATAAAAAACAGACAACCGTAATCCCAATGTCAGTACCTCGGCATGCTTAACATTCCCCCCAGAACACACACACACCCACATCCACCATCTGGTGCTCATCCTGCCCCATGTTATACCCCCCTCTGTCCTGTGCTGGATTACCCTCTCAGTATTTACATCTTGCAAATCCAGCCAGCGGCCTCTGATAGGGGCCATCTGTAATCTGAAGGTTATATTTGCAAGCGTGTGTGTGTGTGTGTGTGTGTGTGTGTGTGTGTGTGTGAGTTCTCCTGTGTGTATCGGCCTGTAATTTGTTCCCGCTCAGCACGGGGACAGTATCAGCGTCCGTGACATCTGTTCAACACAGGGCCTACACAGCAGAACTGAGCGCATCATCTGCACTCTGCAGCACAGGGATAATGCGATCTCTCCTACACACAAACATTTCATGAACTCACATATGTGCATGCAAGTAGAGAAACGCATGCTTATCCACATGAAACGGGTGTGTTTTTCAGGTGTCTCCTCCTTACCTTGCTCCTTTTTCTAATGCATTGTTGGAAGAGGGAACGACCTCTTTTTTCCTTTTATTGGGGGAGTTTTTCCTTTTTTTGAACTGAGGATAAAATCTACACAAAACAAAAGTAAATAGGTAAATAAAAGGATAATTTGTTTGTACATTGTATAGCCCTTTGAAGCACATTTGGGAAAAATTGTGATTTAGGGTTACATGAATAAAATAGATTTGCCTTGGGTGTTATTTTGGCACTATGTGGTTAATTATAATTATAATGACACATTGTACTCTCTTGAAATAAAGAAGATATTTAACACAAGAGACCCTGTCGGTTAAACGAAGGTCAAATAACCTGACAATTTTTAGCATTGATTTAGTCATTTGATAATTATTTTGTGTTATACTTTCATATGGGGGTTCTGAATTAGCAAAGACTGGTAGAAAGGGTAATAAAGTGATTTAACACTGCACAAGTTAGACTTGCAAAACACAATTTAATAAAATAATGAGTCACGCGTCATTAATCATGCTTCAAAACTGCTAAACCCGACATTTCTGAAATTGCAACATCTTTCATTGCAACCTTTTCGTGCGTTCAGGCAGCTCGGAATTAGGAAGGTTCCCATTTGGGAACGTCCCACTTCTGAGTTGATAGAGTTCACATGAGGACAATAAATAGGCAACACGGCCGCCCTCAAAAAATCTGCTGTACTTCTGCTCTCTGAATACAAAGAAGTGACAAACAACCTCATCATCATCCATACAAACCGAAGATTTTTTTTTTTTGCCATTTTTAACATAACGAAGCGAGCAAACTAGGCTGGGTAGGCCAACCAAGTCTGGCTATTTCACCACAAATTTCTCAGATGCTCATGATCCCACCATTTCTGCCAGTAAAAGGCCCCCTCACCGTTTACAAGTCAAATGATATCAACATCAGTGCATTATGGAGAGCCTACAATTCCCATAACAGAACTTGGCAGCATCATCTATTAGACCCAATCCGCTTGGTACATTTTTTCCTGTAAAGGATCAAGTTAAGATGACTAATGAAAGCTGTAGAATACATTACAGACTATCCTAAAGTGTAGAATTAGTGCATTATAAAATGCATAAACGTTCCTATTTGTCTGTTGTGAAATGATTCTTATTATTATAATACAAGTGTATCTTTCCACATATCACAGGCCATGCAGTTGTGTTCATCTGTGTGCGGTCAGCCGCAATAAAATCATCTCCATTCCACTCGGAGTGACGCCACAGCAGGCAATGGAAAGGCTTTGAGGCTTAATATTGAAGTCTGACTGTCCGCCTTTTCTAGCCAATGATGACTACAACCCAAGTGAGATGCACGCAGAGCAGAAGAACAAAAAGACTGAAATGAATTTGCAGCTCACCCGTTGGGAGAAACGGATGTGTTGAAGATGAAGTGATGATCATCTCTGTTTTCTGCTAAAATGAAATATGATGGCGAGGGAGCTCAGTGCCATTTCCTGCCTGGCACAGGAAGCGCCCATCTGGAGTTGAGTGTTGTCTGTACTCTGTTGTTGTGTTGCGTGTTGTTGTAATAGCTCTTGTCACCGCTGTTGCTCTTCTCGGTCCTGTTATCATTTCTGAGGCACTACAGAGGTCGGCCGACACAGACTGGAAGAAAGAAATCACGTTCATAATTCAAGATGCTAGGAGGAGGGGATTGGTAAATGGACAACAAAGTAAGGAGTTAATCATTTGATTTGGGAGGGCGAGTCTGGAGGAGGAAGAGCAGTGAGACGCATGCTGGCAGCTGCCCATACGACTGTCACATCCCACCACCCGCCAGAAAAGCAGAAGGAAGCCACTCGTCATCACTGTGACAACCAACGCGTGACGAGAGGAGGGAGGAAACTTATCCATCAAAAAATGATGCAGGGATGAGTGCGCTCCTTCGGCTCTCTGCTCTCTCTCTCACACACACACACACACACACACACACACACACACACACACACACACACACACAGAGTATTTTCATGTTTCATTTAGGTCATCAAGAATAACTGTCTCAGAGAGGAAATCTCTGATTGGGTCTCACGCTTATTCCACTCAACAACATAACAATGTATTTTCCTCATAATGAAGTGACTGTAAACCCCCCATGGGGTAACAACACAAAGACAAACTGAACGCACAAGAGGAGGGGAGCAGCAATTCAAGTGTGAACTTAAAACACCCCAGAGCCAGACTGTCAGAAAAACACTGAAGGCAAGTACACAAATTCATCTGTAGGAAATGAACCTACAAACCTGAAAAATATATATACACTTTTTTAACCTATGAAGCTGACTTATTAAAACTCACTGTCCAATTTTGAAAATGAATCCACAGTGCTTGCTGTTTGGTAGGAAAATCTACTTCATATTTTTGCTGTAAACTGATCATTTCCAGTCTTACCCACCACTGGAAAACCTGCCTAATGGATTTCTCATTATAAAGCCAGAACACACACAAAAGCCTAAAAGGAAGGCTACTGTGCATTGCTGTGGCTTCCAAGAATATAAAAACAAGGAGAGGAAACTCTGAGCACACAGCACCATCCAGTGGTTGATTATGTGCTCACGGAGAAGAACCACAGACTATAAAGCCTGCTCAGGAAAACTGAAGAACCAGCTCGTATCTATGACCTGCTGCTCACTAAAAGAGTACTTATCATCTGTTTTTAATTAATAGTTCCTCCATGAAACCTGTTCCACATACTGAAACTGAAAAAATGTAACCTCTCTTTTGGACATATGCTCTTTGCAAGGACAAACTGATCATTAATCTATCACAGATCTTTATTTCTGTTTGTTCATTTAGTTTATTTTGCCAGTGAAAATGTACATAGTTGCTATATTTTCTCTTTACAGATTCACAGATATTAAAAATGGGGATCTAACACACTTTTTGAAGAAATATAGTTTTATGTGTCTATACTTGATATATTTATTGAAGGAAAATAGTGAAACAACAACTGTTAGAGAGGTTTAGTTCTGAGAAGACTACTTCTTCACTCTCCCTTTTTATATTTTTCCCATTCTGTCCAAAGATTTCCACTTTTCACAAACCGACTTCCTCAACCTTTGGGTGGATGCTGCCCCCTGCAGATCAATAGGTCAATCTTCACAGAGGTAGTCGATCCATTAAGTATGTTATTTGGATTTGTCCAAGTAGGTAAAAGTAAACATCAACATCTGGGTCAATATTACACGTGTCCGTATGCACACACATACACAGCACAAAAACTTCACCCCATTATTTCACTGTCATTAAATGGCTGGAAGACCACGACGGTGTCTGTGGTAAGAACCAACAGGCATGACTGGAATCAGCAATGCAGGGAGAATAATAAATGAGTGATGAATAATAGAAGAATAATGAAGAATAATGACTCGGAGGTAAAACACACACACACACACACACACACACACACACACAGATATGCACACACACAAGGACAGATAATTATGCAGTATGCCCATTTATCTTTCTCTCAGTGAGACAGTGGTTCCTCTGTCCCCTGTGGTGTGCACAACTTCATTATGAGGAAGTCACAGATGGCCAAAGGGCAAGAGGAGAAACACATCGCACATTAGATCTTACACTGCAAAAGAAAAGGAAATGGTGATGTGAAAAGATTTTAGCAAGAAGTTACAGTTCCCCTTCTGACCAAAAACAACACCATAACTGAAAATAATTAACATCTGCTTTAAATGAAAATTCAACACATTCACTACACTGTCTCAATCACATATACTGTAACTGAATATAGGGAAATATAAACAACCAAACACATGCTGGTCTGTGCTGTCTGTATAGCAGCACAGCAAAGAAGAAACAATGTCTGAAACTTCAAACCCTGATTACAACTAAATCAAACTGACCTGCTATGTCTGGGAGAAGAATAAAGATTCATGCATTTATAGAAGAGATACAAAAACACAGGCTTATGTATTGTGTAACTAATGAATTAACTCGTGATGAGATAAATGTATTGATTGAGGGGGGGATCTCAAATTCCTGTGGCTCACTATTAAGCAATTAAGTTGACAGCTAACAGTTTGGTTCCCACTGCATGGAGGAGGATGTGTGACAGTGTAGGGGAGGCTTCGCTGTTGACACTTTTGGTGATCTAGTCAAAATTCACACTTAAGCGGCATGACTTCCATAACGTTCTGCAGCGACACGCCATCCCATCCCAAACTGTGTTTGATTGACAGCTTCCTCACTCTCCTGTTTACATTCGTTGAGTTGCATTCACATCACCTTTCACGATACAAAGTTGACCCACGTGACCACGGTACCGATGCAGCGTTGATCAGTGATTACATGAGAGCAATGCTACAATTTAAAACATTTAACATTCAGCTCTTTGGATATTTTTGTACCATAGAATTTAATAGCAGTTGTCAGTTTGTTTCAGTAACAGCTCCATGATGCAAGAAAAACCACTTCCTACATTTTTGGGGTATGACTGTTTGAGTTTTTCATTGCATGTACAAACCCTACGTCTATACCCCAACTGTCTGCAGCTGCACTCTATAGTCCTCTAAACAAAAATAGTCTTTCAGGAGATAGAGACAGGCAAAGAAATAATATTACAGATCACAAAATGGAATGAAATCAAGATGCCAAAACATTTTCAACGTGTAATATGAGGACTAAAACCTGTTTGTTCGCATTGCGGGGACACACTTCCAAGCAATCTTTAGAGATGCTTTTTGGTCATAGTTAGAACACCACACAACATATGGTAAAAAATGATGGTTGGGTTGGGCATATAATGCTCATGGTTAAGGTTTGGTTGATCTTCCACGAAATGTACAGAAATAGGTCAGAACAAGTGACAACAAGTGAACCCATACACAGATAAAATAAAATGTTTTCCATAATAAACCTGCAAGATGTTCCAGTAATTAGATGCTAGTGGGCCAAGCAAAAGTAGCCCATTCATGTTGTCATACTCAACACACCAGATAAAGCACTGCTGTAGCCAAACTCTACACATACACAGCAGCGATTGTTTACTTTTTCGGTTATGTTGCAGCATTTAACTTCTCCACCCCAACAGAAAACATGAAAGTAAAGAAGTGCAGAGCCTACTCACCGACGGATGTCACGCCTGTCAGATCAGGACTGTTGGCGAGGTTCACGGCAAAAGCATCCGTGATTTCCTCCCAGTAGTCGCTCGGTCAAACGTTCTCACCATCCTCGCTGTTGCTCTGCTCCTTTATGTATGGACGTGATATTTGTCCATTTTGGAGCCATGTTCCACTTGGTATTTAGTCACATTATCCAAGTTCACCATGTGACCACAACAGGCTTTTAAAAGATTTACTTTGATTATTTTTTTTTTTTTTTTTTTTTTTGTCAATAAAGATAATTACAATAAAAAAAACTATCTTGAAAATGATCAATTATACTTATACACACCATATTTTCCAGCTGTCAGAGAAAGTTATTACATTCCCCATTTTCTTTATACTTGTTCACTCCGCAACAGTCAAACAGTCAAAGCAAGCTAAGGGTTGGTGTGAAGCAGGCAGAGTAGCTTTTCTCTCTTCTAGAAGTTCCTCCATTTCATACCGCACATAACCTCAAAAAACTCTGATGTCAATGTAGTAACATTGAGCAGTTATTCAATTCATAAGTACACTGGAGGCACATTATTAACCATGCACAGACCTTCACTCATGGTGCAAAATAACTTCTTCCACAACAACATACAGTCAGCTTGTAGAAACACTTTTGAATTAGTGTGAAGAACAGTAACGATAATATCGATGTATCAGGTCAAATCTGTGGTGATTAAGGATACAATTCACTGAAGCTTATGTCTCTATAAACACTTTAACGCAGAGCATGCTGGGAAACTGCGCCCCCTAACCCAAATACTACAAAGTGTGCATGAAGTCTGTTACAGTTGTGTTAAATTTCTGTGCTTCATGCAGAACTGTATAGAATCCACTCTCTCCTTTTGACCCGCCCTGTCAGCCAGTGAGCGTTCGCCTCAGGTGAAAGTTCTGATGTCAAACTGTCCAACAGCAACAATCAGAGCTGTCATCACAGCCTGAGCCTGAAGGTGACCATTGTCGCAGATATGAGATGTTGGAAACCAAGTGTGTTGAGTGCCTGATAGACTTGCCTTCCGGCTCTGAATTAAATAAAATGTATTAAAAGTTTTTGGAGTCTGGTAAACTGTTTTTCCTGCAGGTCATAAATTGATTGACAGATTTTGAATGTTATAAATTGAAGGCTTTCATGGGTGAGATTGGGTTTATTTGTCATTCTCTGCTGATCTGTGCTTCTCCTTTTGAGATACTTTTTTTCTGTCAATTGTTTTAATGTCAGGCTACAGTGCACATGCTTGTTGACCTGTGTAAAAACTGGGGTATGGTATCAATTATTTCTTTACAGTCGTTTTGTTATTTATATGGAAAAAGGAACTTGAAACTTCCCTTCTTTCTGTTACCCAATCTTATACTTCCTCACGCCTAACCTGTGCCTAAAAACATTGATTCATTTTTGCACCTGTTGGCGTGGAGCAACACAGGTATTTTCTTTTTGTTCTTCTCAAACAACATGCTGTGTGGCATTATTCTCCTTTTCTTTTCGTGTGAAAGCACAGGTAAGGACCTTTCTATTAGTGGACGTGATAAAAGAATCCAGAATTTAGGTCTCAAATACATTATTGTGATTTTATTTGTACATCTTGTTGTTCTTTGCAGTTAAATCCCAGATGACACCGATCGTTTACAATACAACGGCTACAGAAGGTAAAAAAAAATAAAAATACATTGTTTTGGCTTCCCAATCGAAATAATTGGTTAAAAATATGACTAATGCAATGTTCTGAACTAAATGCTAATATGCTAATATCTATGCTTAAAGTAACAATGCACGCATGCTATTGTTTGATTGGTATGATTTTTATTTCGACTACAATTTTAGTTTATAATGTTGTAATTTCTAAATGTTCTAATTAGCACTAAACATAGTGCACAAGTGTTGCTGAGGCTCATGGGAATACCTAGCAACGCAGGTTTAGTCTTGAACAAAAGTTTTGGATAATAAAGAAGAAGTTTTGATGTGACAATTAAGCTAATGAAAAGTTAAGAGATCACCAAAATGATTCCACATCATCCTGTGGGGTGAGTGACAGTTTTGATCTACTGCCAGCGCTATGAAAAGCTAGAGGACCATCAAAGTATTTAGGAGTCATCAAAGATATTGCGCAAAATTTTATAGCAATAAAATCAATGTTGAGGCATTTCACTAAAAAAAACTAAAATGTCAACTTGATGGTGGTTAAATAGGACAGGAATCACCAAGGTTCGCTGAATTCATCCTCTTGGGTGTAACTGGTGGGTCGACAGACAAACAGAACATCGTTTCCATCATGTCACTTGTGTGGCTAAAAATGGTCTGTAAAAGTTGTATTTCTTCTCCCTCTTTCCTTCATCCATTCATCATCTTCCTCTGTTTGTTTCGATAAACCCTCCTCCACAAAGAGCTGTCTCCTCTGCAGCTGGAGGCCACACCAAACTACCCTGTTGCAGCAGGTCAAAGCGTCAGCCTGCACTGCAGCGCGCTCACCATGCCGGCATCCGTCACTTGGTCTTGGCAACGACTGAAAAATCAGACCTGGGAAGAAGTGGGCACTGGGAGGGAGCTGACCCTCACTGAGCCAGAGCAAAGTGGGTCGTACCGCTGCTCGGCTGAGGCATTGTTATCTCCGAAGCTAAAGAGCTCGAACCACAACGTCTTTATCATCTCAATGCGAGCAACAGGTTGGTCTGTTTTGACTTCCTTCATATCTGAATGAAAAACTGTACAACAACACCGTTGTCCAATATATTTCAATGTTGATGAATACCAATAGACTCATCATTCGTAAAGTCATGAATGATGAAGAGTAACATTTTGTTGTCAAGTGCTATTAATGCAATGCTTGTTCCACTTTCGAATGTTTATAGTATCATCAGGTCTTTACACCAGGTAACAATTTATAATAATTGAATGCAGACAATTGGTTAACATGCTTTGATCAAGTATTGTCAATTTTGGTGTCAGAAATCACATGACATACTTAGTAAGGAGACCAACGTATTAATAGGGGTCAAAGTGATGCTTAATTTTGGAGCCTGATACTAATATTAATGTTATATTTGAGAGTTGAAAAAAATAACAGTAAAAAAATTCTAAGGCTCTCTAAATTTGAGATAACAAACTGAAAAATGCGAAGCTAAAATCGTACAACATTTGAACATCCCGCAAATATCATGGGATAGAATCCCTTTTATTATCTGAACTGTTATTTACTTGTATTTCTGTGCTGTTTCCGCAACATACAATAGTGGGAGAGAATTTAGGAATTGCTGCCTTCGTCCTTTCTCTTCTGGCCTTGATAATCAGCCTCACTGTTCTTGGGCTGGGCTGGCAAAGACTTGGTGACAGACTGACTGCCTCCGACACTACAGTTAAAGGTAAGGAGCACCTTGAAGCACTTTGCTCAAATTATTGTTCGTGGATCATTTCATTCTGCTTTTTTTTTTTTGTGGTTTTCCAGGACCTGAAATGCAATCAAAGTAAGTCTTAACAGAAGAATCATACACTCTTAATTTGTACATTTATATTGGTGTTTGAACTTTGTTCTCATGCCCTAAGCCATCTGTGTCATACAGCTGTATTTATTGAAAGACTGATCCCATTTTTCTGCAAACCAGGGGAGATTTGCCACAGACTGACGATGACGGAGATGTGTACATTAATTACACAAGCACTAACCAAGCCTACACTGATCTGGATCCCACCAATGTGACTGGGGACAATATGTACTCAGATCTGTCATGAATGATTATCTGAGTGAAGGTTGAGACATGTAATAAAAAGAGGAAGATTGACAAAAGGAGTTGCAGACTTCAGCTTGGTTTTATTTGTATGACTATTAGGTTTATGTGGTAGATGCGGTTTGCTGTATGCAGTTTGTCATGGTGTGGATTTCCTGAAAGTATGTGTTTGGTTACATTTGATATATTTTTACACAGGTCATGCATTATATTCTGAATGTGGTATAAACCCATAGCTGTTATAGGTAGATGAAAATGTTCCCACATTCCTTTTGTGAATAGATGAGTCGATGTACCCTGTTGTGCTCCTCCGTGATGTCAGAAACTGATTTATAATTTATTTTAATCATTACATAGCATATTAAACACATAAAAAATATGCTTTATTAACAAAATAGGCAATATGTAGTATAACAAACAAAGCTCCTTTGCCTTTTGGAAGATCAAAATGGCACAAACCTTTGAGTGCTATAAAAATAACAAAGTTGTTCCACTCAATAAAAATAAGCATCATTCATCTCTTTCGAAACAACAAACAAGTAAATAAAAAATACAGTGTAATTCATATACATCAAAAAGCTGAAAAAACAATAAGCACTGGCTTTCTTTGTTCCTGTGAATCATAGGATTTTTACCACGGGACGTAGGTGCAATGTCACAATACCGGATGCCAGAGGGGAAACATAGCTCAAGCATTATTACTTCTGTTCCCTGGTGGGACAATACTGGATATAACTTGCCCAGGCAAAGCTCCAAAAAAAAGTAACTTCTCTGAGGGGAGACACAAATCTCATTATACTGTATTTTATTGATTTAATATCATGTGAAGTTGAAGTGTATAGAGCATTGTATCCAAAACAAAGTGGCTGTAGGCTTTAAATAAATATCTATTACTCTTGGTTTTCTTCTGCTGTTAGCGCGTTACTATGTGCCTAACAACAGCTGTGAGAGGATTTAAATAATGTGTCTACATCCGTTAACCTCATCCTTCTGTAAAATTTTCAGTCATGTGTTTTTTTTCTATGTGGTTGTGGTTGCAGAACTTCTGTTTTACAACTTGTGCTTGACACAGAAAGAGCAGAAATACTGCAGCAATTCAGACCACAGCTCCGACAAATTCAATGTCAGGACAACCACGTCAAATTGCCTGAAAGAAGGCTCAAAAGATTTGAAGTCACCAACATTATACACTTAAAAGCGCTTCCAGAGGTACAAAACACTGTTATGTCATTTTTAACAGCATGTTAAAATATCTACATTTTTATACATACAGTATATTATAAATTGTTGAGTCAATTCTCATTGGGCTGTGGGTGCTCGCTGTGGAGTCTCTGGCTCTGATTCCTGCTGTCCAGCTCTGAGGTGACCGTCTGTGAGCATCCCTCTCCTTTCCCTAACTTTTTCAAATGAGCCATGATGAACCTTCGAAACTTCCTTGTAGCAAAATAATAAACTACAGGATCCAAAACGCAGTTGAGTCCCATAAGAACCAAAGTGATCTGATGCATGTCGTTGAGCGCCTGCAGAGTGTTCTGGTCCCAGTCCACGTGGCCCCAGCCGTCTCTGATCTGCAGCACCGCCAGAACCCAGAGGCCCTGAACGACGTGGTGGGGCAGGAAACACAGAACAAAAACCCCCACCACTGCCCACAGCATCTGCAGAGCTCTCCGTTTCACCCCCGTGGGCCTTTTAGATGCAAAGAACATCTTCCTGGTGGACTTTCTAGATATAATCGTTGCAGACCGTAATTCTGACTGGGGAGGCTTTTGAGAAAGTAAGGCTCGCGCGATAAGGAAATTACACACCACGACGAGGAAAAAGACAATAAAGAACATTCCAATTATTAAAAAATGTGTGGCAGCCACTTTTCTCTTCTGACCATCATTTACATTCTCGTACCCCTCAAAACAGCGAATGACGCTGTCGGAGTCTGTGTGGATTGCTGGAGACACCAGTTGTGGAATAGCAATGGAGATGGTGCAGACCCAGATGACAACACACACGATGATACCACGACAACTGCGGTCTGAGGAGGCCGCGTCCAGAGGCCTCGTCACCGCCCAATATCGGTTGACACTGATGGCTGCGAGGAAGAGGATGGTGCCATAGGTGTTGATGAAAAAAAACGAACCCGTCACCCGGCACATGAAATCTCCATAGATCCAGTGGCCCCGACGACTGTAATAGTCAATCCAAAAGGGAAGGACAGACACAAAGAGGAGATCAGCGATGGTCAAGTTAGCCATGTAGATGCGGATTTCTCCCATGGCCCTGGCTTCACGGAGGCAGCGCAGGACGAACAGGACGTAGAGGTTAGCAAAGACGCCCAGGATGAACATGATGCTGTAGACAACTGGGAAGAGCATGTAACGAAACTCGGAGTCCATGAAGGTTGAGTTATCGCTGGGTGTAGAGTTCACACCAGGCGTCCCCGTCACTCCAACTTGTTCCGTGGTTGCCAAAACGTTGTTCTGTGAAAAAACATGTTCTCATCAGCATAATTTGTCACCACAACATAAAACATTGTAATTCTGACTTAAAGCTGAATGAATCAAGAGTTTTAAAGATGACGTGTGTTAGAAATATACCTGTATGTGCCATTTGTAAGTTCTGTCTGAAGGTGTTTCGATCAGGAAGAGGGTCACACAGGGTCAAACTTTGGTTTTGTCATGATTTTTTTTTTTTTTTTTTTTTTTATTGTGATGGTAGGGAGGTAAAGTAAAACAATACTTATAACAATAGAATAATGTCAATAAACTAATAGAGTTGAAAGAAATGCTCATCCCTCTTTGAGAATGTTATCTTCCCTGTATTATTTCTATAATGTGTAATGTTTACCGTAACAGAGGTGGACACAGTGTCATATGTTTAGTCCTTTCTTTCTCCCTTTGAATCATTCAGTATCTATCCTATATATAACTTCATTTTCTCATCTGTTTTGTTCCCTCTTTTATATCCCTTCCCTCCATCCATTAGTTTAATCAATCAATTAAATTGGCTGGTAAGAGTGCTTTAATTTTTTTTTATTGCTTATCACTATTTGCTTCAGCATATTTTCTGAAACACTTCTCAACACATTAAGAGCAAATAGCTCTCCCTCTGACAAAGCACATTACATAAAGTATATTTTTCAAATCTTCTGCTCTTCTGGTCCATGTTTATATCATATTTCATCTTTTTTTCCTACTACCAGATTCCTGAGATTCGTGAAACATTTACGTTTCAATACATTGGGTGAAAGGACACAAATGTTGATTTAAAATGTTTAGACTGATCCAATGACACATCTCTGTCTTAATTGTACCTGGAAGACTATGCACCATCAAACCCAGACAGAGACATTGAGGTGGAATTTGAGACTATTAAAGGTTTACCCCTGACACAAAAATGGTAAAGAGCTGAGAGGATTTACTGGAGCCAATGAGGATCTCCTGATATCATTGTCTCCAACGTGACTTGAACTAACTCCGAAAAGACTGAAAGCAAAGTGAGCAATGTCTCATTATCAAAACAGAAAGTCAGACAAAAGAACCAGCGAGAAAAGAATCACATGATCTTTTAGACTTTAACCTGCTATAAATGGACTACCATTAAGCAACATGTGCGCAATCAAAATGTGTGAAGATTTTAGAGGAGAATTGTTCTGCAGTTACAGTCAGGGGTGAAATTAGACGATATTCACCATGTTTCTTCCTCTGTTTGGGTACGAAAGAGAGCTGATTTTGCAGAAATGCTCAGATCTTCCAGAGAAACGGCAAACTGTGAAAACAAAGACATGTTGAAGCCTGTTGAGTGAAATCTGAGAGAAGAAGGAAAACCCAGATAGCTTGCGATAAAGTAAATTAAAGATGACATTTATAGTCTAACCCCGACTGTAACACAAAAATTCTTGAAACCTGGTAAAAGCTGTGATGAGCTATTGATGATTAGAATTGGGAGTAAACAGTCGTAACATATAAATATGAGCAAACTTAATTTCATAATAACATCGAATAAAGAAATAACGTGTCCAGCATCTGGCTTTTTTTCTTTTTTTTAAATAGATTTTTGATTAGTTTGTATCTTATACAGCTACATCAGCTTCGCACCTTAAATACTGGCTTTATCTAATCTACCTTAAAATTGTCATTTTTCTATTAAAACGATAATAAAGGCGTGGGTGTCAACTTACCGGAGTGTTTCTTCGACTCCAAAGTGATCCAGGGTGTACACACTAAATGCCTCCGCAGCTTAAGTTCAATAGAGGTGTGGTTAGTCTGTCAAACCTGGTGCTTGTGTGCGTGATAGAGAGATAGGGAGGAGGGGAGGGGGGGGGGGGTGAGTTAGTTGGTGTGGGAGTGCTTCACAGTTCAAGATGCAAGCGACGAGAACTTCGTAGGAAATCCCCCCCCGCATGGCGCAAGATGCAGATTCACCTCCATATTTTCTCAGTTCCTGTTCTTCGAGACGAAGAGACGCCCACTTTTAGGCAATCTTGGAATGATGTAACAGGTTTGTATTTTCCTGAAGTTGATGTGTTGCTTTGAGGAAATGGAGACAACAGTAAACAGACAACTTCTTGTTTTTATCTTCTTTTTTTTTTTCTTTTTTTTGGGGGGGGGAGAATATAACTTTTACAGATGTAATAGATTCGTAGGTAAATCAAGGAAAACACGCATTTTATTCAAACTTCACACAATTTTGAGGATAACAGCTATTTTAAATCATCGTCCCTATGTGTCTGGGATATGAGGAAAAAAAACAAACAACCACAAATGCCTCTTTAAACTTAAGGACACTTAAAAGACGAGACAATTTTTTTTGTTTTTTTTGTTCACAACACCGCCTTTATTTTGCCCCCAAATGAAAGCCAAAATCCCTTCCACTTTCTGAGCATTTGCTTTGTTTTCTTTCGAAGTGACACGGAAGACGACGTCTCTAATCAATTCACAGGCTGTCAGTCAATCTAATTAAAGAAGTTTCTGTCTCGTCAAGTGAGTCACGATTGGAGCTATTAGTGGCAACGATGAGAGTTTATCAGCCGGTATATAAATACAGATTTGATTGACGTCATACCTTTATCGCTCCTTTCCGTCGCCCAGATGTGCAGACACGTTTTGCTGGGCAGTGGCATTTTTTTTATTTTTTTTTTTATTTTTATTTTTCTTTACAGTGCACCTCTGCATCAAATGTACCGTCGCACTTGCCTCCGCCTGATGTTGGCACGCTGTGGTAAAATGTTAAATGGTCAGCACTTGTATCTCCTTAAATTATACTTAATGTTGTGAAATGTGTACATCACTCTTCCCTCTGTGTCAGCAGATGGGCGAGTGTTGCATGGAGCAAACCTAAAATAACACATTTCCAAACGAGAGACTGAACCTGTGACTGCCGGGTCTTTTACCAGGTGTTCCAAATCGTACTGATTCGCTCCGCCTACCAGAGAAACCTGCGAGGCGACAACAGAAATACGCGGCAGGCTCTGCCAATGCGGGAAAGGCCGTAAACTGAAACGTGACTGGGGTGGCGGAGGCGCGCAGCGTAAAGCGGTAGTTCTGGTTTCACAGTTCAGAAGAGACCTCGGTCCATTTTCAAACCAATTTCCACAAACATGATCCAGATAAGTCTTCAGTGTATGTTGTACTGTCAAGAGGACTACGCTGCTCCCTAACTTGTGGGCCCATTGGGCAGCTGAGGCAAGTCGGCAGTAATGCCCTCTGACCACACGGTGGCGGTAGAGACTAATAAAAAAAGGAGCACGGTATTCCTTTGTTTCAACCGGTAGGGGGGGGGAGGCTCTATACGTCTCTGTGTGAACTCTATGAAACCTATTCTTTGCCTGTAGTTCAAAGCTGCACCAACCAACCAACCGCCCCCCCCCCCCCCCCACACACACACACACACCAACCACCCCCCCCCCACACTTCCCCCTGTGGTAAATGTTTAATTCCAGCTCCAATGTATGAGCACACAAAACAACACGTCCTCCTCTCCCTGGTGCCACAGTATAATTCCTAGATTAAGGTTAACGAGCCTCCCCAACCTTATTGCTGTTATTATGGCTTGGCAGCGGAACAAGACAGCAGAGCTTTTTGGTGGTTGTGCCCCGCATGACTGCCAGACGTGCTGTGCCATTGCCGGGTATACTGTAAAAAAATAAAAAATAAAAAATCTTTTCACATGCAACTTGTTGCTCATGGTTTGGGTGTGGATTCAAAAGATTCCACTGTAAGTCACAGAGATTTGTCTCGGTCATGAAATGGAGAGCAGCTTATGGGAGATGTGGTTTGGTTCAGCGTAAGGTACTGGAAACATGTTGTTTTTGAACACGTGTGTTGGTCGTCTCGGGCCCTTTCTGTGTGGAGTTTGTATGTTGTCTGTGTGGGTTTCAACAGGGGGGCCCTGGTTTCCTCCCACAGTCTACAGACAGCAAAGTTTAATGGCAAGCCATTAGTATGAATGTGTGTTAATGGCTGTGTGACTTATTTGTTAGCCCTCTTAATGACTGGGAACCTTGAAACTGCAGTTGGAATTGACTTGGAAAACTCCACTCACAACATTCTGCTCTCAGGGCCACTTTGAATCTGAAAATAAATCAAATTAAGTTTTGTGACTTGAGGTTGTGCGACTTGAAATTAGTTAAATAAATGTTGAGTATTAGAAACTTGGAAAACTAACAGTGGAAACTCGTCTCTTAGGTAAGAGGAAATGTTTTATATTTTGGAAAATATGCTTATTTGCAGTTTTTGGATGGTACAATTGATACCTAACGATTGATACCTATACTCTAATTTTCCCATGATAAATATGAGTCTATGACTGGAAACAGCTAACCTAGTGGATTTTGTTACTTCTGGGAGTAACCAGGCCAGCTGTTTGGCTTGGTGCTATGCTAAACTAACCATCTGCTGGATGTAGAGGTACAGATCTGTGCAGACGTGAGTGGTATCAGTCTTCAAGCTAAATCACGTGAGTGGTATCAGTCTTCAAGCTAAATCACGTTTGTTTCCTGATGAAACTAGAATTACAGCCTAGAGGTTGTAAACTCTGCCAACAAGTCGAGCTGCGGTTTATATTCATGCCTGTACAGACAATATATGTCCTTATATCCTTATATGTTTAAGAAAGGATAAAAAGATATAATACATGCTTGGCCAATAAAGCTGATTATAAGTTGCCGCCACGGCATTTAAATGCGACCAAAATTGACGCAGAGATTCTTTGGATAGTAGATATCCATGTTTTCAAGGGGGTCTGCAGCGATATTAAATATCTTCCTGTAATGTGTAGTGTTATGCAAAACTTTTGCAATTTCTCCAAACGTTTCAACTTCACTAAAAGTTGAATCACCATCAACAGGCCAAGGTGCGTGCGAGGGCCCGCGTATCACTGCTTGCAGTTTTAATTATGTTATTGAACTTGAAGCTATATTGACATTTTCACAACTTGTGAGAACACTTGGTACAGTTAAATTAACTTATATTTTTAAGGAAGCAGGGAAACTATGTTTTAAAGTTGATCCAGCTTCAGAAGTTTTACAATAGAATGTTAAATAATGGTTGAGATTCTAATATAGACATCCTGTGTTGCACTGGAAAAAGTGATACTGTTCTGTGTACTGTTGACTTTACACCTTCCCCTGGCTCTTGCCTGCAGGCCTTGGTTCCTTTTCTCAAACACAGTCCTCTGCACTGCCTCCAACAGCCCAGACAAAAAAGAGAAAATAATCAGATACAGATTCACGCAGGTGATCGATGATGTTCTGCACTGCTGCACCGTCAGTCCAAGGAATCCTTCCTCTGGAGGAGTGGCTGTACTTTCAATCCAGGTGTACAGAGACAAAAAGAAGGAATGCTGCCAGCAGCCAGCGCAACAGCTATCTTTTTTTAATAGGATAGTTACTTTTGCCTGGAAGAGCTTTATAGTCAGAAGTCATGCAGGGACGCAGGAAGGGAGGGAGCTGCCTGTGTGGAGCTCCTCTTGTCCCATTAACACCTTTTCACAGTTGCTCCTTCACCTCAGCTTGACCTTGAGTCACTCTACCTCTGGCAGACATGAAACACCCAAGTAGGATATTTCACACTGGAAGGCTCTATACTCAGGCCACTTCAGCAGGAGTGAGAGAAAATACGAGGTTGAGAATTGATAAATAGCTGCATGTCCTGCATGGCGGAGGGGTCTTGGTAGACTCCAGAGTGTGTAGGTCTCTCTCAGGCAGATTTACTGCATGCCAGAGGCTGAGGATTGAGGAATGTCCCCCTGCAGTGAGAAAGAGAGGGCCATGGGAGGGTGAGCGAGACAGGCTGAGGCATCTGTACTTCAAGATGATATAGGACCTGACAGTAAGACAGGACTTCTTTTTTTTTTTTTATACTTATCAAAGGATTTGGAGCTCTCGCTCTCTCTCATGGGACATTGTGTGTATTTTCAAATTAAAACATAACAACCTCAAATATCAGAAGAACTAAGAGCCGTTTGAAGTCAGGTTGAACTGGAAAAGACTGTCTAAGCAACTGAGATCCACATGACAAAATCAAACAAGGGTGGCTGTCTTTAAATATCATCCCATCGAACATAGCGTGTGCTTGACTGCACTGGATAAGCGCATGTCAAGCTGCCCCACATTTTGATCCATCAGGGTTACATCTGTTTAAATACTGGCCATAACCCACTCTAAGAGGACAGTGAATTAAGCACATTAATCCTCATCCTCGTTGTAAAAAGGACAGAAAGCAGGAAAGCACCAGCATAAGCCATATTGTGACATACAATCCTCCCACTTTGGTCTCATTTTTAGTTCTTGCACGCTCATTTTGTAGTCAAAGGAATGCTGTCAGGTGACTGCTGACCCAAGCCTCGCACTCTGTACTATTGGCCGCTTGTAATTTTGGTGATCCACGCAGGATTATTAGAGATTATCTGCTGGTGCAGCCACTGCAAGTCACTCCGGATAAGATAAAATACCTAAAATGTGAAATTCAAATAGCAAAACCATGCAGACCTCCGCTTGAAAGACAATCTTTTAAAATAATTTCGTTGTGATTTGCGAGGTTCATCTTTAACTTCTTACGGGAACATACAAATTCATGTTTCTGGCTGGTGAAGGATGTTTGTGATTAGGAAGGATGTTGGCCAGAAACCTGCTCTTCCTGAATCAGCTTGTCTGTGTGTGCTACAGTATGCAGCGAGGGGGATTGCATTTCCCTGAAACCCGGTCCTCGTGCATCAGATTGCAGTCTGTGTAACGCATTCGCATTTATGTCATTTGATGTATTAAGGCAAATTCCCAAAATGACAGAAACTTGTCTGTGCATGAGTCAAACCTCTCAAGATGGATGAAACACGACCAACACGCATCCTTATAAAAAAGAGGCATTTTCCATGCCTGTCTTTACTTACATGTCATCTCACTGTTTCTATTGCCCTGATGGATGTTTTAATGCTTTGCTTCTTTTTTAGATGAAGAGTTGTTTTAATGTGTAAAGCAGACCGGTAGCTCTGGAAAGTGAGGAATAAGCAGGAATAAGGAATTTTGCAGCTTTCTTTCTAACACTGTGCCTTTGTATTTTAAGAAACATGCAAGAAAAAAAAAAAAGCCACAACGTTTATCCAAAAAAATGTGTAGGCACTTATGAATATTCACATACACCTGTGCTTGGCTTCCCCGCTGTGGCATCCAGGTGTCTGGGCATGCCTGGCCAGGCCTGGCCATGCCTTTGGCTCGCAGCAGCTTCTGAAGGGGTTTAATTTCTCTCTGATTACTTGGTATCTTTGGTATCTTTCCCCACCTGGAGAGACTGACAACATTAGTTTTGCCTCGCTTAGCCCATAAAATCAAGTGATGTGACTGGAATGGTATGGCCGTTTGAGAGAGAGGTGTGTTTCAGGAGCGAGAAACAAAGGCTTCGCTGGGGCAATCTACCCGAGGGACTCGTCACATAGTCAAGGTCACTCATGAACGTCCATTAATTGTATTTTTTTGGCCACTCCCCAAACACAGCGACCAACAATGTGCAGCTGGTGTTACTTTTGAATGGCAACCAGGCAGCGCAGATTTGACTTTTGATAATGCAACAGTCTTAAAATGACGACAGTGTTGATGTTCTCTTGTGCTGCCAAATAAAGTAGCGTTTCGCAAGAATGAATCCAAACTGTTCAAGAGATACAAAAACAAGCCCTTCACTGTGTGTGTGTGTGTGTGTGTGTGTGTGTGTGTGTGTGAGAGAGAGAGTGTATCATTGTGTTTGTCTGCATGGACCTCACCTGGTTGACTGGCTGCCTATCACGTACATGTATTAGGAGGTATTTTATCATCTCACTGAAATAATTTCCCCTGTTACGCAACTAAAGGACAATGAACACCCAATGAAGAATTTACTGCCCCGCCATAATCATGCTGCAATAACAGAGTTAACAATACACCTCTGTTCAAGTTAATATGCTGAATTACTGCAGTGATCTTCAAGTAAGCACACCCTATGGCTATTGGTTCAAACTGAGGAGTTACACACGCAGGTGCAGAGATAGTGTAGTTGTTCTGTAATTTATGGTCGCACTGCGTGATGGCACAAATGGTGGACGGTTTGAGCTGCTGAACGACCCAGAGACTCTCCAACGTTATCCGCCGTCACAGAGCAGAAGACTGGGAACAGAAGGTAATGGGAGTGATTGTAGTGTCACTATAGTCGGAGGGTTTCTGAGGAAAACTAGGGATATATCAAATGTTCTAGAGGGAATCAATGCATTTTTACAGAAAATACAAAACAAATATGAAACAAAACAAACAAACAAAAAAAAAAATCATTATTGTAACATTTAATTCAGATGGCAAAAGTAACATTACAACTAGACTAGACTTCAAATATGTCACACAGGTCTGGCTTTAAATAAACATGTCAATGTTATCTCACTTGACATACTTTCTTACTTTATTTCACTAGAGGACTTTTTTTCATGAGGTTTACCTGCTTTTAGAATAAAATTTAGTCCATATCAAGTCACTTTTATAAAATCCATAGAACCCGAGGGATCCTTTAGAAAGTATTGTTGTCAAATGGTTTAAAAAAAAAAAAAATCTTCTGTCTCTACTTATACTCAATGGTGAGATTAAAAATAGCCTACATTTATTTTTTTTATTTTTATTTTTTTTACAAAAGTCTAGGCCTATATTAAAAATATACAGGGATCATATGGAAGACTGGTGTTTACAATGTTTTGATAAGTATAGCCTTGTCTCCACACAGGCCCAGTTGGGATTTGCCTGCATAGATATGTGGGAGAGAGAGAGCGAGAGAGAGAGAGAGAGAGAGAGAGAGAGAGAGAGCGAGAGAAAGAGAGGCGGGACTTTGCAGTCGGGGCAGGGCGTTCTCTTTGCGGTCAGACCGGGCAGAGTCATCCCGAGGGGTGGGTCCTCCGGCAGCAGAAAAAAGTAAAACCCACCTTTTTTTCATTGTTAAGGACGCGGTGGAATGTGATGGTTTGATCTCAAACGGACCGGGGAGGGGAATATCCGAGAGGAAAAGGACCAACGAAAGCGGGTGTGGGAAAGGGGTAAAAGCAGAAAAAAAAAGCGGTCTCTTCTCTCCCCCCCCCCCCCCCCCCCCCACACCACACCACACCACCACCCCAACCTCTGTCGCCTCCCAACTCTCTGGTCTTGTCTTGAGAATATGTGGATGAACTTGTCCCGGCCGTGTCGGCGGCAGCAGCGAGTCCTACCGCCCGCATGAGCTCAGCCCCGTGTGAAGTTGTGGATTTTACCTCTGCGTTTTTCTGACCCGGCTGGCGGAGCCGCTAAGGTAAAAAAACAACAACAACAACAACAACAAAAAAACGCGTATTGTTTTGCAGCGTGTGTGTTTGGGATTCGGAAGGGGGAAAAAACAAAACTGCATTCAGGGGTTCAGACAGCTGCTTCCTGAGTTGGACTCGGTCAGTCGGGACTGCAGAAGTCTGAACTGCGGCAAGTTTTTCAACCCTCCTCCTCCTCTTCGTCGTTTTTCTTCTCCTCCTCCTCCTGCTCCTGCTCCTCCGCTCGGTTTCGAGCCAAAGGGATGCAATCCAGGTTTGCGGCGAAAACCTCAGGTGGTTGAAATGTAGCCGTGCATTGACCGTTTCCGTCTTATTTCGATAACGCGTCATCGTTTTGTGGAAGGTTTCGCGTATTTCGGCTGCATAATTGTTGCACGCGTTCGCGCGCATGTCCTTTTCGCATAGGCTGCTGCATATTAAACTGTACGTCTAAATATGAAGTTTAAAAAAAACAAAACAACAACATACCAAAATTCAAGTGTAGGCCGCTTGTTCTGTGTTCTTGACATTCATGTTGTGGCCACAACCTGGTGGAGACATTATCTCCGCGCCATGAACCGCTCTGGTTTCGTTTTAACTCGTCTGGAATTTTAGGGAATTTTTTTTTTTTTTTTTTTTTTTTTTCTCCCTCCTATAGGCTACAAGAAGTCCAAAAATGTTTCTTCTGTTAACGTTTAAGCAGCATAAACGGACATTGTACCGGACTGTAACACAGTTTTGGGCCCAAAAAAAACAGTGGGACAAACCGTTCACACCAACACAATCCAGGTGTGTTTACACACAGGAGATATTGCGCTCCGTGGGAAATATGACATTTTGTTTGCGTTTGCTGCAGTATTTACTGTAGCATGGCATATAAACGAGTATATTGACGCATACTTTGGTTGTGATAAGTTGCAGGCTACACCTCGCAAATTCACTGTTGGGATTTTATCCACGTAGATCAGTCGATGATGCAGGCAGACCACTAAATGAATATTAAACTGATTTTAACATTTGGAGATTTGAACCTCCCCCAGCTGGTGAGGTTAGGCCTTTTAAGGAGACTTTTAAAATAGTTCACTGTTAATTAAGCCACTTGGCAGCTGTAAGAAGAGACTGAATTGGGCACATGTCCCTGTGTGCATTCGTCAGTCTTTGAAGGGTGAACAACCATCATGTAACAGAAATATTTTCTTGAATGTAAACACTGAAATTTAATCAGAAAAGTAGTACTCTTAAAAAAAATAATTTGTCAAGGAAAAAAACAATATATACTTTGTCTTAATATTCAAATGGGACACTTTGCTGCATCTATTTAATATAGAAAATTGTGCCATGTTTTCTTACTGACTAAACTAATTGAACATTAGACCACAACTAAGACAAATCTAAATTGTGGTCCTACATTACTGAGAAATTCATTACGTCCTTGTTCTGTTTGAGCGCCTGTGCCTGTTTGTTTACCCTCACATGTGATGGAATGTGTAATGCAGCATGGGCTCCACGTACACCTATGAAAAGGAGGTGGCAGAGGTGAAGTCTGAACAGTGAGTGCCCTGTGCTCCATCACCACAACAGTAATAGACTGGAGCGTGTGTGTGTGTGTGTGTGTGTGTGTGTGTGTGTGTGTGTGTGTGTGTGTGTGTGTGTGTGTGTGTGTGTGTGTAAACAGCAGAAAAGGTAGTGGTGGAATACTAATCTGCCAGGTGGGGCTCGTAAAGAGCTGCGCGGGGGGAGGGAAGGAGGTGGAGGGGACCTGCCGTGACCTGTTTCAGACACGAAGGAGACAAAAAAAGAAAAAGGGGGAAAAAAAAAAAAAATCCCTGATGACTTTCCAGTAAGGCTCGCCCTCCCAGCCGGCTGTAGATTATACCAGCTGAGGTACCAGCCTGTGCTGCTGTGAGCCCACTTTCCTCCTGGACGCAGCACAGGCACTTGCTTGTCATGGTGGTAGATGTGTGACAAGGGTTTCCTTCGGTATTTTTTTGGTGGGATTATTGCACCGCATGCGGAGGGAATGTCTGCACTTTATGCTGTCACTTTGGAAATGCTGGGTGAAATGCGAAGGGAAAATCAAATGAGAGTAGCAGCAAAGTGGAGAGTGAGATGTCTAAATTTCCCCTGATTACAGCCTGGTCCGTTCATTTCCACTGCTGGGAAATTATGCTCCAAGTTTGGTTTGGTTCAATTGGCTCTCGGGAGGAACAATTCCCAGCTGATGCCCTCTGTGACCTTCTCCCCTCAACATGATGGCTCAGCACAATGATAGCCGTGAATGTTGACAGAACGGGAGCGCCGCCGCCACCACCTGTTCTGCGATCTTTCGAGTGACTTTAATCCCGTGAAGCGAAAGCTACTCGGGAGTTTGCACCTTGTCCTGTCCAGAACTTGTCGCCTGCCATGTAAAGTAATAATCATACCTCTCTCTCCTCTTTTACGACCTGGGCTATACCACGCATGATTGGTTTTCCACTCCGCAGAACGCTGCGACCGCCCTATGAAACTGCCTGCACTGCTTTGGGTGAAACCAAAAACTAATCATTATGGGTGTCCAATAAGGGTAATTATCAGACTAAGCACTGGACCTGGGGATTACGGAGTGGCTAAATGACTGCTCTGGGGATTAAATTAAAATATTGAGGTTTTCTGCCTGGGAGAATCAAACCACTGGGAATGTCAAGCCCAGCCTGTCGGTGGTAATATCACTGCCAGTCTGCCCATCAGGGTTTATGCACAGTGTTAGTGTAGCGCGATCGCACAGCAGTGTGGAATTACAGGACATGGACACTGACGTCATGTTGTTGCAAGTGCATAGAAATAAGAATGGATGTTGTTGTTGCTTAGAAGTACGGGAAAAACACAAACCGTAGCTTACTTACCACCAGTAACAACAACACGTTGAATGAAGATTAGTTTCATTGTCGAACCATCTTTTATTTCAAATTGCATGTTTTATCAAACCAAGTCCAAAAACATTGGCGTTTACTATCGTATGTGACAAAAGAAGCCCAGAAATTGCTTGAAGATGGCTGAAATTATTTCACCCATCTTTCGCGTTGGTTATATTTTTCTCACTTTGTCACTTGTTTTACTCTTGTAGTCACTTATCGCTCGCAATTTCCCGCATTTGAAAAACTCCTGTCTGTCTCTTAACAAATCAATACTTCATTTTAGTCAACGAAGTGAAAAATCTGTTTTAAAATGATACGGTAAGTTTTCACGGGCATGAATTAGAACAGAAAAGTCAGCATGAGCAGACAAATGTCCTTTGCACGGTAACCTATGCATCCCAGTAGGCTGTAACGGATAACTGGGATAGAGTGAGGACTGGATGGTGTTGGCTATTATTAGTGGTAGACTCTTGCTTTTAGCTCCGGTAACCCTCTCACCCAGGAATAGAGCAGGATGCAGGGTGACGTTGGAGCAGGCATTACAAACGGGGCGGGAGGGGAGGGGGGGGGGCCTCCCTGAAATAGCACAGATGAATCATGATCTCTTAGAGCCTTTTATTAAAGCCCACACGCAGCCTGTGAGTGTATATCCTCCGTGAGTGTGTGTGTGTGTGTATTTTGTGATAATGCAATAAACGGTCCGGTATCCGGGACAGAGGCTGCTGTTGACAATACGCAGGCCAGCTGGAGCTGCTGTCTGTGTAATAGCAGGCTTGCAGGATGATGGCTTAATGCCATGAATACGCTAGTGTGAAACTGTGCATGTACATACTGTACCTGCGGCGCGCGTGTGAGAAAATCAACTTGCTAAGTCTCCTGACGGCTTATAAATCGTTTTGTTATTTTTCAAGCTAAAATGCTAAAACCTTTTCTGCTCCCAGTTTCCTCTGCTGGAATTTCACTTATTACCTGGACGTCTGGGGGGTGTGGACTTTTTGGGGGATCAAAAACAAACCCATTGGAAGTTGTCACCTTGAACTTTAATGGGCTTTCTTCAGTATTTTGGACATTTTGTTGACAACGTGATTCAAGCAAGTGAAAGCATTCGGATGATTGATTGTGAAAATAGGTAGGTAGGTAGGTATTTACTTTATTAATCCCAGAGGGGAAATTTTTTAAATTTTAAATTTAAAATATGCTGCACATGGCCGAGTGCTCAGCCCACATGTGTGCGTCTGCATTTAGGCTCTGTGGTGTTGCTGATCTCTGCATTTTTGTGCTAAAATGATCAGTTAGTCAAAAGAAAATTAAACGACAACAAACAACCATTAACTGAACTTATCAAGCATAAAATATCCACCCTCTCTGCTTCCGGGTTTTCTCTGTTTAAAATCAATTTGGATCAAAGCGTCATCTCTTTTTTTCTTTATTTAGCTTTTAATTGACCCGAAAAGACATTAAAAGGTGAACTGCAGTACTGATTTTATTTAGATCATTTGGGGTTCTGGGAGTTTGTCCTGTTCACTATTTTTGTTAGTTTTTATTCACTAAAGTATTAAATTGCAGCAATGTGTCAGCTCTCGAGTTGGTTCCCATCTAGAAATGTATCATCTAAAAATGATCTGCTCTTGTCCAAACATTTGTGCCCCCCCCCCACCCCATCCCCCTTCCTCCTTTCTTCTTTACCTCCTGCTCCCCCCCCCCCCCCCCTTCTCTTCCTGTCAGCTCTCTTTATCCCTGTAACAGGGCAGGGCTCTGTGATTTCAGCTGAAGTTCAAACTACTTGAACTCTGTGTATTCGCTGCGGGTTCTTTGTGTGTCTTTGCAGGTATTTCTTGCTTTGAGGCACTTTTTTTTTTTTTTTTCCTCTGTGCTGTTCCCGTCCGTGTAGATCTGTCACCAGATACTAGAGGCTGAGAGCAGTCAACGAGTAGTAGCCACAAGTACATTTCAACTGCAGGCGTTCACACTACTCACTCAGGCTCTCATTAACACACACACTGACACACTGATATGTGCTCTCACTCTTTAAGAATTCCATGCATCCGGGGCAAGAATGGATCCGGTTCGTACGGCCTCCTCTGCGTGTGCGTGTGCGTGTTTGTGTGAATGAATCGAATCGCCATCGTTAGTCCCCCAAAGCGTGCCAAACAGCCTCCTCATTACCAACTGCTCTGGTGGGCTCTCTTTCATGTTTTCATGGTCATTGATTGAGGTCTCAGTGCTCTACTGTACTGCAGGTTAACCAACAGATTTATCACAGAGGCTGCAGGTGAATGTGAATTTACAAGCGGAATGCACTTTTATATATCGACTAATCCAGCAGGGATGTGCTGGTAGGGCTTCAAAAGTACTCTCGTATATAATATACATATAATTGTCATACAAATAATTGCAATCAGTGATTTTAAATTGATTTTTAATGTACATTATATTCTACCAGTGAAGTATAAGTCTAATCACTTTTAATAACGCACGTACACATTATGAAGAAGAGCCTTTTACTAGCATTGAACACTGGAACAAGTTTCATCTACTTGATACAGATGAATGGAAACAATTAACGATTATACAAAATGATTGTGGTCAGCTGAAATAATCACAATCAGACGATAAAGAAATGTTCAATTTGCATTTAATCTCCAATCACAACTCAACTGAATAAAATTCATTCATTTGGTAAATCATCATTCATTTTATGTAATTTGAACACGTTTGTTATCTACCTGCCAACCTCTCTGCATGTATGTAGCATCCTGTTTTTTTTATCATGTGGTGTCATAGAGCCACGTTTTTAAGACCAGTTTGCCAAACTGACATCTCTGGTATTCACTGACCTGCAAAAGATTTGATTGCGTTAGCGGGTGGTTTAACACGTAACATCTAACATGTTTCATGAGCAGGTGGTTATGAAATGGGAATTGTTTTGCCAAACCGGGCTGTTGTAAAATGATCGACTGTGCAAACTTGGCAACAATCTGAAGGTAATAAAAAGTCAACTTCCTTTTTAAAGGTTTTGTCTTTGGGACATCTACTCACAGTTCACCCAGACTTTTGCTTCATCAGTGCTGCTGGGCACTAAGAAGGACACATTTCTCTGTCCTTGTATTCAGTGATGCTTTTTTTCTGTAGTTGCTGGATTTAAAGTTAACCATGCTGTACAAACTTGGCTATAAAAAAAAAAAAAAAAAAAAAAGGTGGGAGTTTCATCAGCACCGGCTTGATAACGAATGCAATTCTGGGCATCTTTTATGAGGAGTTATAAAACATGTACGGGCACAGAGAGAAGTACACTCCTAACAGATGAATGCTCCTCAGCAATTATCCACAGGTTATAATGCTGACCTGTTCCAGACTTCTAAACTGCCTCCTAGCGCCATATTTCAGGAATCGTAATTTATGAACACCCATCTCCAAAAACCAGGCAGCTATCCTGCTGTTGACCATGTGAAGGCTCTTAAACTAGGGGATGTAACTAAGAAGGAAAAAAAAACCCCTCATCATCTGGTCTTCATTTGGGCTTCCCACCATTTCCTTATCACATGTGAACATACAGTACAAAGATGTAGGTAGCGTCGAGGCCGTAGATGCTCCACCAGACTGTAATTTATTATTTGCGGTTCAATAGATTGACGATTCACATGTGTTTGACATTTTTCCAGCTTTGCCTTTGCTTCCAGTTCTGTAGTTGTTCTGTAGTTGTTCTGTAATTTATGGTAAAGCTCACTGTGAATCAGTTCGTTTAGTCTTCAGACGGTACAGGTCAAAGTTTCTCATGCGAGTCATCTTTTGAAGCCTTATGGCTGTCCCTTTGTCCTGGAAACTCCCAGCAGCTTATTATAGGTGCAAACTCTGTCGATCATCTGTATGGTAATGGTCATTTGATGTATTTTAGTTCAAACTAAAGTTGACCTGTGGCGGCTTCTTTCTTTCTTTCTTTTTAAGCTGTCTCTTTCCCCAACAATGTGTTTGCAGCCGTTAGGTGTATCCTGATAACGGCAGGTGATAAGTCTTCTAATGTTTAATCAGCCAGCCGCTGGAGTTTGGACCACATTGACAAATAATGTGGGTCACGACATTACACGACAGCTACTGTGTTTGTTTTACATGCTTTCAGGTTGACCTGAAACAGAACAGTTTCCTCTTGCTTTGGGAATTTTTTTTTTTTTTTTTTTTTTTTTTTTACTTTTTCCTACTAGTTCCTGTGTGAGGTTTAGGTTTCTATTGGACAAGTTGTTTCACAGAAAGTCCCCTGTGCTCCTGTTTTTCGTTCCTACACTGTACAGGCACCCTCAAAAATGGCTACCTAGTCCTGGAAGAAAAGAGGAAAAGAAGTGCAAGACTTCAAAAGCATGTAGGAGGCACAGTGAGGCGGGAGGAGGGGAGGAAGGGACTGAGGCGTTTTAACAGGGGAGAACTAAAGTTAAGACATTACTTGTAAATTCCTCTGGCACATTTTTTTTTTTTTTTTCATTAACTGGCCAATATTTCCCCTCTCTCCTTCCGATTGTTATCTTGTCTCACTCACTCTCTCCTTCGCCCACTAAAGAGGAGACCTCCCCCCCCCCCCCTTTTCCCTGTCACTCCCCCTTGTCCCGCCTGGTCCAGGAGTATTTTTGGAAGTTAATGAAAAGAGAAATCTGAACCTCTTACCCTTAAAAGGCATGTCTGGGTCAGCTGGGTGGAAACTTGTGTTATTAATGTGCTTAGCATTTTCTATGTGAGTGGGTCATCTGTGATTGTAAGTATGTGTGCGTTTGGTGCTCTGTAAAGCGCAGGAATGCTGTGGGTTGGGGGACTAGAAGAGAAGAAGGGTGGGTTAGGAAACAGGCCTAAGTCTTCAGGAAAGGAGGGGGGTCAGGGGCATATTTGGCATATTTCAGGAGCCATTCCAGTCTGGTTCAAGATGTATCCTTCTTCCTGGAGATCTGACTGAGCAGCCTGCCAGAGGGTGATCCAGGGGAGGCGAAGAAAGGTGAACATCACGCTCTACTTCCTGTCAGTCCCATGATGCTGGTGGTGGAAGATGGCACGGGCTACCCATGCCTCACTTTGATGGAATTAAACCTAAAAAAAAGCCGCCAACACAGGTGGCAAATAGATATGAAAACACGCCACCTACATACTGACACAGATGTCTAAACCCCCCAATAAGTCTCTGACCTCAATAATATCCATAAATGGCTAAATGTTGAACCAAAGTCCTTCACCCAGCAGCACGGTTTGTATGTCTTGGGTACCATCACTGCTATTTAATGAGTGTTTATGTGCCTAGAGCTGTAATATGTCTCTTTCAACCTTTCTTCCGTGGCATTATACTTACTGCTTTTCTCCCCTAGAATTTATGAGGTTTTAGTCTGTTATTTGCAGCCGGATGGCTACTGACTGACGTGACAGTGGTTGGCAGGGGTTCTCTGTGGTGATACCAGTCCAGTGCTCAGGAGAGGTCCGGTTCATTGTGAGGGCATATGAGTCTGCAGCTGTGATCCTAACCTGCAAAATAAATAATATTTATTTCAATTCTTGGGTGCTGAATTGGTCCACTTTTTCCTTTTGTGGGTCAAAGTTGTGAAATCTGTTTTCTAAAATCACACAGGGAACTCACAAGAGTGTGAATTATTGAGATATCGAATAATCATTTGTCCTCATATAGGAGCTGCTGTTTATGAGGGAGGCTCAGGGAGAATGTGTGAGCTTTCTTGTCTCAAGCTTTGAAGTGCCTGATGTCTCTTATGTTTTGATCCCAGTAGGTTAATGTGGATTAGGGAACCACTTCTAAATGGAAAAAAGGAAATGTGACAAGGAAAACCTCCTGAATAAATAAGGGCAGAACAGATGTAGAAATAATGGTTTGAAATTTTGTGAATTGTGGGCTTTCACAATTGCCAGATGTGAAGCCAGTTGAACACATGGGGAAGGTTTTGTTTTGTTAGACATGCTAGAAACACCAAATGGGGGAATGTATTTTAGGAGAAAGCTGTTACATCCCTCCAGTGGAGTCCCGCAAAGAAGAGAAAATCTTTGCAAAGGTGCATTAGCAGATTTTTTTGAATACTTTTGGTGGCTCAGCGATACACTAAGACACCTTTAATTTTGTGTTTCCTTTAATTTGCTTCCTATTTTTTTTTTACTCCTTGCAAGTCTCACAAATAGTTGTTTACTGCTGAAATTGATGCACTTTTTCAGGCAACAGCTTTTACATTGGTGCCAAGACTCGGGTATTACTAGTCCCAGGCCCATTTGTCTTTCCTTAAATTTCTGTGTCATTCAGAAATCCATTATTTCTGAAGTACAGTGTGGCTGTGAGTGACCTACGTGTGGGTGTGGGCGTTTGTTCATTGAATCATGTGTGCAGTCCGGCAGCGTTGGATCCTCACGTGCTCTTCCTTTTGCAAACGATCTGTCCAGTGATACATGGGGTGTTGTAACTCTCATACTGTACGAGGGGTCCACACTCAGTCTCACACCCACACACTCGCTCTCACACACTCCTGTCTGACCTGCTCTAAGCCTCGGGTCTGCGGGGCGGCTCTCAAAATAAAATTCCTCCTGCAGATTATTTTTCTTGTGATCAGAAAATATACATGTTCTCAGAGAGAGGAATGTCGGGACGCCATGGCAACCTGGCTGTTCCACACTTCCCCCTCTTCTGTTTCTCCCATCCGTCTGTGCTCTTTCTACATGTTAGCACACTTCTTTTTTTTTTTCTTCCCTTTAGAGAGTTTTTTTTTTTTCTTCTCATGATCATATCCTTATTTTGTCCTTTTGTTTTTCTTCCAAGGTGTTTTTCTTCCTCCCTCTGTTCATGCAGCCATCCATGTATTAGCAAGTCTGTTTTATTTTTTTTTTTAATTTTTTTTTAGGAGTTTTCATCCTTGTGATGCTGATGCATGCAGACCCCAACTGAGAGGCTATTTTCAGACTCTTTCCCCTCCTTTCTAGCCTTTCACCCCCCTCCTTCTTCTCCAGTTGCCTTTTATTTTGGAGGAGATCACTGCCCCGCTGCCTTTTGTTAAGGGCATCCGAGGCCTGGGTTTTGCTGGTTTCCCCCTCCATGCCAACGTTGTTTTTGGAGCTCCTTCTCGTGCTAGCTGTCCTGACCAGGGGAAGTGAAGCAGCACAATGCCGCTATGGCCAGGCCATAAAAACAGACTTGCTAAAGTGCAGCTTTTACTTCAACAGCCATGAAACCCTTTCATGTGAGTTTTATGTAGTAAGTGGGAGTAGAAAAAGAAGAATTTTTGGCAGAGTAGAGCTGCAACTAAAGATTATTTTTGGGCATTCTTTTGGCCTTTATTGAACAGTTGCTAGTACACAGACACACAGGAAAGCAAGAGGAGAGAGTGGAATCAAACTAGAGTCACTGCAGATATATGGTGTGCCTCTCAACCATTCGCTTACCAGAGTGCCCAAATAATGATTATATTAAAGGATTAGATGTTTAATTAGAGGGAAAATTTCCCAGAGCCTAGAGTGATGTCTTTAAATTGATGCACACCTTTGGCACTTTTGCTCGATAAATGGCTTGAACAGTTAAGTCTCGTTACATTTTTCAGGTCGATCGCTGTGTGGGCTAATCATTTCAGGACTGGAGGACTTTAAAATGGCCTGAGTCACTGGGATGTCTTTGTGTTATCCACAACACTTTGCTCACGGCTCTCCCTCTCACTTAGACTAAAGCAGACAAATGCACACACAACGACTGAGCCTGTCTGCGAGTCATCATCTCCCCTCTCTTGGTGGTCTCTTCTTCTGCCCTTCACCTCTTTTCTCTCTTCCTCTCTGTGCATCACTTCATGACCAAGTAAGCTAAGATTTGCATAACTTTCCAGTGCTTGTTGAACCAGAGTCATTCTTTACCTGTTTATTCAAGGATTTGATTAAAGTTGTTTTATTGGTCCCGTCATCGCTGAGTAGCACACTTTTAAACTGGTAAAGTGTTAAATCTTGGTTGAGTTGTGTGTTTGCCATGTGTGTACATGTGGTCACATTCAGACACAGGAGCCTCACAGGAATCCCGAAACACTCCCAAGTCCCTGAGTGGCTCATTTGTGCACTCTGGAACATTGTGGAATACCAGGCATATTTTATGATCCAACCCTCAGCCGGCTCCCTCTCTTTCTCTCAGCGTCTGGGTTTATTTGTGAAGCTGAGCCGGTCTGGCTGTCCGGCCTCCCCTCCTTCTCCTTCTCCCCGGAGCAGAATCCTTATAAACATCGCATTTCAGGTTACGCTGATGCTTTTATACAGACTAGCTTACAGTGAGTGGGAGCACGGTTTGGCCAAGCGGTTGAAAATGTGAACTGGAGGCCATGAAATGCTCATATGTGTATATACTGTATGTGTGTGTTTACCCGCTTTCTGTGGCCTTGACAAACATGCCTGCCACATGTGGTGGTGTGTTTTGACTGCCTGGTCAAACAAGAGTACAAAACAGCTTGATGCCCGTGGCAAAGACTCTTGCCCACCCACTTTGACAAACTTGTCATCTTTACCTCCTTTTTTTCACCCTCTAGCCATACATTTTTTTCCCCCTTCTCTCTGTCTAAACCACTTCAAATCTGTCCCATCTATCCCTTTTTTCTTTTCTATTTTGTATCCTCCCTTTCATTCCACCTCTTTCTCTGCCTCCACTCTCTCTAGGTGTGGACTGCAGAAGAATGTGGTTAAATTAGTGTTTTATCTCTCCTGCCAACCAGCTGCATCTGTACTCCCGGCAGTGCCAAGCATTTGAGATACGATTGACCTTAAAAGGAAACAATAGCAGCCTATCAATTCTGCTCTGCCAGTCAAGGAATGGCTCACTCCTGCATGGGCAGGGTACAGCTTGCACACTCACACAAGGAAGTGTTTGGAAACTGAACTTTGAAATGGCTGAAAAGTAAGAGAGTCACAATGCACCTGGTAAAGCTTTTACTTTATACAGTGGGTGTATCCTGTCTGCACAGGGTCAAAGCCATGAGTCTGTCAAGAGCTAAATTTGGTCACCTCCCCCAGGTCTGAAAACCTACACAATCTTAGTCTCCCCCAATGTGTGTGTGTGTGTGTGTGTGTGTGTGTGTGTGTGTGTGTGTGTGTGTGTGTGTGTATTTGTCTAAATATCAGCCAAATTTATATAATCAATTTGTACTCAGCCCACTTACCAAGTACCAGAATGACGAGCTTCCACACATTACTTCACTGGTATCATGGTTTTGCATTAACAAAGGAGAAAAAACCAATAGCTCAGTTAACTGATTGGGCAAGAAGAGGACATGCAGTGGGTCAAAGTGCCTGTTTTTGCTTAAACACAACATTTTTTTTTTTTTTAATTCAAACTGATTATTACAGATTAAATATTTAATCGTTTCCCACGGTCAAATGGCACTTTGGATTTTTGATAAAACATGGCAGCTCTGATGTGTGTTGAGATGAACGAATTGATCAAAGATTCAGAGGAAAGCACTGCCGCTTCAGAATGTCTGTGTTCAGAAAAGAAGCATCGTCAGATTAAAACCTGAGCCAGGAAATGCTCACAAGTGTCTTTGAGCAAGACTCAAAATCAAAATCCCAAAGTCGGCTACGATAACTGACGTTGCTCTTTGACTTCAGACAGAAATTTCGACTAAATAATGTTCCTGGTGATGAACTACCAGCAACTACTTTGCTCTATATAACTGAATTCATAATTTCAGTCATTTCTAAAACAAAAAGGACAGCGATTCCCTTCCAGCTCATCAAGTGTGAGGATCTGCTGCTCTTTGTCTGATGTGATAGCAAACACAACATTTGTTAAATAGACAAAATTATTCAATAATGAAAACAATTGTCAGTTGCAGCCGGCAAAGCCTGAAAATGACTCCGAATGACTTTATTGAGAATCACTTCAGTGTAGAATGCCTTGCAATCCAATTTGGTTCAGTGTTAATTCTTATTTTCTCTAAATAGTGGATTAAACCTTTAAAGACATTTCACTTATAGTTTACATGCCCAGAATTCTCTGTTCTGCTGTGCTGTAAATCCAACATATGATAGCTGTCACATTACTGTCGTTGGATCATGAATAATGGTCTGAAATACTTTCTCTTTTGTAGTGAGCAGTAGCGTGTGAACGCTTCAGCTGTTACCTGCGTAGCAGGGAGGGCTGAAAGTCATTACACATTCAAGGCAGGTTCTGCAGGTTCACGGTGAAGTTAAAGAGGTGGATGGTTTTTCCACTTGACAGCTCGTCATCTCATAGACAAGATCCTTACTCCACCTTGCTGCTCTGCTGGAATGCAAATAGCAGTGGGAAGAATGCTGTTGGCAGTCTTTAGTGGCAGCAAATGAAAAAGCAACTGCTTGTTCTATTTCACTGATGTTCCCTCCTCCTTGCTTTTGTTAGCTCCCTCTGTCTGCTACTTTCTGGATGTGTTTCCTGTTTCTAGCTGTCTATCTGCTCGTTCTTTCCGCTTCTCCGTCTCTTTCCCTTGCTCTTGTCTCTTGCTATAGGCGTCCTGTTCACTGTGTTTGATTTGGGCATTCCTTTCCCCCCTCGCAGACAAAACAACCCCCAGACCTCTCTGAACTGCAACCCCCAGTTGTGCGCGCGCACACACACACACACACACTCTCACTCTCCCTTCTGCTAATCACACACAGGAAATGGGCTCCCATGCAAACGAGGCCCGCCTGGCCAGTGGAACCAAGGATGGAGTTTCAGGCCTTGAAATGCTCTGAATTGGAAGAAACCGAACAGTCCTCTCTTCCCATCTCTTTCATCCCGCCTTGTTTCCTTCCTTTTCCTCAACGTGGTTCATCTGTCCGCTCTCTTTGACACTCTTTTTTTTTTATTCTTGCGTTTGATTTGAATGCATCCATTTCGTGCATTGGTCTCGTCTTCCACGCCACTTACATTTGAATGAGGCAACATGTTGCAAAAATACCATCAAACTAATCTTATAAATCTATATTTACTGTTTGGAAAGTGTGTTAGCCTAAGTGCCCAAAAGCATACACCTTTTATTTAAACAGCTTTCCATTATACATTTGATAAAGGCACACGAAGATAAACACTACACAATGAATTGTTTATGTAGAATAGAAAGGGAGGCGAGCTCCTGAACAGGGATTTCGGCTCTGTTTGACACATCACCGGCTGCAGTTTCAGGGAAACTGACTGTATGTGGATTGCGGAGCAGGACAAGAAGTGCTCAACACACAATGATCGATAAATGTGCAGGAATTTATCTCTGTGAGATTGTTGGGTTTTGAAACATAATCCCATTGACACAGAGTACAGGAACAGAAAGCTGCCTTATGCACAATGCAGACCACATTAAACATGCACAAGTGACATTTGAGTTTTAATGTCACAGGATGTCTCTTTGAACTCTATGATGGACAAAACAACACGGTAATTACCAAACAAGTTCTGAAAGGAAAGCCTGGATTGAATATGGTCCAGAACCAAAAAAATTATCTTCATAGATTATCATTTTATTCATGCCTCCATCCATCCATTATCTATAGCTGCTTTGATCAGTACAGGGTCCCGTCCCAACAGACTTTGGGTGAAGGCAGGATGCACACTGGACAGGTTACCAATTCATCACAGGGCTCAGAGAAATACAGACAACCATTCATGCTCACATTTACACCATTATCAATTCACGGAATCTGGAAATTTTGAATGTGCTGGGATTTTAATTCTGTGTAAAAGTTATGCAGGTTTTTTTTTTTTTTTTTTTTTTTACAAAAGTTCAATTTAAGCATAATAACATAATATATTACTGATGGAGATAATATGATCAATTATGTCTATATTATAAAAATACACTCAGCTGCCAGTTGAACTCTGTCGTGTTATAAGCTCTGCTAAATAACAGAAACATATGTCACTATAAATGAAATACACTTCATAAGAAGAAGAAGAAATATATTTAAATCAACAGTTTCAGCTGAAAACTGAGCATTACCTTCATGACAGGAGGGTGTTTCTATTAGACTGCACTGCAATTGAGATAGGTGTACCTAATAAACTGGCAACTGAGTTTATATTTTCATGTAGTCAACCTACATTTTTCTACTGCCAATGTATTGAACATCAGTATGACTATTTTTGAAAGTGATTTTGCAGTATTGATATTTATATTTCCAAATCAGTACAAAAGAGACGTTCACGAGTTTCTTTTCTGATGCATAAAAGGATATAAAAAAAAATGTGTGTAAATGCATCCTTCAAAAAGTGACACTTGCTTTGGGAAAAGCATGTGGACTGAGCTGATGACTGGTGGGCCGGTGACTGAGGCCGACCCTGCAGGAAGTGCAACCTCACGCTGATTCAGTTGATTCTGCTGAGTAAAATGATGAATTCTTCCCGACCTGACCTGACGTGCCGTGTGCGTGAGGGAGAGCGAGAGGCAGCGCGGGGATGAGAAGGAGACAGCTGTTTCCAGTTTGTTTGGGTTCGGGGTTGGCTAACTGTCTGAATGAATCGCTTCGAACCCCCATCACACACACACACACACACACACACACACACACACACAGACAAACAAATGTAGTCTCCGGTCACTTGGGTATTTGGGGTCTTTTGGATTGTAAAGTATGTGTATAATCTAATTTGTAAAATCACACATTTTGATTAAAATCTGGTTTTAGTGATCACACACGCCACGCAAACTTATTTTTTTGTACTGAACAGAAATAAACATTTGGTTAAGTGCAGTGCAGAAGGGTCGCCGTGAAGCGTGAGAAGGTCGGATGCTTCAGCAGAACCTGTGTGCCGGTGTTGCGCTGCTGCCCTCATGAATCTAACCTAAGAGCTGAGTGCAGAGCAGCAGGGCGAAGGAGAACAAAATATGTGCAGGAGGAAACAGACAGGATGACAGGAAGAGGAGCGCAGAGTGGCAGGAGACTCCTTAAGACTGCTGCTCTGTGTCCACCAGTAGCTACTTACTTGACTGAAGTGTCTTTGAGTACTTCACCTGTCACTATCTCCTCTCTTGGCTTAGAGAGACATCTTTCTGAACTGTTATATGCAACTGGAGTAAGCAGCGGGTCAGTACCTTGTCCAAAGGTAACAAACCCGGCTTATCAAGGTCTTGTGAGTCCTATATTATATGTTGTGCCTTGAGCGAGAATTCAACCGAGAAGATTCTGGAGTGTCTCGTTTTGTTTCTTTAATTAGTCATGAAAATTACTGTTAGCTACAGTCAGATCTTTTTTCCCCCATTTCTTTTTCCTTGTTTGAACTCCTGTTCCACAGTTAACAAAACAGTCTCAACTGACTCAACAGTCTGCTTACTTTCTTGTTCTGCAACTTTCAAAAATGACTTCAGCACCAGATGGAGTTTGCTGAGTGAAACTTTTAAACATTTATTCAATCGAACGTTTGCTGAAAGGTTTCGCTTTTAAGTTATTTGTGTTAATTCACAATGTAGAATTATATACCCCGAGTGTCCTGCTGCTGCTTACAGTTTACAGAAATGTTCCCTTTCTCTCTCAGCACCTCCCCCCCCCCCCCCCCCTCTAAACCCCACATCCCCCCCTTCTTCCTCATTTCTCCGCCTCACTCCTCTTCTCTTTCTCATCCTTTAAATTCGGTCCAGACTCCGGTCTTAAATCGGGATTCTCTGTGCTTAACCAAACATATGGAATGCTACTGTGGTGGAATGCTTCAGGTCTTGTGTGTGTGTGTGTGTGTGTGTGTGTGTGTGTGTGTGTGTGTGTGTGTGTGTGTGTGTGTACATGTTTTGAAGCAGATGAGAGCTTCTAGGATGATGATGATTATGATAATGGTGCGTGTGTGTGTGTGTGTGTATACCAGTGCCTCCCCAGAGAACTGAATAGGGCCTTCTGTTGTCCTGGCCAAACATTGCTTGTCTGCTCATGCATGAGTCTATTGCAAAGCCTCCGAATGCGTCCCCATATCTGAGCAGTTAGCTCATTCTTAGCCCGTTAGCTTGACTGTGAACAATCTCCCCCTACACTGACTGCATTGTCAGCCCTGCCGCAGGCTCCGGGCCTTGCCAACTTCCAAACATATCAGTGGTGAAAGATGGCATGAGTGTGTTTGTGTCTCGATATGATGATGACCGGTGCGTCCACTTTTACTAACCCCGTGCCCTCTTCGTGTGCTTTAACCACAGGATGCGGCGTTCGTGGAGAGAAGCTTGATGTGCTTTCAGACAAAAGGATGCATCTTAAATTAAGTAAGTCACGCCTTCCTGTGCTTTGATTTATTTCTGCTTTTACCCGTTTCTGCACAAAACCAGGGTCACTAAAAGTCTGCTAAAAATCCTCCAACTTCATTTAAATAATTGGATAAAGAGCCCTTTGCAATGACATTGTTCAAACCCTGCATTAGAGTACGATGCCATCTCAACAAAGTGGGAATGTCTTGTATGTCAAAGGAATAGCTCAACATTTTGGGACATATCTTGGCGTATTCACTTTTCCTCCAAGAGTGAGGTCTGTGTGATGAGCTGGATGTTGAAAAATGTAGTTCAGCATAATAAGACTGAACACAATGGGGGAACAGCTAGCCTGGTGTCCTAAAACCATCTACCAGCACGGTGACGTCAACACGCTGTTCCCAGCTGTTAAGACATAGTTACAGCATGGAGCAGAGTGCCGCTTTCAGGGACTATTTATTTACATTGGAAATAGCCAGATTAGTTTCCCTGCGTACCCAGCAGCCAGTGGATGCAAATCTACACAGTGCTAAGTGAATTATTTGCCTCCTAACTATTTACTGATTTCCTCAAGTTCCTTTATTTACAATGACAGTTACAGTTGTACGATTAATATTTGTGTGAAATGAGAACAGGGACAAAATTTTAAAGAAAAGCATCAATTTCTCTTTGTGTTTAAACGCATCAGGTCACCCAGCTACACGCAACCGATTCGCAGTATTAATAATAGTCCTGTCCTGACACCTCTTCCCCTTCACTTGTTCTTCTCCTCCTCATCCTCCACTCTTGCCCACTTCTTTCCTCCCTTCCTCTCCCCCTCCTCCTTCTCCTCCTCCTCCTCTTCCCGCTCTTCCTCCTCCTCCCGCTCTTCCTCCTCCTTGCCTCTTCCGCCCCTCCTCTGCTCTTTGTGAGTCTGTTTCCTGTTGGGCACAAATGCCGGCGCCGCATTTCCTTCCCTGAAGCCTGAAGTCACACAGGAGGGGCACATACACACACACACACACACACACACACACACACACACACACACACACACACACACACACACAGAGACACACACACTCCTGTGTGTGTATATATACACTTTCTAACATATGCATCAGTGCACTTGTATCCATAAACAATCACCCTGCTTCCAGAGGCAGTGCGTGTGAGTGAGATATCAGGCCGGGTTAGTCAGCAGAGACAGTGTATGCATCACTGTCTTCCCGTGTCTCGTCAGCTGTCTGCTCACAGAGCTGTTTTAGGTCACTATGTGGCCATAGCGTGTTCTGCGTGTCTTCACTGACCGGCATTTACATGTGTTTATTATTCCGGATGTTGGCTCACATCCTGCTGATGCTGAATTCATCCTAAATAATCCAGAACTGACAAAGACCACGAAAACCGACATTAAAACAGGAAAAAGAGCTTCTCAACTGAGCGTCCTCCTACTAAAGGACCGTCTCGCTTATATTTAGGCTTCTCATAACAGATGCAGATAAGAAGTGTTTATCTCAATGTGAAGTAAAACGGTTCATTTGTTGTTGTTGTTTTTTCCTCTCGCGTTGATGTTCATTAACACTCAAATCTGTATTTACAGCTACAAGACAATCTGTAAGAACTGCATCATCCCACAGGGCCCTATCTCTCCTCCGATATTCAACGTCATCATTTTCCCTCCTGCTCCCGCCGTCTCCTCTTCCTCCCCTCCATCCTGCAGCCAGTGCTGCATTCCTGCTGCAGTAATCCACTCTGCCAGCTACCTGCTCTGCATTCTGTGGAATCACTCCCCTGTGAGTGTCTCTCAGTCTCCTCCTCGACTGTCACTCTCTCTGTCTTTCTTTGCTTCCCTCACATTATTTCACACATATTGCTCTCTGTGTTTGCTTTGTTTTTTTCTACCTTTTTTCTGCTTCTCTCTCTCTCTCTCTCTTTTTCCTCTCTCTTTCCCTTTCGTCCTCATCAGAGAGCCACTGTGGTCTCCATTCAGCCGCAGCAGGCTGCTAATGCCAAGGCTCAGGCTGATGAGGCACTGCCAAGCTTTGCCAAGCAAGCTCTGTGTGTGCGCTGTGCTCGGATGAGAAACCAGTGAATGAGCAGGATGTCAAGCAGGCAGACAGAAGTTGGAGAGGCTGGATGTTAAGAGCTATTGAGGTGTCTGTGAATCGACAGAGTTTGTGGGTTAGCCTCATAAAGTGCCCCATCCGTCATCACCGGAGAGTTTGATGATCAGCTGTCATCTCCTCTTCTCTTGGGTACAAGGGGAAAGGACATATAAATGTCATACGAAAGGCTGGGGAATTAGGATGAAGGTCAAGGGAAGGAAACTGGAGGAATGCAGCAGCAGAAATGTGGGCTGTGGTGATACGTAGGGGTCACATGACATGATGAGACTGGATGTAAAGGACAAAGACAGAGAAGGTGATTTAAGAAAAGAACCGTAATAAGATGCTGTTGTTGTCCTCGATCTTTACTTGATCAAATGGCAAAATATACCCTTTCAGCTCAGTTCTTCAATTTTGAAAATGATCTTTTAGAGAGCAATATAAAATACAGCACCATCATTACCTTCACATGACATTGTCATTGATTGCATACATTTTAATATATGATTTTGTTATTTCTATTTCATGTTACTTTGATCTGGCGCATGGTTACGTTTTGTTCGGCGTGTCTGCCGGAGACACTTTGTGTCATGCGGCTGCAAATTAAGCGTTGTGTTTTGTTACATGACATTTAGCTGACGCTTTTATCCAAAGCGACTTACAATACGTGCGTTTTGTAAATGTTCAACCGTATCTGAGTATCGAGTCACGCTTTACAATTCCAAGTACAGCCAGAAAGCACTCAGTGTGCTCACTTCAATCAAAGCTGCACAATTCTCAACATTTTTAAGCCTCGTTAAAAAGCTTTAAAAAAAACAGTGTAAAAAGATGTTTAGATCTTTGACCAACAATAAAACACTTGTTCTTTGGACCAACTCTTCACCAGTTATGACTCACACCAACACGGAGATAACCAGAAGACACACAGTAATCTCTTTGAGTGGAGGTAATATATCTGTTAAACGCTAAATTATTTGACTGTCATTCTCTGGTCTTCATCACTTTAACTTTTGTCTGTTGGCCTCTCCTAATTCTTTCTCAGCCTGACTCATACCTCCAAACACAGACATACACAGACTGTTAGCTCCCCGGTGTTGACTCGAAGAAGTGTCATCATGTTGTGATGTTTTCATCACTCTCTTATCAGTGTGAAACAGACACAGACACACACACACACACACACACACACACACACACACACACACACACACACACACACACACACACACACACACACACCTTCCCAAGCAGTTAATCATCACATATCTGCATGTACTCATTGGGTCATGTGAGGACTTAGCTGACGACTGCTGAGTGTTTGGACAGCTGTAAACTATAGTTTTAAATCGGTAGCAAGTGTTGGTCCGAATGGGAGGTCAAAGAGTTTCTCTTCAGGTGGACTTAGTCAGATTCAGGCTGAAGTTTCTCTGTTGTGTTTTTCTTTCTTTCTTCCTTCGCAGAACTCTGCATGGGAATCTCATTTTGCATATTACATTGTTATTCTTCAGTAGGCATTAATCCAGGAGGCTGATGCTCAATTCACCAAGATACAGAGCCATTTATGAACACACAAGCTGCTGTGGAGATCAAACCTGTGACCTTTCACCACGTTGCTCTCACGGCCACTAACTCTACTAAACACTGTAGAGAAATGATCACAATTTAAGAACGTAACATGGAGATAAAGTGAAATGACTGTTTCTGAACACAACCCACCGGACCAGAGTAGATTTGATTCAAATAATTTAGATCTGTGGAATCCCAATTTAGATGTTGGCAATAACAGGGATTTATAGCAAGTGAGCATGTGTTGTTGTTGTTTTTTTTTATTCGGGACATCAGCTCCATCAAAACAAGCGCTCCCACTCTCCTTCAACAAGGGCATAACAAGGCAGTGTTAGCTGCTCTTTATCAGGGGGTGTTCCTGATAAAAAGCAGCTGAATCTGCAAAAAATATTGTTTCAAAGGTTAAATAAGAGATGACAATACGCTAAAACGGATTGTTTTTATGTTCAGTGAGTTTAAACAGAGCGTTCCCTTTCAGTTGATATGTGGGTATCAGGGCGGGTATCCTGTCCGCTGATAATCACATTTCACCTCTTAGTGCTTCGAGTCAAACTGAAGAGAAATTACCAGACATTGTAATGATTTACCTGCTGTTTAAATATAATGTAATCTTCTTAATCAGGTGAGTCAATGATGATGGATCGCCTGAAGTCTGTAGTTTTTGAATGTTATGAGTCATCAGTGTTCCATTAGACTGAGTAGCAGCATTTACTGGGTGTGATTGATCTGAAATTTATAAGGTTTCCTCAATTATTCTCAATATTTGTATTTTTTTTTATATTTTACTAGAATATCTTCTATGTCTTCAGGGAAATGAAAGCAAACAACATTTATATTGGAAAAAAAAAAATCATCAGAGAATTGTGATCTCAATTCTCAGCAAAACAAAATTGTAATTCTCTTTTCATCATGCGTCGTGCAGGTTGACTAAGACATGAGTCAGCCCTTCCTTCATTGGTGTAATACTCTTTGTTTCTGTTGAACTGACTGGATTTAAGTTGCTCCAGCACTCATTGGCTGCAGATCTGCCCGAGAACAAGCTAGCTACTGACCGGTTAGTATTTTTGGGGTGCTGCTGTTTTAGACGGAGCATCTAATATCCTTCCCCTGCTCGGCTTGTCTGTTGCAGCAACAGTGACTTATGTAATCCTGCATGTAGTGCTGATTCCTGTAGAACAACATGCTCCAATTTACTGCTCAGCCTCAAAGATTAGGAGCCGAGCCAAACAAAATGCTCTGGGGGGGCTTTTGAGTTTGGTTCAACCTCTTCAAAGTCCCATCTTTCAATCAGGTCATAAACGGAGAAGGCAAAAATGTAGCATGTGTGTACAACATTCAAACTCTTCACAGAAAGCTGGCAGGTCAGACACTGTAGCTGCTCTGGCTTTATTTCTCTCACCCTGCCACATCTGTCTCTCCCCCTCCCCCTTTTCCCTCTCTCCCTCTATCATCTCCTCATCAGCCGTACAAGCGGAGCGCTCGTTTTAAGCCCCAGCAACAACACCCCTGATGCAGACAGACAGACAGGAGGGGTGGAGAGGGGAGGGGAGACCTAGAAAAGGCTCTGGGTTACTGGGCTAAGACCATAGAGAGGGTGGTTACTTTACAATGAAGCTTTTCAGACTAAAACTCACCACGATATATCACATAGTTGTGCATCACCTAAGTAAACATAAAGTTTGACGACCTGTGGTTTAAAGGTATATCAGGTTTTTTAATTTATATTTCTTTGTCTCCAGGGATACAGATGAGAAATAGATTGTGCTAGTGATTTACAATCATATTTATAATCCTAAAATGTTTTCACTGCGTGTAAGTTTGCACCTGTATAATAACTTGTGTTCACTTTCCACTTGCTGTGCAATCTATAATATACAAGAATGTGTGTATTAATTTTTGGTTTTTCTTCCTTCTGTCTCTGAAATATGAAATGAGTTTAGGTGGTCCATGCTGAAATACCCCCAAGATTGATGAAGCATAAAAAGGGATGTTTGAACTCACCTTATTATTTTGCTTTAAAAAATTTTTTTAAGGGGGACAAATAGCTTGCAGAAGAAAAGAGAATAAAACAAAAAAATTAATATCTTAACATTGAGTGATGTTGCCCGGTCAAGCACACAGCATCTGCTTTGTGATTATGGTGGTATTGTGGTTTACTTCCATGTCTTCTCCTACAAACAAATACATTTTTCTACGAGGGACGCCGTTTTGTTTACTCACTGTTCCACCACATTTCAATACCTCCACTGTAAGTGGCCATTTCACCCACCGATCTGAAAAACTCAGAGCGAAGTAGGTGAACCTAATGAACGATCTACATGACCTTAGTTCCTCATCCATAGTTCTGCTGAAATGCAACACTGCCTTTCATTTCTTTACCATTTTTCCAGAAGCAGTGCAAAAACTGAAAGGGTGAAAGAAACTGAGAAAAAAGTAACATGACAGCACAGGAAACGGCAAACCGAACATTATGGGATACCGGTTTTCTCTTTCTTGGAAAAACTGAAAAATGCAGGCCAAGCGTCAGGTCTCCACCATCTTGTGGCTTCCACTGCTGCGCCAGCATCCATCCACTGCAGTCGTCCCTCTGCACACATATGCGCAAATACACTGTGTTTGTCATGCATTCGCATACTGGCAATAACCCCCCTGAATGAAGATGTGGTTGAGGCGTTTTGATTGGACCGGGGCCATTTATTAGCTCCTGTTTATGAGGCAGAAGAGCTTCAAAGCCAGAAGTTCCAAACTAATGTCAAGTGCAACAGAGAGGGGATTTTTTTTTCCTTCCTTTTTCTTTCCTTCCTTCTCTCTTTCATGGAGAGAACAGAATGTACTGAAGGCAGCAGGCAGGCAGGAAGAGAGTGGCTAAAGCCTTAATGATATGGTGTATGATTGTAACCTTGGTGTGTGTGTGTGTGTGTGTGTGTGTGTGTGTGTGTGTGTGTGTGTGTGTGTGTGTGTGTGTGTGTGTGTGCGCGCGCGTGCGTGCGTGCGTGCGTGCGTGTGCGTGCGCGCGCGCGTGTTTGAGAGAGTGCAGGCAGAGTTGATGGAGCTCTTCTCCAAAGTTTTACTTCCAGATCCTTCTGGTATTGTTGGTCTGAGACAAAAGCCCGTCTGGTTTTTTTCTCTCTTTGTTCTAACTGTCTTCTTATTCTTCCCCATCCTCGTCTGTCTTGTCAAAGTGGATTTGTTCTTATTTTCCCGGTTTAGTTGTGAGGCATATAACAGCTTGTTGCTCACACTCATTCATTTATGTTTAGCTCTCTATCGACTCGGTGACCAGTTTTACAAATGCCAGCCTGCGTCCCCTGAAGTAAAGAAAAAAACAAAACAGCGGCAGCATTATAGACCTGAAGATAACGCCACGTTTACGTTGACAGTAATCACTGTACACCTCCCATCATTTCCGGAAAGAAAACAATTAACTTCTCTTCCTTGTATCACATTCAATACATAATGCCTTTATGCATTACAAGTACAGTTTAATGCCTGCAGGCGGTGCAACTGTCAGGACTTGCATTTTTCCACTGCCGGTACCGGCTCTACTCTGCTCGATTTTGGTACCAATTACCTTTCTGGATTTTGTTTTCCACTGCAGATAGTACCCCCCCGAATGCGATGTCATTACTATAGTGACGCCACGTAAAACTAGTATTACATCATCCTCACTGCGACACACGCACAAATGACGGAGGACATAGAGGGAAAGCTGTCCTTGATTGTCAGTATGTGACTGTTTGTCACAGCAAGTTGACAACTTTTTTTTCAGAAGTCTCAATTGTTCAGGTTAAGGCTTTACAGGTTGTTACCAACAGGGTAGTCCAGTGAATAAAAAAAAAAGGTGTCTGCTACAGTAAGTTGGCCTGTTAACTATGACAGGTCTTTGCAGAATAGTCAGTGTTGTGCACACAACTGGACCTCCCAACATATCAACTCAATTGTGGGCCCCAAAGCAAAAATTATGAGTGTGTTCCTGTTAACCCCCATTTTCCTCTGCATGTATGTCTGTAGTAATTGGTACAAAGCAGAGATTTATTGAGCTAAAGACACCACACAAGCACAATATATTATAGTCTTTAATTAAAACCCTTAAAACTAAATGAATGTACTGATAATACTGGCAGTGCCTCAAGGCGTCTATTGTTACAGTTTTTAATGAGCTTTAGTGATGCCAGTGGTATTAATGCACAAATTTTCAATGAATGAGATGTCCACAAAGTACTTGCTGAGTGGTGATTCACAGGAATCCCTGACGGTACGAGTCCCTGAGGCAGTTACCTGCTTTATTTAGTTGGTTATCAAGTCTTGCTTTGAATCACAGACACTGTGTCCTTGTGCTGCTCCCCTCACTTGTTCCTGGCTTGTTCTCTCTGAGTCAGCTGCTGCTATCCTCATCTATGCATCCACCTTGCTTTCTTCATCCCTTCGCTCTGTCAAACACACTGACTTTCTGTCCTCACTCTCTAACCAAAGAGCCTCAGAGACTTATTCACATAGAGCTAGTTGACCAAACTCTCTCATTGCTGATCAATGCTCAGTATCGTGCTTCTTGTAAGAACGGCAGTAGGACTGCAGAAGGGAGCGAAAGGTCAAGTAGGGAACATCCTGTCAAGATTTATACAGTGCCGTACTCCGCAGGCAATTGCGGGCTTGGTTTAAGCTGTTTTCAATATTTTCTTTAATTTACATGCTGTTGTAAAGATGCTGCATGAGTTTAAATAATATCCTCCTGTCAGAATAGGGTCAGATAGTTGCAGCACATTACAACGTTCTGGCACGCAGTCTGTAAAATGCAATCACTTCTAAAGACAATCACAGTAATATGGTCAGGAACCAATCACTGGAATCTCTTGGACTGAAATCATATCTGGCTGCAAATTCTCCTGATCCACCTGATGCTCCAAGCAGACTGATTTTTATATACTTTGTGGGTCTTGGCTGCAAAACCCAGACAATTTCCCAGTTAAGAATAGACGTCTGCAGAGAGAGAGGGCCTGTCAGTGGCCTGGTTAAGAGCAGACGGGGCAGAGCGAGGGACTGGCATTGCCCTGGTTAGTCCATCATCAGGAATGTGTCTGAATAAAGGGGGTCAGTTTCCCTGCCTCACAGCTCCTACCCCCCACCAAGTTTTCCATAATTGTCAAACAAAGCACAGAGCAGGAGAATGAAACTTGGTTTGTGTTGAGTTCAGAATACCTCAGCAGCTCCCCGCCTGCCCTACTTCCTTCCCTCTTTATCCCCCTTCACCACGTTTTCGAACATGTTCTTGGCCTGTACCTTTAACTTTTTGAGATGAATACAAAGGTTCGGTATATCTGCTTGATTTTTGAGTATCCCAGTGAGGATTAAATGAATATAGGAACATTTGGGTTTATGAGAAATCATCTGTGTGGGTTTAAAATGGAAGGAATTTATGATCTTAGACTAAATACTGATGGTTTGCACCTTTTCCTCCACTTGTTTCGTCTCTCTTCCTTTCCCTCTCACCCAACATCCTTCCAATTCCCTCCTGTCTTGTCCTGAATGTAACTAATGAGGCCCCAAGCCTGCCATAAGCAAATCAGGTATGTTGATTGGTTTGGCAGAGGCAGGCGCTTGCCAGAGTCACTTTGCACGCACTGCCACCCCTTAAAAGCGCTCACTTGGCTGTGCTGGTGTGCGTGTCAGAGGGGGATGGAGGGGAGAGATGAGGGAGGGAGGTAGAGAACTGGCAAAGAAATAAAGGGAGAATGAGAGGAGAGGTAGGCAGCCGGCCAAGACAGGAGTATCTGGACCTAGCAAACCAGGATGGGGATCAACCAAAGCTGCTTTTTGGGGGCCAAACTTCAACCCAAAGATAATCAGGAAGATGTTAAAGCCAAAGTAATAAAGACAGACTTTGAAGGATGCTTAATTGTTGGTGAGGGCAGGAGGTATCTCTCTTAGCCACACAGTTTAAGTTATATAAGTTACATCTTTCTGCAATCCGAAGAGCTGTCATAAAGAGTTGAACTGAAATGTTTTGAACCAGCGAGTGGAGCGCTCTCTCTATATATGGGAATTTCTCTGAGTATTTTTACTCCACTGGAAGAAGATCAGTCAGGACAGCTTTGGACCAAAGCAACTAGCTCAAGACAACAGAGAAAAAAAAATTGGTCTACATCTCACTTAACCAGCCACAGCTGAGTAATAACAATGCATCACAAACGGACTTATTGACTAAGGTGTTCTGGCATTCAAATGGACAGCCAGGCGAGGACTATTCTCTCCAACATTTTTTTCCCGATTTGTCTTTTCCCTTTCTTCCTCTCAAGCCCATGTACTTTATTTCCTTGAAGTCCTTTACTCCACTGAGAAGATTACCAAACCACCAGACCTCATGAAAGAAAAAAATAATTAAAACGCTACAGCTGAACGCTTTGAGCTCACATTGTCATAAAGTAATCTCCGCCATGCTGACTTTCAAAGCTTATTGCTTTGGTGTATGTTCAACAAGACATTTAATGAATTGTGGGCAGAGTGGTTTGGGCTTTTTACACCGAATGAAACTAGAAAATATATTATTTTGTTCTAGAGTGAACTATAATGGCACACTGTACCTTGTTGGATACCATCTACATATGTTTCCTATAGATAAAAAAGATGTAGTAAATATACTGCACTGATTGATGTTTTTACTGCAGTAAAAGTCATTTAATGTAAAAGAAGTCTTCATAAGTAGTGGTTTGTAGCTTCAGAAAGGCAATCTTTGAACACAGTCCTGGAAAGCAGGGAAGAGAGGAGACATGGAGCCGTACGGAGCTGGTTGTCGGGGCGGTCGATAAGTGATGATGTGTGCAGATGTAGTGTCCTACCCTCAGTTCGATTTTTCCCTCGTGCTCAGAGGGGGGGGAAACTCGGCAGAATGATTGGGGGAAGGGGAATAATAGGATTTAGAAGCCGGAGCAGGAAAGACCACCTGAATCATGCATGAGACAAAAGCGTTGACTCTTAGATTTATGGAGGTCCTGCTGACAGGCAGAATGCGGTGTGCTAATTATCTGTGCTTTCATCACACTTAGTGTCCATCTGGAAGCCCAGCGTGGCTAACGCACTGTAATGGCTGCAGAGATGTAACCCTCCCTCTTTTACATAATTGCACTGACAAACAAGAGAAAGGTCACCACTTACATATCATCATTTGTGTTGTGTCAGAGAGATTTTAAGATCCTCTGCCAGTCTCCGTTACTGTTTTCTTTTATGATCACTGCCCTCCCAAGAGACTCTGAATGGTGTGGTGTAGTGGTGGGCCGGTAATGTATTGGGGGAGGCCTGTGCTATTGAGATGTGCTGCTGTCAGCAGACGCAGGAAGGCAAGCAGGAATCAATGCTGGATATAAGAGCATGGAGACAACAAAGTGTGTGTGTGTGTGTGTGTGTGTGTGTGTGTGTGTGTGCGTGTGTGTGTGTACAAGCCTGTGTGTGTGTGTGTACAAGCCTGTGCAGATATGTTGAAACCCCCACAGACATGTGAGCCACCCCCAGCTCATTCAGAGGACAGGCAAGGTGAAATATACACGGTGGAAATACAATGGCAAATGGAAGACAGGGGCAGTTTGTGTATTAATGCAAGGTGATTGTCATAATGACGAATCATACCTTCACCACATGTAACATAATATCTATTTTTGTGAATGAAAAGATTGTATTTGTAAACACAAAATCCAGCCAGGCTGAGCGAGACTTGTGTGTTTATAGTACGTCTTGAGTTCAGCCTCCTTTAGTCCTTAGAAGGAACTGTGGAATTACATGCTGACCATGTTTATTTGGCACAGTGTGTAGTCAGCTGTCAGCTAATTTCTATCTTTGACTCATTTGCTTCACTTACTGAGCCACTTTTCAGAATGCAAAAGATTGTCATTGACAAATTAGGGATGACTAAGTGTTGTTTCCTCTCTCCCTCCTACAGATGACAGATCTGTCTGCTAAACACCGCTCTAAGGGAACTTTGAAGTCTTAAAGACACGGTCGCAAGAACAGAGCGAGACTGCCGGGAGAAAAGGGCAGTTTCTCAAGAGCCTAACGGACTCGCTATAACTACCACACTAATGTGGACCCCCCAACACGCTGTCATCAAATAATCTGGACAACAACAAAAAAACAACCGATACAACACAAAGTACTTTGTCGCCATGTCTGAGCATAAAGACATGACGCATCGCCACCTGCGGCTCAAGCTACAGAGTCTCGGCCGAAGACTGGATGAACTGGAAGAGGCAACCAACAAGCTGCAGAAGTCTGAGGAAGAGCTGATTGACCTGCAGGTCAGTGCTAATGACTGTGTGTGTGTGTGTGTGTGTGTGTGTTTCAGAGGCAGCGAGTGGAGTCATGTGAAATAGAAATCCAGTACATGAGAATATTTAATGAATGGTTGAACTGTCTCCTCTGCAGGACAAGGTCATCCAGGCAGAAGGCAGCAACTCGTCCCTGCTTGAGGACGTGGAAGCCCTGAGGAAACGTCTCCTGAAGATCCAGGGTAAAGATGAGGAGGTACGCAAAGCTGAGGACCTTTGCCGCACAGTCAGGGAGAAACTGGAAGAGGAGGAAAGCCTTACAATAGAGCTAAAGGCAGAGATTGAACGTCTGCAGCGGAGGATGGCTGAACTGGAAAAGCTGGAAGAAGCTTTAGGGAAAAGCAAGTCTGACTGCACCCAGCTCTGCCTCAGCCTCAATGAAGAGAAGAACTTGACCAAGAAGCTCTCGTCTGAGTTGGAGACGCTCAAAGCCCGTTTGAAGGAGGTAGAGGGGTCTGAGACAAAGCTAGACAGAGCAGAGCAGGCTTTGGCTGTGGAGCTTGAGAAACTCAAGGCATTCACACAGACCTTTGTGAGTGAGCGGAAGAGGCTACTAGAGAAACAGAGAGAGGATGAGAAAATAATTTTAAAGTTGAACGAAAAACTGGACCACCAGAAGAATCGTCTCGGCATGTCGACGGACCCCAACCGCACGGATTTCATGAGTTCAAGAATTGAAGATGAGCTGTCATCCACAGGGCTCTTCACAAGTAAACTGGCCGGCAAGAGGAGCCTTGACTACTTAAAATTGGGTGACGACAACATTTGTATTGTGAACAAATCTGAGAATGAGAAGAACAGCGGCCTCGAAGGCTTGCAAGAGGAGGACAACAAGGTAAAGGAGCTGACGCAGGAAGTAGAGAGGCTGAAGAACCGCCTCAAACAGTTGGAGATAATGGAGGAGGATTTGAAGAACTCAGAGTCCAAAAATATCGAACTTCATGAAAAGTTCCAGATAGAACGAAACCGAGCTCTCCAACTGAGCGAGCAGGTGGAACAGCTCAGGACGCAGTTGTGCGGAAAAGGTGGAATTGGGGGAAATGGAATGAGTAATGTGGATAAACACGGCAATGGAAGCACGAGCATTCGCCCCAACACCCCTGCTAAAGTCCTGGAGAACGGCAAAGCTGAGAAAGAAGAGATTATCGTGAAGGGAGGTTTCAGACAAGAGAAGCCTAAATATAGAAGTGCTGCAACTGCCTCTGAACCGAGCTCGCCCAAACACAGGAACAGGGAGCTCTCCCCTCAGCACAAGAGAGAAACCAAACTGAGGAGTAAAGAGCTCAGCCACTCAGAGGAGGGTTCTCCGAAGTCCGTGAGGAGAGCCCTCAGTCCTGCTCACAAGAGCAGAAGAACATCCAAAACCCCAACTACTGCGATTTCATCTGATAACGGACTGCGAGACGCAGCACGAGGAACTGAGGAAAAGACAAGAGGAGCCACGTACAGCTCCGCGAACACAACTTCTACTGATATTAAAAAGGTGTCTGTTCTTAGTCGCTACCCTCCGGCCGCTAATGACCAGAAGCCACTGCGGACGGCTCACAAGCAGACTGATGGGGACATTAAGAAGAGCAGAGAAAAGTTTTCAAAGCTGTACGTAGGTAGTGATAGCGAATCCAACAACTCTGATGTAGTTCCTGAAAGCTCCAGTACCATGAACAGTATCTCTGCACTAGAGAAGGAAACGGCTTCAGATCAGGTATCAGTAGGCCAGGTTCAGGAATCTGTCTCTGGATCTCTGGCGTCCAAAGCCAATGGATCATACACAGCCTACAGATCTCAAATCACTCCAATGCTTCCCAGTGACCAGGGGTCAGAGGGTCATTCCTCTGCCTCTGAAACAGAATCTACTGGTTCAAGGCCCTCTGAACCCGACCCTGTAACTGAGACAGCTAGTACGACTGCAAGCAGTAGGACTGCGACCTACAGGTATGCCAGATACCCCCACATCCATGACTCGCATTCAGAGGGCTCTTCTTCGAGGAGCTCCTTCGATGAGGAGCTGCACAACAGGACACTCTCCGCTGAGGGAGGCCACCACGGGCCTGTGCACACTCCGTCCGGGATCGAGATCCAACGAGTGTGCAGCCCGCGAGAGGCGCTGAGGTCAAAAGCTGTCATCAAGCCCGCTATTGTTGAGATCGATAGAAAGGAAGTCATGATTTCAGAGCCTCTGTCTACAAATAGCAAACCCAAGATCTCTACCAAACCGGTCGTGACGACCACAAGTAAAATGACCAGTAGTATAACCTTCTACCCCAACGACCCGAGCTCTTCCAGAACCAGCAGTCGCAGCAGCAGTGTGTCCAGTGAACCTGTGCCTATCAGAGAACGCCACACATCCACCAGCAACATCCTCATAGGTAGGTGTTCACAGCAATTTCCTTAGTTCAGTTAACTCAGTACTCCATAACGGTAACAATATCTGAACAAACCTGCTACAGTGAAGGCAGTGTTGTCATTTAGTCTCAAAGGTTAACATCACTGTAAAGTGAAGTTTGTTTTTATTTCTTTTATGGTTTCACATTGTATTAATTTGCAAGTATAATTTTCAAATAATAACAATAATTGTCAAAATTCTGAAAGTTCAAGAGGTTAATTAAGTTTGTTCTAAAGTTATTTTTATTTTCAAGGAACAGCTGAAGTGCCACATGATGTTTCATGCAACGAATGGCAATTCATCCTAATGAAATGTTTTACTTGGAATATTTGTGATATCATTTTACCAGGTCCCAGTAGTGACCACCACGGCAGTATTTCCGTCCCATATGAGATCTCCATACCCAAGAGTGAGATCACCTTGCGGTCGTGCCCGGACCAGAACTGCGGGGCAGACAACCTCTGCGATTCCTCATCTAGGTCTAAACTCCAGACCTCCACCAGCCACCGGTGCTGCCAACGCAGCAACTTCGGCTTCCAGTCCCTGGACGCCACCTCTGCTGACTTCAACGACACAGAATCAGGCTTTGAAAGCAGCAGCAGCACAACCACAGTCACCAGCTGGGTAAGCCAAAGACAAACTCAGCTCTCCCAAGAAGACAGTTTACCAGACACGAAGAATGTGACCGTGAGAAGCACCTGGAGGAACAGAGGCGCCATGTCAGGGGACGAGCCAGGTCAAGGAAGAGGGGGAACGAGGGCAATGACGGATGGTGAGTCTGAAGATGAAGCAGAAAATGCGACAACATGGCGGGCTTTCCGGGCAACCACATTTGACACGGAAGAAACAGGAAACAGTGGAACGGGGGCTGGTGGGAATGCTGCAGCACAGAAAGGAGTCAAGCCGTCCCCTGCAGAGGTGAGAGAACGAGTCCAACACAATGTTGCAGTTGAAAATGAGTACTTTTCTTCCAAAAATATAGCCACATGTTGCTTTTTGCTGTTCACTATCGCAGGTATACATGCGTAGGATCAACAGTGTGGTTCCTAACACTAGAGAATCAGAAGAAGCAGGGCTTCGCCGAGCCAAGCGCTCTCAGTCCCCTTCTACGGAAACAGGAGGCTTGGGAAGGACCATGCCCCACTCACCTGTTACCTCTCAGTCCTGGAACCGATCATACTCTCCTCACTCTCAGCAACCACCGGTAGGAACACCAACTTCAAGTTTTTCCACTTTTCTGCAAGAGCTATTCATTTTAGTAGTTATTTGGTCACCGATACTTAATCTATTAGTGTCCATTACTATGACATGTTTTCTAGTACCGAGTTGAAAAGTGCTTTTACAGGTTGTTGTTTTTTTTTACATTGAATGTGAAATCTCTCACTTGAGGTTCATGGCACAGCGTTAAACTGACTTTCTGACTTGTTGTACCCCTCTTTGTGTTTTTTTTTTTTTTTGTCTGCATCCATGGTACTTTTCTCAAACATTTCTAGCATAAATCAAATATGATCCTGACGCATTAGTGTAGGTGTAACTGCTAAAACCAGGCTCACAGGTTAAGGTATTTTTCTGGACAACTCTGCGCATAGTTTTGCCTTGAAGATAAAGAATCCAGAAAGTACCGCCCGCAGGCTCCTGGTGTGTCCACTTTGCATTAGAGCTCAGCTTGTATTTTTCCCTGACGCCAGGCTCTGGGACTTCAAGCTTAGCACAGCAGTTCTGCAGGCCCCGCTCCTACTGCCCCAGTAAGCACAAAGAGAAAAGGGTGGAAGAAAAAAAAATGAGGGAGGATGGAAATGAAAACGACCTCAACAGGGGGGAAAAAAGGTTAGAAAAAGCTCAAGGAGAAGAAAATAGCTGTCTTGTATTGTAAATGCGCCACCACATTACAGTGCATTGCAGCTCTGCCTGGTTGCATTGCTATTCTACACAAAATATACTGAAAGCTGCAACATGTGCAGATGTGTGTTGATGTATGAGCCTACTTGCATCCTTTTATTTTGCATAGACTCTATGTACATTTGTCAGAGTAAAGGAGCATCTATTTGTGGCTTTAATCTCAGGTTTCCACATGCAGTTGGTATTTTTCACATCAAGTGTGATGAAACTTTTTCCCATGTTCAGCCTCACATGTCACTTGTCCAACAAGTAGAGTTCTGTACAAAGAGCCAGATTTGTGATATCGTGTGTGCGAATGCATTCACACGTGAGCATATCTAGAGTTTAATAAATTGCGTGTGAACGTTTACACGAATCATCAGAAAGACGAGGTGAAAACTACTAATGGGATACATCATTTACTTATTTGTCTGTAGTAAATTGTCAAATGGATGTAGTCCTGCTTACAGTGGGCTCCATGGCTGCAAAAACCTCGACCCTCGACTACAGGCCTCTGGGTAAGACCCCCGTGTGATCCCCTTTAAATATACTGGACGTCGCCAAGGAGACAGACACACACACAAACTGTCTGCCGTCTCTTCCATCATCCTAGCTGTCCGTTGCGATCGAGAGCGATAAAGATATTTCCAGTTCAAATGTTTTTTGCCTTTCATTTAAAATAATTAAAAAAAAAAAAAAAAGCCTGGAGAGACTTCATGCAGCCCAAAATGAATACTTACCAGTTTTACATGCAAACAGACACCGTTACAGCATATTTTAGCTGGACTCTCTCCTCTTCAGCGACCATCGTATGAAAACACAGCAGCTAACATGGCTTTAGAGCTGTAATTGCCTGCAGGGCCCCTCCCTCTCAATAGCCTCAATGGGCTTCGTGAAATCAGACTAACACGGAGCCTCAACCCTCTAACGCCCCCTTTAGTCACTGATATAGACTGGTATCAGGGGCCTTTGTTTTGCAGAGAATGACTCCTCCGCTCTCCCTCCCTCTTCATCCTCTCACTATCCCACTATCAAGCTCTGACATGAACAAACTGACTTTGAGTCACGTGTTTGAGGGTCTCTGTGAGGGTCAGTGCCAACTCGCTTCCATCACATGGCCTTGAACCTCACTGCATGGTTCACTTACCCTGGTGAACCTGGAGCCCCCAAACAGAGGCTATCAAACAATACCCATCTCTGGTGTGGAAAATCAGCAGTGACCTGATAAACTGCTGTCTTGTTGTCCCTCCTTAGTTTTTTTTTTTTAGTCGTGCAGATTGTCATTTTATTTTGGAAATTTCCGAAAGCAACTGGTTTGACTCTGCGGTACGATAAAACCTTGCTCATCTTGATGTTTGATGCATGAACTGGTCACTCCATTTGGATAGCAATTATGAGCAAGAAATTGCCACAGTGGGTGAAAAAAGAAAAAGCTTCAAAACATAACTGGGCTTTGAAGCATGTCTTGGAGCACAGCCGATCATCGCTGGTTTGGATTTTCAGAACATTTCAGCGGTCTGAACGGCGTCCATTCCCAAGAGGCTTGGATGAATACAGCTGTAGTTAGGGCAGAGGAAGGTTGGGATTAGTCTGTGATTGCAGTGTCAGAGGTTGATAGAAGAGGGTTGTGTTATTGCAAGGTTGTAGATGGAGGCACTCTAGTCATCATGAACTGACATCCCATTGATTTTTATTGAACTAGGTATCTGTGCTCCTCTTATTTTTGGCCAGACCATATCCACTAAAGAAGCAGTCTACATGTGTTTCTGTTTTTAGGCATTTACTCCCCATAAATTCTCTTTGAACATAAAATGAAACAAAATCACAGGATCATCCTTTGCATATGTTCAGGAAATGTGTTTATTTTGTTGAACATTAAAATCTCAATTTTTTTTTTACAACCACCTTTCACGTCGCAGTGTTGAGGCTGAAAATCGGCTCACTGTAAGGTGCTATCGATCGATAGTCATTAAGGAGGAGACAACATTCCCAATTCCTATAAGTACCCTCGAGCAACTTGAGCAAACTGATGGCTTATTGATTGGCTTTCTTTTTTAAGCCCATGTATAAATCACGTTGACGTCATTTATTCAAACCTTTAGAAGACAGAGAATGACATCTTGTCAATTTGTGAAAAGTCATGATCATCTCTTTTTCTCTTGAATCTGTGGCTGCTGTTCAACCTCGACTACGACCAAAATACCTTTAACAATAAGGACGTTCCCACCTTCTCAGTCTTTAGCTGCTCTTTGTGTTTAATGCTAATTTAGCAAATAGCAGCATGCTAAACAAAGGTGATGCGCTTTGTTAACATTACCTGCTAAGCATCAGGTTGTTAGCATCGCCATTGTTATCATGTTTAGGCTGCAACTGAGTGTTATTATCACTTAATATGTAAATTATTCGATTCATCCTTTTGTTTGTAAGATGACCGAGGGGACATCTTTAGATGTCTCGTTTTATCTGACCAGCAGTGCCAACACATTGAGTTTAGTGCAACAAAGAAAAGCATCAAATCGTCACTTTTTAGAAGCTTAAAAACAGCAAATATGTTATTTTTTTGCTTGAAAATGACATAATTATTTGATTATCAAAATAGTTGTAGATTATTCTCTGAAGATTGACCAATTGATGAATTGTTGCAGATAATCTTAGACATGCTGTTGCGTCCGCACAGAACCGCGAGCATGAATGAGCCTAACGGGTCAGTGTTAGAATGAGGACGGGCCTGCTCTCTACAGGAGTAACTCCACGCCTCAGACAGCAGAACAGAACCGATTTGTGGTACTTCCTGTCCACTGTAGCAGTAGGAAACCTCAGCCTGGACGTGAATGAGCCGTGAACTTGTGTTTGGCTGAGGACAGCGGGGCCGAAACGGTCGATGAGCGAGATACCAAAACATCCTTTGTTGAATCAAAAAACCAGCGGCGGCAAGGTGAAGTGTGGAATCAGAGCCCGCTGTACTCTTCACTGTTCGCCTGATGTGACCTGCACAGAAAAATCCCACTGGAATAACATTTCTGCAACGCAGCCGGGTTCGTTTTTCAGTTGTAGGACAATGGACCCTGTACAAGCGACCCATGAAAAGCAATAAATGAATGGCTTTAATAAATCATGACAGGCATTAATCGTCTGGTTAAATCAGACAAAAATTTCACCTCTTCTGAAACATTTCACCTGGAGTGTTGAGGGTATTGTTTTACTGGAGAGCAGATTTAAGAGTTTGGGTTGGCAGTGTACAATCATTCCTTAAAATTGGGCGAGAGACCAGGGGCAGACAGATTTAAAGCAGCGATATAATTTGTACCGCAGAAGCTCCTACTTGTTTCATTTCTTAAATTTGCTGCCTGTCATTCGGCAGCAGAGAGCAAGGTCTTTTCACAGTTTCTGTTTTGGTTTTCAACGGGAGCCCCTAGAATTATTGTACTGAAGAAATACCAGCCTTTTTTTTTTTGTCTTAAAACTCTGTATGACACTTTTGAAGATATAGTTTAACATTTTGTTAAATGTACTTTTTCCGAACCTTGGATGAGAACATTGACACCAGTTCTCATGTCTGTACATTAGATTGGAAGCTGTAGCTAAAATTAGCATAAAATACTGGAAACAGGGGAAACAACTATCCTGTCAAAAAAAAAAAAAAATACAACTACCAGCAACTGTAAAACTCACAAAGTACCTCATATTTCTTTGGATTTATTCAGTACAAAAACCAAAGTGTAAAAAATGACGAGCTGCGGGCAGAGACTCCAGGAAGTTGCTGATTCCAGCTTGTAACTCACAACTTGTAGGTTTTATACTTAAGTGTTTGTACGGAATAAACCAAAGAGATATAATGCTTTAATTAGTGAGCTTTAGAGTTGCTGTTAGCTGAATTTGGTAGCGTTTTCGGACCTTTTCTACAGCTATAGGCTGTGACTTCATATTTACTGTGCAGACAGTTTTGTTTTTAATATCCACATGTAACTCTCTAAAAGAAAGCAAATAAGGTTATTTCCCCAATGTCAAACTGGTCCTTTAAATGTCTCGCAACATTTGTGCCCTGTTCATTTAACATATAGAAGTTGGTAGAAGTGCAGCACTGCCTCTTCTCTCCTCATTATGTTGCTGCGCTGCTTGAGGTTATTTAGTGTTGCTGACTGTCACAGCTGGAAAATGTTACTGCAGGGAGTCAGATGCACATCAACTTACTAAACATCCTTTATTACAAGCTGACGTTCCTCTGGAGCAAATATTTTCTTAATCAACTTTGAGCCACATTGGGGGGGGGAAAGTGGCACAAAAAGGGCACAATTTCAAGCATTTTCTTTCATTAATACATTCCAATGTCGTATGTGTTTTTAGTTTGTTGTTAACCCAGTCACTTCGTGTTGTACAGTACAAGCCCTTCTTTTTTTGTTGCGTGTCGCAGGACCAGTTGAAGTCCATTTAAAGGAAACCTTGAGAAAGCTCTTGCAGCAGTGGCTTACCATAGAAGGAGAATATGCCACTCGGCTGTTTCCTCCCCCAGTGACTGAAGCAGGAAGTGACCACACTGAACACACCCACTTGGCAGCGTTCGCTGGTGACTGATTTCCTGTCTGTTACCCCTGGAGACTCAGCAAGGCAGTCCAGCAGGGCTCCATTAAAGCCAATTAGCGAGAATGCGTTCTAAAACTGCATCCGAAGCCAAACTCCAACCCACCAAATGTCACTAATTATGGTGCTTTTTCAAAGCTGAAATTACAGGAGCGGGGTGCTGTTTCTGTGTGCAGGAGGAACTGCATCGTCATCTAACTCTCGCTTTCTTCGAGCAGGGTTACTGAGGTTATGAGAGGGGACGTGCCGCTGTAGCTACCACAAACTAGTAACTTGGGGTTTGTTTTCTAGTCAGCCCACCAAATTATAAATCTCTCAGCTTGGGGTATGTTTGGGGTTTTTGGTTGGGGATTTTTCCCCTGGCAGAAGTCCACATGGCAGACTTTCCTTGTCACACACCAGTTAACATAAACGGCATGTTTTTAATGCCCACATAAGACAAAGGTCCAAACAGGGCCCCGAGCCGTCCATACAAAATGCCCAGAACTCCTGTTCACAACTCCAGAATATGGAATTGAATTAACGGAGCTGTGTTTTAAATTGTGTTTCTGACCAAGCCAAACCAGAAATCCAGCTGCAGCTGCTTTTACAGATTTTTATACTAATTTCTTTCTTTGTCTTATCTTCTAAACTTTCCAGGCAGCTGATAGCCTCGACCCCACTCCAAACCCGAGCCACAGCCCGGCCGCCTGGAGACGGAATCTACCCAGCACCGAGCAGCACCACCTGGGGAGCTCCTACGAGCGGTCGCCCAAGGCAGCAGGGGCCTCGTCCAGAGGAGGGGAGCCGTGGTCCAGTCGGGGCCAAGGGTCAGGGGCCAGAGGGGAGGGGAGGAGTGGAGCGGGAAGCAGACTGTGGAGCCACCGTCAGTCTGAACACCATTAGAACAGCTGGGTCGGAGCAGCAGTTGTACAGCGAGAGGACAGGTACGAGGAGGCAGCCGCTTTACTTTTCCTCTGACTCCTGACACTCATTAATTAAAGGATATTAATCACCCCTGCTGCAGTGATGTCACATCTCTTAAGGGCCTTTTTACATCAAATGTGCTGTATCAAGCTGAACTAACACAGTTTACAGCAGGGGTTAAATAAGTAGAGAGACATTTAGTGGGAGGCTCCAGGTTCACTTACCTAGAACTGTGCTGCCAGCAAAACTGAGAGAAATATTCCTATGTACCAATTTTATTTACATTAATTTAGGAATAGTTTTCATATATTTCCTGGACAGAACAACATAATTTAGTACAAAATAGGGAACATTTTATTTTCCCTGAAATAAAAGCTCAATTTAAACCCAGATAAATATTTATTATACATGTATGATTGGAAGCTTTATTCCTCTTTTTATGCGAACAATTTCCATATTTTACATATTCATCTGACCTGCTCTGCACTGACTAAAACATTGTTCACAGTTTGCTGGGAATGAATTTTAATGATTTTAATTGGAAGTGTACCAATTGAGCATGGTTCCTATTTTCCACATAATTAGGACCAAATTACTTTGTTCTTTCTGGCAAACATTCCAGGAAATTATGAGAAAATTACAGACCAGTCATGCTTCCAAAGAAGATGAATAGTTATGATAGCATTTTTTTAAATATGATGGAGTCAGTAAGATCTTTGTCTTCATTTTTCCTCAACAGCACTCCATTCATTAAGCTCTAGTGGCACGAGGAGGGCTGAACACCAGACTCCCATCAGCTAACGGCTCCATATTATACCACCATCTCCACCAGACAACATCTGCAGCTTCTGCAACAAGTAAAGAAAAGAAAATAACTGTTGCTGCCGACGAACCAGAGCGGCGACGCCGAGTGAACGCTGAGACTCTTCCCACGTGAAACTTTCCCTGAGAGCCAGTGCCTGTACAGTGTTTTGGAAGTCGCCTCACCAGCCGATGTATCCTCTTCTGCTTCTTGTGTTGGATGTATTATAGTGTAACCCCTGAAACTTGACAAGGGAGAGGCTGGCATGCTGGGGAGGGCTGCAGATTTCCCTGCGTGCTGCACAGAGGAAGAAGGACTCATAAAAGTGAGAAAGCCTTTCTCGGAGAACCATCACAGTAACCTCAGCGTAGCTGGACGAGTCGCTTTTGCCTCAGAATTTCAACCTTTCTTCGTCGCTGAAAAAACAAACTCGATCTTCAGTCAACAGCATCTTCATATTCATGTAGAATTTTTCACAAACCAAAAGGTCTCCACTTTAAATGTGACCAAAAACAGGAAGCGAATTACCCTCTTTTTTTCTTTTTTTTCCAGCCTCTTTCATCCTGAACTCATATTTCACCGGAAGTCCATATATGTTTCTTTTCCTGTTTTCTCCCACATACATAAGCAAACCAAGCAAACATATCCAAACAACACATATTTAACTTCAGGTTTATTTTTAACCCCCGTCACCACTTTCTGGCATGCAGTGACCTCAAACTGGATCTAATTTGAGGTCTAAGATGTTAAGCGAACATTTGCATGTTTCAAAGTAATAAATGAACAGCACTTGAAAGATTGTGACTCAGCATGCAGCCTGCTTAAAGGATTGCTGGTTGGCCACATTTTAGGAGCACACACACACACACACACACACATTATTTGTGACAGACTGGGACCATATTTGTTTTTTGTTATTTTGTAATTCGCTTCCTGTTCTGCATCATCTTTTCTTTGTCTTCTCTTCCCCTATCAAGTGAAAAGACAGTAGATTGCACGCAATGAAACACGTTGCACATGTAGAAAAAAAACTGAATCTGGCAAGGGGTGGGGTGGGGGTGCATTGTTTATAACCTCAAACCATGATACAATTTCCATAGTGCTTTGTTCTACAGCTGTTGCAACTGTCCTCATTCATGCAAACTGAAGAGAGCCATAGAAAAATGGAGTTTCTGTTTAAACTGAACATTGGACTTTGGATTACCAGCAAACCTGGCCTGGCAGGGCAGACATTTGATTTCGGCGCCGCCGTAAAATACCGCGCACACGCCAGCCAGTCCGAGGAAATAACCCGAGGGGTTGGACTTCTAACAAGGAACTGACGCTCCAAGCTTGTATGTGACTGGATTCGCCGTGCGAATCGTCCCAGATTCTGTCCGTTTCGTATTTCTGTAGAGGTGTATTATTTTGTTACGTCATGAAACATCAACTCGTGGTTGGTATGTTGGAGCAATCTCCCATCGGCGGGGGCCACTGCAGCAGTGACGGTGCCGTAGAACACATTTAGCCGCTGGCCAGTAATAAAATGAGGTGTTTTCGTTGAGGTAAATGGTGCGTGAGCAATGACAGAAATATCTTGCTGACATTTTCAAACTTTTCTGTAAAGTCTTTCATCAGGCTCCTGCTGGATTTAAAGACTTACACAGGATTCACTGCGGAACAAGAGGCGACGTAAACTCTGATCTCAGAACGAAATATCTGAATGTCGCTGAGTAATGCAGCTGAGGATGACCAATTGCTTGATGGTTTGATGCATTACTCCAACACGAGTGCATTTTTTTTTTTTTTTTGTCTCTTGAATCCACTAAATGGCAGAAAAAGTTTAACACAACCATAACTGTGAGAACTCCGGACCAAGTTCTGGATCTGTTGGGGATCTTGAGACTCTCTGAAGCCTGCTCTCCACCTGGTTCTTCTGCTGTTGTTGTGTCCCACCCTGCTGGGGATGATCCGATTCACTCCGAGTACAGAGTATATTACCAGCCGTCATCTAGCTGTAATATTTATTAGTTCCCATATATATATATATATATATCTATACAGGTTCTTTTATTGTGAAGAGGTCTGCCTGGTGGCAGGAGCTCAGTCTGTCGTCACTTTACTGTTTATGCAAGCAGGAGATTATATGCAATCAAACTGTCCCCCATGCAATGTCTGTAAACGTGCCAGTCACCATGATGTACATACGGATCGGAGGTGACGACGGTGTGATGAAACGCAAGTTTGTTTACCTTCAGAATGCACATTTTCGCTAAGATTTATTACCCTTATGTTTACCCTTTGCTAGATATATCTACAGTATGTTCATGTGTGCCTTGACATTCATTAGAAGAGCTAGATTGTTCCAACAAACTCAGACCATCATCATATTATTACAATGCAGATAAAAAAAAAAAAAAACAACAACATGCGATACTTATTGTAAAGTTCAAATTTGTGTTTTAAACTCGATATTTTCTACATTCGGAGGATTGTTGTAAAATGTTTTGGTCGTCTGAGGGAACTCTTCCCTGACAGACATAAAAAAAAAAACAGGGTTGCTTTTCTTTTTTTTCTGACCCAACTCCAAAGCAGCTGTTTTATAGAGTACAAACCGCGCCACCCAAAAATCGCCATCCTTTGGATTTGACTTTCAGAGTGGCAGAAAGGATTGCCATGCGGCCTCTTCACGGCCACTGCTGGCTTTGTGATAGAGCAAAAAACAGACCAGACATACTGTTCAGGGCTTTCAGTGCACATGCCAAGACTTGATGATCATATAGTTCCTTCTGTGCTCCCTTTTTTTTTTGTTTCAAGTACCACTCTTCTCATTCAAACCAAGAAGGAATGCCATCTCTTCCCCACTCTCTCATCTTTTCAACCAATTCCAACTTTCCTTTCAGTATTTTTTTAGAGAAGCCAAGTGTCCCCGTCTTCCTCTTCCTTCTGCTGTTTCTCTTGCGTTTCCTTGGATTCTCATTTCCTAAAAGGAAAGCCTTGGCCCTAAACGGCAGTGATAAGTGTTGCTGGTTCAGAGAGTTGCTTTATTGACAGCCAGAGGCCTGTCAAAAGACAGTGATGGGCAGCTCCCTGGGTAGCTGAAAGGTCAGAGGTCGGGGCTGCATCTAATCCCGTCTCTACATCTTGGCTCAGGGCTTCTAAATTACAGAAGCGCGGAAGACGGACAGCTTGGCAGCGACGGCCACTTTGTGGATAATTAAAACGCACAAGCGTATTGAATGTCCAGTTCTGCCTGCGATCGTGCTGCCGCAGATACACGGGGTCCTTAATACGCGCCGTCATCGATGCGTCAGGCAGGTTTTGGCATTTTTAGGCTCGACGTGTGAACCGGTGTGTTGGAAGCTTCTGCAGATCCCAGAGTAAGAAGCTGGTGAATGACAAATATGCACATGTGTGTGTGTGTGTGTGTGTCAGAGCAGGCGTGTAGGAGTGGAGACTATTTTCAGTTTTTCTTTTGAGGCTGACATCACTCACTGTGGGTCAGGATGACTGTTTATAGCCACTTGGTGATGTAAGTGCGAACACCAACAACCTTTATCCTGCCTAACTGCCCCGCCATACATTTCGGCGTCACCCGTTTTCCCTCCATCCATGCAGACAATCCTGCAGAGTCATCCTTACATCAGCCACACTGTGAAGCCTCTACCTTTTAAATCATTTTTTTCTCTAGAAGCTTTTGTTCTCTCTCTCTCCCTCCACCCCCCCCCCCCCTCTTTCCCCTGCCGGAGGTCCCGGGAAGAGCTCAGCTGTCGGAAACTGTAAGGTTTTATGACACGTCGGAGGGGTTTCCCTCCTGAAGATGGGGTTCAAAGCAAGCAGAGCTTTGTAAAGGGCAAAGTTGAAACTCCATCCTCCGCACCTTTTCTTCCTCACGTGGCCCCAAAGTACACCAACGCCGCCGCCAACCCGGCTGTACATCCGCTCCGTCCATTGAAACTCGACTGTGTGCCGGCACCAAAGGCCGGTCGTGGCTTCTATCTCGCATCGGCGTGCAAAAACTCCACCACTCGCGCGTGTCGGGTCTTATTCGGTGCTTCCAGTGGCGAGAGGTCTGTATCGCGTTGACGTGGTGGTATGTGCTGATTGGTCATCCGGGTCTCCAGCGAAGACTTTACAGGTTTCAAGACTTCTCAGGCTTTCGCGGCGCTGTAAAGACACAGCGGGGTTCTGGGTGTTTCCGAGTTTGACGGTTCCTCTGATTGATTGGCGGTCTTGCAGAACATGTGCCGAATCAGAGCTCGGCTATAATGGCTGCCGTTGTTGCAGATTATTTCGGGAAGGTCCGGGGACGATATAAGGAGACGTAGTGGAGAGAAAAGGAGGCTGCTCGTGATTTCCTGCTCAAACACCAGATCAAGAGCTAATAGTGGTGTATGTATAAACATCTGTTATTTACAACTCATTGTGTCCCCCCCCCCCTTTTTATAAAGTAGACTAGAATGTACTTAGTGGAGATTGGAGTGGCGAAGCAGTAACGGCTCTCGGGCAGCGAGCAGGCCCTTGTCCTCAAAGGCCTCCATTGTGAAGCCAGGGTCATGGTGTCATAGGGTGGCGTAGGCTGTAATCTGCACTTAACCAGCACTTAACTTTAAGACCTCAAACGACTAATGCCCCCTTTGTTAAAAAGTTTCCTCCTTTGTGTCCCAGAACCGTACCTGCGGGTGTGCTTTCAGCAGCTCTGTGCCGAATGCACCACAGTCACGTACGTTTAGTATGTTGCGCACCAGCCGAACTGGAGTATTTACGCATCGTCTCGGCGTTCAAGGAAAATGGCATGCGCGCTCGGCGGAGGAATCGTGTTTGAACTCGCGTGTCGAGGCATGGCGCCCCGTTATACCCGCATCTCAGCCTACTAATATTGTGCCAAAAATCATTCCACAGTATTTACAGTTTACAGTTGGAGACAGTGCCAGTGTTCCCCCAGACGGATACCCCGTCTTTTGAGATACTGAAATAAAGGGGAAATATTCAATTTGAGGGTTTTCTTTTTTTGTTCTCTACTTACGTATGTTTTTATTTCTTTGTTCAACAAAAGATGTCTTATTTTGGAATCTATATTGGATAGATTTTATTTAAGGAAAATCTTGTAATTTTGTAAAGTGGGCCTTATTATTGAAATATATAAAGTATTTGTCCATCTTGATTTTAAGAATGATATTTTTTTGTTTTTTTTGCGAGGTCATGTGTCTTCCATCATTGCTATTACACTCCTGGAGAGTTCTTCTTCCTGTATTTTGTGTTTGTTAGTGGAACGCGAGACGTTTCTCGCCCGCCTAGGAGACATGATGACGCGACGCGGGTCGGACAGAGAGACCGTTTAAAACGCCGAGAGAAAGCAGGAGAGAGGGAGGCGAGCGTCGTGTCACGGTCATCGAAGAATGAGAGTTATGTGCGTTCTGTCGGAGGCGAGCAGGTCTGCGATGCTGAGTGCTTCACCATGTGTCGCTCCGGGTTTTGTTTTTTTGGGTTTTTTTTTTTTTAAATGGGGACCGTTCAGTGCTGCGGCCGCTCCTCTGTTCTCCCTCGCTCATAAATTCAGGGTTTGTACATCTTCTGTGCTGTATGTTTTGTATGTGCTGCCAAAGAAAGAAGCGTGCAGGCCCCAGACACACACAATCACATATATATATATATATACACACACACACACACACACGCGCGCACATACATATATATATATATGGAACACACACAAGTAATTAACAAGAATAATAAAATTCAAATTAAAAGACGACATTTGTAACTGGATCTCTTACTTACACTCACAGATACAAGAACTTCTAGCCTGTACAATCAACTTTTTTTGTATTTTTTTTTTTTTTTTTTATAGCCGAGTGTTTATATATTTGTCTGCGGAAGACGGCGACTTGAGACATAGGTGTCAAACACAAAAATGGATGTAAAGAAATAAGATCACAAGGGTTTTATGATTTATTATTGATTCTCAGTGTGTCAGCAATGCCATGTGGATTAAGTGGGGAGGCTGCTGCTGTTTTTTTTTGTTTGTTTTTGTTTTCTTTCAGTTTTAGACTTAATACATTGTGCATGTTTTAACCTTACTGTGGCTGGCGCACTCTGCATGTAGGTCTCTTGAAGCTGCCAACTGTACAGCAGACCATATGTATTCCAATAAAAATAAAACGCGACCTGTTTGTAACACGTGTTGGAACCTGTGTGTGTGTGTGTGTGTGTGTGTGTGTGTGAGTGCCGAGCTGATCCCGTGTAAAACTCAACCGGGGATGTTAATCTCTTTTCTACTTTTTCGCTGAACAAGCTCAGCAAGTTTTGATTTCATAGTGGTACACCCTCTCCCTCTCCGTGTGTGTGTCCAATCCTTTGGTTTGTACAGGGTGGATGGGGATGGTGGGGGGGGGGGGGTAGCAGCTGACGGTATGCAAAATAAGCACGCAGACAAATGAGGCAAATTGGTCAGGTACAAAGAGGAAAACCACAACCCGCTGAGGAATGCAAAGTCAGCACATACATCTTTCTCTTAAACAGCTACGCCTCGCTTTGTGGAAGCCAGCGTTTCTTTTCCTGCAGCTGTAGGTTAGTTTTAAATAATCATCGAATCTCGCTCGATCTGCTCTGACAAATGTGACCTTTCATGAGCCTGTGACTAGCCCCTGATTTTCAGTTTGTTATTTTACCAGCCTTAAGTGATTTTCAGAAGTTTTATTCTCGTGATTTGTCGTTTCATTCCGCCGACCTCGCCTCAATATGCTGACTGGTATGTTTCTACTTTTTTTTTTTTTTTTCTGTACTAGTCCAGAGTGCAAGCCTCAACATGTTGAATTCAACTGCCTGGCTTTTATGTGCACGACTATACTCTGAAAATGTGAGTATTTACCCATCATGGATAACTTGACAACTTGGCAGCCGTGAATATGGTGACCATCGAGTATAATGAGGGAGAAAACCCTTTGACCCTTTGAAATATTCTGTCATGAAGGTGAAATCCTTCTGCTGCAAGATTTCCGTGCCCGTCCGCTTGCATTGAAAGTTTCAAACCAAATTGTCTTCTGTGCGGAACCTCGAAGGTCCCGAGGATTTTAGGAAGATCCAAAGATGTGTGCAAGTTGTTACCATAAAGTGGTGGAATAAATATTCTGATCCTTTACTTGAGTAAAAGTACCAATATATAGCATAAAAATACTCTATTATAATTCTTACTCCAAATCATAAATATTAGAAAACTGCTTAAAATATCAAAGTAAAAGTGTCCATATATGTTATTACAGATTTCCGTAATAAATGAAGTTAATATTAATGCATCAGTGAGCATTACACTGTTATATTTGGTTGGGGAGTCAGGTTTAACACCTTTTACTGACTACAACAATTAAGAAAAGATAGTTAATTCAAAGTATTACACAGAAAAAGTCTTTGTTGGCGTTATTAGTGATACGCGTTCTCCCTCCCCCCACAAGTCCAAACATTTGCTGTGAACAAATATGCAAAAGGAAAATGAATCATTATTCCTTGCAATCAGGTGTTTTCCATCGAGCAATCGGGGAGTAAACGTCCGTGTCAGGTGTTGTGAGTTAACATGCCCGAGAGTCAGGGGGTTAACGCTATCTCCTGCGCGAGTGTGCTTTAATCTGTTCCAAATTCAGATGCGGGGAGGTGCCACGACACGGCGGTGCCTGTTTGGACCCTGGTACTCCTGAGCCTCAGCGCCGATGCCTGACCCGAATCGGTGCGGGTGAAGCCAACCATAGAAATGACTCATTGGCACTCTGAGCGAGCGGAGGAGGAAGAGGAGGAGGAGGAGGAGACCACACTGAGCAAGTGATAAAGGAAAATTGAGTGGGATGTTCATCCTGCGAGGACATGACAAAGGGTTACCGCGGTCAAGTGTGCAGCCTTAAATAACTTTCGATGATGCCGGGTTTGAAAATGTAGATTCCACATCCGGAATAGAAACTGAAGCTATCGGGACAGGTCGTGCTGTCAAATTTGAGTGATCGCAAACCACGAGACACGGACATGCGTGTTTTGGTACCCGTACAAACATCCATTGCACCGAACACCCACAGATCACGTGCACGCCGTGGTCACTCATCCGCAACACTCTTACAGCTCTCACTTTCCCTCTGTCCCCCCCCCTCCTCCCTCCCTCCTGTCAAATCGTCAGTTGATGTGGGCTCGGCGCTATTATGAAAAGAAAAAAAAAAAAAAAAAAACTCGCCAGTCAACAGTTACACTCCGCTCCGAGCCCCCTGGTTTAAAAGCAGGGGAGGTGAAAAATATCCCGAGTGCTGCAATCCAAACCCCCTCTCCCCCCCAGCTCAAATTACTGTTGTTACATCAAACATCTCCTTTGGTCACGATAATAATAACCGCAGCTCCGAGGGAAAACAAGGCCGGGAGTGCATGGAGACAAGAGAGGCACAGAGCCCTGAAATACAACTCCACAGAAAGAGCTCATAGCTCATGGTTGACCATTTTAATCCAGCCCCCCCCCCCATTCATCAGATCCCCCACTATGTGGAGCTGCTGCCAGGGACCCTCATTCTCTCGCTCTCTCTCTCTCTCTCTCTCTCACACACACACACACACACACACACACACTCTCTAACAGTCCCAGAGACCCTTGGAAGCAGCCAGACCTGCGATGGAGGAGGGTCAGCGGAGGGTCAAAGCAGAAGCAGCCATGTTACTTTTCTAACATGTATGTACAAAAAGAAACACAAAAAAAACCCCTCCACATTTTCAGGGGCCAACAGTTCACAAGGCAGTTTGATCTAACACGGTTCTTTTTTTTTTTTTTTTTTTTTTTAGGAAACACTGACTTCCGTTGTAATTTTGTCTTTTTTTAATAACAAAACATTTAACAATATAAAAAAAAAAAAACTAAAAATAAAAACACCAGTTGACAAAAATCATAAAATACTTATTGTTATGGCAACAACAACAACAAAGAACATTCACACTTCTTTTTTTGACCATTTTCTTTTAGCTTTGAATACAAACTATTTTCACTACACTCTGCAACCTAAATGATCGTAACTCAATTTAAGAGGCATACGGCTACAGTGTAGCAACGTTTTAAACCTTAAGAGAAGACCGCCGGAGAAACAGCAGGAGGGACAATGTCTTCATCTTTTTTTAATGGTTTGCGAAAGTGTGCTACCGAGTTTGTCATCTGCTGTGTATCAGGTCTGGTTTTTAGGTTGTGTGTGCATTTAGAAAAGAGGTTTTCAACCATTCCTCAAACCATCACACAGGGGGCACATAAATAGATGTTTGGCTCTGATCGCAGACTCCACGAGGTCAAATACATCGAATCACTCCACGTACCAAAAGTAATCCCATGCTTGTTTTTTTTTGAAAGACGGAGACATCACGCATACATAAACTTTAGGAGGGGTTATTAAATTGAGATTCATTCCTCATAGTCTGATGGAAGCCCACTCTTTGCAGTAAGTTATGTCCGTCTCTGTTACATGTCGGTATACTGGATGTATGTTGTCAGATTTTTCTGGAGAAATCTGAAGCACTGAATTGCTCCAGCGACAGAATCTCAATTCCACATCACACATAAGGCCAACAAATAAACTCAAGATGCGTCGTCGTCATTTTCAGTCTGAAAGCGAACATCTGTTTCCGGGACTTCCACGATGTTTCACACACTGAAATATCACCAGTTAACGCCTAAATACGTTTTCATAAACTGCTTTAGGCGGTCAGACGGTCCGGAGCGGGGCAGGAAGAGTGAGCCAGGGGCGTCTCAGACGCTGGCGGTGGGCGGAGCCTGTTGAGGGTTGCTGGTGGCCATGGGAGTGGCCTGCCTGGGGAGTGTGTACACGGCGCCCAGGAACTGATCCGCGATGCGTCCGGCCTCTCGGAGGCCGCTGAGCAGGGCGCCGTGAACCGTGGCGGGGTAATTTCTGATGGTGTGCTCACCGGCGAAGAAGAGACGAGGGACGGGCTGGGAGGAAAAGAAAAGGAAAGGAAAAGAAAAACATGTAGAAATGAGTAATTAAAAGAAAATAAGAATGGCACGAGTGGAACAGTGTGGTAGTAGACTGTCAGAACTCGTCGGTCAAATACATAAATACGACTTGTTCGATTCGATGTGCATGCGAACATCAAAACAGCCAAAAAACATCTGTGCTGGGAACAAACTGCAGCGCTTTTGGTTTGGTTGAATACTGTGGGCAGGCTGGGCTGCCTTCTCTCCCTCACTTTCTCTCTCACACACACACACACACACACACACACACACACACACACACACACACACACACACACACACACACACACACACTGACATTCTCACCCGGACACAAACCAGTACGATAACGACTTCATTCTCGTGTGCGGTTTACCTGCGAGGCTCCTGGGATAGCCGGCCCCGGCGTGATGGGCTGCGCCATCAGGTCGTAGTCGTTACCTGAAGAACCCGCTGCCACGTACGAGTAGGAGCCCCGGGCCCAGGGGTCGGCGCGCCAACGGGTGACCACGGTTTCCTTCGGCTGCCATGACGACAAACAACAACACGCGCTTTTTAAAGGAGTTTCCATGAGGATATCGCAGGGACCTGTAAGCAGCTGGATGGTGAGCGGCTCCAGCGCTGGCCCGCGTGCGTATGATTTTATCCCATTTGAAACCATAAGCAGATGATTTATAACGACGGGTGGTTTGGATGCGACTCCGCTTGCGAGTGCTTTCACGTATGTTTGCTGCGTAAATCTGGTTATGGGGGTCAGTTCAGGAATGAATTCTGACATTCCGCTTTGAGACTTTCTCTGTTGTTTTCCAATACTTTACGGTTTCAGCTTAGAAATCAAAAGCCACCACTACTTTTCTGCAAATAGCAAACTCAATTGAAAACTGCGGCAGGCGGACATCGAATTTCACGTGTGCAACAGGATTAAGCTGAAGGTGGTAGATAGAGAGGTAAAACACGCACAAACAAATGTTGCCTGGTTTTTGTTTTTAATTGACGGTGTACGAGCGTGTACCTGTGGCACAGCGCTGCTTCCAAATATTCCTTTGAGAATGGCCAGGCAACGTCCGACGATGACGTCATCGCTGATGTTCTCCATGATGCCGGCGGCCTCCCCGGCCATCAGAGCCAGTAGGATCGGGGCTGACGAGGTAAAAGTCACACTTTGTTATAGGCGCTGTCATTTTTAGTTTTTTTTTCTGAACAGATCTTAAAACGGCCTCCCTCTGCTTTGATGTGAAAACGATACCATGTGAGAAAGTGCTGCAACAAATAATAGCAACAGCAAATGATCCAAATGACGTCCGTGTGATCTCATCACCTTTGTAGAGGTTCCAGAAGAGGAAGAGTTCACCCCGACTCGCGGTGGTGGAGCCGACGTGGCCAAACAGGTTGACGCTCGGATCCCAGAACACGCGGTCGAAACACAGCACCACCTGCAAAACACACAAAAGCAAGGACAGTCGCACAACAATCCTGTGAAGTAAATCTCATGTTCGAAGCACATTCGCTGCCGGGAGTTATGACCATGTGAACGCCAGAGCTCCCTCTGCTGGACATGCGACGTTAGTAGCAGCTCAGATTGCATAATAATGCAGCATTCTCCTCCTGCAGCAGCACGAGGAGATACAACTGCTCTGCTGCAGATGATGCTCGGCAACAGAGGGAGTGTAAGAGCTGGTGGGTCGGCAGCCACGCAGGATGAGCACCCTGATCGGATTACAAACACACGGGGGGGGGGCATCTTTCATTGGCATAACAGAACAGTCTACGGCTCCACCTCCACACACACTGCCACACTCTCAGTCCCAGGATGCGGCAACGCAACTCGGTCTATTTAGAGGGTGGAGGGGAATCCTTCGCGTCTGAGCTGTATAATAACACAGGCTGATTTATGAAGCAGAAAAAAAAGTTACAAGAGGAGGAGGAGGAGGAGGAGGGAATCATACTGCAGGGGTGCAATATGTAACTGCAAAAAAACCCTAAAAACTGCTAAACTTGCAAGATACACAATAAATTCTGAATTTTGGACTACAGCTGAAGGTGAAGTTGCCAGAATAAGGACACTACAGCAGGGACAGCAGTAGGAGGTCTCCCTAAGGAACAAAATCCCGAGTCCTGCTGGAAGCACACTATTGGATTTTGAGAAAAAAAAAACTATTAAGAGCCGTCTCGGCCACGTCAGACGAACATGTCCAACCTTGTTGAGGTTGCCGAAGCCCATCCTCTGTATAGCTGATGTCTTCCACTCTGGCAGCGGGGGGACAAACTGGACGGCGGGGGGCTGCTGCTTCAACACACCGAGAGGCAGCGTGCACAGCACGGCGTCACACTTGTAGATGAAGGTCTGAGTCGTGGAGCGAGTGTTGACAGCTATCACCTCACAGCCTGGAGAACCAAGAGAAGAATAACCTTTAACATGGATTATTCCACTTTTGCCATGTGGCAAGACGACAACACACGCACAGTCCTGTGCACGTACCAGATGCTGTGTATCGGACCTGTCGCACTGCTGTGTTTAGTTTGATGTCCAAACCCTCCGCGAGGGCCACGGGAACACACGAGTAACCGTTCCTTACTGTCAGGTGGCTGCCTGTGAACTCAAAGTCATCATCCTGTGGACAGATAGATAACCCCGTCATCCCAGCAGCACAATAAACTTTCCTCGCGTAATAAGACGGTGACAGAAATACCTCAAAGTTTAACTGGCACAAAGTTATCATGCATGCGGAATTGTAAGAGCCTTCAGGGTCTTTGTAGTCCTGACACGACTCTTCGAATCGTTCAGTTATGACATTTTTTAAACGGGTACATGTATGTACCTGATCCCAGTGCTTGAGAGAAAGGGTGGAGAGGGGCGTAGCGTTGGCAAACTCCAGGTTGGCGAAGTGCCAGTCGAGGATCTGCCGATCCCTGGATGACAGGTAAACATCACTGTGGGAACGAAGGGAAGGAAATTACTGACAGCCATTCAGGCAGATTCACGCATGCACAAGCTGGCTGGACTCGAACTGCTGTCAATTTAACAATATAATTTTCATTATACTACATGAGCTGAACACTATAAACTAAGGCAATTGCTACGGGGCATAACACCGGTAAACACTTGCTGCTATGGGTTGCAGAGTTCCAACAAGCGAGCATTTTTATTACTACTAAGGAAACTATTTTCACTGCAGACAAATCAGCCAATAACGCTTTAACACGGCTGGTCTAATACATTTAGGCTGGTGATTAGATCAATTCATGAAAGAAGTCTTCTGTCGAGCCACATTATCAGTGAAATCACAGGCTGGTGTATTGAAACAAACCGGAGCGACAACATGCAAATAATAGAAAAAAGGGTTTCCCAGCCAGTGTTGGCACGTTTGATGAACAAAAGGAAGCAGAGCAGCGCAACTAAAAATGGTGTTGTGGTGAAAGCTGACCAAAATACAGGAAAACTAAATTTACAAAATGGAACTTAAAACTAATATAATGTAACATAACCCTTAATATAAAAGAAGGGCATGGTGGGTGAACATAGCTTATTCTCATTCTGAGCACTCCACCCTACCACATTTATGAAGATGATGCCGACACTGGGTAGGGATAATGTTACCTGGGCGGATTGGCCTCCAACTCCTGCAGCTTCTCTTCTAGCTTGACCTGCATCTCCACCAGCTCATCGTACTCCTACACAGAGACACGGCAGGCAGGGGTGACGTGTCGATTGTAAATACATCAGCATAATCTCGCCGTTAAGAGGCTGTGCAAATATTATGATCATAAATAGAACTAACATTAATTACAAATCTTTCCATTCAACAGCGTGACAAAACGCTGACGGCTAAATTGTATTTCAGGCACGGTAATATTTATAAGCAATTATAGTTGAAGGATATTTCGCAGTAAACTTGAGTCAGACTTGAGGAGCTGTTTGATGGCTTTAACTAGGTGAGAGTGTGTGGCGTGCGTGTCTACTGGGTACACACCCAGAGGGTTTCGGGTCATGTAGAAAGGACAAGCAGCTTTCACAGAAAGGGCTGACTCAACCTGTTCATTAGTTCACCACAACAGAACAAACAACAAAAACAGCGCCGAGTCTGGTAATACCGCCAACCGCTCCGAGACGCAGCTACACCGAGTCTTAAAGGCGCCTCCCAACTAGCAAGGTGACCTGGGGAGGTGCTGCAAGTGGCAGGAATCCCATGAAATATCCACCGCCAAGAAATAGACGGACGCAATCATCTGCTTACTGGCTTTGAAATCTTGTTACATGGAGTTGTCATAGACGCATGTCATGCACGCGCACACACACTCTGAAATGCTCAGCCTGTGTATGTTCCTCTGCAGACAGAAACACCGTCAGACCGTGATTCAAAACCTTGACGTGGTTTCTCACACAGCGGACGGGTCGCCGTTCAGATACCAGCAGCTGTGTTTAAACCAACGAAAACCTCCTTCTAAAATACACAGCGAGCAGCAGTGGAGGTGATTTATCCGCCCCAAAAATAAAACAGCAGCCCTCACTCTAATAATACATCCTACCGAGGCATTAAACCACTTAAACACAGCCTGTCTGGTTTACTTAGACGGCACAGCATTAAAATTCAGTGAGGCATCCACCCTGACCTAGTAGTCTATAAAATATCCCCCTTCAACATGCTCGTACTTCTTCAGCATTATAATACTGTTGCAAATTCCCTGTTTGATCTTTGTTTGACAAATGTTGCCCTTCAGAACGAAGACAGATCGCGGTGGTCAACCTCCTGACCTATAGATAATCAACAGAGGAAATCTAATACTGTCAGCTTAAAGCAAATGAAAACACAGACGCTGTGTAATACCCACAACACCACAAACACAGTTAGACCTTGTTGGCTTTTAAACTGAGCTCTTCTGACTCTCTGGTCCAAGAGGTCTGAGCAAGTCATGAAAGTGTCACAAAAGAATCTTTTTTTTTTTTTTTTTTTTTAAAGATACATGCCTGCAGTGTGAGAGTACGAAGTGTAGGAACTGTACGGAGATGTCTGAATTCTATAGTAATGTTCCTACGTGACACTGTTCAGTTTCATTCATGAGCTTCTGTGTTTCTGAGCAGCTTACTTTGCAGAGGGAGGTGAGGTCGCGGTGTTTGCTCTTCACCAGGAACTCGGCTGTGATATCTCTCGGGGGTTTGACTTCACTTGCTTCTTTGTACTGCTGATGGAGCTCCTTAACACGCTCCTTAGTGGTCACCATCTGAAAGGTGGGGAAAAAGAAGAGGGGGGGGGGGGGGGTTCGAAGTCATGATTGACTGGACATGCTTTTTCACTAGTATTGTCAGTACTTATGTTGCAAAGTTGGCCACATGTTGGCAACTGAGGGTTTAAAGCATTACTCGAAAGCAAATTAGAAGTGTTGGCTGAGGAAAGGCAGCTCTTCTTTCCTTCTCCAGCCTCACAGTTAAGTGGTAATAGCAGCATTGATGTCATTTAAAACTGCTCAAGGCTGCCCAGAGTCACCCAAACTTCTGCTCACCTTATTGAGAAGATCCCTGAGATCTTCCTGTGTTTTTACAATCTTCTTCCAGTGCTCTATCTGCTCATCTTTCACATGCTTCTCCTGCAGCCTGCACACATACAGATACACTGTTAGAAGTGCCATCTTTGTTTGTTTGTGTCTGTGTATGTCTCTTCCACGTGTGCACAGGACACATCAGCCACCATACTCACTGTATGACCACCTCCAGTGCCTGTCCCAAGGAAACAGGCTTGTTGTTGAGGAAGTTGAAGTCCAGCTGGTGGCTGAGGAAGGAGGTGGCCTCCAGCAGTCGGTTGAACTCTTGTTCCACCATCTCGTCTTTTTCTTTTGGCACCTGGACACGTATGTGATCACATGATAAGGTCAGTATAGCATCGGTCACATTAATGACAGCATGCTAGATCCAACTGAAGCCACAATTCTTTACTTATGTCGAATATAATAACTACTTTGGGAAATACAACTGCACTAGAAAAAAAAAGAGTCATCGTTTAGTCTTGATGGAATTTATGATATTTATACATGGCACCACACCAACTTTTAACTTCATGTCTGTAATTTGCTTCTGTTAATAAATCATTGATTCACTAATATAAGCAGAATGAACAAAAATAATGCAGTTATTTCCCTTCCAAACATTAACATTCCCAATATTTCATGCTTGGATGAACATGCAGTTTTCAAAATCAATTAATGTTGGACACGATGCTTAAAAATAACCAGTTTTATAGATAACAAGTGTGCGGGGGTCCGTCTGTGATTGGTGTGGAGCACCCGCTCGGCCTCAACCATCAGAGTCCACATGGTCCATGTTCCAACTGTGGCACAGTGGGCGAGTTAGATGTACGGGAGGACTCTGATGTCGGGGGTGGAGGGTGCTGCACATCAATCACAGATCCTTAATGTACAAAATCTCCGGTCCATAGTCAGTAATGTTATCGGATTATTTGTACAGTATCACAAATCTAAACAGAACAATCCAACAGTTTAAGACTTAATTAAAAAAATGATAAATGGTGTGTTGAGTTTATGTTTCCTGCTCTAAAAGATGGAAGTTGAACACGAGTTACTCATTTGTTTTTCTCTTTATCAACTACAGGAATGAGAAACGGTTACATGAGGTAAAATTCAAATGAATGAAATGTTTAACTCTAAAAATGAGGGAAGGAATATATGATGTAAATAAACAGATACATACACTTGTGCACCGTTCACCCTTTAGTAGTTCACCATAAAATGAACATGGAGGGGGTTGAAGAGACAAGAAGGGGAGGGGGGCGGGGGGGAGAGTGAGAAAACATATTAAGTAAACACAACTTTAACCTTAAACAGGTTTGCACAAAAGTAAAACATTTACATTAAATTAGCTTTTTCCGGCACAGGAAGAAACCAGTTACACGAAATGTGGATGCCTCAAGAGGCCTGTTGGCTAATCTCTACTTCAATGGAAGTGCCCTGAAAAGGAACCTAAACATCCTACCAGTGTTGCTGCCACTTAATGGCCAGAACAAAAAGGAAAGGTAAAAAGAAAACACTGCTTCTTGTCGATTTTAAGATGATATCCATTTGCTGTTTGTTCTGTTCTCAGAGCAACTCGAGCTGTTGTTGAAAACACGCGAAGGTTAAATAACTCTACCATTCACTGTGTTTCATGGAAAGCCAGATCCCTGCCTGAGGACAACAAACAGGCTTGGAGAGCAACTATGAACCCAGATACAGACCACTTCAATGCCAAGAGGGAACTCTTGCGCATACATAAACATCTTCTGCTTAAGGAAGTAAACAACACAAAGTCCTGGTTTAAAGATATGTAAGGAAATGGATACACATCCAGCAAGTAAAAGTAAGTGAACCATTTGGAGTCGTTTGCATTGATGTGCGTCTTAAATTATGAACACGCATAATCCATTTTAACCAACACTGAATTTGCTTTACTGTTCTTGTCCACAATGCATATATCATTCAAACATTCCCAGTGATGGAAAAGTATGTGAACCACGAGACTAATGACATCACAAAAGCCAAAGGAAGCAGTCCAATCAAATGAAAGAAGCTTGAAGGTGTGGGTTAGAGCAAGTTTAACTTAAAAAAAAAAAACATACCGAGTTTGATATTAACAAGAAAAATCAGTCTGTCATCATCCGAGGAAACATTAATTCCCAAATTTATCAAGGCTAAATTGGAGCTTGGTAGAAATTTGGTGACCTTAAAACAATCCTAAATATTCGAGTAAATCCACCTGCTTAAACGCAAGTCCACCTTTCACACTGGCCCAGTCTAAGCTTAGGCGTTAACCCAAGAGAGATGATGCAGAATGACCTAAAGAGAGCTCTTCACACAAGAATACGTCCGAGTACAAAGCAGTAGAAAAAACACACTTCAAAATTCCTCTTGAGCGTTCATTGTGCCGGTCTGATCTGCGAGATTCGATGAGTGATTAAATCAGATGGTTCACATACTTTTGCTACCAGCACTGGAAATGTTTAATGGGTGTGTCAGTATAAGTGTCAGTATGACTGAAGCAAGCAGATATGTTTCATACATCAGCTGGCAAGAACAAATCACATGCATGTCTCTGGAGCCAGCAGCCTCTTGTCATCTATCAAGCTGAGAAGTGAAATCTTAGTTTCACAAGAAAATCTGGGTTTTTGCAAATAACAACAGGAATTTAAGTCTTTAATATCTAATTACCCACATGTTATCTGAGGAGCTTGAATGTGGCAAGAGGCAACTCAAGTTTACGGATTAAGATAAATCCTTCTACTCACCGCCTGGCCATTGGCTTCATACAGGGGACACTTCTGTTTGATCTTGGCCAGCTCCATGTTAACCTGCTTACTGACCACTGCCATGGGATTCCCTCCTGACCAGGCACACAGACACAAACAATGACAGTGACACAGTGATTACATGGGCCATTATCACCCTCTACAGGTTGATTTAAGTAACTGCAGAGCGTCCAAAGAGCTAAGCTGTGTTAAAGCAGTGATCTCGAAATATGCTTTTATTCCAACTAAATGTGATACACGTAGTCATTTGCATCCCGGACTTAATAAGGTTCACTACTAAGATCAGTTGTTGAGTATTCGTGTCAAATTAAAATGCCAAAACGTGCACCTCCATAGCATGCAGCTCGACATTAAAGATCTACAGTATGCTTTGACGTAATTGTGTGTTTGACTTTAATAATCATAGGAGAAATCGGGTTCTTACCCAGCCCTGTCACAACCATGGCTCCCAGATCTGCAACATAGTTGCCCTTCCTAAACGTGGCCACTCTGCCTCCAACACGGTCCTGCATGGGAACACAAAGTAAGTCAATTCTACGGTAGCACAATAAACCTGTAGCAATTATAATATAAAGTTTACATCACATGATTGACTGTCACAAAAAGTTAATAAGTGGTAGCATTAATCTTACAACGCTATTAATTATACAATTACAGTATCAACTTTTAAAATGACAAAATAAGTTACACTTATGGCTGATTAACAAACTATGACAGTTTAACCGAGACCTTGTTGGTGACCTACCCTGGCTTCCAGTACTGTAACATCCATCCCAAAGCTCTGCAGCTGCCTGGCTGCAGCAAGGCCGGACACACCTCCACCAATGACTATAACTTTTCCGGTCTTCTTAGCTGCAACAACAAACAGGAAGTGCTTTAATTAGGTGTCACTTATGACAATACCAAGGTCAATGTCTCTGAACGCTTTCGACTACATGTTTTTTTAGGTCATTGTTAGTGTTTTAAAATGGCAAAGAATGACATTAACTCACTGGGTAAAGGCTTGACCCTCTTGTAAATGCCAAAGTTAATGAGACCATGTCTTTCTAAGTAGCTGTGTATCCTGTGGACCAACCCCGTATCACCTAAAAAGAGAAGAAAAGAACACCAAATATCAATTTCTGCATAAAATCTCATAACAAATAATTACATTAATTAAAACAATGGAAAAATAATGTTTAATTTAATGTCTCACTGTTGTATGGCGCTTCAAGCTGCTGTAATGTTGCCTCGAAGGTCAGCTGGATTTTAGGGTTGTCCAGCCACAGTTGGAGCTGGATGAGATGAATATGAATTAGTCGCATGTATGATTAAATACAATTAGATCACAGTGCTCTGTAAAGAAAGACAGAGTAATGTGTTTAGATTGACACGTACTGTACGGTTGCGGATGTACAGGAAGACTTTCTGAGTTTGTTGGGGACCGCTGATGATGTCGGGGAAGCAGGCAGCCTCCTGGGAGGTCATACGGTCATGAGGAAGACGGCTCTGGAAAGCAGCTCCTTCCACACCTAAAAATAGATATGCCCATTTCTATTCTGTTAACAATGAGTGTTCAGGGTATGCAATGAGTTCTGACTTCGAATTGAGCACATGGTAAATGATCAAAAACAGTCTTCATCTCTGTAATGATTCTTGTATTAAGATAATATTATTAGCGCTTCCATTTGAAGTTTCTGTTTTGACATGCTGCACCAAATGTCAGACTAACCCGATGGCTCCTCGGGTTCACTGTCATTCTCCTCCTCTACTGGTGGAGGTGGAGGAGGAATGACCTGCTTCCTTTCTTTCTCTGCCTTGGCATTTCTCTCCTCCTCCGAGTAGTATTCGTCCTCAGACAGATTGGCGAGACTTTCGTCCATCTCGCGGTACTCCACCTGCAACAATAGGCACAATAAAAGCATCATTAAAACCTTTATTCACACCACTGGCAAGTTTGTTTACTCACATTTCTCTCAGAAGTGCTGAAATCTTTCCGGGGGGAGGAACCAACAAAAACGATGATCATCACACTGCAAACACTGAGAAGAACTTCTCAGAACTTGTTTCTAACTTCCATTAGTGAAAGGGAAAATTTGTCAATTATAATACAAAGCAACGCGACACCTGAAGTTAAAATGTTGAAACATATTGATCTTCTAAGCAAACAAGCCAATCGTCCTAGAATATAGTCAATTCTGCCAAAACCAAATTAAGCTCATTTCCTCTTCCTCATGAGCGTGCAGAAACCTAAAATGTTTACTTTTGCTCGCTTCCGTCGACTCGTCCTACGGACTTCAGCTGAGTCTGGGTCGGCCCCACCAGGGCCTGCTTGGTGGGACAAAGGGGCCACTCCCGGTTCCCCACTGGGGGACGACCTCTCCTTCTTCTTTGTCTCCATAACTCCTGCAGCCGAGGCTGAGGGACCCGTCTGCGCATCTGAAATGGGGGCCCTTTCGCCTCCAGCCACTCCAACAGAGGAGGAAGAGGAGGAGGAGGAGCCAGCATCGGATTTCTTGCTAGACAGCATTATGGAGGACGTTGGAGGCCTCTCCTGAACAAACAGGGAACAGCAATCCTTAATGGTGAAACACACAACAATCCAAAGTGCAATAACTTTTTAGGTGAAATGGTTGAAATTTGAATCTTCGAATAGTATCATCAATGAAAAAAATTATTCGATGAATATGTTGAAGTGTGGGTAGTGAGTGTTGAAAAAGCAAACATTTAACGTGTGTGTCCTTCGTGCAACACTTTGTGGCATTCCCAATTGACAACACATTTGTACGAAAAAAAAAATTATAATTTACAACAGTTAACGTATAAAAACACTAACATGCCAAATTTATATCTTACTCACTAGTGGTTTGGTTAACAAATAAACTCTTATCAGAAACAACATACAAAGATCCCTATGTGATCTTAAAAGCAGTGAATGCCCCGCAAAGACAACAGTCCACCAACCACCAAATATTGTCTGCTCTCAGGAATACACCCTCCCACCCCCCCCACAATATATCCTATTTGTAGTACTGGATGGTTTCATGTTAACTGTGCATGAATGTTATGGTTTTATGAAATGAGGTTCTCCAAGGTACAGTAACCTTGTCTTGTTTTGTTTTACCCATTTCTCCGTGCACCTGGTAATATCCATTCAAACACTAAGAAATGAAGACAGAACCAGAAATATGGTTACGAACAGGACCAACTGAACAAAAAAAATAAAAAATGTTGGCCTTTTACATGACATTGAATGAATTTGAACTCATCTCAAAACAAATAACAAATACCCACCGAATTGCACTGGGAAAAAAAAGAAATAATAATAATAAAAAACAAAATCAGGTCAAATGTGTATTTACTGTTGTCGAGAGTTTTTTTTTACATTTGTTTTGACAAAAACCTGAAAAGGCTTAAAACCTTTGAACCCGCGGTGTGTTGGACGACTGCTGTTAACCTGGATAACTGCTGTTCATCACATATCTTTGTTGTCTTTCTTACATCGTCCATTTGATCAAATGAACTGTCTTTAGCTGGTTTTGATTAAAAAAAAAAAAAAAAAAAAAAAAAAAAAAAAAAAAAAAAACAGCAAAGCCAGCAGCAGCAGGGTGCTAAGCGCTGAGCTAGCGATCGCTAACGGCAAGCTTTCCGTCTCGACCGGGCTTGCACGTAACACCTTACGGATATAATATCGTGGTCGCGTAATGGCCGTGCAACACCCGTTGTACCGAAACCACAAATCGGCGTCGTTTTTCAAACGCATCTCTTTCAAATGGATCCTACGACACCGTGCTACGTTAGCTCACGCTAACAATGAGATCTAGCTAGCGGCTAAGCTGTCCAGTAGGTGCGCCGGCTTTACTCGCAAAAAAGGATCTTTGTCCATAAACTGACAGCGAAATCATCGCTAAACCTCTGTACACGAGGAGGTGCATCCTTTAGGAAATGAAGGCAAACGTTAAATATTGAAAATATTGATGATACCTCTCAATCCCCCGAAGATGTAAACACAAAGACGGCACAGTGTCTTCTTCTTCTTCTCTGTAAGAGCCCCTCTGTGATTGGTGGATGGAAACGTTACCCTAGACCGTATCACTAACGTGATTGGCTTTAGAAGCCGTCAATCAAAAGGAAGGCGGCGCTTACGACTGCCGCAATGTACCTGTTTGGTAACTTCACGTTTAATTATGTCCACTTCTTTTCAACACATCTGCCCTTTTTTTTTTTAATGGTATAAACATTTAAATAATGTGGAATAAAAATGTATTTACTGGTCGGGATTCAGCGTTTCCGGTACCTAACTTCCGTTTACAGTTTGCAAATACTCTGACGTCAGCCCGGAAAAACAGGATGGGCCGGTGAGGAAGGAGTAGACAGGTAAAGGTGACCTGAACCTTCCTGTTACGCCTCAGGGAAGCAAACCGATGTTTTGACTCCTTTGTTTCTCCATTTTGAGCCGACTGCGCGTAAGTAACAACTAATATCCTAATGGAAATCAACAAACATGTATATTTCTGCATTTTAAAGTGAGGGGTGATCTCTGTTACGCTCTTAACAAATGTGGAGTTTTGCTTGGAGTTAAATTTTTGCGTTTAATTTTAAAGCATTTTAAAGGTGTGGCTTGTTATGCTGGGCTGGGAATAAGTTGTTGCAGCTTTAGATAAAGTCCTAAATTAAATCAAAAATGAAAATAAGACACTGTACGGAAAAAGGGAGGAGCAGGGGAACGAAAAAGGATCCATGTAGATTGCATTAGGGAGTGTTTCGTTTTCCATGGCTGTGATATAATACACTTGAAGTAAGGATATGGTGCAACATGTAAACAAGAACAGATTTGTGATATGATACGTATTTAATCCAACAGAACCAAGGAACCATGGTGAAGCAAGAGAGCGAGTCAACCAACCGGCCTGACAACACTGCCTTCACACAGCAGAGGCTTCCAGCATGGCAGCCCATGCTCTCCGCTGGCATCGTCATCCCCGGGTTTGTCCTCATAGGTCTGGCATTCATCGGCATTGGCGTCGCTCTCTTTGTCACCTCGCGGAGCATCCAGGTGCTGGAGGTACGACTTTGACCCCGAAGGCATACACCAGTCTACATGACAGTGAAGGATCAAATGTCACCAACAAAAACAGAGGAGAAACATTCAGTCAATATCAAGACCGTTTTCTGTGTTGAGATGTGGTTCCAGCACATTTCTGATGAATGTTGCGTGCCTCTGCTATCTGCTTATGGACTTGTAAGGTGTTGTAGCCATCAATAATTAATCGTAACCTTTCCTGTTCTTTCCCACACAGATGGACTACACCGGCGTTGAGCAAACTTCACCGTGCTTCAGGTGCACTAACACCGACATCCAGAAATGCGTATGCAATCTGGACTTCTCCATTGACAGTCTATTTCAGGTTGCAGTTGCGCTTTACACGCTCGCACACAAACTACTTAATAATTCATCAAGTTGAACCCTGCTCTTGACCCATGGTTGTGTTTTTGTGATTCTCTTCTCCACCACAGGGGCCTGTGTTCTTCTATTATGGCTTGTCCAACTACTTCCAGAACTACAGGAAGTATGGGGTGTCCAAAGATGACAACCAGCTGTCTGGAGACTTGACTTACTTTACGGTGAGTTAATAACACACTCGCATAACACTCATTTCCAATGGATAAATAAAACCCATATGTCTGAAATTGAAATAAAAAGGAGATTTTAAGTGGCATCTTGGTCAAACATTTGGGTGCAGTTCATATTTTTTTTTTTATCAAGGTACAGATTTTGATCATTGTGCAGTACCTAAAGCTGCTTTGGTGGTACGACTGCTCATCTGTAATTCAAACAAAGACATTAGATTATCTATTTGAGCAATGAAAGAAACAGTCTTCTTTGTCTCTTGCAGAGTCCCAGTGACACCTGTGACCCCTACAGGAATGACAACGGCAAGCCAATTGTCCCATGTGGATCAGTAGCGAACAGCATGTTCAACGGTATGTATGGCATTTAAAAGTAACCGTGCAGATGTAGCTTGGATGATGTTTATTTGCTGCATTAAAGGGAGTGTTAAGTCTTGTGTTTTGTGTTTGGTTTTTGAAGACACCTTCAAGCTGTATCAGATTGTCAACGGGACAAAGAAGCAGGTGCTCCTTGATGGAAAAGGAATTGCTTGGTGGACAGACTACAACATCAAATACAGAAACCCCTCTGTCATACCTCTGAAGAACGCCTACAATGGTAGTAACTTCAGTTAAATGTTCCATTACTTGCTGTCTTTTATTGTTAAGTAGTGCTTTGATGCATGTTAACTGTGTTTGATGAGGGATTTTACAATCTGCACAAGGCATTAACAAAAAAGTATTGGAAGAAGTCCAGGAAGGAAGTTAATTGTGGACTATTTTGATTTACAGGTACTGTGAAACCTGTATATTGGACTAGGCCTGCTTACGAGTTAGACATCTCAGATCCTGCTAACAACGGCTTCATCAATCAAGACTTCCTGGTGTGGATGAGGAGGGCAGCCCTGCCAGATTTCAGAAAGCTGTATCGACGAATCACAGAGGGCGATTATGCACAGGGTCTCCCCGCTGGAAACTACTCCCTTGAAATCGCTTACAGTATCCTTAAATGCATGACAGCTTCTGGGAAGGTTTTAAAGGTGGAGTCGAGAGGTATGGGTAGTTATGTTTGTTTACCATGAGTCCTGTAGTTTACATCACAGATTTTGTACTTTGACTTAATAGAAACATGAAAAATCAATGTCGAAGTCCAAAGTGTGTCATTTTTACCATTTTGATTCTCAATTTGTAATGAGAAATAATATTAGGCCAGGATGATTTGGGTACTATGTTGTAGGTGCTGTGGAGCAATTGAGTTTGGTTCGAATCAATTGGTATTATGACACTGGACATTGAAATAGTCTTCATTAAAATGTATTTTACTATAGTAAAGAAAGTAGGCACAAGCAAGGGATGATCAATCATGTAAAGACATCACTTAACATGTGTTTTTTAACTTGGATGCAGGACATACTTGGTTTTTGTGAATACGTTGTTTAAAACAGCGTATATGTCTAAATAATAAACATTATTCTAAGATGATATTTAACAAATTTAATACATTAGATAAAACAGTTTGACACTTACATCTTGTATGTTGCAAAATTTCAAAAGCTCCAAATTGAACTCAGGGTTTCGGGCACTGAAATTGTCTCATGTTGCGTCTAATTTTACAACCACAGCATTGTAGTCTTAACTTGTTTTACTGGTTGGGTGTGGTTCTGTATTCAACTGGGCAGAATGAACACAATGACTCAGGAGTTCCTTGAGGTGACAAAAAACAGGCAAATTTTCTAACAAGTAAACAAGCTAGGCAAATCATTTTTGATTGATTGACGTTGACCCGGGCGGGATTTACATCAAGTCCTCAGAGATGTATTAAAAGGAGCCTATTACTGTGTTCACAAGTTTAAGTCCTTTAACTGCAGCTATTTATACATATTTTTGTGGCTCATTTTCAGTGAAAGCGAAACGGTTGTAGATTTTATACAACTCAAGATACATTCAGATCATTCCTTAATGTTTTGTTTTTTTATGCATTTGACGCTTTAGTGAAAGTATTAGCATAAAGTCAGTATTATTTGTTTTCCATTATACAGTGCATTTTTATTGTTATGTGTCCTTAACACTTGTCCCTCCAGACTATCCTGTAATAAGCTTTGATGGCAGAAAGAAGGTGGTGTTCAGCAACGTGTCGTGGATGGGTGGAAAGAACGAGTTCCTGGGCATTGCCTACCTTGTGACTGGTTCAATGTGTGTCTTCATGTCTATAGTCATGCTCATCGTCTACGCTAAATTCAAGTTCCCTGAGGAGGAGTGAGGCTCGGATCGGCATTTATGAACCCTTTCAACATTTTTTTTTTTTTTCTGTACACCTAAAGGGATAATGAAAGTGCAGATCAGTGCTCATACAAAAGGTTAGAATCCACATATGAACTGAAATCACATACTGTATGTTACTCTTGACATGAATATTTCTTCCTAAGGTGCAGAAAAAAAGCTGGTGTTCGGTTTCTTAAGCAGGACTTGACCTCATTAATTGCAAAATAGAAACTGGCATTGTGGACACTGAGGTGTTATTTCCGATTTGGGAACACCTACCTGTCCTTTGGCACATCTATGGAAATGTTTTGAGTGCAAAAACACTGCCAGTCAAGTCAAACTTTGTAGCCAGCAAACCTCTCTTATCTCTGTATTTATTAAATGTGTGTTTTGATCATAAAAATATAAGCGTCCTCCTAATGGCAGGTCAGTAATAATATTACAGCCATGAATAATTTGAAAAGCCATTTGATACTGGACAAAAGTTACATTTGATGTGTGTTGGAAAAATGGTGAATATGTTGCTACAACTCAGGGATATGGTATACAGGCTATCCATCTTATGCTGTTTTCTATTAGCTTGTAATAGTTTAACCATGATTATTTTTTGAAGTTTTACTTTATGCCGATATTTTTTTTTAATTAAAAACACTCCAAAACCATGTCACAGTCATATTTGTCTTATTAGGACACTTACATGGTCAGTATTGTCATGTTATCTTTCCTTAATTTTTAACATTGGATTCCATGGTAACATTGGTAAAGTTTTAACCCACTAATCCAATATCCATTATGACTTCAGATCAGAAATCTCTATTCTATGAGCTATAGGCTACCCAATATTTACTATCCAATTTGTTTGTATTTATAGTTTTACTGAAGTCAAACATCCAAGTACACTTTTATTCTTAATGGATCTGGGTGTTGAGGTTTTTAAAAATGTGTAAGGAGTTAACATAATTTATAGGATGCACAACATACTGTATGTATGTTGTGCATCCTCTTTCACTATTGATGCCATGAGTCTGCAAAAAGGCCACTTGTTAAATTAATGCCACCCAAGGTTGAAGTTGCGATTAACTTATACCAATTATAATTTCTTAACATTATAGTAACACAGAAATGGTAGGCTCATACCGTTATTAAAATTGTGTTACCTTGTATATTCACTAGATTTAGCGTAAAATCTCAGTTCTGGCTGCATCTTTGGAGACTACTCCCTCTCTCCCCCTATCTGTCATACACGGTCCAAACAGGCAGACATTTGTTCAACTGCATTGTGGGTATTGTAGTCTTGAACCAGTATCGTCTACTAGGAAATACCTCATCCATAGAACGACAAGGACCACAATCCTTTGCGCAAAATAGATACGCGTGTCAGGCGTTGCTGCGTTGTGACAGCGGCAGTCGGTCGGTCTGTGGGCAGCTCGGTAGATTCCAACCGTCTGCAGTATAACGTCAGCCTGGTTTCTTTGTTCACTTCTACACCGTAACCGGTTGGTTGGCCGCTTCGAGGGATGTCCGACGGCGGCGGGACGGAGGAAAACTCCGGCACCATGGAGGTGTCGGCCGTTCAAACGGTCGCTGATACCTCGGTGCTGCAGAAGCACATTCGGAAACTGGTGCCGCTGCTCTTGGAAGATGGCGGCGAGGCCCCGGCTTCTCTGGAAACTGCCGTGGAGGAGAAGAGCTCCGTGGAGCAGATGAGGAAATTCCTGGCCGACCCTCAAGTCCACACCATCCTGGTCGAGAGGAGTGCCCTCAAAGGTACGCCTTGAGAGTAGTGGTGGAGAGCTATCTGCCGGCTGTGATTTGAATAACAGGGTTTATTCGTGTGCTGTTTACTTTAATTATACCGAGGCTGAGGTGAAAACAGCGTATCAAGACGCTTCAAAGAAAGCCAGCTATCATTTAAGGTGTGGCGTCACTCAAGTTGATTTAATAGTTCCTACATGTGGAAACCGTGTATTTTCTTAAGAGTAACAATTGCATTTATGTTTAAGTGCAGTTTATTCACTCGACTTTATTGTAAAAGTAGGGGGTTAGTCCTCAATGGTTTCCGCCTTAAAAATAAATAAATAAATAATAAAAAAAAAAACAATATAAAGGACGTTAAAGTAATAGTGGTTTCCAACGGTGCTACACAAAAGAGAACAGAACAAACAAGGTGACGATATAAAACAAGCGTCTCATATAATCAAGACACAAAATCACAGAAATCCCAAGAGAATGAGTCCTTTGTCGTATCTGCAAGTCATATTGTGCTCAACTTCATGGGGTTTTATCATGTGAAACAGCTTGTGTCAATAACAACATTATCTTCAGGTTCCTCCGGGCAAATTAATCTTCAGCCTTTTTTTTTAATTTTTTTTATATCAGGGCTGAATCTCGAGCCTCTCATACCTCACATGACCAGGCACTCAGTCTGGGCCCTGTAGGTTTTGAATTCCCAGCCAGAGAGTCACTTCCACAGCCTATTTGTGGTTTTGCGCTAAGAATACTGATACTGCAATGCAGAGCAGTGTCTGCAGATGGCTGTCTTGTTTTTGTTTTTTTTCTTCTTCCCTACAAGCCGCTAGGGAGCAAAGGAGGGTGGGGACATGGATAGATGGACGGAAGCAGACAGAACTCCCTGATTGCACCGTTACCCTGCTGCAACACTATAAACAAATGAAGTCAACTAATGTCTAACACCCAAATAATGTGTTATATATTCAGCAGCAAGACTCTATAAATAGTATTGAACACTGAAAATAACATCAGCCGCCTTGTGGTATGTGGTCCACGTCTCAATTTTGCAAATGCAGGGTATGAAAAAGTAGGAATATTTCTTCAGTATTTGATTTTGAAGCTGTTACAAACATACCTGTCAGTGAGTGGTCTGTCCACTTGTTCAGATAAGACTTTGATTTGATTTGTTCCCCACACAGAGGATGTTGGAGATGAAGGGGAGGAGGAGAAGGAGTGCATCACTTATAACATCAGCATTGACATACATTATGGGCTCAAGTCCAACAGGTAAATGACATGTCTAATGCATTGTAATTAAGGTTTTCTTTTTATCCATTAAGCATGTGATCTTATTTGATAAACTGATAACATACTTTTCATTTGTAATATACCAAATACCAAACTTCTCCAACTAAATTTTGGATTATTCTAAACATGATTGTTCACCATTTCCTCCCTGCAGCTTGGCTTTCATCAAGCGAACAGGTGTCATCGATGCAGACAAGCCCATATCAACCCAAGTTCGAGTTCTGACCTTGAGTGAGGATTCTCCTTACGAGACACTTCACTCTTTCATCAGCAATGCCGTTTCTCCTTTTTTTAAATCCTACATCCGCGAGTCTGGCAAGGCAGACAGGTAATGTTCTCATATTTCGGATTAATCTTCAACACCTTTTATTTAATACAATAAATTACTCTCCGAGTAATGAGCTTTGTGTGGAGCAGCGACTGTAACGGAAGAAAAAGTCATCTGTTTTTTGTCATAACTTTGCAGAGATGGGGATAAGATGGCCCCGTCTGTCGAGAAGAAGATTGCTGAGCTGGAGATGGGCCTTCTCCACCTGCAGCAGAACATTGAGATTCCTGAGATCAGCCTGCCCATCCACCCTATCATCACAAACATCGCTAAGCAGTGCTATGAGCGTTGCGAGAAACCCAAGGTCACGGACTTTGGAGACAAAGTGGAAGACCCAACCTTCCTTAACCAGCTTCAATCTGGAGTTAACCGCTGGATCAGGGAGATCCAAAAGGTGAGAGGTCGTCCCATATTTGTGTTTGAAATTTAAATGGAACTATTAAGTGATACATGACAAATAGTTTAATTTCTAAATACATTTAGAAAAAAATACCATTATATTTATTTCTCCTGTCACTAACCCCCCTCCAAGGTGACAAAACTGGATCGTGACCCAGCCTCGGGCACCGCCTTGCAGGAGATCAGTTTCTGGCTGAATCTGGAGAGAGCCCTCAACAGGATCCAAGAGAAGAGAGAAAGTCCAGAGGTCCTGCTCACTCTGGACATCCTCAAACATGGCAAACGTTTCCATGCCACCGTCAGCTTTGACACTGACACTGGTGAGTGAAAACCAATTAAAAGAACACTTGGATTTGACTTTGATTGCTTCAATCATACTTCACCGAGAACCGCTTGGCTATAGCAGGGAAGTGAGATTTCAATGTTTGTTTTTGTTTTTTCTCTACTTCTCTCAGGTCTGAAACAAGCAGTGGAAACCGTCAATGACTACAATCCTCTGATGAAGGACTTCCCTCTCAATGACCTGCTTTCTGCCTCAGAGCTTGATAAGATCCGCCAAGCCCTGATGGCCATATTTACTCACCTGAAAAAGATCAGGAATACCAAGTATCCCATCCAGAGAGCTCTGCGTCTAGTGGAGGCCATCTCCAGGGACTTGAGCTCCCAGCTCCTCAAGGTGTTGGGCACCAGGAAGCTAATGCATGTTGCCTACGAAGAATTTGAAAAGGTTAGTGTGGTTGGATCTCATGCAATAACTAAAACCTTTTGGAATTTTCCCCCCAGTAGTACGCTCTTACTTTAACTTCTCAAAATATTATAAGTTTTGTTAAATGTCCATCATATGTCTGCGTGCAGGTGATGGTGGCTTGCTTCGAGGTGTTCCAGACCTGGGAGGATGAGTATGAGAAACTGCAGGTCCTTCTGAGAGACATTGTGAAGAGGAAGAGAGAGGAGAACCTGAAGATGGTGTGGCGTCTGAGCCCTGCTCACAGGAAGCTCCAGTCCCGTCTGGACCACATGAGGCGTTTCAGAAGGCAGCATGAGCAGCTGAGGGCCGTCATTGTCCGCGTCCTGCGGCCTCAGGTAACGCACCTTCTGCATCTGAAGTGGCCACATTTGAACTGACAACATAGCTTCACCATTTTAATGTTGTTTTTCCTGTAGATCCTCTGAATTTTTTTTTTTGGTTTTTATCACCACTTGATTGAGGAATGAACTTTTTGTCTCTAGGTGTCTGCGGTGCCACAGCACGCCCCAGGAGAGACAGTTGAGCCTCAAGACATGAAGGTAGCTGGAGTTCTCTTCGACGCTGCTGATGCCAACGCGATCGAGGAGGTCAACCTGGCATATGAGAATGTCAAAGAGGTCGATGGCCTGGATGTGTCCAAGGAAGGCATGGAAGCCTGGGAAGCTGCCATGAAGCGCTATGACGAGCGCATTGACCGCGTGGAGACCCGTATCACTGCCCGCCTGCGTGATCAGCTGGGAACCGCCAAGAACGCCAACGAGATGTTCCGCATCTTCTCCCGCTTCAATGCTCTCTTCGTGCGCCCCCACATCCGCGGTGCCATCCGGGAGTACCAGACTCAGCTTATCCAGCGTGTGAAAGATGACATTGAGTCACTGCACGACAAGTTCAAAGTGCAGTATCCTCAGAGCCAGGCCTGTAAGATGAGCCATGTCCGGGACCTGCCGCCTGTGTCTGGATCCATCATCTGGGCCAAGCAGATCGACCGACAGCTGACTGCGTACATGAAGAGGGTGGAGGATGTTCTGGGGAAAGGCTGGGAGAACCATGTGGAGGGGCTGAAACTGAAGCAGGATGGAGATAGCTTCAGGGCTAAACTCAATACTCAAGAGATATTTGATGACTGGGCTCGCAAGGTAAAAAAATTTTTTCAAATGTTTTACATTCTGCTGCTGACACATTTCTTGTTGTTGTTGTTGTTGTTGTTTTTTTATAAACGGCTCGTTTAAAATAATTTTGTAAATCAGGTGCAACAGCGTAACCTTGGCGTGTCTGGCCGCATCTTCACCATTGAGAGTACACGCGCCCGTGGAAGGACAGGAAACATGCTCAAGCTTAAAGTCAATTTCCTCCCAGAGATCATCACCTTATCCAAAGAGGTCCGCAACCTCAAGTGGCTGAGCTTCCGTGTTCCTCTGGCCATTGTCAACAAAGCCCACCAGGCTAATCAGCTGTACCCATTTGCCATCTCTTTGATCGAGAGCGTGCGCACCTACGAGCGCACTTGCGAGAAGGTGGAAGAGAGGTCCTCCATCTCCCTGCTGGTGGCTGGACTCAAGAAGGAGGTTCAGGCTCTCGTCACTGAGGGCATCACTCTGGTCTGGGAGTCCTACAAGCTGGATCCCTACGTTCAGAGGCTGGCTGAGACAGTCTTCAACTTCCAGGAGAAGGTGAGGGTGGAGGAACTGTTACCAACATTCGCATGAAAACAGACTCCAACCTGTCATTTCAGAATGAAATGACAAATGTTTAATCATACCAAACACATGTTTTTATTTTTTAATTTCCAGGTGGATGACCTTCTACTGATTGAGGAGAAAATAGATCTGGAGGTCCGCTCTCTGGAGACTTGCATGTTCGAACACAAAACCTTCTCTGACATCCTGAACCGTGTCCAGAAAGCTGTGGACGACCTTAATCTGCATTCTTATTCCAACCTGCCCATCTGGGTCAACAAGCTTGACATCGAGGTTGGTGCTACAAATACGTACATATTAGTAATACACTGAATCTTTAAACCTTTTTTTTCATTCTATGGGTGACTTGTCTGCAAGGTATTAAAATGGATGTTGTTGGTCTTTTAGATTGAGCGTATCCTGGGAGTGCGTCTTCAGGCCGGTCTTAAAGCCTGGACTCAGGTGCTCGGTGGTCAGGTGGAAGACAAAGCTGATGTGGACATGGACACAGAGGCTCCACAAGTCAGCCACAAACCTGGAGGGGAACCCAAGATCAAGGTAACCATAGTGACTAGTGACACTGTGGTGCTACATGCCATGTTTATTTTTCATTGTTGATACATTACTTATGAAACCTTGGTTATTTGAACACAACTGACTGTTTTATTGTTGTTGTTTTTTTTTTGCTAGAATGTTGTCCATGAGCTGAGGATCACTAACCAGGTGATTTACTTGAACCCACCAATTGAAGACTGTCGCTACAAGCTGTACCAGGAGATGTTTTCTTGGAAGATGGTCATCCTTTCTCTCCCCAGGATCCAAAGCCAGAGATACCAGGTACTTATCTGTAAAGCTGTTGGGGTTCCCACTGGAGATTATCTGTGGTATATAAACAAAAAAGTACGAGCCAATTTGGAAAAATATCAATCAAAACATTTGAAAGTTGTGATCTGCAGTACTGTCTGGGTTATATTTAAGCTCAGACATGATATTTGGATGTTGTGTCCTATTGCTTTTAGCTAAGCCGGTCTGTCCTTCCTCACTAGGTGGGTGTCCACTACGAGCTCTCGGAGGAGGAGAAGTTCTACCGCAACGCTCTGACCAGGATGCCAGACGGCCCTGCAGCCTTAGAGGAGGCCTACAATGCAGTGGAAGACATTGTCAATGAGGTGGAGCAGTATGTTAAGGTAAGAACCACTTTGCATTAACTACAAAAATCCAAAATAAATTTGTGACTATCGACTATTATTTCTTTTTTTTTTTTTCTTTTTTTTTTTGTACCTCTGTCTCACTGTCTGTTTAAATTGCGTCACTTGCATCACAAAATTAGAACATTATCACGTACATCAGCTTCTGATAATTCCAGTTTTATTTAATGACCTTGTCTTTGTTATTTCTGTCCAGGTGTGGCTGCAGTACCAGTGCTTGTGGGACATGCAAGCTGACAACATCTACAACCGTCTTGGGGAAGACCTCACGAAGTGGCAGGCCTTGCTGGTCCAGATCCGCAAAGCACGTGGAACCTTTGACAATGCAGAGACCCGGAAAGAGTTTGGACCTGTGGTCATCGACTATGGCAAGGTAGTAATGACTGATAATTCTAGGTGGAGTATTTTCTCCAAAGACAAACTCTTGAAAATGCCTACATAATACAGAAATGCAGACTAAATGACAGTTGAAATTTTATGCTTCTGTTTTATAACCATTATTCTAAAGGACACTCTTGCATACACCACCTTATTTGAGCAATTTCTTTTATTTAAATGCAGAGATATTTCCTTCGACAATATAAGGACTTTTTAATTAAATGTTTGTACTTGTCCCTGACAACAGGTCCAGTCTAAAGTGAACTTGAAGTATGACTCCTGGCACAAGGAAGTCCTCAGCAAGTTTGGCCAGATGCTTGGCCAGAACATGGGGGACTTCCATGCCCAGATCTCTAAGGTAACGTATAATATGACAAACATACTGGTAGCTAAGATAAAGATTCCTCTAAATAGTTTTGCATGTCACTTAAATATATTTTCCTGTTCCTCATTAGTCCCGTCAAGATCTTGAACAACATTCTGTGGACACGGCTAGCACCTCAGATGCCGTCAACTTCATAACATATGTCCAGACCCTGAAGCGCAAGATCAAACAGTTTGAGAAAAATGTGGATGTAAGTATTCTAAAACATTCAGTATCCTGTTCTTCACCATCGCATAACTGTCTGTTTTATGAAAATACAATTCAGGGCTCTGATCAGACTTTCTTTCCTTCTTACTATAGTTGTTCCGTAACGGACAGCGTTTGCTGGAGAAGCAACGATTCCAGTTTCCTCCCTCTTGGCTCTACATTGACAACATCGAAGGTGAATGGGCTGCGTTCAGTGACATAATGAAGCGCAAAGACACTGCTATCCAGCAGCAGGTGGCCAACCTGCAGATGAAGATCGTCCAAGAGGACAAAGCCGTGGAAAACCGCACCACTGACTTGCTCAGTGACTGGGAGAAGACTAAGCCGGTTGCTGTAAGACAAATTGAGTTATCTTATTAAATTTGAACTAATGTACGCAATTGAATCACACATTTCTAACCCCATAATATCTTACTGCGGAGAAAATAGCAGATGAAGACATTAGTTCATGTGAGATAATTTTATCAAATATAATCTGTTCTGTTTAGGGTAACCTGCGTCCAGAGGAGGCCCTGCAGTCTCTGACCATCTATGAAGGCAACTTTGGCCGTCTTAAGGTAGAAAGGGAGAAGTGCGCCCGGGCCAAAGAGGCCCTGGAGCTCACCGATACTGGTCTGCTGAGTGGCAGCGAAGAGAGGGTGCAGGTAATGCCTGAATCAATTTACATTAATGTATTTTAAGTTACTGATTAATGACCAAATAACAGATACGGGTCAAAAATGGACTTGTAGTATGATTGATGACGTGTTTTTAAGCTAAAGCAGTAACTTCTTGAAAAGTTGTTTTTCTTTTGACTCATTTCTATCTTTATGTTGACTTGCAGGTGGCGCTGGAGGAGCTGCATGACCTGAAAGAGGTTTGGTCTGAGCTGTCAAAGGTCTGGGAACAGATTGACCAAATGAAAGAGCAGCCATGGGTTTCTGTACAGCCTCGCAAGGTACCAAAAGCAACGCAATCGGTTACATCAAATCTCTATTGTTCTGCACTTGTGAAATTCTGACTATAATATAAATCTGTTTGTATTTTGTGTGTGTAGCTTCGTCAGAGTCTCGATGCTCTCCTGAACCAGCTGAAGAACTTCCAAGCAAGACTGAGACAGTATGCATCCTACGAGTATGTCCAGAGGCTGCTCAAAGGATATTTAAAGGTCAGGAGACTAGTTTTTCTCATTTAGCTCAAGTTCTGACTCACAAGAAAAATAAAATGCATTTAAAATTCTCTTCTCTCCCTGTTTTATTTTAGGTCAACATGTTGGTGATTGAGCTGAAATCAGAAGCTCTGAAGGACCGCCACTGGAAGCAGCTGATGAAGCGCTTGCATGTGAACTGGGTCACATCAGAGCTGACTCTTGGACAAATCTGGGATGTGGATCTGCAGAAGAATGAGATGGTGGTGAAGGACGTTATGCTGGTAGCCCAGGGAGAGATGGCTTTAGAGGAGTTCCTTAAACAGGTGAAGAGGGAGGGTTCATAAATCTACAGCTCTAAATTTGAAATGATTATAAATCTTTCACTAGTTTAAGGAGCTTGAATAATAAATCAATATTTGGGGATTTTTAGATCCGTGAAGTCTGGAACTCGTATGAGCTCGACCTGGTGAACTACCAAAACAAGTGTCGTCTGATCAGAGGCTGGGATGACCTCTTCAACAAGGTCAAAGAACACATTAACAGCGTATCTGCCATGAAGTTGTCTCCTTACTACAAGGTAAACAGAATTATAAATTAAAACAGTTGTTTATTATGTTTGAAATATTTTAGTTTTTCAGGACCACATCAATGCCATGTTCTTCTTCCTTTTTTTTTTTCTCCAAGGTGTTTGAGGAAGATGCCCTAAGCTGGGAAGACAAGCTCAATCGTATCATGGCTCTGTTTGATGTTTGGATTGATGTCCAGCGTCGCTGGGTCTACCTGGAAGGCATCTTCACAGGCAGTGCTGACATCAAACATCTGCTGCCTGTGGAAACCCAGAGATTCCAGAGGTAAATGGAGGACTCTTGTTTTAATACGTCAGAATTTTAAGGATATGTTAGAACTGAAGCACCCTCATTTCAAGAATTAATACTTCATGTGATTTTCATATTTACTCCACATTCACTGCAGTAACAATATTTTCTACTAGTGTAATCTGTCTGTCTCTCTTTATTCCAGCATCAGCACAGAGTTCTTGGCACTAATGAAGAAGGTGACAAAGTCTCCTCTCGTGATGGATGTACTGAACATACAGGGAGTGCAGAGGTCCCTGGAGCGACTGGCCGACCTTCTGGGAAAAATCCAGAAAGCTCTCGGAGAATACCTGGAGAGAGAGAGATCCTCATTCCCCAGGTAGGAATATAAAACGCAGGGAGAGCAAGCAGGAAGAGGGAATATTAAATTGTGTTTTTACAATCAAATATTTGGAATAATTTATTGGGATTAACATTAACGTGTGCCAATTCATGCATTCATTTACTCATTAATACACTGACCATCACTTTCTTGTTGTTGACAGGTTCTACTTCGTGGGAGATGAGGACCTGCTTGAGATCATCGGCAACAGCAAGAATGTGGCCAAACTGCAGAAGCATTTCAAAAAGATGTTCGCCGGAGTCTCCAGCATCCTACTCAATGATGACAACACAGTGGTGCTGGGAATCTCCTCGCGTGAGGGTGAGGAGATTCTCTACAAGACACCCGTCTCCATCACAGAGCACCCGAAGATCAACGAGTGGCTGACACTCGTGGAGAAGGAGATGAGGGTGACACTGGCCAAGCTGCTAGCTGAGTCTGTCACAGAGGTCACTGCCTTCAACAAGGGCACGGCCGTTGACCTGACCCAGTACATCGACTGGATTGATCGCTACCAGGTTGGGATTTAGAGCATTGATTTTTACACAATTACAGATGTGGAAATTCTGTCACTTTCTTAATGTCACTATCTACATCCTCGCTCCACAGGCCCAACTGGTGGTCCTCTCAACTCAGATTGCCTGGTCTGAGAACATAGAGACCGCCTTGACCACCATCGCTGGTGGTGGGGACATGACACCCATGCAGGGAGTGCAGTCAAACGTGGAGGCCACTCTCAACGTGTTGGCTGACACTGTGCTGATGGAGCAGCCTCCCCTCCGGAGAAGGAAACTGGAGCACCTGGTTAGAGGGAATTTCTCTTCAGTATGTTATTGAAAGAATGTCGTATGATGAAAAATGCCTGAAATCCATCTTGTGCTCCATTTTTAGATCACCGAGCTAGTGCACCAACGTGATGTGACCAGGACTCTGATCAAGAACAAGATCGACAACCCCAAGTCCTTCGATTGGCTCAGCCAGATGCGCTTCTACTTTGACCCCAAGCAGACGGATGTCCTGCAGCAGCTGTCAATTCAGATGGCCAATGCCAAGTTCAACTATGGCTTTGAGTACTTGGGTGTCCAGGACAAGCTTGTCCAGACCCCACTGACAGACCGCTGCTATCTCACCATGACCCAGGCATTGGAGGCTCGCCTCGGAGGATCTCCGTTCGGTATGGACGTTGATCGTGTCATTTGTTTCTTATAATAAATGGAAATTTTGTTTTAAAGTAAATTACAGTCTAGCACATAAAACAATTTGTCCCCCATCCAGGTCCTGCTGGTACAGGGAAGACGGAGTCAGTGAAAGCCCTCGGTCACCAGCTCGGACGCTTTGTCCTGGTCTTCAACTGCGATGAGACGTTCGACTTCCAGGTACAAGACTGGACTCATATTCTTAGTTCTTAATCTATTTTTTTATCCATGACGCCAATACACGATAAGAAATGAATGAAATACGTTTTTCTCTCATTGATCATCAAAGTGTAACTCATTTCTTTGTTCTTTAGGCCATGGGTCGGATCTTTGTGGGTCTGTGCCAGGTCGGAGCCTGGGGCTGCTTCGATGAGTTCAACCGTCTGGAAGAGAGAATGCTGTCTGCTGTCTCCCAGCAGGTCCAGTACATCCAGGTGGCCTTGAGGGAGCACATCAACCCCAACAGAGACCGGAGTATGTACAATATATGTGGGAATGCGATATAATATGTATAGAACGTCCAAAATTGCCAAACATATGCCACTTTGTTCACCACCAGTAACTAAGTTATACATGTGGATTGCATTGTAAATAATTTATCATCTTGCCACCCTCCCAGGTGTCTCGGTCACCACAGAGCTCCTGAACAAGCAGGTGAAGGTGAGCCCAGACATGGCCATCTTCATCACCATGAACCCAGGCTACGCTGGCCGTTCCAACCTGCCCGACAATCTGAAGAAGCTGTTCCGTAGCTTGGCCATGACGAAGCCTGACCGCCAGCTCATCGCACAGGTCATGCTCTACTCCCAAGGTTTCCGAACAGCCGAGATCCTCGCCAAGAAGATTGTTCCCTTCTTCAAGTATGTACGGTGTTTGTTTGCAACTAGTTTAAATAACCTCAAGAAGTTCTCTTCTGATTTCATCTTTGGCTTTCATTTCAGACTGTGCGATGAGCAGCTGTCATCCCAGAGTCATTATGACTTCGGTCTCCGAGCGCTGAAGAGTGTGCTGATCAGCGCTGGCAACGTCAAGCGTGAGCGCATCCAGAAAATCAAAAGGGAGAAGCTTGAGCGTGGAGAAGTTGTCGATGAGAATGATATCGCCGAGAACCTGCCTGAACAGGAGGTATACAAATCCAAAGACTCTTGGACCTGGAAGTCAGGTTTCTTTATTAATTTAGTGCTGAGCTTTGGCAGCTCTGGCAAATTTCTTTCAGAAAATGTAGTGGTTTCATCCATTTTGTGTCTCATTTATTTTAGATCCTGATCCAGAGTGTGTGTGAGACCATGGTCCCCAAGCTGGTGGCGGAGGATATCCCTCTGCTGTTCAGCCTGCTGTCAGATGTCTTCCCAGGAGTTCAGTACATGCGTGGGGAAATGACTGCTCTGAGGGAGGAGCTGAAGAAGGTCTGCGCGGAGATGTACCTCACCTACGGAGACGGTGACGATGTGGGCACCGCGTGGGTGGAGAAGGTATGGAGCTAAATGGAGTTAATATCCCTCTATTTAGTAATCTTAAGAATGGACTCAGCCTCTGGAGACACAGAAGTTTACTACAGGTCCAAGGTCAAATTTTGCAATGTTGCAGAAGCACATATATTGAATAGTTACTTCAATTTTTTTCAATTTTCTAATTTCCATTCAACATCTTCCAGGTGCTCCAGCTATACCAGATCACACAGATCAACCACGGTCTGATGATGGTGGGACCCTCGGGCAGTGGGAAGACAATGGCATGGAGGGTGCTGCTCAAGGCCCTGGAGAGGCTGGAGGGCCTCGAGGGCGTGGCCCACATCATCGACCCCAAGGCCATCAGCAAGGACCACCTGTACGGAACCCTGGACCCCAATACCCGTGAATGGACTGATGGCTTGTTCACACACGTTCTCAGAAAGTGAGTTATGTCACACAGTTTATTAGTAATTATTAGGAATATACTCAGCTAATTTTAGTCTTGCAAGGTGTGGCTAAAAATAACTTGTAAAATACTTTTTCTTTCCATTTCAGGATCATTGACAATGTTCGTGGTGAGCTGCAGAAGCGCCAGTGGATCATCTTCGACGGTGACGTTGACCCAGAGTGGGTTGAAAATCTTAACTCGGTCCTGGATGACAACAAGCTGCTCACCCTGCCCAATGGAGAGCGTCTCAGCTTGCCACCAAATGTAAGAGCTCAGCAATTGAAACGCAGGGGTCTGTTATTTTGTTATTACAGCCCGAGCAGGTGGAAGCATGTTCTTTCATTTTTCTCTTTCTATTCAGGTGCGTGTGATGTTTGAAGTACAAGACCTGAAGTATGCTACCCTGGCCACTGTGTCCCGCTGTGGTATGGTCTGGTTCAGTGAGGATGTCCTCAGCACAGACATGGTCTTCAACAACTTCCTGGCTCGTATTCGCAGCATCCCATTGGATGAGGGCGAGGATGAAGCTCAACGCATGAGGATAGGCATAGGCGCAGAGGACGAGGATGAGACTGCTTCTCCAATGCTGCAGGTAATTGAAGGGAAGAAAACAGACTGTATAAATTATTATTATTTTTTTTTTTTTCAAACAAGACAATTCAAGCATTTATTTATTATTGTGTGTTTTCCATCAGATCCAGAGAGATGCTGCAGCGATCCTGCAGCCGTACTTCACCTCTACAGGCCTCGTGATCAAGGCCTTGGAGCATGCCTCTAAGATGGAGCACATCATGGACTTCACCCGCCTGCGCTGTATGGGTTCACTGTTTTCAATGCTGCACCAGGCCTGCCGTAATGTGGCTCTCTACAACAACAACCACCCTGACTTCCCCATGCCTATTGATCAGCTAGAGAAATACATGCAGGTAATGTTCTACTTTCTGCTCTCCATAAAACTGAGAGAAGCACAAATGTTTTATTGTTCTCAACTGAATCACTGCAAAAATGAATGTATCTTCTTAACATGGAGGAATTTTGTGGTGTTTCTCTGCAGAAATATTTGATCTACGCTGTGCTCTGGTCCTTCTCTGGTGATGGACGGTTGAAGATAAGGGGGGAGCTTGGGGAATACATCCGCCGCATCACCACTGTGCCCCTTCCCGCTGCTCCCAATGTCCCCATCATTGACTATGAGGTACAGCCCTTCTTGTTGAAACAGATTCTCCATATCTACTGTCACTGGGAATAAAACAAAACCACTTCAGTCTTCTATTTTCGGAACAACCATTTATTTATTCGTTTTTAGGTGTGCATCTCAGGAGAGTGGCAGTCTTGGCAGGGCAAAGTGCCCCAGATTGAAGTGGAAACCCACAAAGTGGCATCCCCAGACGTTGTGGTTCCCACCCTGGACACTGTGCGCCACGAGGCTTTGCTTTACACGTGGCTGGCAGAGCACAAACCGCTGGTGCTGTGTGGACCCCCCGGCTCTGGAAAGACCATGACCCTGTTCAGCGCCCTCAGGGCTTTGCCTGACATGGAGGTGAGAGACTGGAGTAAATACATTTGAACCTTCACATAAATCCTTAAAAGTCAACCAATAAAATACAATCTGACCTTGAAACATAAATCCTTAAAAGTCAACCAATAAAATACACTCTGACCTTGAAACTGTTATTGTTATCGTTTTGCAATAGCATTGGAATTTTTTATCCATCGGTTATATTTTGTGTACTGTTCAATAAAACTGAATCAACTAAGTAAAAAACAAAAAAGATATTGCTTAATTTTGTATCTTTTTAATTTCCACCATTTTCTGCCAGGTTGTTGGTCTGAACTTCTCCAGCGCCACCACCCCAGAGCTGCTGCTGAAGACCTTCGACCACTACTGCGAGTATCGCCGAACCCCCAACGGTGTGGTCCTCGCCCCCGTCCAGCTGGGCAAGTGGCTGGTGTTGTTCTGTGATGAGATCAATCTGCCGGACATGGACAAGTACGGCACACAGAGGGTCATATCTTTCCTCAGACAGGTATGATACACTGTATACAAACACGGATACATGCGTGGCTGTATTTCCTAAGACTCATTTGGTATTTGAAAGTGTAAAGTAAAATCCCGCTAGCATAAAATGTGGTGTCCTTTATCTTCTTGCAGATGGTGGAACATGGAGGCTTCTATCGCACCTCGGACCAGACTTGGGTCAAATTGGAGAGGATCCAGTTTGTTGGAGCCTGTAATCCTCCCACTGATCCTGGCAGAAAGCCTCTCACACACAGGTGCATCACTCAGACTTTATACAGTAATATAACCGATCCCATGTTTAACACTGAACTATTTCAACATCTTAAATGGAAATAATACATAGAAAATTAAACATTGCATGTGGCAGGTCCTAATGGAGACCATGTTCTGATGTTCTTTTTCTAGGTTCCTGCGTCATGTTCCTGTGGTGTATGTGGACTATCCAGGCCCCGCCTCGCTCACCCAGATTTATGGAACCTTCAACCGTGCCATGCTGCGCCTCATCCCATCTCTACGAACCTACGCTGAACCTCTTACAGCTGCTATGGTTGAGTTTTACACCATGTCTCAGGTAAAGGAGATGACTAAATATCTACGTAAAAGATAATACTAATTCATGAATTATTAATTACTTGTTTTACTAATTTATTTACATATTTTATTTCAATCCCTTTTCCCACTCCAGGAGCGGTTCACCCAGGACACTCAGCCTCACTACATCTACTCTCCCAGAGAAATGACCCGCTGGGTTAGGGGCATCTTTGAGGCCCTGCGTCCACTTGAGACCCTGCCTGTAGAGGGCCTCATCCGCATCTGGGCCCATGAGGCTCTCCGTCTCTTCCAGGATAGGTGGGTTTTAGTGTCTGTGAGTTTTATCCCTCGCAGAGTAGATAATGTGGTCTAATGTTTTGGCAAATAATATTTTAACAGCAAATAAACGGATGTGGTTTGATTTCCAGGTTGGTAGGTGATGAAGAGAGAAGGTGGACGGACGAAAACATTGACATGGTTGCTCTCAAACACTTCCCCAACATTGATAAGGAGAAGGGTCTGAACAGGCCCATCCTCTACAGCAACTGGCTCTCCAAGGTAAATTAGAGATATGTTGATCATACTGTGATTTCTGCTTCTGTAATATTCTTCTTATGATAATTTCCCTCCAGTCATGAGCATGCACTGAGTTTCTTGGTTTTGTGGATGCAGGACTACATCCCAGTGGAACAGGAGGAACTGAGAGACTATGTGAAGGCCCGTTTGAAGGTCTTCTATGAGGAGGAGCTGGATGTCCCTCTGGTGCTCTTTAATGAGGTGCTGGACCACGTCCTCAGAATTGATCGGTGAGTAACAGCCTTCTTCATCTCACTGCTTCTCGGATCTAAAATACTTTGTTGTGGAGTAAATTTCAAATGTTCGTATCCTATTTTAGAATCTTCCGTCAGCCTCAGGGCCATCTCCTGTTAATTGGAGTGAGTGGAGCAGGAAAGACCACTCTCTCTCGCTTCGTGGCCTGGATGAACGGACTGAGTGTCTACCAGATCAAGGTTGGTACAGTAAATGTCAAGATGATTTGCAGTCATGGCAACACACTTGCCTTTCTGTATATTGATTTGTGTGTGTGTGTGTGTGTTTTCAGGTACACAGGAAATACACTGGGGAGGACTTTGATGAAGACCTCCGTACAGTTCTGCGTCGCTCAGGCTGCAAGAACGAGAAGATCGCCTTCATCATGGACGAGTCCAACGTGCTGGATTCTGGTTTCCTTGAGAGAATGAACACACTGCTGGCCAACGGAGAGGTAACGTCTTTGTGGTGTGGTCATTGCGATAAAAAGTCACAACACAGGATTTAGTTTTCTGAGATAATGAATATGTTTCGGTTGTATGTACATAATTTTATTTTTTCATGTTAACATCACCCTGCTTTTTTGTAGGTTCCTGGCCTGTTTGAGGGAGATGAGTATGCCACCCTGATGACTCAGTGTAAGGAGGGAGCTCAGAAAGAGGGCCTAATGCTCGACACTCACGAGGAGCTGTACAAGTGGTTCACCAGCCAGGTTATCAGAAACCTCCACGTGGTTTTCACCATGAACCCCTCATCCGAGGGCCTGAAGGACAGGGCGGCCACATCTCCTGCCCTCTTCAACAGGTACAGAGACTCACATCGAAGAAACATATGACATTAGAGAAACAGGAGACTGCATAGACAGATAAGAGTTTCTTCTTTTAGTAAAAACTCTCCTCTGTCTCAGGTGTGTGTTGAACTGGTTTGGAGACTGGTCCACAGAGGCCCTTTATCAGGTGGGTAAGGAATTCACCTGTAAGATGGATCTGGAGAAGCCCAACTACAAGGTGCCAGACTACATGCCCGTCGTCTATGACAAACTGCCCCAGCCGCCATCTCACCGCGAGGCTATTGTCAATGGCTGTGTGTTCGTACACCAGACTCTTCACCAGGTAGGGATGTTTCCAAGTTTACGGTGTCATTAATCAGATCATTATGTGGTTTGCTTTAACGGAACACAAACTTGTTATCAAATCTCGCAGGCTAACAACCGTCTGGCCAAGCGTGGCGGTCACACCATGGCCATCACTCCTCGCCACTACCTCGACTTCATCAACCAGTATGCCAACCTGTTCAATGAGAAACGCAGTGAGCTGGAGGAGCAGCAGATGCACCTCAACGTTGGTCTCCGCAAGATCAAGGAGACTGTCGATCAGGTGAAATGAATCTTTCATGTCTTTACATAATCTAATGTGCTTGGTATTTATTTAATGCTATTTTAGCACGAGATCCACAAAAAGCCATCAGTGTCGATCAACTCCCTGATTGTATTTATGCCTTTTCATCAAGGTTGAGGAACTTCGTCGTGACCTGAGAATCAAGAGCCAGGAGTTGGAGGCAAAGAATGCTGCTGCCAACGACAAACTGAAGAAGATGGTCAAAGACCAGCAGGAGGCTGAGAAGAAAAAGGTGCGCAGGAAGAAATTTAACACTCTTGAAGAACAAGAAATTGCTTTTCTCTGATCTCTATTTTATTATACAGCTATGGACATGACCCCTTCAGGCCATTTAGCTTTTATAGAGCTGGACTGTACTCTTATGGTGTTATTACTGTGATTCCAGGTGATGAGCCAGGAGATCCAGGAATCTGTGTACAAGCAGCAGGAGGTGATCAAAGACAAACAGCAGTGGGTCAAACAGGACTTGGACCAGGTGGAGCCAGCTGTCATTGAGGCTCAGAATGGTACCGTGTTTCTTTTACATTTTCTCGTAGCGTTTTTTGATGGGTGTTCACTATATTCTTTTATTGTTATGCAGAACACACCTTTAATGTTATGCACAGGGCTTCCAGTTAAGAACTTTATTTCTGCCTACATCCTCCCCTCGTCATTGCCCTTTTCCCCGTCATAATCCTCATCCTTGTTCACCTGATGTTGATAGCTGTTAAGTCCATTAAGAAGCAGCACCTGGTGGAGGTGCGTTCCATGGCCAATCCACCCGCAGCCGTGAAGCTGGCGCTGGAGTCCATTTGCTTGCTCCTGGGAGAGAGCACGACCGACTGGAAGCAGATCCGTTCCATCATCATGAGGGAGAACTTCATTCCCACCATTGTTAACTTCTCTGCTGAAGAGATCAGGTGAATTAAGGGAGGCTTTTTGTTGCAATTGTTGACTAAAAAAAACCTCCCCTCTCTCTCTCCCCTGTCTTTTTCTGTTTTTCCCCTCTAAACCTGTTCCAAATTCCTCCCCACTTCTTCCTCTAAATACTCCTCATCCCCGGCCCCCCTCATCTTACTATATCTTTCTCTCACGCTCCTCCTTCCACTTAACTAGCGGTGAATTCTATTAAGCGGCAGCACCTAGTAGAAGTGCGGGCTATGACCAATCCCCCAGCTGCAGTCAAACTGGCCCTGGAGTCTATCTGCCTAATGATGGGCGAGGAGACCAATGACTGGAAAAAAATCAGACAAGTTATTATCAGGGACAATTTCATCAGCAGCATAGTCAACTTCTCCTCTGAGGAAATGAGGTACCAGTGTCAGAATGTCTGTTCTGTCTTCGTGTAATGGAAGAACAAATGATAATATTCAATCAGTACAAGCAGCACCTGTGATTAGTACTTGATTTCGAATCCTTAGGATCAAAGTGTAATCAGTGGATTTGGAATCACATTGTAAGAAATCATTGTGGTGATTACCACCAGCTCACAATGAAGTTGGTAGAAATTGTACTCCTTCCCAACACCAAACAATAAATAAATAATCCCTTATCAGTATCCCACAAAATCCTAATTTCCTTTGATTTATGATCATTGATCACACTGAAGTATGTGACTGTATAAAGTGCTGCTGTATTCTAACTTCTTGGACTATTCCTACTTTATCCAGTGACTCCATCCGTGAAAAGATGAAGAAGAACTACCTCTCTAACCCAAGCTACAACTATGACCAAGTCAACAGGGCATCTCTGGCCTGTGGACCTATGGTGAAATGGGCGATTGCTCAGGTATGGAGGCCTAAACAACGTAGAAATAAAGATAATAACAGGGGGGAAAAAAAGCACTCTTCTAATGTATACCATTTTCTACCGCTCCTCTAGCTTATGTATGCTGACATGCTGAAGCGTGTGGAGCCTCTGCGTAATGAACTGCAGAAGCTTGAGGATGATGCCAAGGACAACAAGACAAAGGCAGAGGAGGTGGAGCAGATGATCAGAGACCTGGAGGCCAGCATTGCTCGCTACAAGGAGGAGTACGCTGTCCTCATCTCAGAGGCCCAGGCCATCAAGGCTGACCTGGCTGCAGTCGAGGCGAAGGTAACTGCTACCCTTCATACCAGCCCCCTCAGTTGTCATCAAGGTTCTTGAATATTATATAATATTTTGCCCTTTGCTCTCAGGTGAATCGCAGCACAGCCCTCCTGAAGAGCCTTTCCGCTGAGAGAGATCGCTGGGAGAAGACCAGTGAGACGTTCAAGAACCAGATGTCCACCATCGCAGGAGACTGTCTGCTCTCGGCAGCGTTCATTACTTATGCAGGCTACTTTGAACAACAGATGAGACAGAACCTGTTCACCACATGGTCTCATCACCTGCAGCAGGCCAACATTCAGGTACTTGAAGCTGTTGTCCACAGCGCCAAAGTCAGAGCTTCAGTCACATTATTCACGCATTTATTACAGTAGATCTTGTTCTCATTGATACCAAATAATAGTTACTACTACTAGTGCTACAAATCAGAGAGTATTGTTGATATGACCTTAGTGAGTTTAGATTTTAACAGACTTAAAGATGCTTTACATCAGTTGTACTTTGGGCTTTTTAATAAAATATTTTTGTTTTTACTAAAACCATATGCACAGACCCATTTAGCATGTTCTTTTAATCTGATGGCAGAAGACATTACTCTAAACTGACCTAATTTTTTTCCCTCAGTTCCGTACGGATATTGCCCGTACTGAGTACCTGTCCAACGCAGATGAAAGACTCCGCTGGCAAGCCAACTCCCTCCCAGCTGATGACCTCTGTACTGAGAACGCCATCATGCTCAAACGGTTCAACAGGTCAGCGTCTCTATTTTGGTCTGGGAACCCAAACTGAAAATGTCACGGTAATGTTTTTAGGTTTAATTACTGACTTTGAGTTGAATTTAACTCGATATCTCTGCTGATTTAGGTACCCACTGATAATCGATCCATCAGGCCAGGCCACAGAGTTCATAATGAATGAGTACAAAGAGCGCAAGATCACCAGAACCAGCTTCCTGGACGACGCTTTCAGGAAGAACCTGGAGAGTGCCCTGCGTTTTGGAAACCCGCTGCTGGTCCAGGTAAGAGCAGCTGCTTCACACTGCCAACATTTTATTGTGTGCTTGTTCCGTGATCACTTTCCACCGCTTTCATATTCATCAAAGACTTCTTTGTTTGTCGTGATTTATTCGTCTTCTTTTTGCTCTTCAGGATGTAGAGAGCTACGATCCCATCTTGAACCCGGTTCTAAACAGAGAGGTCCGCAGGACTGGAGGACGTGTCCTCATCACCCTCGGAGACCAGGACATCGATCTGTCACCTTCGTTCGTCATCTTCCTCTCCACACGAGACCCAACGGTAAGGAGAGCATTCTATTTAGTATTTAGTATTCATTTATTGATATGAAAGAAACGTGATCGTTTTGATAATTTCAGCAAGTATTCGTGAATTTAATTTGTTTAAATTTGCTTTCATCTTTTGCTGAAATGGAGTTTGAAGTTGATTTGTATTATATAATGTCTCTTGTGTATGCAGGTCGAGTTCCCACCAGACTTGTGCTCTCGTGTCACATTTGTCAACTTCACTGTGACACGCAGCAGCCTTCAGAGCCAGTGTCTCAACAAGGTCCTAAAGGCTGAGAGACCTGATGTGGATGAGAAACGCTCTGACCTGCTCAAACTGCAGGGTGAGTCAGAAACAGGCAGATGTAGTGATATAATAACAAGGCCACTAGTGGGGAAAAAGAGGTCAGTGAAGCGATGAAACCCATTAATGACTTCACGTCTCTTTTAGGTGAGTTTCAGCTGCGTCTTCGTCAGCTGGAAAAATCCCTGCTGCAGGCCCTCAATGAGGTTAAGGGTCGCATCCTAGATGATGACACCATCATCACCACGCTGGAGAACTTGAAGAAGGAGGCAGCTGAGGTGACGAGGAAGGTGGAGGAGACGGATATCGTCATGGCTGAGGTGGAGGCGGTGTCCCAGCAATACCTGTCTCTGTCCTCTGCCTGCAGCAGCATCTACTTCACCATGGAGGCTCTCAACCAGGTCTGGAAACATCTCACTTGTCTCATTCTCCTACTTCATCTAACACTAATGAACAGAAATGAATGCAAAGCTATTATAGATTTTTGGTTGTCTTTTCTGTGCACCCCTGCAAATCGACCCAATGTTGATTAAACCAACTTTTTTTTGTATCTCCTCTCAGATGCACTTCCTCTACCAGTACTCTCTTCACTTTTTCCTGGACGTCTACTACAACGTGCTGTACGAGAACGCCAATCTCAAGGGCATTAGCGATCATTCACAGAGACTGGCTATCATCACCAAAGACCTCTTCCAGGTTTGAACGACAACTTTTTTTAGAGTAAAACACTCATTTTATTTGGGTTGAACGTAACAGACATGTGCTTATGTTTGGATTGTGTGGAATTAGGTGGCGTTCAACAGAGTGGCCAAAGGCATGCTGCACCAGGACCACATTACTTTTGCCATGCTGCTGGGTAAGATCAGCCTAAAGGGCATGACCAGGTAAGAAGCTAATGGGCTACCAGTAGTAGTATCACTGAAAACACAGTTGCTCAATTTTTCCACTCGTCATAAATCTTCTAAATCTCCACTTCTCCAGTGAGCCGTCATACGACGTAGAGTTCCAGCACTTCCTGCGTGGTAAGGAGATCGTGCTGACGGGCATGTCGCTGCCCAAGGTGAAGGGTCTGACCACCGAACAGTGTGAGGCCATGGTCCGACTCAGCCGTCTGCCGGCATTCAAAGACTTGGTGGAAAAAGTCGAGGCTGACGAGGTGAGTACCGACAGATGCTTTTTATCTGGTATCACTCGCACAAACTGTATCGGGGATCGTTTAACGCTTTGTGTCGTTACTTCAGCAATTCTTCATGTGGATTGAGAGCAACACTCCTGATCTGGCCGTTCCCTACCTGTGGTCAGAGGAGAAACAGTCCAGTGAGTATATACTTCAACTTTCAGAGCAAACAACATGTGTGAGTGTATACAGAATATTGTTTGTCTAGATGACCTGCCTGCTCTTACCTGTACTATTCCCTGTTTAGCAACCATCGGCCAGGCTGTGCACCAGCTGCTGCTGATTCAGGCCTTCCGTCCCGACCGCCTGCTGGCCATGTCGCACATTTTTGTGTCCAAAGTGTTGGGAGAGTCCTTCATGAACATCATTGAGCAGCCTCTTGACCTGGCTAATATTGTGGACAGTGAGGTAGAGTTGAATATTTCTTCAATTTCTTTTCCATCGTCTATGTTGTTGAATATGTTGCTGACATCCCTCTTCTTGTGTGTGTAGGTGAAGCCCAGCACTCCAGTGTTGATGTGCTCTGTACCAGGTTACGATGCCAGCGGACTGGTCAGAGATCTGGCTGCTGAGCAGAACAAACAAATCACCTCCATCTCCATTGGTAAGGGAGGAATCAACTCTTGGTTCAACAGTCACATAAATCAAATCAAATCTATCAAAAGCTTATAGAGGATATGGTAAACGTTTGCATTCTTCCACTGTCCACAGGTTCTGCTGAAGGTTTTAATAAGGCAGACAGAGATATCAACACTGCTGTCAAGTCTGGCAGGTAAGTTATCTTGTTTCCGTTTGTTTGTGAGAATGTACACGTTGTGTTGTTGCACCGGGATCCTGACGGTTTTTTGTCCTGCAGGTGGGTGATGTTGGAGAACGTCCACCTGGCCCCCGGATGGCTGATGCAGCTGGAGAAGAAGCTTCACTCCATGCAGCCTCATGCCAGCTTCAGGCTTTTCCTTACAATGGAGATCAACCCCAAGGTATACCACATCACAAAAGGATATTTCCAACACGTAAAAATCTCGATCATGAAAACTTTAGTGACTGAATTGATTCTCAATTCTAGTCCCGAAGTTCCCGTTTTTCTAAGTGTTGTGTTTTCCTATCAGGTGCCGGTGAATCTGCTTCGTGCCGGTCGTATCTTCGTGTTTGAGCCTCCTCCTGGTGTCAAGGCCAACATGCTCAGGACCTTCAGCAGCATCCCTGTGGCTCGCATGTGCAAGGTGATCTAAGCTGCATTCATCAACACCCAAACACACACTTCAAAACTTAAATAAGTCTTCCAATATTTCCTATCTGAATAATTGTTTTTCCACGTCTTTACAGGCTCCCAACGAACGTGCACGCCTCTACTTCCTGCTGGCTTGGTTCCATGCAGTGATCCAGGAGCGTCTGCGTTACGCACCACTCGGCTGGTCCAAGAAATACGAGTTTGGAGAGTCGGACCTCCGGTCTGCTTGTGACACAGTTGACACCTGGCTGGACGACACTGCTAAGGTCAGAATCATACACACAACTTTCAATGTGTCTTCTGTCAACGCAGGAATTATTAGTTGCCAATAGAAACATGTACAATATCAACAACCAATACATTCAGACGGTTGCTACCTTTTTAAAAATAGAAATTCTGTCTAATACATTACATGACTATTGGGGATTCGACAGTGTGTTTTAAGAATATGACCACCCTCTCACACTTACACACACACAGGGCCGTCAGAACATCGCACCAGACAAAATCCCCTGGGCGGCTCTAAAAACCTTGATGGCCCAGTCCATCTATGGTGGCCGCATTGACAACGAGTTTGACCAGCGGCTGCTCATCACCTTCCTGGACCGCATCTTCACCAAGAGAAGCTTTGACAGCGAGTTCAAACTGGCTCTCAAGGTTGACGGCCACAAGGACATCAAGATGCCCGACGGCATCCGGTCAGTATTATTTGGAATTTTTTAACTACACCACTCCTGAATTCAGTAATATAAAAAGAAGATTTTCTGATGACCCGAACCATAAACATTTTCATGACTTTGATTTGTTACAGACGGGAGGAGTTCATCCACTGGGTTGAGATGCTTCCTGACACTCAGACTCCATCTTGGCTCGGGTTGCCTAGCAATGCTGAGAAGGTCTTGCTCACCACTCAGGGTATGCCGCGGCCGCTCCTCTTCAATACCTCACTCTGGTGTTTCATTACTGTTACTGGACCAACGCTTTTCTTGATTCCTGTTCCATATACAATCCATCTGATCACATGTTCTGTTCTCACAGTGCAGTTCATTAACCAACTCTCTCTCTATTCTAGTGTCCTGACTCTTATTTTGACAGGGTGTCTCCTTGCAGTGAGACGTCGAGATCTTATATTTTTGCGTCTGCTTTGGGCAGAATACTCGGTGATTGGTGGCAAAAAAACATGCTGCGAGTGTTTCCTCTGCTAATCCCTCATCTTTCCATCGGTTCTCCTCACCTCACTACCAGTTAGGTTTCTGTGGTTTCATAAGTAGCCCCTAGTTGCATCCTTGTTTAATGTAGCAGTATGGTGTAGCCTCGCTGTAGTCGTAGCCATCATACTTTTAAAAGGTGCTTTGCCCAAAGGATGGGTGTGTCCTCACCCTCCAGCAGCTGTATTTCACAGCCATCATGTCGCTTTGCTGCCATACCATCCGCATCCCACCCTCAGATTAGGATATAAAACAGCCACCGACCTCCATGTCCCCTCAGCTCCCCCTTCATATTCCCTACCCTGTTTTGTCATTTTGATCCCGACACGTCTCCCTCATCCTCACTTCCTCCCTTTACTTTCTCCCTCAAAACCTGCCACCCTACATTGGTTGCCTTAATTTCTTTTTCAGATCCAGTCAGCCAAAAATGTGGCTCATTTATCCACTTGGCAACTATGTTGAATGTTACATCTGAAGGAAATATTGCCTGAAGCCTTGTGTGTGTTTTGTCCTACCCAATGTCGTCCTAATTTGTTTGTCTAGCCCAACTCCTTTTTTTTTTTCCTTTTTTATTTGATTGAACAAACCCTTTATTAACACTTCCTTGACGGTAAGCTGTTTGTGTCTTCGTTCCACAATTAATTTCTTCTTCCCCCCCCCCCTCCACCTCTCGCCACGGCCTTGTCTTCCACCTCCCTCCCTGCTCACTCGCTCCGTCTGCCGGGCTGCACAGGCACTGACATGATGGGTAAGATGCTGAAAATGCAGATGTTGGAGGATGAGGATGACCTTGCCTACGAGACGGAGAAGAAGGAGCGCGCTTCGTCCACATCAGATGCCCAGCCGGCCTGGATGAGGACCCTTCACACCACCGCCTGCAACTGGCTGCAGCTCATGCCGCAAACAGTCAATCCACTCAAACGCACAGTAGAGAACATCAAGGTAATGGCGGGGAAAAAGAGGAAAGGTTGCTGGCAAGCAAACCTCTCGAGGCAAAGCTAAAAATATCCTTAATTTGTTTCTGTGAGAAATGACTGCAACGACAACTAAACACTTGTGACATGTTTACATTTTTTGTGCTCGACTTGTGAGGTAAGCAGGTAAAATGAAAAAAAAAGAAAAAAAGAAAAAAAGTAAAAGCACAGGTTTGAATGTCAGTAGATGAATATGTATTTGCTCTTCTCTGTGTCATTGATGTACCCGTCCAGTTGTATTTGCTTTAATGTCGTCTTTGTCCAATCACACAAACACCAGGACCCGCTGTTCCGCTTCTTCGAGCGCGAGGTGAAGATGGGCGGCAAGATGCTCCAGGAGGTCCGCCAGGATCTGTCCGACGTGGTGCAAGTGTGCGAGGGCAAGAAGAAGCAGACCAACTACCTGCGCACACTCATCAGTGAATTCGTGAAAGGTTTTTCACCCTGATCTGTTCATGTGTTTTTGTGACTTTAGTGAATTTGTTTGAAGTTGGATACATTAATCCAGGGAAGTGATTTTATGGTAAAACGCCTGTCTGTCTCTGCAGGAATCCTCCCTCGCAGCTGGTGCCGCTACACAGTCCCAACCTCCATGACTGTGATCCAGTGGGTGGCAGACTTCAGCGAGCGAATCAAACAGCTGCAGCAGATCTCCCAGGGAGCTGCCAGCGGGGGTGCAAAGGAACTGAAGGTACTGTTTATGTTCACCGACAAACAAACTCTGACTCTTGAATTGTACAATAAAACTGAGAATGAACTGTTACTTTCCTTTTCTTCCTTTTTCCTTGTGTCCTCCTCTGTCTCGCCCTCTGCAGAACATCCATGTGTGCTTGGGCAGCCTGTTTGTGCCGGAGGCTTACATTACCGCCACCCGCCAGTATGTGGCGCAGGCCAACAGCTGGTCCCTGGAAGAGCTGTGTCTCGAGGTCAACGTCACCACCGCCCAGGGCGCCGCACTGGACGCCTGCAGTTTCGGCATCAAAGGTCAGACTAAACACACATCATCAGCTGCAGTCAGAGAATGCTGATTGTATAACAGTGAATTGTGGTAATGCGACAAAGGTCACGTATGTAAGTGGGGAAAAATACCCTTGAGATGTTTATGAGGTCAGGAGTAGAGAGTTGTGCTGGACTGTTTTCTAACTCTAAAACAGATCTATGCTCAGATCTGTTCCCGTGATCTTTTAGTACTCCTACATCGGAGACAATAAAACATCTAACACGGCTCTGTAAATTTTAAGTTATTCTCTTGTGTAGTAAGCCACCTTTTTATATGATGTGAAATTAAAAAATATAGCCTCACTAGTTACTCGCAGAACTCTTGTGAACATGTGTTAATAAAGGTAAAGAGATTTGTAAAATGTCGTTTTTCGGGCTTCTAACTCCAAACTTGTGAACCGTGTCTTCCAGGTCTGAAACTGCAGGGAGCTACTTGTGCCAACAACAAGCTGTCTCTGTCCACCACCATCTCCACTGAGCTGCCGCTGACTCAGCTCCGCTGGATCAAGCAAAGCAATGCTGAGAAGAGACACATGGTATAAACAACATCTGGACATGCAACATGACTGTTTATCTTTTTATCTAATCTATACTCTCAGCTGAGGGGAAAATAAAACGTAAATGTGATCGTATTCCACTTTGGTCTTGGTGTCTCCATCACCTCTTGTTTTTCTGTTGCTGCAGGTCACTCTGCCCGTGTACCTGAACTTCACCAGGTCTGACCTCATCTTCACCGTTGACTTTGACATCGCCACCAAAGAAGACCCACACAGCTTTTACGAGCGTGGAGTTGCTGTCCTGTGCACAGAGTAAATGAAACAAGTCATTCCTGCAGATTGAAAAATCTCGATCATTATTAAACCACACTTATAATCACTTACATCCATTAACCATTAAAAGTAGTCGTAGACTGTCGCATTCCAATATGAAACGTAGTTAGGAACATTTGTGGAGCAGTAATGAACATTTAACTATTCGTAGTGTTTTGGGGAAGTGTATTAGAAGGTGAAGAGAATGTTGTCAGATGGAAAATGAAAATGAAATGTGATGTGGAAAAGTGAAGTTGAAAGGAACTTGTTTTAACGAAGGAACTAGTACGTTTTTAGATCGAATAAAACTTATTGGAATTAATGAACTGCCTTCAGCGTGGTCTTTGGATTCTAGGACATTTGCCGTGGCATTGATTCTTTTGTGACACCTCAGATGTCCGTACTGTTTATGGAGGCTGTCCCAATTGAAATATGACCAATAAAATACTGAAATGAGACAGTTTGTCAAGTGGAGTCCCACTGTTGAATTCTATTAGTGTTTCTATTTCCATTTAGATTCAACAAACTGGAGTTCATTTAATAACCTACATTCCGATTATCTCCTGATCTCCGGACAAGGCGGCGCATCGCAGGGCAGAGTCAACACGCTATTAGACATTAAGCTTGTGGACTTGTCTCTGCTCTTTGTCACTGTTCTCTTCATGGTCATACATTTTATCAGCTTAATATCCAAACCTTGATACTGGGCAGCAAGGCAAATTTATGTCAAAATGTCACATCTTCTGTGTATTACTGCCACCTGGTGGGAGGGAAAATTGTATTTTGCTGAAGCAATGGAACAATATTATAAGGAAATAATACTAAAATCTAAAAGCTGTTGAGTTTTTTTTTAACACTTGCGCAACAAAATGTCTAAGAAAGAAACTAAAATTTTAGCTTTTCGTTCTCGTCTGCAGAAACCATTGCAAAGACTGAATGTAAATATGGAAAAAACATGGATTCCATCATCACTCTTGACTCAGTTGTGCCTTTTAATTTGATTCAACGATACTAGTAAACCAGCTGGACTGTAACTTCTAAAGCCAAAGTTACACAGGAATGGCTTTAAAACAAAGCTTGAAGCCAGTGGAGACTTGTATTTTCTAAACTCACTGATTCTATCATGTTATATTCATGTGGATTGTTTATTGAACAAAATTTCAACAGCTCATCGTTTGAACAAAATTTTTATTTTTAATGAGGCACCTGTGGCTCAAATTCGGAAGCGTGTAACATGATAATGACAGCATGTTGCGCTGACCGAGTCTGAAGTAGAAACTAATTTATCTTATCTTGAACAACAACGACAATAGAAATCATCTTTTAGTTCCCACCAATTTATCCGTACAAGAGTAAACAAAGTGCATTTCCAAATAACTATTTACAGTATTTCAGTCCACCTTAAATCTTATAATGTGACCCCAGTCTGTCAGTCAGTGGTTAGATGGCTCTAACGTGGCTCGGAGTCTTTTCCTCTTGCTCGTCCTCCATGTTGACGACACACTGCCTCTTTCTTTGCCGCAACTCCACTACTTCTGGTCCAGGGAGGCTCAGCTTTCTCTTGTAATAAGGCCTGAGGCTACGGGAGCCGGGGGATCTCTCGGAGGAGCTATCCAGCATCCGAGATGAACTCCCTTCCACTGGGGTTAGAAGTCCAGGTGTGCGAGGCGTGATGGAGCTCGTCACGTCCAAGCGTGAATCATCCAGCTGCAATTCCATATCCATGGTCTGGGTGTGTGCTGTTAAATCAGTTACCCTTCGCTCTGCATGATTTACACAACCGCCCCTGTCACTGTGGGAGGACAGAGTGTCAATATCAGAGCCACTTTTGCATTTCATCTCGACATCCAAAAGATGTTGCTGCTTCATGACAGAATCTCTCTTCCCATTTTTGACCACTTCTCTGAGAGCAACAGAGGCAGGATGATGGAGGATAAGTCGCCTGCTACGGCCCGAGAGCCGACATCCTCCTCCACCGCATTTTCCCTGCGGCCTCGTTTGCCTGCCGGAGACACCGACGTCAACGTGTGACTCGTCAGAATCCTCAGAGCTCCCATCGTACGGGTCCAAAAACTGAAATCAAAAAGCACACGTACATTCATGAACACATTGAAGCAGAAATTGATGAACGGCAGAAAGGAGAATGCTTACCAAAGAATAACAGCAATGCCTTCCTGCAGGCTTGTGTGTTAACAACAATGGCCGCTGTGAGGTCCCACTCTCTGGTGCACTGCTCACACATCCCTACTCACAACAACCAGGAGAGCATAGCAAAGTTTTTTTTTTTTTTTTTTTAAAGTAGAACAGGTCGGTGCAGGCCACCCTAATGAAATGATCTTACTGAAACCATCTCTGCATGAAGGTGTGTATGTGCTCAATGAAGCCAATGTAATCCACGTAGGATCAGTTCTTTGGTAATACATTTTATTGTAGGTCACGACAAAAGTATGATGAAATATCCACTAAAAATGATCTTTTGTAAAGGACTGGTCTGACATCACACTTCCAATCATGATTAATGTTCGGATTAAGGATTATTAGAATACCATGGTGCTGGTGTCCGACCATCTTGGACTGATTTCCGAGTCAGAATCTGTGCTGGACTCCACTTTGCACATCTCCTGACAGGAAACAGAGGTCACTCCAGTCCACATGCACATTAAATATATAATCACAGCAGCAGAGTAAGATATTAAAATGAAACTTAGTTATGATTCTTTTTTTTATTAACTGATAAAAAAAAACAAAAACAGAAAGGCCTGTGAAATGTGCTGCGACTAACCACTCTTACCATGTACTTGAAAGTAAGATGGTCCATGCTGTTGGGTGCCTGTCTATCACTGCGGTCTGAATGCAGAATAAATAGTGCCTTAAAAACACATTCATGAAAAACAAATACAGCCGAGTGGTTTTATTTGTGTGTAAATATTATGCAAAATGTATTAAGTGTAAATTAAATAGTCTTGCATCAGCAAAATCCCACTTCAAAGGAAATAAAGAAATACATTAATCTTACACACGTTTCCAAACTATTTAAAAAAAAAAAAAAAAAAAAAAAAAAAAATGGAAAACACTAATACACACCTGAAAGCGAGCGTTGTCGTCTTCTCCTGTAAGCCATGACGTTTGATAACTTTTTGTCAGCGAAATACCAAAAAGATTTCGTGATAAATGTTGCAGGACAAGTTGTGGATAGATTAATTAACCGGCAGGGTTAATCGACCAGGTGCCATTGAAATGGCCACAGGTGCACAACACAAAACAGCCTGACACACGAGTTCAAAACGCTGCTGAATTTTCAAAATAAAACTATCCGAACGTGTGCGCATTCTTTAAATACAGTTTTTCAAATTCATTCAGTCCACTTTGTAAGCCTGGTTTTTAGTTATATATATATATATATATATATATATATATATATATTTTGTGAAATATGGTTTTTAAGAGTTTTAAAACACCGGGATAAAAATAAATAAATATAAATATATATCCCAACAAAACATACTATTTGTTGCATTTGGTTTGAAATTAATACAGACTGCTGGTCACAACTTTTGTTATTTTTAAAAACAGCACCGGTCGCGTCCCGTCTCCGCCGGTTCCCCCCCGGTGAACCGTGCGTAAGATCCGGTCTGGGAGGGGAGGGGAGGGAGGGAGGAGGGGGTAGAGGGGTAGGGGGGGGGGAATGAATGTTTAATTTCAAAGATGGCGGCGGAGGGAGGAGGGAAGGAGATGAACGAAATTAAAACTCAGTTCACCACTCGGGAAGGCGTCTACAAACTCCTCACTCACTCCGAGTACAGCCGCCCCAACAGGGTGCCGTTCAACTCGCAGGGCTCCAACCCGGTGAAGGTCTCCTTCGTCAACGTCAACGACCAGTCGGGCAACGGCGACAGGATCTGTTTCAACGTGGGCCGGGAGCTCTACTTCTACATCTACAAAGGCGTTAGAAAGGTGAGCTCCTTTTATACGACCGCTGCTGCCTGCCCCCCCACTCACTCCCCCCACCCCTCCCGAGCTGGTGCTGAGGGTTGTTGTTGTTGTTGTTGTTGTTGTCGTCGTCGCTTGTTATTCAACCAACTCTCTCGACAAGGTGCTTGACTTTGAAATTAGCCTGGCAGCTGAAGCTTAGTTAGCTCGGAGCTAGTTAGCGCGACTGGCTAACATTAGCGAGCCGCCACCACCACCACCACCACCACCAGCTGCTCCTCCTTCCTCCTCCTCCTCCCTCCTCCTCCGAGGCCAAAGGGGGCTAAAAAAAAAACTCTTGTTTGAGATTTTATTTTTTTTTAAACTTGATGGCAGGATATTAACGACGGTAAAGTGGACGTTTCGCCGTGACGTAAGTTGCCGGGTTAATAATTGCAGTTTGATGTTGAAACTTTGACAGCTGACAGCTTTATGTTTCCGACCGGAACACCTGTCGACGTCCCCCCCCTTTTTTTTTTTTTTTTTTTTTTTTTTCATTTTTTTTTTTTTTTTTTGGACTAACAGGTGTGTGTGGACAAAACCACCAGGGATGCGAGTTCACTTCGTAAACTTACATATGGCTTTGCCGAGATAAGAGAGCCCCCCCCCTGATGTAGTGAAGAAATTTCCCCCTCGGGGATTAATAAAGTGTATAAAATTAAAAAAAAATAAAAGATCCGTGCAGGATCTCTGTCCTGGTTCCCACTTGAGCTGCTTCTGTATTTTAAGAAAGGGATAAATAAAAGGGACGTGCATGTTTTGAAAGGCTCTTTTTACACATTTTAAGTTCCCAAACAACTTCTGTTGACGGTGAAAACAAAAATCACACGAATGCCTTTGCGATCAGGTGTTGTTTAGTTTCACGAGACAAAAAAACAACAACAACAACTCTCCACCTAAATAAATAAATAAATCATAAAGCAGTGATTAATGTTTTTTGTTCTTTTTTACTTTTGAAGAAATCTGTCGCAGCCTTGATGACATTCAGCACAAAAACATGTGTGTGTGTGTGTCATTATTCTGGTGTGAAATTACTTGTGTATACAAAACATCACTGTTGACAAAGATGTGTACACACACACAAAAAAAAAAAAAAAAAATCTTTGATTAATTTCAACATTTAAAACAAAAAAACAAAAACAAACGCTGTTACGGTGTCGTTTTTATGGACACTCCACTTCATCTGCAAAATGCTGAAATATATTCGTCTTCGTCGGCCATAAAAAGGATCAAATCGTTGTTGTTTTTCCGTTGTTGTCCCCGTCTTTCAACAACCGTCTTTCCGTAAGTCTGTTCGTTTAAACTACTTCTGAGAGACGTTGGCTCTCAGAGGTGAGACGGAAAGACTTAACGTCACGTCCGACTGTAACGGGAGAACCGCAGAGTCGTCTTCTTGCGCTCAAAAGAATTTTCCATTCTACCAGTCGCGTAAACTATAAATCATTAACATGTGGAACTGTTGTGATACCGGTTATCCGCTGTGTGTGTGCGCTCCGTGGCTTGTCAGCAGCGTAGTGCTTTTTTCTCTTGACACCTAAAACTACCACAGCACAATGGCTGGCATCAGTCCATCTTCAGAGAGAAGGGATACCTCTGTACTCGTGTTCTTCCTCATTCGTACTTCGCGAATTTGAGCTATTTGCCGTGTCGCTGAATGTCACGCAGTGTTATTTTTGCATTCAGTCACTTCTTATAGACTATATTTACAAAACGGTTGATTCAAAAAAAAAAAAAAAAAAAGGCTTCGGCTTAAAGGCTTGATTTTTTTTTTTTTAAGAGGCTGTCCCTTCGGCTCATTTTAACTGTGTCGGTGTGTTTGTTACGAAGCGCAGCGTGCGGTTACACACTCGGCTCTTCTGGTTTATTACTGACACGTTGACAAGCAGTGGCCTTTGTCTGGCAACAGAGTGCGCGGAGTCGTCGTAATGATTTAAAGGTTACTGCGCTCACTTCACGTCCATTCGGGCTTTCCCTCTCTCTGTCTCTCTCCAGGCGGCCGACTTGAGCAAGCCCATAGACAAGCGCATTTACAAGGGGACGCAGCCCACGTGTCATGACTTCAACCACCTTACGGCCACGGCGGAGAGCGTGTCCTTGCTGGTGGGTTTCTCGGCGGGACAAGTGCAGCTCATCGACCCCATCAAGAAGGAGACGAGCAAGCTCTTCAACGAGGAGGTAGGCTTCGGAAGGACACAGGGCGGGTTGAAATTCTATTGGCAGATTTTCCACTTTAAATTTCTCGCCAAATCTGTGATTGTGGTGTTCTCTACGTTAAACCTTGTTGTCAGACAGACGTATCTGCATTTTGCTGTAGGCGATTCAGGGGAAGCGGTACCATGTTGCATCTCACCCAATCCCACAGAAATTCATCAGTTTATACGCAAACGGGAGAAACATGATTTCATCTACAGCTCAATCCAGACTTTACGTATGAGAGATTTAAGATTTTGAGAATATTGATTTCGACATGAAACTGTACTTAAACTATTTTCCTCCTTCCTTTCCCCTTCTGCTCTCTCTCCCTCCCCGTCTGCCCTCTCAAACCTTAACCTCCCTTCTCTCCTGGCAGAGGTTAATAGACAAGTCCAGAGTAACGTGCGTGAAATGGGTCCCGGGCTCTGAGAGCCTGTTTCTGGTCTCCCACGCCAGTGGGAACATGTACCTGTACAACGTGGAGCATACATGCGGCACCACGGCCCCACACTACCAGCTGCTCAAACAGGGGGAGAACTACTCGGTACACACTTGCAAGAGTAAATCCACGCGAAACCCTCTCCTGAAATGGACAGTGGGGGAGGGGGCTCTCCACGAGTTCGCCTTTTCTCCAGACGGGAAGTTCCTCGCCTGTGTCAGCCAAGACGGCTTCCTACGGGTGTTCAACTTCGACGCGGTCGAGCTTCACGGCACCATGAAGAGCTATTTTGGTGGCTTGCTGTGTGTGTGCTGGAGCCCCGACGGGAAGTACATAGTTGCAGGTGGAGAGGACGATTTAGTGACTGTGTGGTCGTTCTTGGACTGCAGAGTCATCGCCCGAGGCCACGGCCACAAGTCGTGGGTGAGTGTGGTGGCGTTCGACCACTACACCACCAGCGTGGAGGAGAGCGACCCGATGGAGTTCAGTGGCAGCGACGAGGACTTCCAGGATCAGATGATCCACTTCGGTCGAGACCGGGCCAACAGCACGCAGTCTCGACTTTCCAAGCGCAACTCCACGGACAGCCGGCCCGTTAGCGTCACGTACCGGTTCGGCTCAGTGGGCCAGGATACTCAGCTGTGCCTATGGGACCTCACCGAGGACATCCTTTTCCCCCACCTTCCGCTCTCACGGACACGGACGCATACTAACGTGATGAACGCTACCAGCCCGCCCGCTGGCGCGACAATAATCACCAACACCTCCAGTACCACTACTAACGGAAACAACAGTGGTGCCAATACTCCCGGCGTTAACTCCGTCGCCACGACATTACCACGCTCCAACAGCCTACCCCATTCGGCCGGCACCACAACAACGGCAAACAATACCAACAAGGCCGGCAGCGGCGGTGGAATCGGCGGCGGTATCATGGACAGCGCCATCGCCACCGGCGTGAGTAAGTTTGCCACACTGTCACTCCATGACCGGAAGGAGCGCCACCACGAGAAGGACCACAAACGCAACCACAGCATGGGTCACATCAGCAGCAAGAGCAGCGACAAGCTCAACCTGCTGACAAAAACCAAAACGGACCCCGCTAAGACTCTGGGCACCCTGCTGTGCCCGCGCATGGAGGACGTGCCCCTCCTCGAGCCCCTCATCTGTAAAAAAATAGCACACGAGAGACTGACTGTACTCATATTTTTAGAGGACTGTTTAGTGACTGCTTGTCAGGAGGGATTTATTTGCACATGGGCGAGGCCAGGCAAAGTGGTAAGTTCTTTTTAATGTAGGAAATGTGGAGAAATTTTGAAGCGATAACGTCCGTCAATCTTTTGCAGTTAAGAAACCAGACGTATTCCGAAGGCATAAAATAAACTGGACATTTGTCATTGAATTTTTAGCTTTAATAATCCGTTTTTCACTCTGCAGGCAGGCTAGGAAAATATCAGACTTTGTTTACATACACCTGCTTTCCAACGAAAAGCCTATTTTGCATAAGTTTCAGATATAACGTCCGCTATGAAATGCTGGTTATATAATCCATTCTGACAGGACAATATTCTGTATCGGCCTTTGAGACGAAGGAAAACTAATCCGTATGAAGTGTGTTCATTGGTTCACCATAATCATCCCACAATGCCTAGCAGCACAGCCAACAAGTCATCTGCATACACTCACATTTAGGGTTGGGTTCTGGCAGTCAAGTTTCATTTTGGATCCAGTTCATGCTCGGCAAAATGCTCGCATGTTGAGTAAGCTCGGACGCCAACAAATCTTCTATTTACCTCTCGTATTTGTTTTATTTATTTTTTAATCGGCAAAGATGCAAACGTGCCGGTGACGTCGCAGCTTCTCATTTCTCAGTTTTTCCTGGTGAAAAGGACGAGTGTCACAGATGGTAGATTAAATCAAATCCACATTAACTCTGTGAGAGCGCCGTTGAAGCTTTGTCTATTGGTTACTCTGCTCTCTCTCTACTCCAAAGGACATTTGTGAGCAAAACGACGACATCGCGTCACTCTGCGACCACCAGCGATCTGTTATTTCTGCTGTTTTAACGAAGCGGAGACGCTTCTCCAACAAATCTCCATTCAGATCTCATTCTGTGTGAAATCAGGTGTAACAGTCAGTCAGTGTTTTGCAGCGCGTCAGAACAATCAGAACATTTCAGGTCTTCTTTTATTTTGTTTTCGAGGAACCGGTCTGTCATTCATTTTAATGTAACTTTAGTTACTTGCACATGATCAACGATAAACTGAATTAGCTTTAATAAAGGAGTCAGAAGGATTTGGATTTGACAAGCGGGTTTGATACTGGATTTGGATTTGATCAAACGCTATTGGTCCCCAACCCTACTCGCATTTCAGCTTCTATGCAAATGGCTCTATATTTGCTTCGAACAATCTCTGCAGTTCCTCACATGCTTGCAGCTTAATGTCTGTATACACTCTTGTATACTTCCCTTTTGTCTGTGGTTTGAGAGATTTTGCCGGATTGAGGCACGTGACGATGAGGATCTAGCACATGACTCGAGGTTAGCTGGTGCAACGAGACTGTTGTTTTTAACCGGTCAGACATTCACAGGATGAAAAAAAAACAACCTTTGAAATTTCATGATAAGTCAGTACTTAACTTGAAGCTGTAGGAAAAAAAAAAGAATAAAGTGCATTAAAATACAAACGTAATAATTGACTGTTAAAGCAGTTCGAACCTCAGATTCCCTTGAAGGTCAGATCAAGAGGTTAAAAAGCCTTCTCGTAAAACAAGTCGACGGGGCCGGTCATGTATATAAGAAGTGCCTTGATGAAGAAAAACCTCTCAAAGACGGCGTTAAGTCTCACTGTACAGGAAGCATCCGCTTTGACTGCCAGGCACAAGCTAGGAATTTGAATGCAGGGGACCGGGATATGGAACGATGAGGCTAATATTTAATGAGCTATTTGTTGCTTGATTTTTTTTTGCTTACAGTATGTGGACTTTCCCAATGCAAATCTCCTTGTTTTCCTTTTTCCAGGGTTTATTGTCATCCCAAAACCAAGCCAGCTCTCCCAGTGGAACAGTAGTATAGCCACAATATTTCTGCTGCTAAAGAACCCTGCAACCCAGAGTCTGATGCTGCTCTTCACCCTGCAAGCATTGCAAGTTTTTTGTTTTTGTTTTTGTTTTTTTCCTTTTCTTTTCTACCCCTACCTCTCCCAGTTTTGTTAATGGCTTTTCCGTTGTTTTTGTTTATCACTCACTTGACCTAGAGGAGGATTGAAACAGGAAACGCTGCGGTGCAATTGTGGACTATTGCGCTAATGTACTATTGTTCTCTGGAGTTTTAACACATTTTAGATTTTTTTTATTTTTTTTTTTTAATCTTTTTCTTTTTTTCATGTCAGATCTCATCCAACTGTTGTCCTCTCTGGAATTTCGGCTTGGCTTTGTTAGATGCAAACCAGACAATTGTGGCTTGAGTTTAAAGGGGTAGTTCATTTAATTTTTATCACCTCTGCTCCCCTTTTTTTTTTTCTTTTTTTTTTAAACCTCGTCTTGTAACCCAGTAGGGGCTCAGGGTTACTGACTAAAATCTGGATTTTTGGATGAACTATCCCTTTATGACCAAGTGCGTGAGCATCTGAAAATTTCGCATCCATCCACATTCACCCACCACTTCTGTCTTTTCTTGAGTAGAAACTCCCAATTGACGACTTTGCACTGATTTTGTTAGCTATTTTGTTGTTTGTTTTTATAACTACTCTAGTGGGGAAAAAAAGAAAAAAGAAGAGGGTTGAGGACTGCCTTGTTGCACTCGGCTTTAACATCCTCAGTCTTGAAATCTGAATCTATAAAGCTGGATGCTGCAATCATAGTCTTTTTAAAGAAAAAAAAAATGGTTTGCACTTAAATTAGTTTATTAGAAGAAAATGGCTTTACATTTTTGGGTGTGCTCAGAACTCACAGATGGCTAATACAGTAGGTGAAGAAAATGATAAAAAAAAAAAAAAAAAAACTATTAAAACCTTTATCTATTGAGCATTTATTTTAATATTATTTCAGATTCAAATCTGCTCTGTATCATAATGTGTATATTGTAATTAATTGATTTGATGGGGGCCTAAGCAAACTACCATTACTCCAGTGGAAGTTTTGTCATTGATAGTTATATTTCTAAAGCCTAAAGTATACATATTAATAATATTAAAATAATCTTGAATACATGGTTTTCTGTTCTTTTTTTGTGCACTCATGTAATGTATTTGACTAACAAAGCTGTAATGCCTCTGTCACTACACAGAGGGGGGGGGGTCTCGTATTTGGAAATCTGTGAAGTTCAGGAAGTATTGCGAACGACAATTGAATCTCAAGATTTTCGACTTGATGCCAAGTTTGTTTATGTCTCAGTCGCAAAGATATTTTAAGAAGAAAACATGCAGGTTTTATATCTGCTTAAAAAAGAATTTTAGCGAAAAAGAAAAAAAAAAATTAACGAAGGAGTCTTTTCCTATTCGACATGAATGTAGTTTTAATGTTTTTATTTGAGTGTGACGGCTGATGATTGTTGCTGACCGAGGAGTTCAGTGATCAAAACTCTAGACAGAAAGCTGGCGAAGCAAATCTATTATTGAATTTTTCAAATCCCACTTTATTATTCATTTAAAAAAAAAAAAAAAACATGATTCTCATCAGTTAAATACGTCATGTCAGGGGTTTATGTACATGTTATGTTAAATTTGTATTGCAGGTTAATGACAACATCATACAACTGATACATGGTAAGTTGTTTTTTTTTTTTTTACTCTGATAATGTGTCGCAACAAGACAATGGAGACCGAGTTCACAGTCTGTTTTAATGAGTTCACAGCTCTGAATGAAATGGTCCTTTTTTTTTTTTAAGTGAGCAGGTATGAAGGCCAAACTACATTCTAAACATAACATTCAAATACCTGACCCACTCTGTAATCTGTCGCAGAGCACATGTTTTCGCATACATGGATGATGTAAAAGGAACGTTTATATGATGAACTGATCCGCGTCTGTTTTTCGTAGCTCACTTAAAGCCGTTCAGTCTTCAAGCAGGATCACGAAATGTGCCTTTAAATCAAGTCTCCGAACGCAATGTTGTGGCTGAGGATCACATCATGTGACGGTTTTTTGACCTTTGCACAGGAAGACTACTGCCCTTGAAAGCGATCTGTCCCAAAGACTTCACTCTTACTCGTTGAGAGTCTATCACGCGTGTACAGTTTCCTAAGAACAACCCTGACCTTGGGAGTTTTCCATGTTTGTTACGTTACGGCTTGAATCTCGGCGGACTCGTCGCAGCTCTCGACTTTGACGTGACCCCTCCGGGACGCAAAGATACTCTGGGAAATGTTGCTGTAACCTTTCCCTCATTGGTACTATTCAAAAACCTTATTAGACATTCAGTTTAAATGTACCTCTGTCCGTCCTCGTGATGTCATTTTTTTTTTATCAGGAAATTAATTACCAGCCGTTGGACCTTCCAGATCCCCAGAGTATTCAACCTTAAGTCACTTGTCGCAGTGTAATTACTCACAGGCAATCTCATTCAACGCCTTATTTAAACTTCTAAAAAAATCACACAAATAAATCACTGGTGTTAAGGGTAGGTGTGTCGTCAGTGCTGGATGACGAATTGATGAGATTTGTGTTTTAAGTCTTTTCCTCTTCTTTTTTTTTTTTTTATAGTGTCAAAAAGCTTTATCCTTTGTGATTCAAAGTTGTAAAACAATACAGTCCGAGTGCTTTTTAAAAGCGCTGTATTACTCGACACAAAGTTGAAAATGTGGATCACCAATAGTAATATCTTGTGTACTGTAACAGGCTCAGATTTAAGTCAGTTTTTATTTAAAGAGTTGTAAATATGTAACAACAGCTGAATAGGTCATGATAAATCTAAAAAGTACTCACTCTTAATCCAACATTATGCGAAGGAATGTAAGTGTTTGGGTTAGCAGTCTGCGTTTGTAAGATGGTCGTCTTTACGTTTCTCTCTCTCTCTCTCTCTCTCTCTCTCTCTCTCTCTCTCTCTCTCTCTCTCTCTCTCTCTCTCTCTCTCTCTCTCTCGAGCATTTTTTTTTTTTTTTTACAGATTTCAACATCAGGCCCGTCCAAACATTCCCCGCTCAACACATCTGTTTGTAAGTTCAGGTCTTTTCTGTTTTAAGTTTTTTTCATCTCATACTTGAGTGTTTTTGGCTCTCAGTAGCCTCCACGCTTCCTATCCAGAGGTGGCATACAGTAGGTCTTGAAAGCAGCACGGTGTGACTCATCCCGGGGCTGTGAAGAGAGGAAATGCAGCCTGAATGCCAAATCAAAGCACGAGCAAGCCACTTGTTTGGGTATGTTAATTTGACGCTTCTGTTTTTGTTTTTTTCCTCTTAAACCCTCAGAGAGAGCATTTTTAAAACGCCATCCGATATATGAAACAAAGCTGTCGGCTGTGTTTCAGAACATGGCTGCAGGGCCTTTGATAAAAAGTGACTCCCCGGAGACTGAAATGACTTGAGGATGTGAGAAGAAGGATGTTGGTGTTGGATTGCTGCGTTTTACCTTGGCCAACTGTGACTGGCACTTTTTGGACGTGATGGCTGGCAGTGTGCCCCGGTGGGTGATGGTAAATGCAGGCATGGTGGAGACTGGGAAGGAGACCTGCGGTCCTGGGACGACCAGGTTGAGCTTGGGCAGCTCTGCTGGGTAATGAGGGATGTTCCGCCTGATGAGCGGGTCTGCTACATGCTTCAGGTTGTGCTGAACGGAGAGAAAATATCAGGTGGGCTTTGGGCATTTGACTTCAGTTAACGTCGGCCGACAGAGTTCGGACTTACGCTCATTAAAGGCGTTTGTCTCGTGTGTCTTCCTCTCAGCTGTTTCCCCAGTCGGGTTGGTCGCCAGATGTGCTCCAAGGAGTTTTGCATCCCACCACTCCCTACAAGATCTGTAGCACCAGAAACTCTGTGAAGAGTCTCCGCTTTCTTCTCCGCCATCCTGGGAGAAAAGGAAACTATATTTCTGCCACGACATTTGAAATATCGAAGTTCTTTCACAGTTTGAGCGGGTAAACTTTGATCATTTTTGGTCACCCAAATATGATTTTAAAAAGCTGCAGGCTGCAAAACTTTACCTGATTTCCCTGAAGTACGTGTGCCTCAGGGCTGTTTCCGCGGAGATGCGTTCATCGGGGTCGTAGGCGAGCATCTGATAGAGCAGTGACAGCGCTGGAGCAGGACATTTGGGGATCAACCGCGAGATGCCAGTGCCTTTTTTTGTAGGGAAGTTGAAATGTATCGCTCTGGACCTGACAGACATTGAGACACCAAGACAAGTCTTCGTTGAATATATGAAACGGATGTGTTCACTGCTTAATGTGCGCCACACGTCTGCAACAGGTAGAACAACTCTTCAAACAACACCCACTGCTTGAACTTCCGGAGGACACCTTGGTCCGGTGTCCCCAACACGTCGTGGACCTTGGCGACCTGGTCCAACTCATTGCTTCCAGGGAAGAGGGGATTCAAGCTGGAACACACGGGTGTACAATGACAGGAGAGCCACAACAAAGCTATGCACATAACCTTTGTTGGACATTCGTTTATGCCCGTGACTGGTGGACAGGACCAGTGAAATCACAAGAAAACTAAAAACAAAGACGGGGGAAACATCTTGTCCGAGTAACCATATTTGACTTAAATATGCTGCCTTCTATCTGAACTGAAGTTTTTTTTTTTTTAGGTGTTTGAATTGCTGTGGCCGTCCCCTGCGGGGGGAGGGAGGGGATACCTCATGATTTCAAAGAAGACACAACCGGTGCTCCAGATGTCCATCTTCAGGCTGTAGTATCCATCAGTGAGCAGGCACTCGGGGGCTCTGTACCAGCGCGTGGAGATGTACTCCGTGTGCGGCGGCTTGGAGTACACACTCCGACATGAGCCAAAGTCTGCGAGCTTCAACACATTTTGCTGCGAGTGGTACAAAATTTTGCATTAAAAATGGGAATGACTCCAAGTCTTGTGAAACAAATAACGATAATGACGCGTCTCACTTTTATGAGAATGTTTTCTGGCTTCACATCTCTGTGAAAGATCCCACAGCTGTCAAAAAAAAAAAAAAAAAAAAAAAAATCAGCATACATGAATGAATAATTTTATTTGATGATTTCATGCGAATGTATTTGCTTTTTCTTACCTGTGCATATGTTCTAGTGATTTGCAAAGTTGGTACATGTAGTGTTTCACCGTATGGTCGGGCAGCGGCGATTGTCTTCCTGCAAGGTGTACGGTCAGTTATTGTCCATAATACGCACAAAACGTAACAGAAGAAGACAACTACATCTAAAGTTCCAGTTGTAGTCGTGTACTCTGCTTGTATTCTGTCATACTGGCAGACTTACCTTGTATGAACTCGTAGATATTCATCTCCATCAGCTCACATATCAAAGACACGGTTCCAGTTTCTTTGTCACTGGAACAGTGTATTAAGATATAATTAAAGGCCACATCGCACAAGCTTAAGATACGACGACAACTGTGACGGGCAACGCTCCAATACTCACAAAATCAGCTCATGTAGCTGGATGATGTTCGCATGAGGGCTCAGTCTCTTCATAGCCTGGACTTCCCGCAGGTTATTGGCCTGCTCCAGACTTATTAACGAAGAATATTAATACGGCAGGTGTATAAATACAGGGTACTTTTTGTTTTTTGTATCCACAGTGCTATATCATGGCTTTATGTGGCACAAAGTCCCGACAGTGTGTGAAAACATTGTTGAAAATGACACATGATAAATAATTGAAACAGATTTAAGGCGCATGATGAAACCAGTGCACCGACAACTCGCATTTCAAGTTCTGACATCTATTGTTACCGAATCACTACAAGGTCAAAGGCAGCTGACATCTAATAGGACAGTTAAAGGAAAGGAGGAGGGGGGGGGGGACGTGTCAAGCTGCAGACTCGAGTTTCAAGGGTCCACACACAACAGCCCGTGTACAGGATGAGCAGGTACATGTGCAGAGTACCTTACCTGTTAATTGTCTGCTTCATGGTTTTACACGCGTAGAACTTCCCATCTTTCAGGCTCTGAGTTTTTGCCACCTCTGAAAATGTGCCCTCGCCAATTTTCTTGATTATTTTGTAGCCTGCAACAATTGAATAAAAAATAAATAAATATATATATATATACATATATAAAAATAAAATAAATAAATAAATAAAAAGACTGAGAAAAGGGAAAACAATGCCGGAGCACAGTACTATCATATTACTATTGAACATTAGATTTTGAGAGCTGCTGGAATGTCCTGAACTTTTGACTGTGAATTTTTGTAATGTCTCCTGGGTAGTTAAATTACTTGCAGATTTGTTATTGCAGTTTTGATGTTAGAATAGCGAAATACACAGCACGTGACACCATTTGTATGCTTCATTAGACAGTTTTCTGAGTTTTACTTGCTGTGCAAAAAAAAATAATTTTAAAAATAAAAGTATTGTTTTGGGTGGGTTTTTTTTTTTTTTTTTTTTTTTTTTACCAACTCCACACACATTGGTGAGGGTTAATGACACGTGAGGTCGTGTGTAGGTCACTTTTTTTTTTTCTTCCCGCTAGTTAAAACTACGGTAAAAAATAAATAAATAAATAAAATTAAAAAAAATTAAAAGACCTTTAATAACGTAATAATAATGAATGCGTTCTTATTTGCTCGCGGGACGCGATGATTTACTCTTAAAAAAAAAAAAAAAGGTTAAAACAGAAAACACGAGACGGGGAAGAGAAATCTCATCGACGTGCGACCGCCCGTCAGACCTGTCTGTCATCGCTCGGCTCAAAACCTTTTCAACTCGGTACCTACGATGCATTCCTTTCGGTCTCAGCCGCCGCTCGTACGTCGATTATCCGTAACCTGTGCGTCCGGACGGTACATCTCAGTGTCGGGTACGGATTTATTTTACGCATCGAGGTTTGTTCAAAATCAAAAGGACGCCGGAGTCGCCTGATAACGTAACGGGGGGCGCCGAGCTAAAAAAAAGTCCCGCTCAGCGAGCCCTGTTAGCTGACCGTCGCCTTGGTAACGGAGCACGCCTTCGCCCTCCCGTCTGACCTGAAGGAAGGAAACTGGAAAACGGCACGTTGTCCGCTGCAGCCCCGGGCCGCTTTACTCTGAACATATTTACAAATAACATGCCCCGCTTGTGTATGAAACATACTCGTCAACGGGCAGGGCCTGATTATTTTTTTTGACGTGATTTTTTTTATTATTATTATTTTTTTTTTAATACGATCCCCTCTCCTTTACCTTTTTTCCAGAGGTGGGTGGTGACCGGCGGTTCGCACGGCTTCTTCTCGTTGTTGTTCTGCAGGTCCGCGACATTTCCCCTGTTGTTCCAGTCGGTGGTTGCTGGTGTTCTGTGTGCATTTCGAAGGGTTGCCCTGTTTTTCACGTCAATAAGCCAATTTGAGTAGTGCATCATTGATGCACGCGGAGTGGGGGAAAAAAAATTAAAAACCTCACCATGAGCTTACTAATGTACAGGGAGAGAGAGAGAGAAAAAAGAAAGAAAAGAAAAGTCCTGCGAGAGTAAAGCAGCTAGTTACGGCATTGAAAAAACAACATAACGTTGCCAGGCACGAATACATGTCATATTCACTGTTCACTGTGTAAAAGGCGTGGACCTGCGCATTTTCGTCCCACCTCGGCTTCCGTATAGAATGTCCAGTGTGCGCATGTTCAGCAATTCCTCGCACGTCTTCCTGGCTGATGTTGCTCTAGAAATGTGAATGTTTTTCTTTTCTTTCATTTTTTTTTTTAAACTGCAAGCAGGAGAAACGTCACTATGAAAACGAGATTCGCCACGGTGGACATCAGGGCAGTTATTGCCGAGATTAATGCAAAGTAAGTGACACGGCTGTTTGCAGCAACGGCTAACGTGGACGTGTTTGCTGCTTGGCTGATGTTCACCTCTTTTCTTTTGCAGCTACATTGGCATGAGAGTAAACAACGTGTACGACATCGACAACAAGACGTACCTCATCCGTCTGCAAAAGTAAGTACAGGGAGAAAACTTGACTCTAAAAGTTTCCCTGCAATGTGTGTCCCGAGACATGGATCTCCTCAAGTGAGGCTGGAATAAATACCACAATCAAAAACTTCTCCATTACAGAGAAATGTCCTGCAATGAAAACTGTAATTCATAGTAAGGAAGTACAAACCGTTATATAATATGTAAGTTTAATGCAGCAGTGCGGCCGTGATAATAATGATCATAATACCGGACAATAATAATAATTAAAAAATGCGGCCTGTTTGCTCATTTTAATGAATATTTATAGATTTGGGCATTAAAGTCTGCAATAATTCACGTTTTACAAAAAAATGGAATCTGTTTCGTAACTCTAACTTTATATGTAATGAAGTAAAAGGAACCTTCTGATATTTTCCCACAAAAAAAAAAAAAAAAAAAAAATGGAGTTCCTTTTGTGCTAAAAAAAAAAAATATATGTTGACATGTGGACACGTTAACTGCACGCGTGACAAAATGTGTGTCAACGCAACAACGCGGTCAAACTACACATCAGAGCGCAATGCACAACAGCAAGGTGTGCAACGACCTGGCAGAAGTAGAGTTCAAAGTGGAACAGGCATTGACAAATTGACGGGCGTACAGCGACATATTTTTGGTACAAACCGAAGCCCACGCTGAAATGCTCCGAGGTAAAGTACCTCCAACGTACACCCAAGCACAAAACTTAGAGTAAACACCGTTATACACACGGACTGAAGGTGATGGATGCAACTAACCGTGTTGTATTGTTGTCTCAGGCCTGACTGCAAAGCTGTTCTCCTCATCGAGTCTGGGACTCGTATCCACTCGACAGACTTCGAATGGCCCAAGAACATGATGCCTTCGGGCTTTGCAATGAAAGTAAGAACATCTTGATGATTTAATTAATAAATATCACGTTGGAAAACTGTTTTATTAGTCTCCTTTTGATGGATTTGTAATGTGATGCTATTGATTTTTCTCACTAAACAAATACGAAGTCAGATTTCACTGAGATTTTATTAATACCTCACTTACCTTTTTGTTTTGACAGAAACATTTATACAGAATGCATCAACATCAGACTTGTTTGCTTCTATAAAATCACAACTCCCGCAGCGGATCATGACTTGCCTCTTGTTGGATTGGAAGTTGTGATGACGCTGAATATTAAGGAAGCTTTTCTCAACAGTGTCGGAAACATCTGAAGTCACGCAGGCTGACCCAGGTCAAGCAGCTCGGGATCGACAGGATTGTCGACATCCAGTTCGGTTCGGATGAGGCTGCCTACCACTTGATCATTGAACTTTATGACAGGGTCAGAACTTTGCACTCAATGCTGTTTTTATTTCCACGTCTCACACGCACATCGACCCTCATCCAAACCGTTAACGCTGATGCCTGCGTGTTTGTGGATGCGTGTGTGTGTTTTATTTTTTTTTTAGGGTAACATCATTCTTGCAGATCACGAGTACACAATCCTGAATCTGCTGAGGTTTCGTAACGCAGAGGCAGAAGATGTTAAGATCGTGGTGAGGGAGCGGTACCCCGTGGAGAGCGCCAGACCTCCTGAACCTCTCATCAGTTTGGAGCGGTAACGCAACACATCTTCACATCATGCTTGTTGAGTTTGGGGATAGATTGGGACATCCGCCAGAGTTAAATCATGAATGTGTTGGTGAAAACTTCCTCTTTTGTTGTTTTTATATAGACTCACTGAAATCCTCAGCAAAGCACCAAATGGAGAGCAAGTGAAAAGAGTCCTGAACCCTCACCTTCGTAAGTTGCCAGGCAGCAGATACCTCAGAGTTTCTCTTTATTCTAAACTCCCTCTTGTCATGCAAGAAACACGACCGAACCATGTTGCGTGTCCTTTCCAAACACTTTCTCAGCCTACGGAGCCACTCTGATAGAACACAGTTTGATAGAAACGGGACTGCCAGGCTCTGTCAAGGTTGACAGTCAAGTTGATGCTGCACAAGGTAAAGCAGGACAGTTGGCGTAACAGTTATTCCTTCTGCAAATCGATTTTGTAAACCTGCAAATAAATCTGATCTGGCTGCTTTTTCAGTTGCACCTAAAATCCTGGAAGCCCTGCAGATTGCAGAAACGTACCTGGAAAAAACGGAGAGCTTCAGTGGCAAGGTAAAGGAGGAGATCTTTCATAAGCAGGGAAAGTACTTTGTAATTTCTGTTGTTGCATTTACAAAATTTGCTTTGTTAAATGAAGGGCTTCATCATTCAAAAGAGTGAGAAGAAACCAAGTTTAACTCCTGGAAAACCCGCTGAAGAACTGCTCACGTGTGTCTAACGCACAATCTGTTAGATATTAGAGTACTATGGTTGTTAATGTTATGATTATTTAGTGTATGTCAATGACGTCTTTCAGATATGACGAATTCCATCCATTCCTCTTCGCCCAGCATGCAAAGAGCTCCTATCTGGAGTTTGAAACGTTTGACAAGGTGAGTATTCGCACGCTTATTTTCTTTAAAATATTGAATGAAATCCTTTTTTCTCGCAAGATCGTCTTCCTCATCCGACGTGATCCTCTCACGCAGGCAGTGGATGAGTTCTTTTCAAAGATGGAGAGTCAGAAGATCGACATGAAGGCCTTGCAGCAGGAGAAGCAGGCTATGAAAAAGTTGGAAAACGTCAAGAAGGACCACGAGCAGAGGCTGGAGGCCCTGCACCAAGTACAGGTCAGCAACGTCGGCAGCATATAGGCGCACACATGAATGCGTAACATAAAGGCTCCTGCTCCCTCATGTACGCGTTTGTAAAATATTAATGTTGGTCTTCCGAAGTATGAATTAAAATATGCACCGGTCAGCTTATTTATCTCGCTGAAATCCGTGCGCAACAAATGTTGTCTTGCGTGTTGCAGGAGGTGGACAGAGTCAAAGGTGAACTGGTGGAGATGAACCTGCCGGTGGTCGAGAGGGCGCTGCAGGTGGTGCGCAGCGCGCTGGCCAACCAGGTGGACTGGACTGAGATTGGCATCATCGTCAAAGAAGCGCAAGCCGCTGGAGACCCTGTGGCGTGCGCCATCAAGGAGCTGAAGCTGAAAACCAACCACATCACCATGCTTCTAAAGTGAGATCATCACCGCAGAAAATGAACATCGGCACGGGAGCTCTCCGCTGGTTTTTGCATCGTGTGAATCCAAACTCGTGTGACTTTTTCCCACCAGGAATCCATACATTTCTGAGGAGGACCAGGAGGAGGAGAAAGCTGATGTGGAGGAGGGGAAAGGGAAGAAAAACAAAAATAAAGACAAAGGGCAGAACAAGAAGCCGCAGAGGAACAAGCCCATGTTGGTGGATGTGGATCTTGGCCTGTCGGCTTACGCCAATGCCAAAAAGTAAGCCTACGTGTCGGAAGGTGTTGGAAACACAGACTTGTGTATGAGACGATCGTGATGACTGACCTTGTCGTTCATGCTTTTTCAAGGTACTATGACTTCAAACGCACCGCTGAAAAAAAAGAGCAGAAAACCATTGAAGCAGCAGGCAAGGTGAGAACTCGGATTTGTCTTTCGTCCAAAGATAAAAACAGGAATTATTGCAGTTGTTGTATGATCAGCAGCAGTCGACAAGTTATGACAATTTCGTACTTTGATTCATGTTTTTCCATTTCACTTTAATTGAAGGCCATGAAATCTGCAGAGAAGAAAACCCATCAAACACTCAAAGAAGTCCAGACAGTGACAACCATTCAGAAGGCCAGGAAGGTCTACTGGTAAAAACCATTCGACTGCAAATACTGCCTGTACTTGTATATCAGTTTATCATTTACCTTCTGAGCAGGTGGATTCTGTTCTTCTCTCAAACATCTCTTCCCTTCTGGCAGGTTTGAAAAGTTCTTGTGGTTCATCAGCTCTGAGAACTACCTGGTCATCGCGGGAAGGGACCAGCAACAGAACGAGATGATTGTTAAACGCTACCTCCGGACTGGTAGTGAAACTTGTACACGCTCGTCCCTTTGAAAGATACATTCCTTCAGAAGCTGGTTCTCACATCATGTACCTGTATCTTCGCGTTCTCAGGTGACCTCTATGTTCACGCCGACCTCCACGGAGCAACTAGTTGTGTCATTAAGAACCCCTCAGGTAAACGTGCGCACGTGCCGTCACTGTGCTGCTTACTATGATACTCGATGTTACATTTTTTTTTTTTTTTTTTTTTTTTTTAAAACCGATATGTCTCGTCTGTCCTTCTCCACCTCTCCACCACGTCGCTCCAGGAGATCCCATCCCTCCTCGTACCCTGACAGAAGCTGGTACCATGTCTGTGTGCTACAGTGCTGCTTGGGATGCCAAGATCATCACCAGTGCTTGGTGGGTTCATCATCATCAGGTGAGTAAGGAACATGCCTCATGGTTGAAATGCACTTATTGGAAGTCGCTTTGGATAAAACATCGCAACTGGTTCCTCTCGTCCAAATTTTGGACATGCTATAGTATGACTTTTTCTTTTAACATATTTTGGACGACATGTTATAGTATGACTTTTTTTTATGACTGGCAAAATCCATCACACAACAATAACACTGTTGGTTGTCTGTTTTCTTGTTTGTTTAAATCTTTGCACTATTGTTTAGTTAGTTTTAATTTAATTTAATTATTCTATTTTATTTTATTCTATTTTATTGTATATGCTGTGCATTTTATATTTAATATTTTACTGTTGTTTTATTGCTTTCATGTACCTTTAATGCTGCTGTAGCGAAAGAATTTCCCCTTGTGGGATTAATAAAGTAACTATCTATCTATCTATCACTTTTTGGATGACATTTTTGTCATACTTTGGACGACATGCTATAGTATGACTTTTTTTCAAAAAAAAATTTTAGTATGCCAAACGTGCAGCATGCGAGGGCTGCACATTACTACTTGCAGTTTAAATTGCTATTATTTGTTTCATACAAACAAAACGGCTACCCATTAAAAAAAACCCATTCCTTCGTAACTTTAATTTGCAGTCAGAGGGTGCGTTATAAGACAGGAAAATAAATAATTTATCATGAGAAGCAAAAAAATATGACAAAGTTTAAGTAAAAAGGTTTGTATTGTTTATTATTAATTTGTGGTGTTATATCTGCAGGTGTCTAAGACAGCTCCCACTGGAGAGTATCTGACCACTGGAAGTTTCATGATCAGAGGTATGAAACACCAGCTTTCACACACATGACCGCCATCAAAGAATTAAGTTCAGCTGTTAACAAAACTGTGATGTTTTCCTCCACAGGAAAGAAAAATTTTCTGCCACCTTCGTACTTGATTATGGGCTTTGGATTCCTCTTTAAGGTAAATATCATCCTGAGCTGTGAGTCCATTTGAACTCTTTATCGTCCGCAAGCATTTAAGTTTCACTTCTTCCTCTTCGTCTTGCAGGTTGATGAGCAGAGTGTGTTTCGGCACCGAGGCGAACGGAAGGTGAAAACGCTCGAGGAAGACATGGACGAGGCCACATCCAGAACTGCTGAGCTGTTAGAGGAGGGAGAGGAGCTGATGGGTAAGGAGGACAAACATGCTGACTTCAGTTACACGTTCGTAAAGACCGTATTCAGGTGTCGCAACTGTTTGTGTCGCCTTTGCAGGTGATGACAGCAGTAACGAAGATCAAGGTGAAGCAGAAGAGCGAGAGACCAAGGAAGTGGAGAATAAAATGAAAAAGGAAAACGAGGTCGAAGGGGATGATGCTGCAGACGCGGGAGGGATGCTGTCAGAGCAGAGCAACGCAAATGTGGAGGGAGAGGAGCACGAAGAGGATGACGATGTTGAGGAAACGGAGAATGAAGAAAGTGAAGAATTCAGCTTTCCAGATACAACCATCTCCCTCTCTCATTTACAACCCAGCAGGTAAAATGACCTCCTACCAAGCAATAGAAAAGCTTTTCCTGCTTCTACAGGTGTATAACTGCACATGACAATAAGTGGTTAAATTCTCCATCCTTATTTCTAGGAGCGCTCAGAACCCTGCCTTCAAAAAAGAGACAACCACTCAGGTAATTATTACCATCTGTGGACATTTCAGTCATTCTATCAAAGTCAAATAAAAACGTTTTTTTTTTTTACACTTCTTTCACTAATGTTATTGAATTTATTTCTCTTCAGGCTGAAGTAGATTCACAAGGGAAAAAACACATGACTGCCAAACAGAGGAGGTGAGTGATGAGAACAGAAAGTACATGCAAAGAAATGGATGCATGTACGCGAGCCAGTTTTTAGGTTCAGCTTTAGCATCAGAGCAGTAATTGGACCAAGAGCAAAATAAGCGTGTCCAGTTGCTGATTTAATCTTCTGGTGTTTTCGTCTTCGCCCTCAGAGAAGACAAGAAGAAGAAGCAAAAGCAGGAAGGCTGTGACACTGAGGACAAGACTGAGATTTCATCCGGCGGACCGTCAGTGGATCAGGGGTCCAAAAGCGGAGGAGGACCCTCCCAGCAACCACTGAAGAGAGGTCAAAAGGTAAGAAGTGCTGCAATCTTGCTGTTTTTTTTTTAGATGAAAAAAAGAATAAATTTCAAGCGTAAATCATGCAGGAAAGATAAATAATCCTGAGTTCAGGCAGCTGGGAATTCAAAATAGCCCACTTCCCAGTTGCTCATGAACACACCATTACACCCACAAATAAACCCAAAGTAAAGGCCACAAAAACGTTTTACATTTTTTTTTAAAGCATCAATACCATCATCAATTTTTCCATTCAGTTGTTGTTAATCGCAAAATCAATGTGTATGACATGCTGTAATAAAATCTGGATTTTAAAATAAGAGTATTCAGGATGAGGTCAAGAGTTTCACTTGTTTTTTTTCTTGAACCTTCACTTATTCTTCCATCTGTGCTGCTCGTGTTTTCTACTGTTGTCACGGCAGAATAAGCTGAAGAAGATCAAAGAGAAGTACAAAGACCAGGATGAAGAGGACAGAGAGCTGATGATGCAGCTGCTCGGGGTGAGGATGAATAAGAAATGACTGCACAGTCCAGCCGGTACTTCTGCACTCGTGTTGCCACAGCTACACCGTCCCTAATATTGTCAAAATAAATAACATTTGTGTTGTTTTTTTTCCTCCCTCAGTCAGCTGGTTCCACAAAGGAGGAGAAGGAGAAGGGGAAGAAAGGAAAGAAGGGAAAGTGGAAAGAGGAACCCGCCAGGAAACCGGCCCCTCAGAAACAACAGCAGACACCTCGTAATGCCGAGACAGCAGTGAGGAAACCGGAGCAGGCAGGAGGAGGCGGGGTGGAGGAAGAGAGGCAGCCGGGAGAGGAGGGAGGTGCTCCAGAGCAGGAGGACAAGGTAGATGACAACACTCCATGGTGAACTCAGTGCCTTTTAACCCTCGTGTTGTCCTCGGGTGACCCGCAGCTGTGTTCAACCAAGTTCTATTTTATTTCTATATTTTTATATTTTTTTGGGGATCATTGGTCATCATTCTTTAAAGAAACCCTCACAGTCTCCTTGTCACCAATGATCCCAAAAAAATATGAAAATAAAATAGAACTTGGTTGAACACAGCTGCGGGTCATTTTGACCCAAAGACAACACGAGGGCTAAGTGCCAGTTAAATTCAAAACCTGAGCAGCACTATGATTTAAATGTGTACACCGCCAGCATCCACTTGTGTAGCCTTGAATGACTCGCAGCTACAGAGTGTCATCCATGTCTGCTTTTCTTTCAGGAAGATGAAGTGGACCCGGACAACCCCGGAGCAGAGGTGGGTTTCTACTCCAAACATTTCAATGTGGATTAAAAGAGTGAAATAGAAAGAAAATCTGCTTTCCCTAAAAAAAAAAAAAAAGAAAGAAAAGAAGCTTCATTTGGATTGGTTTGTTTGTTTGTTTGTTTGATGCTCCAGGAAGCGGAGAATCTGCTCACCTCGCTGACAGGCCAGCCTCACCCCGAGGACGTGCTGCTGTTCGCTGTGCCCGTCTGTGCTCCGTACACCGCCCTCTCCAACTACAAGTACGTGCCGTAAAGCTTTTTTTTGTGAAAGACGAAGTGAGAAGTCCACGGGCTAATGAAGCATTTTGATTTTCCACAGGCACAAAGTGAAACTGACACCAGGTGCTCAGAAGAAAGGCAAAGGTAAGGGTATCGAAACCTTCTATAACTAGAATTCATAGTCTTTGTTTGATGTTTTCTGTTTTTAGAATCGACGGTAATGTTATTTTTCGTTTCTACCAGCCGCACGCACTGCAGTGCTCAGCTTCATGAAAGCCAAAGAGGCCTCAACCAGAGAAAAAGATCTGTTCCGCAGTGTCAAGGTAAGCAAGTTTTAACTGCCTTGCCGTTAGTGGCCATTAACATGCATCCCGGAGGATCCGATCACTCGTGGTCCTCTATTTGGTGGTCACAAGTGGCCAGTGCATTTATCCGCCGCCGTGCAGAACCCGACCCTTTCCGCTGGAGAAAAAAAACTGCCAAATCTGAGCTGAAACGATGTTATTGGGTCAAGGCTGGCTATTTGATTATGAATTACAACCTCTTTTGAACTGGGTTAAGAAATTTACAAATGTGAAATACTTATTACATTTCCAATAGACGGCTCATTTTAAAATGAGGCTCGGGTGTGGCTGTCGGTTCGATTCCTTCTCTTTCTTTACGCGTTCAAAAGTTTATTTACGTGATGTATGAGGGTGGATCAGAAAGTTCTGCAACTAGTCCTGTTGAGCACAAACAGTGCACAGCACTGCGACTTTAACAGAGCACAGAGAAGTTATAACCCTTCAGGAAATACTGACATTTTTATGACGCTTAAGAACAAATATTATAGTATGACATTTTGGGCAACATAATATAGTATGATATTTTTCCAAAATGAAAAATTACATACTAGAGTATGTTGTCCAAAATATTTAAAAAAAAAATATATATCCAAAATGTCATACTACAATATGTTGCCCAGAATGTCATAGTATAGCATGGGGTTGAATTTAAGGTTTTTCTACTTGTCTGTATTTTATTGAATCTTTGGTGTTTGGAAATTGAACAAAACTACTTTTTATAGTAGTCATCTCCTCTTTAACACGTTTTTTGATGAAAGTATTGACTATTAAAATGACAGAGAATAATCTAATTAATAATCATTAAATTGAAACCCTCTTTCATCTTTCTGTGTTGCAGGATTCAGACCTGTCCAGAAACATGCCAGGAAAAGTTAAAGTGTCTGCTCCCAACCTGCTGGCTGCCAAGAAGAAATGAGAGACGGGTGAATACAGAAGTGTGTACAGTGTTGTATCAGCACAGAACTGCAGTTTAATCCAGTTCAGTGAGACTGCCAGCTAAATCTATATTTCAAACACGAGGGCTGCAGGTTACTCTTCAGTACTGTGCCCTTGTTTAAGTAAAAAAAAATCTTTTATTTTTAAAGATTGATTGTATTTGTTGATCAGCAACATGCAAATGAATAAAGTTTAAGAGATCAAAACTTCTGGTATGTGTTTATTCTTTGAGTACAAAGGATGCAATATATCCTACAATTTAAAAAAAAACAAAACGAAATAAAAAACAAACAAGGGAACTTTGTGCAAACCAGGCAAGTACAAACAAAGACCTACTGACATGAGGTATTTCAGTGCAATGTGGCTCAACATCCGATACACTCGAGTTATTTTAAGTTAGTGATTCAATTCAATTAAAATGCTACCGGAGCCACTTGGTACAATTTAAAGGCTTTGATATCCTTTTTGAGAACACATTTCACACTCATTTCATATTTCTGACTTTTTGGTCATATTTTGGACGACATGCTATAAGTATGACTTCCGTTGCAGTTATGTCATGCAACACAATGGTGCAGTTGTCAGTGTCGTCGTCTCACAATCTCGAGGTCCCCGGTTCGATCCTGGCCTGGGACTTTCTATGTGGAATTTGCATGTTCCTGCATAAGTAATAATGTAAAGTATGTCGTGCAATATGTGGACGACTAACTTATGCATGTAGTCCATGATGTAAATCAAACATCATGCATCTAGTCGTAAATGTGACAAAGTCACACTCCAAGCAAGAACATGCAATCCACCACAGACAGAGTTCCAAGCCCTTGATCGAAACGAGTACTTCCTGATAGTGAGACGACGACACGAGCAACTGCGGAGTTGTGTGGCCTTTATTGCATGTTTGTCTGACTTACATAACTTATATGACTTTTAAACATTTTATGGAAGAAGGTACTGTGGTGGAGTGGTTAGTGTTGTCGCCTTCCGGTCAGAAGGTTCCGTGTTCGATTCTTGGCCTTGACGAGACATTCCGTCTTGCATGTTACTGTCATGCTTTCCAGAGCGAGTCTCGAACCGGGAACCTTCTGACTGGGAGGCAAGCGTGACAACCACTGCACTGTTGATCGCTCTGCCCTAACATGTTTAAAAGTCATATAAGTCAGACAAGCATAAAGCATAAAGGCAGCAAAATGGTGCAGTTCCAAGCCAGCGCTGACAGGGGGCCTGGAACTTTGTGTGTGGAGGATTCTTGTTGAATGAAATGTTTTACATTATGGACTACATGCATAAGTTAGTCATCCATGTGATGGACGATAAACTTGACTTTTAAGTTATTAGTTTTGCAGAAGGATGCAAATTCAACATATAGACTGTCAGAGGCGGGAATTGAACCAACGACCTTCGGACTGCGAGACAACAACGCTGACAGGTGCGCCACTCTGCTGGCTAACATAACTTTAACGAAAGTCATACTTATAGCATGTCGTCAGAAATAGCACGTATATCATATTTCTTCAATGTTGTCCAAAATGTGATAAAAAGTCATACTATAGCATGTTGTCCAAAGTATCACATCATATTTTGAACGACATGCTACAGTATGACTTTTTGGTCATATTTTGGACGACATGCTATAAGTATGACTTCCGTTGCAGTTATGTCATGCAACACAATGGTGCAGTTGTCAGTGTCGTCGTCTCACAATCTCGAGGTCCCCGGTTCGATCCCGGCCTGGGACTTTCTATGTGGAATTTGCATGTTCCTGCATAAGTAATAATGTAAAGTATGTCGTCCAATATGTGGACGACTAACTTATGCATGTAGTCCATGATGTAAAACAAACATCATGCATCTAGTCGTAAATGTGACAAAGTCACACTCCAAGCAAGAACATGCAATCCACCACAGACAGAGTTCCAAGCCCTTGATCGAAACGAGTACTTCCTGATAGTGAGACGACGACACGAGCAACTGCGGAGTTGTGTGGCCTTTATTGCATGTTTGTCTGACTTACATAACTTATATGACTTTTAAACATTTTGTGGAAGAAGGTACTGTGGTGGAGTGGTTAGTGTTGTCGCCTTCTGGTCCGAAGGTTCCAGGTTCGATTCTTGGCCTTGACGAGACATTCCATCTTGCATGTTAATGTCATGCTTTCCAGAGCGAGTCTCGAACCTGGAACCTTCTGACTGGGAGGCAAGCGTGACAACCACTGCACTGTTGATCGCTCTGCCCTAACATGTTTAAAAGTCATATAAGTCAGACAAGCATAAAGCATAAAGGCAGCAAAATGGTGCAGTTCCAAGCCAGCGCTGACAGGGGGCCTGGAACTTTGTGTGTGGAGGATTCTTGTTGAATGAAATGTTTTACATTATGGACTACATGCATAAGTTAGTCATCCATGTGATGGACGATAAACTTGACTTTTAAGTTATTAGTTTTGCAGAAGGATGCAAATTCAACATAGACTGTCAGAGGCGGGAATTGAACCAACGACCTTCAGACTGCGAGACAGCAACGCTGACAGGTGCGCCACTCTGCTGGCTAACATAACTTTAACGAAAGTCATACTTATAGCATGTCGTCAGAAATAGCACGTATATCATATTTCTTCAATGTTGTCCAAAATGCGATAAAAAGTCATACTATAGCATGTTGTCCAAAGTATCACATCATATTTTGAACGACATGCTACAGTATGACTTTTTGGTCATATTTTGGACGACATGCTATAAGTATGACTTCCGTTGCAGTTATGTCATGCAACACAATGGTGCAGTTGTCAGTGTCGTCGTCTCACAATCTCGAGGTCCCCGGTTCGATCCCGGCCTGGGACTTTCTATGTGGAATTTGCATGTTCCTGCATAAGTAATAATGTAAAGTATGTCGTCCAATATGTGGACGACTAACTTATGCATGTAGTCCATGATGTAAAACAAACATCATGCATCTAGTCGTAAATGTGACAAAGTCACACTCCAAGCAAGAACATGCAATCCACCACAGACAGAGTTCCAAGCCCTTGATCGAAACGAGTACTTCCTGATAGTGAGACGACGACACGAGCAACTGCGGAGTTGTGTGGCCTTTAGTGCATGTTTGTCTGACTTACATAACTTATATGACTTTTAAACATTTTATGGAAGAAGGTAGTGTGGTGGAGTGGTTAGTGTTGTCGCCTTCTGGTCAGAAGGTTCCAGGTTCGATTCTTGGCCTTGACGAGACATTCCGTCTTGCATGTTAATGTCATGCTTTCCAGAGCGAGTCTCGAACCTGGAACCTTCTGACTGGGAGGCAAGCGTGACAACCACTGCACTGTTGATCGCTCTGCCCTAACATGTTTAAAAGTCATATAAGTCAGACAAGCATAAAGCATAAAGGCAGCAAAATGGTGCAGTTCCAAGCCAGCGCTGACAGGGGGCCTGGAACTTTGTGTGTGGAGGATTCTTGTTGAATGAAATGTTTTACATTATGGACTACATGCATAAGTTAGTCATCCATGTGATGGACGATAAACTTGACTTTTAAGTTATTAGTTTTGCAGAAGGATGCAAATTCAACATAGACTGTCAGAGGCGGGAATTGAACCAACGACCTTCAGACTGCGAGACAGCAACGCTGACAGGTGCGCCACTCTGCTGGCTAACATAACTTTAACGAAAGTCATACTTATAGCATGTCGTCAGAAATAGCACGTATATCATATTTCTTCAATGTTGTCCAAAATGCGATAAAAAGTCATACTATAGCATGTTGTCCAAAGTATGACATCATATTTTGAACGACATGCTACAGTATGACTTTTTTGTCATATTTTGGACGACATGCTATAGTATGACTTTTTGGTCATATTTTGGACGACATGCTATAAGTATGACTTCCGTTGAAGTTATGTCATGCAACACAATGGTGCAGTTGTCAGTGTCGTCCTCTCACAATCTCGAGGTCCCCGGTTCGATCCCGGCCTGGGACTTTCTATGTGGAATTTGCATGTTCCTGCATAAGTAATAATGTAAAGTATGTCGTCCAATATGTGGACGACTAACTTATGCATGTAGTCCATGATGTAAATCAAACATCATGCATCTAGTCGTAAATGTGACAAAGTCACACTCCAAGCAAGAACATGCAATCCACCACAGACAGAGTTCCAAGCCCTTGATCGAAACGAGTACTTCCTGATAGTGAGACGACGACACGAGCAACTGCGGAGTTGTGTGGCCTTTATTGCATGTTTGTCTGACTTACATAACTTATATGACTTTTAAACATTTTGTGGAAGAAGGTACTGTGGTGGAGTGGTTAGTGTTGTCTCCTTCTGGTCCGAAGGTTCCAGGTTCGATTCTTGGCCTTGACGAGACATTCCATCTTGCATGTTAATGTCATGCTTTCCAGAGCGAGTCTCGAACCTGGAACCTTCTGACTGGGAGGCAAGCGTGACAACCACTGCACTGTTGATCGCTCTGCCCTAACATGTTTAAAAGTCATATAAGTCAGACAAGCATAAAGCATAAAGGCAGCAAAATGGTGCAGTTCCAAGCCAGCGCTGACAGGGGGCCTGGAACTTTGTGTGTGGAGGATTCTTGTTGAATGAAATGTTTTACATTATGGACTACATGTATAAGTTAGTCATCCATGTGATGGACGATAAATTTGACTTTTAAGTTATTAGTTTTGCAGAAGGATGCAAATTCAACATAGACTGTCAGAGGCGGGAATTGAACCAACGACCTTCGGACTGCAACGCTGACAGGTGCGCCACTCTGCTGGCTAACATAACTTTAACGAAAGTCATACTTATAGCATGTCGTCAGAAATAGCACGTATATCATATTTCTTCAATGTTGTCCAAAATGTGATAAAAAGTCATACTATAGCATGTTGTCCAAAGTATGACATCATATTTTGAACGACATGCTATAGTATGACTTTTTTTGTCATATTTTGGACGACATGCTACAGTATGAATTTTTTTGTCATATTTGGGATGACATGTCATAGTAAATCACATACTAGAGTATGTCGTCCAAAATAAAAAAAATAAAAAAAAAATAAAAAAAAAAATCCAAAATGTCATAATATAGCATGGAGTTGAATTTAAGGTTCCTCTACTTATCTGTATTTTATTGAATGTTTGGTGTTTGGAAATTGAACAAAAGTACTTTTTATAGTAGTCATCTCCTTTTTAACAATTTTTGACAAAAGTATTGATTGTTAAAATGACGGAGAATAATCTAATTAATAATCACTAAATTTTATCTTTCTGTGTTACAGGATTTGGATCTGTCCAGAAAGATGCCAGGAAAAGTTAGTGTCTGCTCCCAACATGAGGGCTGCAGGTTACTCTTCAGTACTGTGCCCTTGTTTGAGTAAAAAAAAAACTTTTATTTTTAAAGATTGATTGAATTTGTTGATCAGCAACATGCAAATAAATAAAGTTAAAGAAAACAAAACTTCTGGTATGTGTTTATTCTTTGAGTACAAAGGATGCAATATATCCTACAATAAAAAAAACAACAACAAGGGAACTTTGTGCAAACCAGGCAAGTACAAACAAAGCCCTACTGACATGAGGCATTTCAGTGCAATGTGGCTCAACATCCGATACACTCGAAGTATTTTAAGTTAGTGATTCAATTAAATTAAAATGCTACAGGAGCCACTTGGGACAATTTAAAGGCTTTGAAAGCCTTTTTGAGAACACATTTAACACACATTTCCTCACAAATATATAAATAACTGTATATACAAATAAAAACTAAGAGTTAACATCTCTGTGGCTCCAGATTAGATAGTGTTGTGTAGCATAAAGCACTAGTTTTACATCTGTGGGAACTCCGGCAAATGACCCCAAAATCAAGCAAACGTCTTTATTCAAGATGAAGTGAAAGATTAGTTATCGTTAAACAAAACAAACAAACAAAAACTTTGCAGTTAAAGCAAACCTGTTTCAGCCCAACTCGGATTTTGTACCACTGTATTCAGTGTTAAGACAACGACAACAGTTGTTTTTTGAGGAAGACCAGAGAAAAATGCTATTTTAACATCCGTATTTAACAATCGCGCGTTCATTTACAGAATGGACTCTGGGGTCAATAATCTTGAGGAGAAAGTTGCTAAAAACATCTGTTGAAATCCTGCTGCCTTTCTGAATTGTGTCCCCCCCCCCCCCCCCAAACACAAAATGCATTTTCGGTGGTTCTTTCAAGTGGTCTTGAAAAGTTGAAACACGAGACTGAGGTTTTTGGTCCATAATGTATCTTCTACTGTACATAAAACATCTCCGTTCAACATTATTATCGCTGTAGTTTCTAAGAAAAATACTTTTTCTTTAAAATATTTTTCTGGTACAGTAGTACATTTATGTTATAATATGGACAGAAAATCATGCCGTGGTGCGTCAGCTTTTCAGAAAGAAGTAACGCTGGTGAGCAAAGGAAGCTCCGAACAAAAACTAAACCATTCCAACTCCGTTCTGTGCAGCAGGAGCAGTCACGGAGCTGTCTGATCCGCCGTCGCACTGATCTGCAGGACTTAGGAGCTACGTAAAGAGGAAAACGGTTGAGAGTACCGCCGGTTGAATCTTAGTGTGTCTGTCAGGACACATTTCCAATTAATCCACAGCTGTTCACTGTTGCTTCGAGATTTTTTTGGTTGTTTTGTTTTGCGGACGGTTTGTCAGCAAGATAACGGGGAAAAACCAGCAGCCCGATACATTTTGCGGCAAATCCAAATCACAGGCCGGAGGCAAGATTACTTTTTCACTTTGTTTTAACACGGGACAAGTGTCCTATTAAATGGCACACGCGTTAACACTGGATCCTGTTTGTCACGTCTGACGTCGAACGGAGCGTATTGTCAACGCACAGCGTGTTGCTGCTGCTGTTCACAGATTCATCTCAGCTCACCAACGCTAAATCTCTCTGTACAGCGGTTAAGTTCAACACACGCTTTTGAAAATCTATTCAGACATATGTAGCCGTGGCAGATTTGCATATCACAGAAGAGTGGACCGTTGGCCTCAGCGGAGGTGGGCGCTCTCCCGAGTGGCCTTCTGGTTTTATGGGCGCAAGAGTCCGCACACATTAAACTGATGCTCTAATTGGGAACTACCTGCTTTGAGAGAACCACTCGTCTCTTCCATACATACACATTGTCCTGCAATCCTCTGGACTAGATGACTGGCCTCTTCGTCTAGGAGCCCAGTGTGTTAACACGTGCCATTCTCTGTTTGAGGCTGTGCAGGAGGTGTTTAGGCAAACAGTCCCAGTAGCTCGACAAGCGCTCCCTGTGCTGCAGAACAGTCTCCATACAGAACCTGCAGCGAGAGGAGAGCTACGTGTGAGTGTGACATAAAGACCGGACAAATATAAACGAGAGAGCCAACGACTGATGTGACACCGCCAGTGTTTGTTGTAACCTTCATGGCAACGCCAGCAGCGAATGGCTACAGCACACTTGACGTCATGGTGAAATGTATTTTTTTCGTCAAAGTAAAAGCCAAGCGTCAGAACTTCTGTAGACTTTCAAATGAAAGATTCACTTGTTTTCCCCTGCGCGCATCTGAGACCAACTCAAAATGGCCCCGTGACCACCAGCTGCGGAGATACTGTTTTTTTCCCTTCCGTACACACTTACCGAACTAATGATTTGGGCTGAACGTTGAAAACCAGCAACTCGTTGCTGTGAGCCTGTCAAGTAAGAGAGAGGGAGAAGAAAAAAAAAAAGAAAAAAAAAGAGTCAGATTCACGAAAAAGAAAATTGAATTAACGGTTTGTCACATGACAACTTGATTTTCAACTTACAGCTCTGTGATGCGACAACAGGTTGTTGGCACACCCTCCGAACACAAACACCTCTCCATCAGGACCAGAGCATGCTGTGTGCCACAACCTGCAACACACAAGCACAATGTCGGATACTGTCAACCTGTTTATTAAGCTGAAGACTTGACCTACAGGCACAGAACAAAAATGTTACACAACAAGAGGAGACCACAATCACCTGGGGCTCTCTGTGTGACTGTGTTTGAAAGGCTTCCATTCATTTTTACTCACACAGTACAACCAAGCATCACCTGAAAAACAAGAGAGGAATCCGTGTGTGAGATCGGGCGTCTGAGATAGTTATTTGCTACTCAAGGGGCCGAGTTTCAGACGTACTCAGTGTGTCTCTTTCTGTGGTGAAACCTCCAAATAGGAAGATGTGGTCGGGTGACACAGGAGTGAAGGAGTGCCAAGACCGGCCAACGGGACCCTGCTGAGGGACGCTCCTACAGCAAGGCAGGGAGAATCCCATGAGAGAGGTAGACAAGCAAAAAAAAAAAAATAGGAATTATCAGACTGCAGGAAGCATGTTCAGACAGAAAAGTGTAAAGTAGATGTGTAACTTTCGGTGTAGATAAACTGATAATAGGGTGAATGTTCAGCCTTTACATTTATTACACGAGTGCAATCTCAGCGCGGTCAAAAGATGTTTTCAGGTTTAATCATTTAAATGTTTATGTAAAATCCCACAAAATGAGAGCAGAGCAACCTGGATAACATACGCACGAGTCCAACCCGTGTGTCCCAACTATTCCCACGTAATCTCTAAAGAACAGAAAGGAACATTTTTAAAAGTATGCTGTGATCACGGCACATGAAAAAGAGGGAGAACGCGTACATTTCATGCCACTCCCACGTGTCCAGGTCGATGTAGTACAGGTCGTTCAGTCGGTAGTTCTGAGGAACAAAGAAAATATGTTGGGACTCATGGACCAAAAAAAACCACACAAAAAAAACATTTCTTTGATATTTTAAAAATGCTGAAATGTAGCTTTAAATGAGTGGGCGAGATCATATTTACGGCGAAATAATCACAGGAGGTAAAATCAAAGGTAAAATTGCCCATCACCGACCTTGTATCGTCCTCCAAACACATAACCTCTGTTGCCGACTGTGGCACAGGCATGAGCTGCTCTGGGTGATGGGGTGTCTCCCTACGTCGGGACAAACCCAGACAGAACATAAAAGAGGTTCAAATGTCTCTTCAGTATTGTTTTATTATTCCAAAAGAGTCACAGTATTTCTGAAAAGTAAAAAATGATGTCAGGCTGATGGTGTAGACGGAGTATGAAAAGGGAGAGGGTGTTTGTTTGATTCCAGCGGTCATTGCTTGCGTGTGTAAATTATTTGTGGCGTGTGTTTTTACCGTGGTGATGGGCTGACTCCAGGTTGATGTCTCCAGGTCCAGGATGTGGATGTGGTTGTTCCAGCCTCGTCCAGGGCTGTCCCACTGCAGCGGCAAAACACAACGCCATACATTTACATTTTAAACCATAATCCTGCAACAACCTATTTTTTTTTTTTTATAAAACAGAGTCTTTCCAGAAAGACCACACTCAAGCTTTTCTTTTTATAAAACTGACTGAATCAGAGTTATCTTATTTTACAAATTAAACCATGAAACACGTACAGTATATTGACCGGTTATCGTGTGAATAGGAATTTTGTTTACAGACCACAAGAGAAGACGAATCATCATATTCAAAAGTCCCTCGATGAGACCCCTGTGCAGCGTAGCCGTAGCCCCCAAAAAATACAAGTCTGCAAACACACAATAAGCAGAGAGATCCCACTTAAAACATCTCACGAAAACAATCCATAATCACCTTGATGCATTTACTATTGTGTATTTAACAACCCGCACTATTGAAAACAGAATCACATGGATGAAACTGAATCCTTGACGGCCGCATTCAGGACTCGGATGTTAACATTCGGTGTCATTCCAGACTGAAACCTAATTTCGGTTCGTTTATGACACTCTGAGACAAAAAGACACCGCACATATTTGTTCAGCTGAACCACTTTTTTGAGGAGATTTGGTGATCCACTGTTGCAAAATTTGACATAAACATCCAGGCAAAAAAAAAAAAAAAAAAGCCCAACCTGTTCTTCTGAACCCAGCACCCAAGCTTGTCCTTGCACGATGGAGGAAGTCCTTTAAGATCCCTCATCTCTTCCCACACGAGGCTGGCAGCTCTCAGAGGCAGGCGGTAGATCTGGAAAGAGCAGCACAGAGCACAAGAGTTCTGGAAGTTGAGCTGCACGAAGAGTCTGCTGGACAAGCCTCGAGGTCTGACGCGCAAACACCACGCAAATCATTTGGAAATAACACCAAAAGGTGGAAGAGATTAGTTCAACACAAACGTTACCCTGTTTGTGTTTCCCCGGGCGTGATGACCTCCGAAAAGGTAGAGGACTCCTTCGACACACACCCCGCAGCTGCCCGACATTGACGTGTGCAGGTTACCTCCGGCTACGTGCTTTGCCCTGTGAACGTCCAAACCGTGCTTTTATTCGTCCGCTCCGTATGCGAGTGATTGGACAATAAATGCGGAGCTGGTGACGACGTTCGTCGTTTGCATTAAGTGTTTTCTCACCACACTCCCGACTCCATGTTGTATGTCCAGGCCTCGTTTCTCGGCAGGTACAAGTCGAAGAACCCGTGGTTTTGAGCGTTCTGATGGAGAGAAGGAATAAGTACAACATTGAAAATGATGGGAGAGCCTGGACGATCACATAAATTTAATGAAAATACAGTTTTGACTCGTACCTTGTATCCGCCCCACACATATATGATGTTTCTGTCAACTACTGCGATATGACCGCTGCGCTCAGCCGGGGTGTCCAACTCGTATGATTCGGAGTCCAGCGGCTGCTCGTCCTCCACCTCCTCCTCCTCCTCCTCCTCTTCCTCCTCCTCGTCCATGCCGTCATTCACCATCCAAGCAAACAATCTGTCGTCTTCATCTCTGTCCGAGTCGTTGTCGTCCTCCCCGGCTGGCAGATCTCCCATGTCTTCCTCCATCTCTGCCATCCTCTCTGCCATGCCAGTGTTTTTGACAAGAGGACAGAGGACAGGAGACAATGAGACAGAGCGAGAGAGAAATAATCTTGTTAGTGCTAAAAAGGATTATTGAATGAGCTGATTTAGGTTGTTTTTTTTTCCCACCCCGTTAACCTAATAAATAGGCGAAAAGAAAATGACCCACATTCACTGAAACACCAGAAAGTGACGTTTTTTTTTTTTTTCTTCTGCTAGTGCCAATAAAATAAGACCGGCGACATCGGCATACGTACAGAGTTTATACCCCATCCGTACCTCCAGATGTGTTTGTTTTTGTTGACGAAAATGCACCTAATTCAGGGCAGCAGATCATGACACGTTAGCTGATAGCACGATTACTGTTGACCTACTTTACCAGCTTTACTATTTAGACTACTAGACCAAGGTTAACTCTGCGCACAGCTTCTGTATCAGAGAGAGGGCAAACTAAAAGCCAGTATATATATCGATATATTTGGATTGAAATGACCTAAATTACGCGGCTCTTAGCCGAGCACCCGGACGCTGCTCGTCAGCTACCGTCGCCTTTGTAAACTTAAAAAAAACAAAAACACTCCCGACAACCGGGAGTAACTGACGCTGCAAAATCTTCCCCGCCGCGTTAACGTCGAACATAACCAACATTTAACTGTTCTGGGTAAAAAAAAAAAAAAATGCACCCGGGCTTGTTGTTACCTTATCTCGACAAAATGTTTTTGTTTTCCTGCAAATTTCAAAAGCAATCCGCCATTTATGTGAGGTCATCACAAGCGTTATGGGGGGCACGACCGGAAATCGTCGACTTCTTAAATCCGCCATCTTGAAAAGGTCGGCATCAAAAGGAGATCATTTCCGAGGTATAATGTATTTTTTTCCCCCCCTATATTATTTTACATATTTTCTTCCCGGTGATTTTTAAAGGACTCCCAGCTCTTTTACAGAACAGGCACTCACAATTACGTACCATCGGAAAGCATTGACAATGTTTTTCAAAATAAAAGTCCTTCCTGTTTAATCACGTTCATTTACATATAATACCCAACAGGGCCCCATTTGATGAGTACAATACAATATTAAAGCTCTATAGTTTAATTTGTTTGTTTTTCAAGGCAGTTTTTCAAAACTAGGTCTGACTAAGCATACAGAAAAGGTCAGATTGTTCAGTACAAAGAATAAAACTTTATTTTTCATAATAAAACACTGACACATAAATATAATGTTTTGATTCAAAGTCAATTTTCAACAACTTCTAAATCCATTATGTTCTTTAGAGCCCTTGGAGTTTGCTGTGAAGACATAAAAAGACAACAGATTAGTATGAATATAAAAACTATTTAAACAGCTCACCGTATAGAATTTTCCACAGAGAAACTTAAAAAAAAAAAATCAAATCAACCCCACCTGTCCTCAACAGTTCTGTTGGATGGGTAGTACACCTTAAATGTGAAGCCACTTCTTGGGAATGAGCCCTGCAGGAACCAATTTATGACAAAATATATTTGTTACCATAAATCAAGATAATCTTTCATAGACTAGCTGTTAAAGCATTTACATTTTGTTATCAAAGGATCATTTTGAGCCTTTTGCCTATGTTTCTTCTCTTTCATACCGGGTTGACACAGAGGCATTCAGTGTTGGTGATGCTGAAGGGGTCGTATTTGTCTGCGAAGACAATGACATCAGGTACTGGGTAGACACGCAGGGAGTAGTCATACGCCCAAAATACAGGGCTGACATACAGAGGGAGTGGAGTCAAGTGACCCTGGGAGAGGATGGTCTTAACAAACTGTGGAGAGGAAGAGGAGAAGATAGTTTATTTACACAAATAAAAGGACATTTCACATTTTATTTTGTCAGAGATAGAACCACTCCAGATAGAGCTTTTAGCTTTTTAACCAACATCTTTACAGTAACGACAATGTACGAAGGCAAATCCACCATCTGTTTAATGTGAGGACTTTCACTCTTGTATGAACTCACATGGTTTGGAATGTCAAGACTGTTATTGGGCAACCGGACACAATTCCTGCACATCTTGTTGACCAAGTCTTCTCTGACAATAACGATCTCCTGACTGCAGTACTGAATCCTGACAGGAAAAAAAACACGTGATCAAGTAAAGGTCATTTCAGTAGTTTCAGGTCATGAATCCGGTCACAATTTTCTTTCACCCTAAACAAGCTATTTTGACAAATATTTCTACATCTAATAAAAGCCACATAACAGTTTTACCTGCACGGGTTCGTTGTGAACACAGAAAATGGCACCCTCTGTCTGAACTCCTCTGTGATTGAGTCTGCCAATGGAGGCCTGAGGGAATTATCCACATCACTGAGCAAATGTGACACAACAGTGTTAAAAAAAAAAAAAAAAAGAAGATGTTTCTGAAGTCTTACCGTGGCAGGATGGTGCCCGGACCAGGGTCTTGAGGACCAGGAACAAACACAAAGCGACTACTGCAGGTTTAGAATGAAGACACTTGCGTTAAAGACACTTGAGTTGTTAGAAACAATCAAAGCAGAGCAGAGTGACACGTCTGTCAGATCCTACCTGCTGTGAATGTTGGGGTGTGAACATATAGCATCAGCAAGAGCCTTCAGTGATTCTGAAGAGAAAAAATGAACAAGATTATGAAATGTATATTTATCCCTTCATTAACCTGGGCGGACACTAAAGAGATTTTTAACCTGAATGATCCATGATCATTTCTGGCATGATAGAAATTTGAATCTGCGTTTTTCAACCTTTACAGACGGAGATTTAATAACGTACAGTGTATTATGGAAGTCTCACCTTTGAGTGACTTGATCTGTGTTTTTCCATATGGAGTGGAAGAGAAGTTTCCACAGAAAATAAAACAGGTGGGAGGCATGGCAGCATATCCTGTGAGAAAAAAAAAATAAAGAGAAAATGTAACTGGTGTCTCATAAAGTGAGTGTTTTTCTTGACCTGTTCACTCTGCAGTATCCGACCTGAGAACATGAGGTTCAGCTTCTCCATCACTTCCACGTTGTCCAGCCAGACATCAGACACAATAACAAACATGGCATCTTCGTTCTCTTCTTCCAGCTGCTTCAGCTTGGAGGAGGCTTTCACTGAAGTGGTAGATGGACCACCAAAGAAGTTCATGTTGCCGTAGTATGCCCTGGAAATAAAGCAAGGATCAGATTGTGAGGAAGCAGTAACACTTTTCAGGAAGCCTGTAAAATAATGTTGGATTCACCTTAAGACTGAAAACTAAGTCAGAGAAGTCAGGCAAAGTCCTTACTCACTCAATGTGCTTTCACAGCAAGCTGTGGACTTTGTAAACTGAACAATTTCTGCGAGCATTAAGCATCCCTCTAATGGTAAAATAATGTTTAGCTTAAGCCTGAATTGATAGAAATCTATTGAATAATATCTTAAACCGAGGAGAAGCATTGACCATGATTGTCAGGTTGTCCCTGTGTGGTTCACACTGATTTCTGACTTTATTAAGTAATATACAGTATTTCCTTTGATGTTACTTCAGTGGCATCTCCACTGCACACCAAAAACAACAAAGTCAGACATTCCCTCCGTTTTGCTGTCGTCTGAACGTGCTTAAATTTAAACATATAATGTAACACAGACTGAATAAGAGACTGTTTAAACACCTTCCTTCTCGCCCACTGACCTTGTGGCTGACGAAGGCTCCGTTGGTGGGAACCCAAAGCCATTGACGTGGAACACGGAGTCCTCGTACCAACCTGTAGGTTGTAGGCAAGACTCTACTTCAACCACACACATGAATGGGCCCATGATACGTGTGCTTCTTGGCTATAATCTTACCTTCTGCCAGTACAAAGCAGGATTCTGTGTACAGGCCATTGTGAAACTGGTGAGAATGGAGCTAAGGAATATATCTCTATTAATGTGGCATAATATAAATCACTTAAAAAAATTAAAAAAAATAAAATAAAAGGATATAGCTTTGGACATGTCCAGCTGTACTGTTCCACTCGGGTCCTCCAGGTAAAATTTACCCTGAAAAGTGTTGACAAATGATTTTTGAAAATAGGTCAAAAACGTTTTCTGACAAACTGATTGGAAAGTTCAAATTTTAATCACTTTCAAGTCGAAGAAACTTCATATTTAATTTATCTGGAAAGGGACTGTTATCTTTATAACTAACTCACCTCTTTCATTTGTGTGATCATCCCAAGTACAATCACCTCTCCTAGTTTAGCTGTGCTGCCAAGCAATGCTTCAATTGTCTTCAGCTAGAAAAGAGAAATAAGAGAATTCTTTAGTCACATGTTGGGCAGTAAATAAAGTGAGTATTTACATTAGATACCTACTTGGCACAGAAAGTATTACATTTATGTTGGATTTGATACCTGAAATTTGTTTTGACCCTCTTCAACAGCAGCTCCTATTGCTGGTGGGGTGAAGAGCTCATGGCGATGTGTACGCTACAAAATAATATGTCAGCATGAATACAACATGTGAACTACACACAGTAAAAACAACAGTCAGGAGAACGAGGCAATTCCTCAGTCTGGACCGGGAGTCCGGTCTTACTGACCTGTTGCAGGATTGTGTAGCGATCCCTGAAGAGTTCAGCTTTGTCTTTGGCCAAACCACACAGACGGGGCGTAGGATGGCTGGTCATACTGATGCTGGATGAAAACAGCAAAAATAATAATGAAAAAAAAAAGCTTTTTTCTGTGTCATTACAGCAGTCTTTTTAAAAATAATTTGTATTCATCCAGACAAAAAGGACAAAGAAGCAGTCCATCCACTTACGGTACAAATTTCTTCCTCTCCACACTGTAGATGTATCTGGGCACATCAAAGGCTCCGATGATGTTGAAAACATTATCTCTGGAAGAGAGTTAAACAGCTCACAGAAGTCAGTTTTTCTCTACAGCACAATAAAGCTGAATAAACAGCTATAACTTAATATGGGCTTATTGTCTATTAAATTTAAACATAGCATGTTATGTAATGATTGACTATTGCAATTTATCACAGATTTGGGTTTGGTCAATGAATAATGATAAACTTTCTAATGCATGTCATGTCAGTGAATTATACATAATATGGCAGCTTCTACAATTAAAATATCCATTCAAAATATGAACTTGTGTGGTGACATGAGACGGGGCTTTAGGCCATCAAACTTTGAAAGCCAATTGATCATTTGAGGTTTCATCAGTACAAATTATAATTGAACAATAGAATAAAACTTTACTGTCCAACAAAGTAGAACATTGTCTTTAACCCATTTATTTAAACATAGTAAAACTGACATGAGTAACATAAGTAAAAGTATGCAATTATTAAGAAATTATTAAGAAAATACCTTCAATTAACAAAAACATCAGATAGTAATTAACAACAAAAAGAAACCCTGTCAGTTGTATCCTCACTTACATGTTTTCATCACAAGACTGAGAGCAATCTTGCACCGCACTTTCCACCACAGACAGCTCGATCATGCTCGAGGACACTGCAGGGAAACAAACTACAGTCACAACCTGCAAACACTGCAGGTAAACACAGAAAGACATAAAGCGCTGTATACGGCAGACGGATACTGAACACGCAGCACCCTCCAGAGACTGACGGTACGGCACTTACACGGCTGCTTTTCCACTGCATCCAAGACCTTTTCAATAACATCATCGAGCTCAGAGGGATCGACAGACTCCAGGACTTCTATGAGGTACCTGCTGGCTTCACTGGAGCACAGAACAAGAAGACAACATGAAAATCATCACAAAATGACAACTTGCAAGGCAAGTTTATTTGTATAGCACATTTCAACAACAAGGCAATTCAAAGTGCTTCACATAAAGCCATTAAAAGCATCAAAACATAAGGCAAAAGAAAAGGACATTTAAAAACAATTAAAAACAGTGATTAAAACATTAAAAAGTCATTAAACAAGCTAAAAATAGAATAAAGTAGAAACATCTGACATGTCGTAAAATGTTGATTTTACAGAACTTCTGAAATAATGAAAACAACATGACATCTTTATATTATTAATACTGAAGCATCCAAAGTCTAAACAGCATGTTACCATTGTAGCTGCTTGTAGGGGGAGATAGTTTGATCCACTTTATAAACAATTTTATCTCCAGGAACAGCAGATAAATCTGAGGGGTTGTCAGATGATTACTGGGAGAAGAAAGAATAAAAACCAAGTTCTGATACACAGATCTGTTTTTGACCTTTTTCCTCCCACCTTTAAATTCTGGTAAGAAACTGAACATATATTGAAATGAAATCATGCGAGAAGCTTAAGGGAGGAAAACAATCATGATTTGATGGAGCTGTTAACAACTCAGACATCTGAAATGTGACTTCCCAAAAGACAAAAAAAAAAAAAAAAGTCTGGAAACCAGTTGTTTCATGTTTAAGAATGTATTGTTTTTAAAAAAAAAAAAAAAAAAGCTTGTAATATCATCCGTTGTGTAAAATCTGCATCTTAAAAGCAACTAAAACTGTCAGATAAATGTAGTGGAGCGGACGCATAAAGTGGCATGAAATGGAAATACTCATGTTAAGTACGAGTACCTCAAAATTGTAGTATTTGAGTAATTGTACTTCGTTACTTTCCAAAACTGAACTTACTGCACAACTTTGTAAGAGAGCGAGATGAAAAGCAGTTGAACACTAAAAGCACAGAATAACTTAAGAAAACTACGACAAAAGCAAAGACCCGAGTCGTGTTGTGGTTTATTCCCTGTGATTAATAGTGTAAAACAGACGGATTGGACCGCAGTCAGCCTGTTCACTTGTGATGACGGAAAAGAGGTTGTTATGTTGTCGAAGCAGCACGTGACAGTTCAACATGGACAAAAACATTTTACCGTGATAATAAACAATACATACGGTCGTAGTATTAGTCCCCTCATCTTGAAGCCGGCGGACACTTTTGTCTTTATTTTACGAGCAACATCCATTCTTCCTTCTGTCTCGACTCAAGCTTTGGCGCTAAATATCAACTTCCGCGTGTATTTCGTGACTTCCTCAAGCGTTCTGTCACTTGATTGGCTCAACACCGATACTCTTACCCTAGCCTAAACCAATCGTCACTCATCATTCTTAAACCAATCAAATTGGGTTTCCGGTACGGCTCGGGCATTGGCACTTACAGAAAATAATACAATTATAAATTGTGGAAAGGTATGCAACACTATGAACAATTTTGTTCTTGTACTAGAATATGTATTGATTTTTTTTTTTAAGTTTCTGATTGTTTCCAACATTTATTTCAAATAAAGCCAAGATGTGAAAAATAGTGTTTCAAAAAATTTATAAACAAACAAAGTACCCTTTTTTTTTAAAAATTATTATTTCTCTTCTCTCTGCTGATTAACATTATTTTGTGACAAAGTTGTACTTTGTTTGGAATGAAAACTGCTTGCTCTGAGCTCCCTTCTGCCTTGTTGTTGCTGCACACTGTGTCATTAGTGGACTTGTTTTACCACATTTGTTTCTCTGTCAAGGAAAATGTCCAACATGACGGGGCAGTCCCAACTAGTATGTCTGGGCTTGTGTATGCTCTCTGAATGCACACATGTTCATATTTGGAGGTTGTAATACAAAAATATTAAAATATTACCCCACAATGCTCTGATAGCTGAATCTTGTCATGAGTTGAAAAGCTGCTAGGTGAAACTAAACCTCGTTGGATGTTTCCGTTTCCACCATTCGGTGTTGTAATTTCTTTAAAGAACTATAATCTTTAACAATAAATGTGTATACAACTTACCACTGCATATAGGACTGGAGGCTGTCTGTCAGTTAACAGTCCTGATCTGACACCTGTTCCCGTCATCTCTTCAAGTCACCTTTAAACAGCAATCAAGGAAATGTAAAGACCTGGAGTGTAGCAAATCTTTTTCAAACACAAAACATGTTGAAGTTATTCAGGAAACCCTGCGTAAATACAATAAATTAAATTTTGTTATTCCCTTTGGAGTGTTTGTAAATTTCATCATAAGAAACCATGGCTCATTCTCAATATCCCAAGAAAACCAAAGAAATGCTCCATCTGCAAATAAACAATAATGTGTTTTGTAGGGGTCCTGGGTGGTATTGGATTTCAGTATGTAAACAATGCTGTTGAACATCTGCTGTTACGAAACCTCATTGTGATTCGACATCAGAGTAAAAATCACTATAACATTACATAACGTAGTTTGAACTTGTAGGCAGAAAAACTCTACTGTATAGGGTAAAAATGCACCCTTTATGATTTAAATTATTTCTATTGGATAAAAATGAAATAGCTGAGAAACTGTTGCATCATGGACACATTCAGAGACTCACATTGTAAAAAAAAAAATTACATAATAATTAATATTATTCTTTTATTATTCCATCCACAATATCAGACTTTAATCACACAGTCTTTCTTTGTCTCTCAGTCAAAGCAACATAAAAGAAATATGACCTAAAATAAACTTGCAAGTTGGTGTCAGAATAATTACAATTACGTCATATAGCCTACTGTAAATTAATAAATAATGACCAATGTTTAAAATGTATTACTTTATCAATATTTTTTATTTATTAATGTATCTTTTATTTTTAATTTAATTTATGTTTATTAATAACTTTTATTAGCAAAATTATCTATTTCATAACGTCAACGGAGATCTTACGTAAAAAAAAAGAAAAAAAAAAGAGGACCGGAAGTTGCATTTTATTTTGTAGCAGTCTTTACACAGCTGATGGCATCTGGGCTTTCTTGCCGTCAGGTCGCGAAAGGCTTTGGTTTTCACAACATGCCCAAAAAATACGACAACTAGAAGTGTGCTGTCGTCTGTGAGTACGTTTAGAGAGTGTTTTTGTTTCAACGTTTGTTATAAATGTTTGTGGCCAGTTCGTTCGCTATTTTGCTTGAGCTGCCTGTAATCTTGAAGCCTCAGAATACGTTTTCCATTTTGGTTATAAAAAAATATGTATATCATTTACAGTTTTATTGATCTTACACCGGCTACAGCAACCTGACGTGCGTCAGCTTTCTGCTCGTAGTTATGCACTTCTCACTTTTAGAAGTCCAGCTGCAGCTGAGAGCGTGGAGGACATTTTTAGACACATTTAAAAAAATATATATATTTTAGGTTCAAAAGCGCGTCTTCTCTTTCTATTTATAGCAGACATTCATGGATCCTGCATTTGAGAGGCACTGCTCGGAGCTGGTGGCCCGGGAGAGGAGCGGACACACGGCTGTGGTGGAGGGAGACCTGCTGTATGTGTGGGGAGGCTACATGGTGAGAAACGACGAGCAAATACGCAAACGAAAGCCTTGTTCGACGTGTTTCCACTTTACTTAAGGGACATTTCTGCTCCGCACACAGTGGATGAAAAAAAAAAAGGCAGTCCAATACTACCGTACTAAATATTGAGGTACTCTAGTATTTCCATGTTATGCCACTCTTTACTCCATTACATTTCGTGCGTATCGCAGCCTGTCTGACAGTTGTTCACATTCGCCATTAAAAATGTCCTCTAAATCAGTACCACAAATATGATCCCTTGTTTGAGAAAAGACGACCCAGCTGTATGTAAAATAGCAAAACTTAATCTCCATATTCAGCACTTTATTATTGCATTATTATATATTATTTAATATTAAATGGATTTATCATATATCAATATCATATTATTAATGCATTATTGACTAAAAGGACAATCGGAGGAGTGCAGACCTCCAACAAGGCCAGTCGTCTAGTCCAGAAGTATTTTTCCAAAACTATTAAAACAGGCTTGTGCCTAACTGGAGCCTCAAATCTCAGCGATCATACCAGATCTGGTTCTACTTTATGAAATCACTGTCCCAGAGTGCTGCATAATGACTGAAGGTTACAGCAAGTACACGTGTGTCCCAGACGATTGCTGGTACCGTGAATGTTAATTGTAATATGGATTATCCGATTTCTAGAATTGGCCTATGTTTGATCACCATTAAACTTTACTGCCATCTACTGGATTTTAAGCGGTATGACACGTAAGTAGGCCCGAGTTTGCAGTGTTACTGAAAGTGAAAAATAATGAACGAATCCACCCTGTCGTTTGGATCTGCTTCATAATTTAACGAGTTCTTCCTTGGTCCATGCTACACCCTTCCACCGAGTTTCATGAAAACTGGGCCAGCAGAGGTTGTTTTTTATAGTCCTGCTGATAAAATGACAAACAAACATACCACACAAAATATAACCTCTTTGGCAGAGTAAGCAAATAATACATATAGTTTTAGTTATGTATGTAGTTATGTTTTATGCTGTCATTGTAATAAATATATTTTATTCTCTACAGTCAATTGCTGATGATGAAGTTTTCTTACCCAATGATGAAATCTGGATGTATGACTTAGACGAAGGTACATGGTAAGCAGACTGAATAAATTACAGACATGTCTATTTGTGTTAAAAAAAAAAAAAAAGAGTAGTGTTGAATGTTTACTACTGACATTCACTTGGACAAAACCAAGTATAACAACATTTTTGACCAAATACCTGGATATCGATGTCAACATAACGATGTTGTAAGGATGACTATCGGTGCAGTCACTAAATATTTACACAATTTTATAAATAATAATCTGTAACATGGAAATAAAGACTAAGTGGCTAAAAAGGTAAATAACAGAACAGCTGGAAAAGTCTGGTAAGTTGAAAAAAAAATATTACAATCCTTTACTGCAATGCAGCCTTTAAAACAAAGAAAAGACAATACTTATTTCATATGATGAGACAATCCAAGACAATATCTCGTCTCATTCATGATATCAAAATGTTCTCAATATATTGCCCAGCCCAAAATCGAATTTACAAATTATTTCTTGGAGCTGTATGCTGTGTGTTGTTATGTAACGTGGTATGACCAAAGTGAATGCGAGCAGTTTACCTCCATTTTTCTTTTCCTGTTTTGAAGGAAAGTGTTTCACATGACAGGGGAAGTCCCTCCCTCCATGTCCGGGACCTGCAGCTGCTCCCTGAATGGACATATGTACATATTTGGTGGTTGTGATGACAACGGACAGACCAATCAGGTGAGGCTGACATCAGAGTTAATCAATGATCTCACTGCGCTAAACTGTTAACGACACATAGATCATGGTTTCCATCATTGTGATCATTGTTTGGCTTTGAACAGATGTACTGTGTCGACCTGACAGACGGTAAATACATGTGGAGGAAGATCATACACGAGTTCGGTTCTCCTCCTTCATCTCGAGACAAATTGTCCTGCTGGGTTTATAATGGAAGGTCAGCACTGTGAGCATATGAATGTTATTCAACTGTCAGTTCTTCGTTACTGTTTAATTCACAACGGCCAAGTTTTAATTTGAACCTTATGAACTGATTACTGACCAAATGTTGACAACAAACAGATTTGAGGATTGGACACCGACGGTGTTAATGTGTGCTATTAATTTGGTGTCCAGATCTTTTAGTAGAATACCCATTGTTTTCATGTCTGGTTTTATTTTGATACAAGAGGAGAAGCGGCTGTTCACACACTGGAATCTTCAAGCTGTTTGCCTCAAGAAGACCTCACACGGCGAAATGCTGCACTGATAAAAAAAAAAACAACAACTTAAGGGCCGTAAAATTACAATGTGCAAGCAGCCTGTCCTTTTTCTTTGTTGTAAGCCTTTGTCCTGCAAATGTAACCAACTCGGTTGAATTTCCACACTATTCATCTTTTTTTTTAGGTTTATTTATTTTGATACCATATATTTTACTTTACTCATTGTTTGCCTTTGTGGAGTGTCAGCCATTATCTTTAACTTCTCGTATCTTGCTGGCATCATTCTACCATTTGAAGCTTTAACGACTAAACATCCAAAGGAGGTTTTGTTAGGTTTTAACCTTTGTTTTAGCTCAATTTATTGCAAAAATCCACCTTCGAACAAAAACACAACCTTCCCTTTTAGCTCTTTACTAGATTTTTTTTTTTTTTTTTTTTTTACTAACATTGATCTTTTTGTCTGTATATGGTGAAATGGAAATAACAGCTAATCATTTGAGATCATGATCACTCCATTATAAAAACATAATCTGCACTTGTATGATCATAATTATTTAATTAATAGTTCATTTTTGTTTAATATTCTCCAGTATCATTTACTTTGGCGGATATGGTCACAAACTACTGACTGATGTCGACAGCAGGAACAGAAGTTTTATCATAGATGAAACATCATGGGTAATGTTTTTTTTTTAATTGACTATAAATTTGTTACATGTGTAGGCGCTAAAGATATTTGGAAAAAAAAAAAGACCAGTGACACATGGTGGGTGCTCCAAGAGTTCAAGATGTTCAGTGTATTTCTGTTCAAACATTTTAGCATCTGGTGCCATTTTTTTTATACTATTAAATTCATCCTTATGTGAGAATAATTCTGTGTTAAAAAAAAAAAAAGAAAAAAGGTAGAGGTCAGTTTCATTGCCCCTGTTCATCTATTTTGTTGTTTTCAGGTGGAAGATTTCTTTTGGGGATGGAACAATGAAGTTCATATATTTGACCCCACACAATCCAGTTGGAGTGAACCACAAACCCAGGTGAGTCAGTTGACTGTGATTCATGCTTTTATACACTAAAGGCAACATATAAATTCAGACTGGTGACATTTAGAGACAATGTTATGTTGGAAAATAGTAAAGAAAGCCAATGTGTCACCTATACAGTATTTGTTTGCAGGGCCGTGCTCCTGCCCCGAGGGCAGCCCACGCTAGCTCCACACTGGGATGTAGAGGTTACATTTGTGGAGGTAGAGTCATGGTGAGAGCCCTGCATGGTATTCAGTTCTGGTCTTATGAGAATTATTATCATAATCAACGACTGCTATATATCACTTGTGCTCTTCTTTGAATGCAGGAAACCAGGATGAGTGACATTCATTGTCTAGATTTCAGCTCATGGACGTGGTCAGAAATGTATGTAGCCATATGTTGTTGTGGGCCCACATCAGAAAGTATATGCAGTATATGGTGCCCATTATGTGGGACTAAATTATAGATATAATATATGTATAATTATATTATGCTTAATATGTTTTCCAGACTCCCAGCATCCACCAGTCCAGTGGGCAGATCATGGCACACTCTCACAGCTGTATCAGACAGCACCTTGTTCCTGTTTGGAGGTCTGAGTGTAGACTGCAAACCAATGAGTAAGAAAATGTATCATCTTGTTCACTTTTTTTTTTTTTCCTGGTTCCTTTGGTTCTTTAATTGTTTTTATTTCACTGACACATATTTTTCTCAATCAGGTGATGGCTGGTTACTTGATGTTGAAACAAAGAAATGGACAGAATTTGAGCATCCCTTTAAGAATAAGCCAAGGTAGCTACTTGCAAATATTTTGCATATATTGCTTTGTACTATAAATTGTGTACAGATTTTAAATTGGGATCTTTTCCCGTCTAAGATTGTGGCACACAGCATGTCCAAGCAAAGACTCTGAGGTGATTGTGTTTGGTGGAAGTTGTGACTACATCCTCCTTGTCGACACCGTAAGTATCACAGAGACAATGTGAAGTTATTCTACTTTTACAGACCTTTGCAAATCATCACGCATGAATTCTAGCCACACACATGTTTCGTGAGGTCACAGCGATTTTACTCATTTCATTTTTGGGACCAAGTAAATATTTGTGTCAAATTTGAAGATATTCCCCGAAGGCATTCCTCACGTTTACGAGAAGGGGACAGACAGAATGACAGACAACCAGAAAACATAATGCCTCCAGCCAAGGCCAGGGCGAAGGCATAAAAAAAAAATACATAAAGCACATGTCTGCCAAAGACAGTACTGTGTGATGAAAATATAGTCTTGGGAATTATTTAAGACTCAAAATTGATCTGAGATAACTCAGAATGGACCTATACAAACGGTGTATTTTTCTTTTCAGGGTCACTGCAATGATGCGCTTGTTTTCCAGTTGCAACCATATCCTCTGTCTCGGTAAAAACGTCCATGTATTATATCCATCTGGTGAAATGAATAACACTAATTAACTTATGGCTGCTTTCCGTCATTTCCAGAGCTTTGCATGGGAAGAGCTGTCATTAACTAAATTAGCTTGACCGGTGTTGCTAAAAGTATCTGTTGTTCAAAAGCTTTATTGCTTTGGAGGTCATGTTACCTTAAATATGTATTTTTCCCTCGAAGATAGAAATGAGAAATGACAGACTTTTGTTTCCCCTGACAGGATTTGTGAAGATTACATTGCAAAAAATGTGAGGACCCGCGAGACGCTGAGAAATCAGCTTCCTCTTCTGCCTCCCAAACTACTGAAGGCGGTACAGAGGAGGATATGTTTCTACAGGCCTTCAAAGAAACAAAACATCAGCTAAAGAACATCTTAAATGCCAACAATAATGCAATGTCTTTTACGTTTTCTTAAAAGGACTGCACTCGCTACAGTGGGAACACCTCCATCACGCTGGAGTTTGAGCATTTTTTGTTGAATATATTGTGCAAAACCATTTTATGGTGATATATTTTATTGTTTTACAGATTTTATTTTGTACAGTCTGCAAGCCTGAAAGACTCATCAGCTGTCCCTGTGATGACTGATGATTAAAATGATACATTGTAAACATTTTGCCTGATGTGGATTTTTAGACTACACTGGTAGCTGAGCAATGTTGGACTGACAAAGGTTTGATACACACACATACACTTTCTCTTTCAGTTTAAAAAAAAAAAAAAAAAAAAGGTGCAGTAAATAATTTACATTTCTCATTGAAAATCTGATTTTGTACGAGAAAAGTAACAAGTAGAGTTTGTCGACAGTTTTCACTGAAGTGTGCCGGTTTGTGTTCATGCAAACAACCACTGTGTTCTACCACTAAGTGGCAGCACGCTTATATGTGTAGAAATGTGGATGAATTGTGTCAGCAGAAATGCAGCTGGGTCAAAAGTAGCCTAACTGAGAGTCTTTGTGGTGCCACACATTCCTCCTCAACAAGGGTGGAAAAGAGCAGAAACTGCGGTCAGGAAGGAAACTTTGAATAAACATTCCCTGCTCATACCTTAGCGCGGCTGCCGTGTATGAAAAAGCTATAGCACTGCGTTGCACACACACACACACACACACACACACACACACACAAACTGCTGGTGGATAAGTGTTTTTCTTTTAAAAGGCCCCAAGAATGTACCTCTGCTTTGGTCTCTCATTTACCTATTAACAGCCAAGTTAAAACAATGTAAGTAATAGGTAACACATAAGTAGGTGCATGCTCAGTGGGAGTCCAGCAGGACTGAAAGGCTGACAGTGACACCCTACTGCTGCAGATAACAAACTCAAGGAGGCCTCTGTCATTTAGCAGCCCTGGTCAGTGTGATGGAGAACCTCCTGGCACCTGCTCAAGTTGGTGTTATAACTCTGCAATTACACAGCTTCATGTTGTTAAATAAGACTTGGGTAAATGTGGAGGACAGGAGTAATGCACTCTGAGATCAACCCAAATGGTGTTAAATTTATCCCGGCAGCCCTGCATTAATACAGATCACGCAGCCTTCCCTGGTAGGAGGAAACTTGTCACATTAAACCCTGGTTCCCTTTCTCTTATTAAAGTTTCTTCTACAAACTGTATCCCATGAAGACAGCTGGAAAAGGACTGCAGCTTTGCTGCAGCATCCTCAGCCGGGGGTCAACTAAACTCTCTCTCAATAGTGTCCATCAGCTCCTCTTCTAATCCATCGTACAGGATGACTGGCATGGTGAGAGGGGAACTATGGCAGCTGACAAAAGTCCTGGAGATAGAGGGGAAACATGTCAGGAAGAAAATCTATGTGACACATCATATTTCAGTTTTTTGTAGTTTTTCCATGAAGAAGAAATCTTTTTTTTTTAATAAACCAACCCACAGCCACATCGAACAGTCCCTTAGTTGATAATGATGTATAAAGGCCCATGGTGCATGAAATGTATTCTGCTGAGCTGTGCTTAAGGCATGCTATCGAAATATTAATGTGTTCCTCAGTTGTGTTTCTTCACACTCACCTCTAACAAAGCAGCAACAACAGACACCTGTTTGTTTCTACTCCGCCTGCAAACATCTGACAAATCCGATCTGCACCGAGAACAATGGGCTGGTATTTCGACCCCTTAAAAGGTGAATTCGATCTGACCCTGCTTGTTTTTTTTTTACTCCACTGAGCTCAGAGATCAATTATTTATGAGAGCTGTCAACTTACGATTGTTTTTCAGATGTGGGAACGGCTTCCAACAAAGCCCCTGTTGTCAAAAAGGCCTGTGACGTAGACTGAGGAAGGAGAAAAGAGTGGACATTATTATGTGTTTTCTGAACAATAATTTAAAATTATTGTTATTTTAAAATCATCCTGCTGTTCAAGTTGTACAATGAACCGAGTTGAATGTTAAAACAATCAGAAAAATAGATGCAGTTCAATAATATTATTAAAAAAAAAAAAAAAAAAAAAAAAAAAGCCCTTACATTGTGTTGAGTGGGGCAGGCAGGTGTGGTTTTTTTCAGTTGTGTGAAGGCAGAATTGCTCCTCTTGTTCTCATCTCTTGGCACACAGTGCGAGACGCATGTCTCCTCGGCTCTCCCCGCTGCTTGGAGCCGAGAAGCAGAGCTGGAGTCGTCCTCGGTGTCCTCCTGGCTGAAATGACACAGCCCGTATGTTCTGGATCTGGCGAAAGTCTTCTTCGGAGGAGTTTTCTTCACAGAAGCTCTCTCTCGCTCCTCATAATTCGCCAGAACGGTGTCCAGCTCTCCATCAATATCTTCGTCCTCCCCAGAAACGTTGGAGTCGTGCCCCTCGCTGTGGCAGTCCGGTGGCGCACGGTTGCGCGCGTTGCGCAAAGTTGTATGGATTTTGAGAGGCTTGAATGGACAGCTGTCCTGTTTGGGTGAAATGATATCGGTCCCTGTTTTGGTCACGTTCACGTCGCTAACACACGCAGGTGCGACTTTCTTTCCTCGGCTGGTCCCGCTGCCCATATCCGCGCGTCTGGCCGCTTTGAAAATCTACATGCAAAGTCCCATTTCCCAAATCCCTCTTCAAGCACACCACCACCTTCCAGAGTTGAATATTAACCAGCAAAGGCTTGATCCTTGGCTGTTGTTTAAGGTCAGTTTTCAGTCAGGTTTACGATTAGAAGTTAGTTCTTTGGCTCAAAAAAAACGCCTCTGTGGGACAGTTTCCTTTAAAAATGATTCGCTCCGGATCTGCAGCTGCTGACATGATCGTGCATTACATGTCCACAGTCAGACCCGCAGTCTGAAAACTTTCGCTTAACTCCACATCAGGATGAGAAACAGTGTATCCGTTACATAACGCAATTTGGCTCGGGACCCCAGGGAGAAAACTCCGCCTTCTGTGGGGAAACACACACCCTTTATTCTTCTGTTATTTCTACTGGACAAAAATAACTTTTACTTTAGAACATCTGCTTCTTATGTATTTTATCGTAGAATCTACAATGAACCTAATACAATAAATGTACAAGATTTTTGTATCATATTATTCAACCATCCGCTTGATTAAGAAAGAGATTATATGAGGACTTGGACAGTATGAACATGCAAAGGCAAACAGGGCCAATTAGTTTGATTTATCTGTATCACAACAGCAACATGACCAGTTTATTGCCCCTCTGTGTTCAGCTAATAGATTTTATTGAAGCAAGTGAGGTCAAGAGTGACTGAGTTCCTGTCAGCCCGATGCAGTAGCCCCCCCCCCGTGACTGATTAAGACTCAAAAGGGCCACTAGAGAGAGGGGGCATTCCTTTCCAACAGTTTAGGCTTCCCAGTGATTCCTCAATAAGCTTTTGTTTGGTCCACTTGCACACACAAAAGACACAGCGGGGAGCATCTTGGTACCAGAGCTGTCCAACAGGAACCCAGAGTCCACCCAAGTAAAAAAAAAAAAAAAAAAAAAAGTAAAAAAAAGAAAGTTGTTTGCCATCTTTCATTAAGAGCCTCTTTCTTTCTTTCGCTTGCTTTTCTTGCTTGTGTGTGCACATAATGTGTGTGTACCAGACAGCTGTGCAACCTGTTCTCTCTGGAGGTTGACCAAGTCAAAGACACCTGTCGTTTAAGCAAACGGCATTTTTCAATCTGAGAATGTGAAATAAAAAAACAAAAAAAACAGCCTGCAAGTCCCAGATGTCCCATCAAGGAAATTCCTGCTTTACTGTCGGATTTTTAGAGAACATGTGGAACATAGCAGAGCATTTCTTAAATGTTACTGAAACAGAATGTCCAGCTAAGAACTGTGAAATCTATACTTACTATAAAATAGCTCTTTTTCCAGATAGTGGCAGCCACTAAGATACATTCGATCCTCATAAAAGAGCCTGTGGTATCTGGATCACATCCCTGTTAGTCTGAATAACCCTCCCTCTCCATTTCAGTGATGTTATCCAAAGATGTGATCGCCTTTTCTCTATAAAACAAGTTTTCTCAGAAATTGCCTTATAGGGAAAAGAGCTTCAGTGCAAAACTGAGGCATCCTCCTGCTCGTGCAACAATTGTATGCTACAGATCTGGCCTCTCCAAAAGTTCAAAATGTCCTTAAAATCGATTTAAGCGAAAGTACAAGCCATATTTTTTAGATAGGAACTAAATGTAAAAGGACATGAACAATCTCACTTTTCAACCCTGCCTCTCACTCACTTATTTTCAACCTCCAGTTCTGTTACTCTCTGCCTGCACCAGTGTATCATTAAGGAGATCAGGCGGCCACATCTGGAGAAAAATTCAACAGCTTCCAGATGAGGGGGAGGATCTGCTGCGAGATGTAAGCCACAGCCCAGATCACTACATAACTGTGGTTTCTCTGACTTCACCCAGACTCAAGAATATTACTCCAACATGGACGGAGACTTGAAAGAGAAAGAGAAGGAAAAGTCTTTGTAAAACTCCGGTTGTGGATTTTGTGTATCTCTTCAAACTCTTATTTGGCAGTAGTGTGAGCTGCTTTTGCACTTTGGTGGATATAAACATCTTTTGTTCCCTCTCAACAGCAGGACAAATTATGTGAGAAATTGTAATTATTATGACTCAACTGCTCCATCTGAGGGGCAACAAATAAAACTATTGTTGTCATGTTTTGGATGGGAAAAAAACCCAACCTCTGCCATATGTCAGTAAGAAACAAATCTCCAGTGAGTCTTTTACAAGCCAGCTGCATGCTTATGGGCATTCTAGTAAAACAGCCTGGGCCTCTTACCCCTGCCAGGTAGATGAACATGAACATGACAGGGTCAAGAGGACCTACACATCAACATATACAAATACATCCTGTAGTGTTATAAAGTCTTTTCTTGGTTTTACCAATTCATAAAACCTTTAACATGAACTCTATCCTTAAATTTACAAAAAAAACAAAACGGCATCAGTAATTCCCTAAAAAGAGACACAAAATCACATGGCATATTATGATATACTGATAAATCATCATACAATATTATACAATGCACTCTTTTAGAACTTCAGATCTTGGCTCAGCAAAAAATCTAATTCAGATTAATTTCCTTAGTTTGGAAGTAATCCAGGTTAGAACAAGAACTGGCTCAGACTGTAACCCAGCAGACATAACAGAAGCTAAATAATGTGAGGCCATTATGTTGGTGTAGTATTGTGGCACTTTACATCTGTTTATCCCTATACAACCATGTGGCTATGCTAGTGTTATCACTACACACAACCCTACAGTACAGGAAGACACATTCATGTCACATTTATCTGCTTGAAAATACGGTGTCTAACATTGGAAAAATTGCATTAATAGTTGCATGCATGTATGTTTTATTCTGCAATGTACAACTATTGTAACTTTTATATTTTTAAATTTCTTCATGTTAAAACTACGTTATATTTACATACAGTAGACATTACAGTTTCTCTACAGGGTCAGAGAGCAAAGCTGGTTCCTTTGCAGCCAGATAAAAGATCCACTGAAACGCTGCATGGACGTAATCAACTGAACAGATGAGCACAGCTGAGACAGAGGGATATTGTAACTCTGACACGGTGACATGAGGTTGTCAGGGCAACAGCCAGTGCAGCCCGGAGGAGTTGAAGTGTAGTAAAAGAACGAGGGGCATCTCTATTTATCTTTGAGCGATCCCTCTTAATCTGCGAGATCCACAGGCGTAAATTTAAGGCTTTTGCTTTTGTGCTGACGTTGAAGTTTCGTCACAGAGATGATGCTATGACCTCTGGGAGATGTTTGAGGGGAGGAACATTTCCAATGTTCAGTTAATGACATACTTAATATATTCCTCTGACAGGCACCCCTAAGAGAGGGGGGCTCCTGGTCGCCTGATTTTCTTCATGTTGACCACATGACACACGTGGTAAAATAAGCGTAAAGATAATAACCAGCAGATGGTGCCAGCATGCAAGAAAAAACTAATTACACCCTCTCTCCACAAATTTTTACCAGTACAGAGGGTCCTTGTAGAGGAAAACAATAACTCTTATTGCATCTTCACCAATAACTTTCCCTTCCAGGATAAATATGCAAGGAATGTTCTGCTAAGCTCACTGGGTTTTTACATCTGTTGAAGAAAACTCAGGAAAACTGAATACAAAGAGCTCCTTGTGAGTAGGTTCACTAAAAAAATACTGTATTGAATTCCTTTTTCAGCAGAGAAACAATATGTTAAACAATTTGTAATCAATCTTGACTCAAAGTAAAGCTCGAGTTTGAACAATAATGACCGAAAAGGATAGCTGTATTACACTCGAGGGACAATTTGTTGTACAGCCAGCCATAACCACATAACCATCAAACAAACAATAATAAATGGACAAAATACAATTAAAATCACACTGGGTGGACAGTGGACAATAAATACAACATAAAAACCCCTCTGCATTATTTAAAAGCCAAATGGCAGCGGGGACAAATGAAGTCTATTTGCCCTGTATGTTGGCAGATTGTATCTGTGGGCAGACGGAGGGAACTTGAACCTTCTGAACAGGGGGGTGGCTGGGATCAGCCAGATCTGACTGGGCCTTCTTCAAAGTTATGACCTTGTGCCGACAAGTTAAGTCATTCAAGGTTGTGCCTGCAATTTTGCGTCACGCTTTGACCACACCCTGTGGTCTGTTTCTATTTTTGGGGTGAAGTGACTCCTACCAGCTGACAAATTCAATTAAGCAAGAATAAAACATGGCACGTTTAATCATTAAGAGCTGCTAAGGACAGCCAATCAAGACAATGGAAAAAAAAATAAAAGCACATTTCATACATTAAAGTGAGACTATGTGAGATTTGCTGAGTGGCAGCCGATGAAATCAAAGTGAATTATGGGAGGTAAGCCCTGTAACAGTTCACAAGTACTCAACCACCATAAGCAACTAGTCAGAGCAACTGTATTTGAAATAGGAAATGGCAAGTTGTCACTTTAAGATAATAGACAACATATTGGGAAAAATACAACTATGTATTTTCAGACGCAATGACTCCATACATGTTACATTTTCCTGAAAGCTCCACTCACTTCCCCATGCTTCTGTAATTGCTGCAGCTGTGTGCAGGAAGGTCTCAGCTCAGTCCATGGTCACTACAGCAGTGACCCATTTCTTCGTGAAAAGGCCATGCAATCAACAGAAAACAATTACTGCCTCTCGGGCGCTCAAAGCGCTCAATACCGGCATCTGCTCACTTCCTAATTACCTACCAGGTAAGAGGCTTCATTTGGAGAGAAACTCACAGCAATCAATTCTTGCGTTATACTTGGCTTGTTTTTCAACATCCTAACGTGTCAAATTCAAAGTGTCAGGTTTGTTCATTTCAGTTCTCCTTTACCTATATGCCTTTTATTTACTACGTCTTGTTTCCTCTCTGAATTCCAGCCACTGTAAAAAGTTTATTACGGTTGCCTCTTTTCACTTGCCCTTTGGCGCTCAGGTTAGTGCTAACCTGCAGGTTATAAGTGTCTTTCCTTTGTTTAGAGCATTTTTTTTCACGACCTATTCCAGATACCTCCTCTGTCAGACAGTGTGTCACGTCGATTAGAGCAAGTTTCTGTGAAGCGTTGCCACAGTCGAGTGAGCCCTGGCGCCAACATTGATGTGGAAAGAATAGACTGAGGTACAGCTGTAGAACAGCCTGGCTATCACAAATCCCTGCATGTTCTCATTGGCTGCTTTGTGTGCCTTTGGTAATTTGTAATGGTGTGTTCGAGTTAAAATCAAGCTTTCAATGGTGGAAATGAAAAGGTGAAGTCTTAAAAAGTCTATAAGAGTGCAAATACCATGACATTTACAGATATTCATGTTCACCGCAGAATGAATCCTGATGACTTTTCTTAGCAGCAGATACAGTTTCTACTGGATGTATTGTAACCACATTTTTTGAAGACATTAATGGTCTTCAGATGACTAATTCCTTTGTTACCCCCCGACCTTTCCTCTGGTGACGCCAGCAGGTGGGTTTGAGGGAATCTACTATCAAATTTATCAAAGATATTTATCGTATATTTCTCTCAGGATGAACTGTAGTAACTTTGGTGAATGCTTGACAAATGTTAAATGAGACTAGGTTAGACAAATATTGGTACATTAACATTTTGCTGCTATGAGCATGTTGGCATACTAACATTCACATTTAGCTCAAAGCTGCTCTCTCTCTTGAGCCACTATCATGACCGTAGACTGTTAAGGGCTTGTCATACCAGGGACTGATGAATAAATTATACAAAAAGAGGAGAGAAAAGAGTCTATTTTGGGTATTTTCAACCCAATATCACAGCAAACGTTGTAATACATCCGCCAGTCCACTTAAGGGTAGACTGTCAGTGTCATGGCTTTGCTGCACAAGATGTCAAAAACCATGTGCTTTAGGACAAAAAAAAAAAAAACGTGGGACAAATTTAGCTTTTTTACTGCGTCATATTTGTGTTGTGAAAGTACTCATGATAAAAAAAATAAATAAATTGATGTGCAAACAAATTGTTCCAAAAAGAACTGCTAATGTAATATTTAGTGTTTTGCATTCAAAAGCAACCTTTTAATAGCTGAAAACAATTATTTATTCCATAATTCTTTAAACAATATCTTTAACTGCTTTAAGTCTACAGAAAGAGCTTTATTGCTAAAATACTGTTTGACAAAAGCAGCTGCTGAACAGCACCTCAAACAGTTTTTGTCAGTGATTTCCCGTCTCGTTTCTCTTTTACTCACTGTCAAAACAACACAGAGAATATGAAAGTTGATTCCTTCCCCAGGTATTTCTGCTCCAAAAAACATTTTGAAGGTAGAGGAAAAAGCACAGAAGGTCCAGAAGAGGAAGCAACACCAATTTGATGCTGTCCACGGTTCTGACAGGCCACAGATGGCACTGAACGGACAGTTGCACAAGAAACCTTACTGTTTAATTGATAAAGCTCGCAGGGTAAACAGCTATGTCACAGCTTTCTAGCCTTAGACGAAGCCCATAGACCTTTCAAATTGATGTGGATTACAATGCCATTATATATTTGACACATTACACAGCAGCTTTTCGACATTTCTTTTGAACTGAAAAAGCATTCGAGGTGGCTTCTCAATACAATAAGATCCATGTTTAGATTTGTTGCAGAGTTGCCAGACAACGCAGCTTGTTGTTGAAAGAGTGCAGTGTAGTATGGATGCACTGCATGACATACAGTAACAGCGCTCGGTGTTTACTGTGTATGCGAGTGCTTGTACCTGTCCTAAAGCAAGCCTGCCAGATGCAGGGAAAGAAGCGTAGAGCGCTGCTGAAGAGGGTGTCATGCATGTGCACCCGCCTCCTCCGTTACCATGTTACATAATAGGACTGTTGATGGCTGGCATCATTACCGGCCCTGTCTATGCCCGTCTAAAAATACGGTACAGGACTCCAACAGTGTGTGGCATTTATATAAGTGCAGAGAACAGGAGAGGGGTTTGGACTGTCGTAGAAATGGCTTGTGATCCAGAGCCGGTGTGACAGGGAGGGTGAGCGAGGAGGAAAGATCCAGACGCGAGTGAAAAGAGAGCGGGAGTGTGTGTGTGTGTGTGTGTGTGTGGCGAGAGAGAGATACAGAGACAGTAGAGGTGGGGGTGTGGAGGTGGTGGAGGTAACTCGGCTCTATCATCATGCACACTTCAGATATACCTGCAAGGGCCACCTTGGCAAAGAAACTTTCCCTCATCTGCAACAAAGTTCTTCAAACTGTGGTTTATCTTCTATGAATGCAACTCTACATAAACATCCCACTGTTTAATTTTAAAACCCTTAAAGGTGTTATTTCTGTGAACAGTACTCTCAAGCGAACTAAGAGGAATTCAATTCAATTTTAACTTCTAAGTAAAGTAAAAAAAAAAAAAAAAATCAACGGAAAAGCCCTTAATGTTAGTCAGGCTGAGGAAAAGGAAAAACCGAAATCCAGTTAATTTACACTTTTGCTTTTCAGGCCTTGAAAACACATTTTCTCAATCAGCTTCTTTTCCAAGTGCATAAGTAGGTTTTGTAGGCATGTTTTTGGCTTAACTGGTGATGTCACATATATTATACAACAATCAGAGTTGAGCAACATTTGAACCATGACCTCCCAGTTTTGTAGTTTTCTCATGTTGCCAGGCAATGAGAAGTCATTCATCAGACATTTTTCTGAAAATTCCAAAAGCAAAAACACAAGAGCAGACATGGATAAAAGACTGTATGCGATAAGTCTGTAATTACTACCTATGGTGTACCTAGCAGGTTGCCTGACAGGTTACAATGTAAAAAGCTCAGTTCAGGAGATAAACCCAACCTCTATGTTGCAGTCCAAGTATGTTTCAGATAACAAAAGATAACTCGCTTACTAACATTTCAAATTAACAGGACAAATTTCAACATTTGAGATATCTAAGATGATACTTTTTTATTTTCCTGTGGTTCAAGTTATTTAGAAGAACGTCAGCAGGGAACAGAACAGTGTGCCCTTGGCCACATCTCTGGAAAAATAACACCGTTAACTTCACACATAAAGCTTTACTATCAGGTAGCAGCATGCGGATGCATGGAGGTAATTCCCTGTTTATTAGTGACACTCTCCTCTCTTCCCTCTGCTGTGTCTCGTGCTTACAGATCAGACTCCGGTGAGGGTATCTACTCAAGTGTGATTAGAGCAGCATTATTGGCTAAATGTTTCCCCTAATTAACATGCAGTAAAAGTCAACAGGAAGAATTTGTCATTCGCAGCATCCATAAGCCCTGAAGATGTTTTCTCCTGCATTTCCTACATCCATGACACGCTGACAATGACACTCACTGTCAAAGAGAATACATTTAGATGTCTTGTATGTCACTGGGAAATACTTGTCTGAATGAGGCTACGGAAGTTGTTTTATGGAATAATTAGGGATGATTTACCTGCTAATTTACCTCTAGATCGACTTCACCGGTGTTTATAGTAATGGAAATTCATACATAATTACATATTTTGTCAACTTATTTTGCAGGTAGCATGGCACCCGTCAGTTAATATTGAAAGCAAAGTTGGCAGATGTTGAAGAGTAAAAAGCGTTTCATCACATTCATGCCGAGTACAAGAAAGCACAAAATAGAAATACTCCAGTGAAGTAGCCCAACTGTACCAATCTGTGCTGCTGCCGGGTTATAAATTAAAGCACACACATGTTGGAATAAACAGCTGAAGATTTGAGTTTGGCTACGAAACTGAAAATGGTTGAAATACCCTGACTATCATGACTTGACAAAACAAAAGATAAGTGTGCTACAAGGATGCGATGATGGTTCGGAGTATGCCACCTGGCACTGTCTTGGTTTCGATAACAACTCTGCCACGGTCTCATGTAGAGATGCCACTCTGAACACTGAACCCTGAACGGCTGCGGCGAGCCACTGAAGCAGAAGGGCGTGCGCTCTGTGTGAAATAGAGTTACCCATTCTTGACAAATTACAACTGGTAAGCAAGTCTGAAACACGTTACCTCGGCGTTTGTAAGATTTATGAGCACCTCCGCCTTCACATCTCATTCTCCAGGATCTGGCAGACACGGCAGAAAGTCCATGATGGAGAGAGAAAGAAAAAAGGAGATATTCTCAACAGATTTTTGTGAAGACGTATGCACTTCCCCCGTCATTCAAAAAGAGGTTGTAAAAGTTAACAACCTTTGCATATAATAGGAGTGCAGTAAACACATTCTGACATATGGCAGGTTGTGCTGATCAAAGCGTTACGACGGGGTTTAGATGAGGGGCACGCAGCATTTCTTCACTTTATAACCTTTTCTTGTCTAAAAATCAGGAGGAAGGCTTGCAATATCAAACTAATTATACTGTACGTGTTAAAATACATGCTGAAGTATGTATCATAAGGATCCAAGTATGATTTTATGATAAACCTATAAAAATATACATCAAGTTTTGAAGGAAATTAGTCTGTCTTGTATGAAAATGCTCAGATGTTCATGATATTTCTCCTTTTCGATTTTTCTTATTTAAAAAAAAAGAAAGAAAGTGAAACTGTCTGACTCCAAACCAGCAGCGAGGTATCGTCAGTGAACTGATTTGGTTCTCCGGCTGTGTTGCATAGAGCTCGCATGCTGCTGTTGTTCTGCTTGTATTATCAGAGCTCAGTGGACTGGGCTGAATTATTCAGTGCTCCCAGCAGCATCTCTCTCCTTCTCTTTTTGCAACCGACCTCGTTTACATCAGGAGTTTACATGTTGGGTAGGGGGCTGGAGACTTGCAGCCCTGTAGCCTTGGCTATCAACCCTGGTCGGGGAGAAACTCCTGCATACAAAAGATTGGCCTCTGCCAGATTTGAAAATTTTCAGGAATCGAATATGTCGTGTCTGTGGCGCACCGACGCTTTCCAAACGTATGTTTTTAGCACATTCTCTTCTATCTGAGTTGATGTAAAAATAAGTCACAGTGACACGAGTCACACAGGTCGTAGGGCTTAACTTTGAGCTCCATCTAGAGGCACAGTGTTAGTTCAACCACCTGCCAGGCTGACAGAGGAGAAATGTTCCGCCTGTTAAACAGACCACCAACATCCGAAAGCTCAGCTCAGTGACAAGCCTGATGGTGCTCATAGCTCTGCTTTGACCTGCCAACACTGTTGAGCACAAATGAGCTTAAAACGCAGCATGAAACACAGGCTGTCGACACTCATCTGTGAGTGGGAGTCTGCTCGCCACAAGCCTTGAATTCAAGAGTTGTTGAGAGGTGACAGTACAGATCTGTTCACGTACAAGTCATATTTTGGAAATTTTCCGAATTTGAATTTAACATCTTTACGTTCCTCTTAGTGCTGACTGAGAGCAGTGCGCTTCAGTTTGAAAAAAAAAAAAAAAAAAATAGGTCGACTTTAACTAGTTTTCTTTTGTTTGTCTTTCTTCTAAACTACGGATTGGAAGAACAGATGCCAAGCGCTAGAATAAAGAGTTAATGAAATTTCCCCTTGAGAGAGAGAGAGATGAAAATACAACGAAGAGAAATTGAATTGGGCAGCTTTGGGTTCAGGGAAGCCAAGGTTAAGGAAATGCAACAAAGCAGTGCAGTGTTTTCATAGAAAATCAATACAGTGCGCTTCTCATTAATGTCCTCATAGTGCTGTGTAGAAGACAGGTCCGATTTTTCAACATTCAGGGAACACAGACGGAAAGAGAGATGAAACCCAGAGCAGTGGGAGTTAGCAGCAGAGCACCTTACAGACACCTGACGGTCAGGGGAGAAAAACTGTTCCTGTATGAACTATGCACCAACAACAGGCGGTTATTTACCATTTCTCTTTTTCAATGAGCTCTTTTAACGTAAAAGTTTCCACACTGAACAAACTATGCTCAGCTTTCAGAGATATTTTTGGGCAATGTCTAACCTTTTGCGGCAGAGATCCCGCTTCCTTTTGACCTCTGGCTGACCTCCCAATAGCAGCAGCTATCGCAGTCTCACATGGATATCACTGCCTCGGGTCAATATTCAAATCACATCTCAGATGTGGAGTGCCAAGTCTCTGTTAATCCAATCTGGGCAAAACCGAAAGAATTATCCCTCTCCATTTGCCCAAAAAAGAAAAAAATATCTTTACCAAAACACTTGCAAGATTTTTTCTTGGAACACTGATTAGCCCTACAAGTGAGAAATTAGTAATCAGGTGGCTCAGTATAACTAAAAAGCTCTCTTGCAAGACTGATTTCTGGAATATTGATGGTTTTCACTTTCATATAACAGAATGTTTTCTAGTGACATAATATTCTCCTCAGCATCCAAAATCAGCATCCTTTTGTTACTGATGATCCATGTAGAAGACATGAAAATGAGCTAACAGCACAGCTCTTTTAAAGCTAGTTAGGCTTGTATGACACAGAAAAATGTATGTTAATCATTTTGTACTGATTTAACACTGTGTTGGCTACTCAGGTTTTACACACTTGGATGAACAAGAAGGATATAGATTATTTTCTTATTTCAAACAATAAAAAAAAAGCAGAAAAGTTACACGTCAAATGCAAATCTATTACATGCATGCAAGAAAAATACAATTTTGTGGTAAAAATAATCTTACATTGTAGAAAGATCATTTTGTAGTGTAACTGCTGTAAGCTTTTGTCTGAAACAGATCCGACATATATGACAAACACAAGTGAGTTTAGTTGATGTGAACTGTAAACAGAAAGGAAAGGAGCTGCTAAGGTTGGTAAACTCTTGTATAGCCTCCACACAGTGGAGTTACATAACATGCATGCATGTGCTGAATAACTTAAAATAACCTAGAAATAAAATAGTGATGCTCTTCAGCTTCAAGAGTAATGCTGGCTTAGGTGGGAAGGTTTTGGTTTAATATTTATTCAAATGTCTTTTAGTTTTTGTTGTCGACTTCCAGCATTTGTCTGTTGCGGTTTAACCTTTTTTTTGTTATTTTGCCTCTACCAATGCAAGTTGGCATTGTAATGGACAACAACACCCCCGCTGCTAATAAACACAGCTTAAGGTCAAGCTACCCCTTGTGTAGGCATCCCAAAACAAAGGACTACATAACGCCTCTGTAAGTGCTACCAACAATATGTCACAGTAAATTTAATATCCGACCCGCTGAGGCTGGAGCTGCTGCTTGATCCCCTCAGACACTGACCTCTCTTTGCTGGTCAGCGCAGTCAGGCGGGAGAATGAAGTGAACGAGCCTCGGCCACTAAAGGCCAACCCTGCTTAGCTTGCGATCGGCGCTGCCAGGGCTGACATCACAGGTGTTATTACCATATAAATGAGATAAGGTCTTTGGTAATTGCTGGCTGAAATTAAAGCCAAACAGTCAGGCATCGGAGACAGTTTGTCTGAGAGGAAATTTAGATTTTTTTTTTTTTATACGGTAGATTGATTTAAGTTTCCTGGATGAATGTATTCATAAGTGACTCCTCGATTGTCTTCCTTGTTCAACAGCTATTGCTTTTGTTAAAACACTGTGATAGACAGAAATCTACTCCACAGTATATAACATCGTGCCAGTATATTTCCCTATTCTATTGCATCATATCCCTGAACAAATCATGTGATTGCTGACACAATAAAATGCCAAAATGTGGCTTCTAAGAACAAATGGAAGCCTAAGTAAACTGCCTTATATGGAATCCTGTTAATCCCATTAATGCTATCCGATTTCAAAGGGCACTGAAAGACCAGTCATATTCAAATTAGTCACCGTATTAACAGCGAGAAAATTAGATCTTGATAAGTGCTGCTAATTACGCCTGCAGTGAGGTGTGTGCCATCCGCTGATTTTTATGAGTGTTATTTTGTATTATGTTACGGTGCTTTGGTGCCGAGAGAGGGGCAATGGCATTTATTAGTTGATAGAATAGCCCACCTGGGATAAGAGCAGCCGTGACATTTCAGCAATGGAGCAGGGCAATTACCCTGGGTGTCAGCAGCTATAGAGCAAGGTGGCCTTCTATTGTAGTTCAACTCATCGAGGCTTTGATTTGTACATAGATTTCAGTGGTTGGACTTTTAGAGATGATCTTATCTTTTTTGTGTTTTAAATAAAATTAATGGACAATTAGTTTTATATAGCAGTGTAATTAAGACGATGTTAAATATCAGTCACGTCAAAAAAAAATTACAACAAGGTCTATATGGCATACTTTGTCAGTGTTCTAAAAGGTTCCATATTCTATAATTCATATTGAAAAACAAAAGGTGTAAAATAAAAACACTTTTGGGGAATTTCAATGGACAAACAAATAAAATGATTAAATAAAGTGTCCAGAAAACTTCTTGTGGAAAGAAAAAAAAGAAATAACATTTTTAATGTAAAGCTAAGCTATATTTGATTACTGGACAATTCTTACTTTACATCTCTCAGTCTCCTTCCCTCATTAAATTGACCACGTTACCCGACATTTTGGATCTTGGTTGAAATACAGATTTTCCAAATACGAGTTCACATGTTAATTTTAGGTTCCTTTTAAAGACAGTTTGAATAATTTGGTCACATGCTTTTAGTGTTCTCCTTCACAGAAATGAAAAGGGATTTTGGATGCATCTGCAAAGCTGTTAATCCGTCTGAAAAAAACTCTAGTGTAGCATAACCTTACTTTAGTGAATGCCTCTGGACTAGTGAATACATTTAAAAACAGGAGCAGCGCAGGCAGTGCAGGTGGTGGAGGCAGAACGCATCTGATTATCTCTTGATAAGGAGCAAGCTGTGAACTATTGATCATGTGACACCATAAAGGGTCAAAACCCCTCAATGATCAATGTTTCTGAACTGGTTCTTTCATTTTCTTAAATTAGGTTAATTGACTGGTACATTTCAGTACTTTCCTTTTTTTGCAGTCTTTGCCAGCTGTAATATATACATCACATGCTACACCAGTGCATAGTGCAAGGCCTCAGATCAAAAGGAATAACCCTGGATTTGTTGCGACCTTTCACTACCATGAAGTCACGAATAAAATCCTCCACTAATCACGACACTGTGTTTCAATTACCCTCACATCATAATGCAACTCTCCCCTTCCCAGAATGCCACTGCCTGAAGGTCATGGCAACCTTTTAGTGTCACATGCTGTCTAGGACTTTTCGTGGTTGACCTTTCTCTGTCTGTCACTTCGCAGGATATAACCAAACACTATGCAGGGATTTGATTGCATGCAAGGTTACGTCACGAAGTTTTGGTTATGTTTTGTACAGTATATTAGTCATGCAGTCCGTATGCATTGTTGTCATCTTGTCTCTTATGTTGGAATAAATAAAACGGAGATGATGACAGACTGAGAAAATGAAGGACGTGGTAGTATGTTTAAAAAAAAAAAAGTGATGAAGGCAAGAGACCAGTTCTGGCTGTGATGACTGAGCTTTAACTTGACTGAGTCGTTCCTGACAGTCCTCTCATTAATCTTTTACATCTTGCCTGCAGTTATCATTACTAAGAAAAGCGTCAGACTCTCTTCCCTTATTTTGACAGAGACACTTACTTTCATCTTCACTACAAGAACAGGGGGAGACTGTTGTTGTTTACCAGCATCCCACCCACCTCTGAAAATTCTGGTGTGTTTAGCAAGTCATCCGCTGAGACACGTCTAGACTGATGAGCACATCTTCTCTGCTTTTGTTGGGAAAAAACGGGAGCTACAGCTTTACTGTTTGCATTTCTTTCACAAGAATGAGGCAGAAGTAAGTTCAAAGTGACCTTTGACCACTAAAATCAATTCAACCTTGAGTCCAAGTGAAAGTTTGTGCCAAATCTGACGGAATTACCTCAAGGTGTTTCTTAGATATTGCATTCGCCCGTCTTGGATGTTCCGATGTAAAGACAGAGAGCGTTAAAAACAATGACTTCCGCCACAACTCCGTTGTGGAGGCATACAAATCTAAGCTTGAATTAAGTACTCATCTGTAACCAGTGATGACAGCCCGAAAGTAGACACAACCATAATATTGTACTACGTGATTCCCTAACTAAACTCCATTCACAATTTCAGAGCATAGTAACAGTTTGGTGTTTGTACATTGAGCATTTCAGGCCTGCTCATCATTCACAGCGCACTCGGAGCATTATGAATATTCAGAGTGGTCGACAAATGTCACCGAGCCATCCCGTAACAATAATGGAGCTTGAAGTCTGCAGACAAGTGGGCACGAAGTGAGGCGAGCTAATAAATGTTGCTGCCTCTCCTTGATTAGTTTGGATGACAAATGTTTCGATAGACACGGCTCTCTGTGGCTTCAATCTACATAACATATTTTTTTTCAACCAGAGGCGACGTGAATCAGGGAGGTTAATGTTTTCCATTTTAAAACAGAGTTAAAGATCTGTCTCTTAAAAATTACTTTAAGGCTAAATTGCATCTATTAGTCCAACAATAAAGTTAAACAAAAGCATGTTGTTTTTGTTCAATTTGCAAAGTACAAGTGATGCACATGTTTAAAGAAAAGTAGATACAAGAGTGCAAGATTAAAGGACAAGAATATGAGTCTCCGTATAATATATAATACAAAATTAAGTCAGTGACTTAAGAGGTACATGCAGTATTAGTATATAAATGTCCAGAAGCTTAAGTCAGGATTTGTGGGCCAAAAACCACAAATAAAACATCTGTTTCATTGTTAATGCTGCATGTTGCACTGTGGGACAAGGGAGACTAACTGATGCCGTTTGAAGGGTTGGCATGTTTTAGGAACAGGCCCAGTTTATTGTAAATATAATTTATACCCGAAACTCTTTGCCATTCTGTCGCAGGGAATCTCGGAGCCGCAGCATTACCGGGAACTGGCGTCAGCCTAACCACTGGGAATACTGCCTGTCAGGAATTTAGGGCAAGACCTGCACAAACATTAACATAAAGAATGTTGAAAGAGATTTAATGGGATTTTCAGCTTTTTAGGTGAGTCAAATGACAGCAGAACAATGCAGATGTTCCATACTTATTCTGACAACAAATCAGCTCTTTTTAAAGGTGACTGTAAAGCGTAAGACATGCTAATTCACTCTGATGAATATACACAGCCTCACACACACGTATAGCATTTACATACAACTACATTTACATACACACACATTTCTGTGCATCTTCTGCCAAAGCAGAGTTTTAATTCTGGATATTCCAACAATTATAAATGGCACTTTTTATAAGCAGACATCTGGTGAGGGCTATTAGCTTTCACAGTGAGCTTCAGTGTAATGCCAGCAATCGTTTAAAAAAAGGGTGAATGATGTTTTTTATGATGGTGGATTCCTACTTCTGGAAAGTAACTCTTTATGTACCTTGGTGCCGCTGCGATTTCATGCTGTGGTAAACTGTAGACCAGCTGAGGTCCTTCATGTGTCCACATTGAGGACCAGATGAGATCCGCAGTGATTCCCTGCTCACCTCAACTGGCCCTGATCTGGGTCATCTGGGCCTTTCTGTGGACGGCAGGGGGCCAAAATAAAACAAAAACAACAACCACGGAGATGAACAGACACGGTGTTTGTAGACTGAATGCAAAACAGTTGTTAACCTTGCCTGAGTTCCTTTATATTGACTGTGACATAGCTTTAAGAGTCCAGTTTCTAACAACGTTGCATCGATAAATATGTAGAATCGGGGGTTCTTCACAGTTGTAGTTTGCCAAGGTTTGCTCCCACAGTCGGAGAAGATCATTAAATATTAAAGCACCACAGCCTGCTACAGGGCGAAGCTCTCTTCATGCAATAACAAGAAGCCCGTTTACTTATCCTCATCTTGCAGTGGAGAGCTTAATTTTTCTCGTATTATTTTTTCTTGTAAGAGTAAAGGGGACATTGAATAAGGGTCGGTACTGTGAGGAGAGAGAGGATGTGTCAGCTGACTCATCGTCTGTCACACTTTCTGTCAGGAAAACTCAAACACAACTTTGAGGTATTAGCTCTTAAATATTTGAGTATTTCTATTTTATGCTACTTTATAACTCCAGAGAGATTTATTGTAAGTACACTTTTCTAAATAATGGAAGACCTTCCATATCTTAGAAAATATAACCCTTTGTCTATTAGTTATTAGAAGTTCCACTAAGGAGACATTCACCCTTTACATTTCTCAGGTGATTTCATTTAAGAATGATGGAGGCCTGAGGAGGCAAACAAAAAGACAACAAATAAAAACGATTTCAATTTGCGTCCCACAACTTGTTTTCTTGTCATTCCTCAGTCCTCGTGAATCATCTCACAAAAACCCAAATTTATCTCGACTTCCTGAATATACTCCATCATTTTGAATAGCTTTAAGAAGATAGCTAAAGAATAACCAGTAACAGTTTCCAGGTCCAGTTTTCATAATATCTTGTATGTGTCTAACCTTCCCAACTATCATGTATTTCATACATTTTTACAGATTTAATATGATGCTACCAGTTTTTTGTAGCTAAACATGGCGTTAGCGTCTCTGATGGAGGGTTCACTGTCTTTCATCCCTCGACATTGATGACAAATATCAACTGGTGTAAGGTGCAGTAGATGCACGACAGAGAGGAAGCAAAAACATTCAATTAAACCCCAGAAAAACACAATAAACTTGAAATTAAAGTATAAATAGCTACAGGGGCTGCAGCAAATTCAATTCCTTTTGGGATATAAAGTAGAGGGTTAGCCGTTGTGTTGTGCATCAACTGTTCTGGATACCAATGAAAATAGATTTCTACATCAAAGAGGATTTTACATTGCACCTAAATGGATTTCCCTCAAGGGACAGGCAGGAGATGCTAAATTGCATTTTCCTTATTTCGAGTGTAGCATTAATTAGACACGGTGAATAATGAGCTGAATGTATAAAATATTTCCTTAGTGCCATTGTGATACTGACCAAAGTAAAAAAATAAAGTGCGGTCAGCAAGCCAGTAAAAATAAAAGGACTTGAAGAAGGAAGAGTTGTGATGCATGGAGAGTCTTGACCATGTTAGAAGTATACCTGAACACATCGGAGAGGTCAAATGTTCACTTTTACTGTAATGTTTTCACATGTCCCTTTTGGCCATGATGGTGGGCCACTGTTTCAGAGGTTTGAGTTGCCTTGATGTCTGCCTGTACAACAGTTCTCGATAGCTTTGTTCTATAGCGAGAAAAACTGTCTGTCAGGGTGTCAAAAATAAACACAAGAGGGCAGGTAACTGTATACTGCTTTTTTTTTTTGTCAATTGGACCAATTGGACCATGTGAGCATCATTGGGATGTAATCCAGTCTGTTGGTCCACCACTGGGCAAACAGAAATATCACGAGAATTAATTGATGGATAAAATTTTGTACAGACATTAATTATCCCCAGAGGATGAACCCTACTGATTTTGTTGCATTCTTGATAAGTGAAATATCTCAGCAACATTTGGATGGATTGTTTAGATGGATTGCTATTAAGTTTGGTACAGTCGTGTCATGTTCCGGAAAAAAAAAAAAAATTCCCAAGAGAAAATAGTAAAAACTAAGAAATCTATCTCAAGCTTTTCATGTATGTTTGGGCACTAAATTAAAAGATGTCGGATGCACAGGCAAATGAGAGCCTTGTATTTACGGTTCCTTAAAAGCACTGTTGCTGCTGTTGAGCTGCAAAAAGTTACAGCTTTGCCCTATGAGATCCTTGAAGCCCTCTTAACTAAATGTGTTTGTATTTTTTATGTTCCGGTGCCAACCTCTATTAGTATCATGTCATCAAGCGCCCTTGACTGCAGTCAAGCAGCGCTGCGCCTGCTGGTGGGGTCTAGGTCGTATTTACAAAATACAGCTCTGCACCATGCAGAAAAGATGAAATGAGCTCCTTCATAAATGACTGGTGTTCAGTTCTTCGAGTTGAGTGGCCCCGAGGGAGCGAGTGAAGCCAACGGCAACTTGAAAAGATCTTCTCACGAGATAAAACACTTTTGTCTTTTTCTTTTTAAAACACTTATAATGAGATGCGTAACATAATTTGAATGGAAATAGGTCACCTGCTTACTTTAATAGCACAATGTCATATACAGTGTAATACCCCATGGTACATTATACTAATATTGGTAGGACAGTATAAAATATTGTTATTATGTCTTGTGTGATGACAGCTCTACTTGAGTGCTACCTATAATTCTTTCTAATGTTACATTAGCTGTTCTGTGAAAGTCTTGTGTGGGTGGCTGAATCACACAGGGATTATACTGTATGTGCTAGTTCATTAAACTGTTCAAACGTACCTTTATGTCATTAAACTTCACAACTTCACTTGAGAGTGAAAGGTACCTTCCGAATATATTTCACAGCGGCAGGGAGGTCTGGTCTTTGCCTCCCTAGTGGTTTATTGGTAGTTTCATGCATTATATGATTGAATTTGGCAGAAAATATGAGTGTTTAAATGCTTTAGATTATATTTCACATTAAGGTATCAAGTTTAGTGAAAGCTGGAGGTTTAACAGTATAAAAAAAAACACATTAAAAAAACTACAACATATATGCAGCCGAGTTGAGATCGTTGTTAAATACCAGCAGGGGACTAAAAATGTAGACCTTTTATTTAAATAGCACGACTGCAATGCACATAGAAATACTCGAATACAAGTAAGTCATGCATTGAAAATGTCACCTTGTAAAAGTATACAATATGAGCAGAATTTGAATACCTAGTCAAGAAATTGCTTCCCCCTGCTCTGTGTAATTTGGGATGCCTCGCTCCATTCATACACAAAAGGAAAAAGCTCAACTTTTTGACCGCCCCCTCGCATAACTAACACCTACATGCAAAGCAAAGTTTACAACATTTTTTCCTGCACAAACAAAAAGGTGAAAAGAGCAGTAACTTCATGTCGGTCAATGAATGCCTCATGATTTGTGCCATCATTCCACTTCTTAGTCTCCACCCTGACTGAGCTCTGCTTAGAGCCGGGCAAAACAGACGAGAAGTGCTGTGGCGTCCAAACACAGAAAACCTTGCTTGTTGGACTCGGAAAGACGTCCTGTACTTGGGTCAGCAATCCTTCTACCTCCTAAAAAGTGCAGCCAGAGCCTCTTCTGAAAGATTAATGACCATTGATCCCCAGCACAAGCCACCAGGGCAGCAGACCACTGTTTTCTTCCAGTCCCAACGAGCAGTAAAATCCTCATTACACACTTTCTGAGTCTTTAGGTTACCCCTCTGCCCAACCCGAACCAAACCCAAGGACGGCTGCTGGTGTTCGCTTTGTTTTGTAGCGTTCAGTGAAGTGTGTTGATGTGGCTGATGTGTGCTTATTTTGGTAGTGTGCTTTATTATGAATTCCATAAAGTCCGAATTTTATGTTTACAACATAGTTTTTAAAGTAAACAGTGTAAACCACTGATGACTACTGAATTAGAGAAAACTGCACAGTCTGAAGTCAATTTCTTTAAAAAAGACATGTACTTTAAAAAGTTGTCTAGACCACACTCTGCCTCATTTACTGATGAAACACAGAGCGTGTATAATCATGTTTGGAGAACTTGTAGCCCATGTTTGTTTCTTTCTGCATGGTCTACCTTATCAGACGAGCATTTCAAAAGCACAAGGGGCAGAGGGTCACTACCAATATAGAACTAAAACGGAAAATTACCATTCGGTAGGAATATTCCTCCTGTAAATCAGCTCCCACTCTATTTCTGATCTGCAGCTAGCTGTCTGACTTCTGCCCCAAACACCGTCTTTGATGTTGGTGGAAGGTTTGAAGTGAGAATGATTAAAACATATCCGCAACTGCCTTTGTGTATGCTGCAAGCAGGTTTTCCATACAAGAATAATTTAAACCAGTTGGCATTAAGTTGACTTTTTTCTTTGGAATTAAGAGACTGCCCTCCTCCAAAAAAAAACCAATCCCACATGCAGCTTAGTACGACCCTAAGTTATGTTTTAAAAGTTAAGCGGCCTTTAGCGGTCGTACAAAAAACAAACCTCTGGTGTCCTGTAAAAGTGCCGCAATGCAGATAATGTCTATATATAGTTTTTCTTTGTTATAACGAGGAGGGTTGGGTGGATTGTCTCTACCATGAGTAGAGACAATTTTTTTAAACCACGTTTACTGTTGACGATAAGGGTTGCGTAACTTTAAAACTTGGTTTTAGTGACTAAACCTAACCAGCGGCATGTAGGCAATGTAGTAAACACTCCTGAGAGTCATATTTAAGACTAAACTCCCTTTATTGTCGTATAGGTCAGAGGGCTTGTTGGGAAATTAATATGCGATTAAGAAAAAAAAAGAGAGAATAATCAGTTATGTATTACTTTAATGTCAAAGTTGGATAATGATGATATTTCAACTTTGGCATATTGTGAGACCAATCTTATGATGATATTGAATTCAGCAGGTAAGCTATGAAAAATGATTATTGGCCGTTAGTGTCACTAAGTCTCCAACTCCAACATTGCTTTCCAGCTCTTCCATTTTAGATATGAGCAAGTCAAAGAAACATGAATGCTGCATGCTGTTTATATCATTTAAATGGTTTTGAGAGCAAACCCAAAATTTGTTATTCAAACACAAATGCCATCTTTTACAGCTTGAGCTCGTCAAATATGCACTTCATAAATCCTATAGGGGACAATATTATTTTGGTTTCAGTTTTTTTGGGGAAAATATCTTCAATGAAGCACAAACCCAGTTAAAGTCAAACTAATTTGTCCTGCAATGTCAGAAAATGTGTTTTCGCCCCTAACTCAACAATCAATATTGGCTCACAGCGAGAGAGCTGTAAACAGCTGATTATATTAATTATTATAATGCCTCTAAACATGCAATGAGCTCTTCTCCTTGAAAAAATGTCAGTCGAGCCATTCGTCAATCAACAGAACTGCCAGTACTTCTGGTTTAAACCTAAACCTGGTTTAAACTTGCCTGCATGTTTAGATGTGTCATTAAATTGAACTAACTAGTTCTCTCAAACTGCTCGTGGAAATCAGTTTACTACCAATTTTCTCATCATATATTGGATATGGTTGAACCCAGTGCAGCCCTTTGAATTAGCTGCAGTTAACCTATAAGCTTGCAGGAAAAGAGGCTTAGCCGGAGTGATAGTCTGGGGAGACCATCAGGGTATGTCATGGTCTCTCTGCACCATCAGATGAAAAAAAAAAAAAAATTTTAATAGGAGTAGCTCTGCCCTAAAGCTATTGACCCAGCATCTACCTTGGCCCTGGAAACTCAACTGGAACTGACCTTTGATTTCTTACGCAAGTGCATGACTAGGTCAGGGAAAGGTGAGGGCAGCACACAGCATTTTCCTCCAACTTGGTTAGCAGTACTACGTTTATCTTACGTGCTTCTTTTCCTGTTCACTGACTGGCGATAGTGAACTGGTAAATACACAATACTGATGTTGCTGAATTAATGGTGTTGCTCTCTGTGCATCCACATGAGTTGATAATGCTCATAAATTGACCTCCAGTGCTGACAGCAGTGATGTGGGACTGGTAATGGTGTGTGGATAAGTTTCCCCATAACACCAGTATGAGGAAACACGCTGTCACAGCAGCGCCGTCATTAGGACACCAAACAAGGAAATGCTCCAATGGACACTTATCATTCAAGATCAAATGCATTTCAATTAACCAATAACATCTGCTCACACAGCCATTCTGGTGATTCGCCATATGTTTCACAACCTCAAAGAGGCGATGACGAGAGATAGATGTGCGACTGTCTGTAGCCAAAATAGAGGAAACTAACAGAAAAGATCAAAATCAATAAATTCTGATGATGGCGTGAGAACATTAAGTGCCTTTCCATAAAAAGATCCTTGAAAGTGACTTTGAATGGCCTAAATATAACTAGTAATTTGTGTGATATAGTATCTTTTAAACATATGATATGACATGAAATAATGGCTTTGGATGCCCAGTAATGGAGATACTTGGTTTCAACTTGCGATCTGCTTTACCAAGCGCTTTCCTTGTTCACACGGGCTAAAAATAAAATGAGAAAAAGTGATCATTTCAATTTCAACAGATGCGTCTCTCATATCATAACAAAAGCAAATCGGATTCATTCATTTAAATAATTGCATTTGTTCCTGTTCCTGTCCCAAGTTAATTAGCAAACATTTTAGCTCAGAGAAGAAAAAAAAATATGCTCCTATTAAGTGGGATAAACAGGGGGCTGTCAGCACATCTTTACAAGTCTTATGTGTAATACAAATAAGCTCGGTTGCTTGTAGGTGTTGAAGCTCTGCAAAGGTTTTCATCCATAGCTGAACAATTTTCTGCTCCTCTGGGATCGTTTGCATCAATTCAATTTATTTCAGTAAATGGACCAATTCATCAGGGAAATTTGGTATGTCATTTGTGTTTTTCATCAAGCGATACCTTCCTCCGCTTTTTTCACAAATGGATTAAACACTTATGCAGACGTCTTAAACCTACAGTACATTTACATGAGAGGTTATTGTGTGCTGACAGCGTAAAGGAGAAGAGCCTCATTGCATGTTTAGAGGCATTATAATAATTAATATAATCAGCTGTTTACAGCTCTCTCGCTGTGAGCCAGTATTGATTGTTGAGTTAGGGGAGAAAACACGTTTTCTGACTTTGCAGGACAAATTAGTTTGACTTTAACTGGGTTAGTGCTTCATTGAATCTGTAAAGAAATGACTATAGAAGCTTGGGATTCACACCCGGCGAGCAGGTGTAATGAAATTGTTAAAAAATGAAGTCACATAAAATCCAACACAAACCAGCTCAGGTAATAATAATGGCCGTATCCTTCCAGATGTCTGTGTATGATACTCTGCTCCATGCTGGCCCACACTGACAAGCTCATGTCAACCCTGTGACATTTCCAGACTCTTCACATTTCATCAGGATGGTAATTAATCATCGCTGAAACAATGTGGTGGCCTGGAACACCGGGGCTGCCACGGCGCCGAGAAGGAGAGCGAGCGAGCGCTGCCAGGGGCCTCCTTGGCACATGCCAGGGTGCGACAGGCAAAGCGTTGCCATGGTGAAACCTCTGTAGCATCGAGGGCTATCATCCTACAATGACATCTGTTGGCATCTCAGGCTACGACATAACCCTATTAGGTTGGATTCAGATACTCAGGCTGTTCAATATCTGTCCAAAATGACCCGGTTTAGATGACAGTTTTTCAAATAAAGTCACTAACTAATGATTAATCACAGGAAGAGGACATCCTGACACTAAAAATACAGTTTACCTTTTATAAGGGACAAACAACAGATCACTCTGGTTAAAAATCAGCCTGTCACATATAGTTTACTGACATTATGTAACAATATTTAACAGGACTGAATTTAAAATGCTTAATTATTCATCTTTGTAGTTTGGACACTGCAATGCTCTTTAAAGTTGTTGAACTTAACTTGGATTTTCTGTGCTTCTCCTTAAAGAGTTTTTATGGAAATGACTGTGTTAAAACTTAAATACATTTCACAGTCAAGGTTCAGCAATAACAATTTATTGCCATAAAACTGCTTTTAATTAAATATTTTAATCGTAGTTCTCATTAAAAGCCCACTTCACGGAAAGATTTGTTCCATTTTTAAGAATAAAAACGTTAGTTTAAAAGTCAGAAATCCCTATCAAGGAATCATTCACTTTACTCTGGCAGCGTTTAATCAACCGAGCAGAAGGATGCCTACCACAATAAAAATACTGTATTGCAAATCTCTAATTGTTATTATTTAGAAGTTAGGTAAAAGAAAAGTACTTGGGTTTGAAAAGTCAGAGCAGGCACAGTAAAGATGGATAGAAATGACTTTCTTCTGAAATCTAATGAAAGAAAATAAAAAGTCGCAAAACCGAAATACCAAAGTAAAGTATATCACAGTTGCATTTTTTGGTGCCTTGTCAGCGCAGTAAAACATAGTGTACATAAAATCAGGCATGATAAGGAAACAGCCCAGAGGCAGGAATAAACGCAGAAAGAGCCAGATGTGGCCCAGACTTTCAGAGTGTATCAAGTGTAGGAGGAGCGATAACCTACTTCAGGTCTGTCAGCTGTACACACGTTCTCTGAAACGCCACGATGAATAAATCAAAGGCGTAACAGCAGCCTTCTTATGGAGTGTATCATTATTTTATGAAAGTTGCTTCGACTGTAATAACATGTAGTGCCTGCAAGCTTCTTAACGGGTATTTTCCATTACATTCAACAAAATTCTGCTTATTTTGTTTTTACCAAAGTTCACAGCTATCCCGAGCTTGTCACCTTATCACAGGTGACCCTTTAACGTGTTGTTTCCGTGTGCTTGTGTGAGCGCTCTTTATCAGGGGACAATGATGAAAATGGAGGTGCCATCTCTCGCCAGCTTTTAATGTTAATTGTCAGTGATTTGTAGAAAAACAAGCTGGACTCAGTCCAGGACAAAGCTGTGTCAGACGACAGCGCATTAGAGGAGGTTTGTTGTTACAAAAATAACCTTTGTAAAATAGAGGAGCGTTACGGCTGCAAGATGAATACTTACTCCCACTTTGCAGTGTTCACACAGCATACAGAATGAAAATCATAGCTCCCCAAGTCAACGAAACAGGTGAGGTCAGATTATTATCAAAGCTGCTGAACCAGAAAGTTGATACAGTGTGCTGTATGTGCTCGAGGGGGAAGACACTGACAGTTCAAGGCCTTTGAGTCTGCAAGAAAACAGGAAGCTTGGTAGAAATGCTTCTGCAAGCACTAGAATTATTAACATTTAGGTATGCTTACAGGACAGTATTAAATCAAAGTAAGCAAAAAAAAAAAAAAAAAGGGCTGAAGCAGTGCTGTGTAGATGGACGCTCACATCCACACTTTTATTCACTCATTTACAATTCATGTCAAGTCACTAGCACCAACCCCCACCCTGCTGCTTGACACCCCTCCGCCTTTTGGAGAGAGAAAGTCGGAAGAACAAAAAGAAGAAAGAAGCCTCGGAGCCGATGCGGATCTTCTATCTGACCTTCACGTGGAATAGATACTCAAGCAGAGCATCTCTGACAGATTTCTGACACCATTTAAAAACCTGTTTTGAACTCATCTTAAAAGAGCTGATGGTCGGGGTAAAACAAAGACTGGACACTGTTCCAGTTAGCCTGTGTTGTTAATGAGACTGTACCAAGAAAAAAACTTCAGCATCTGTTGATGATGATTGGTTAAAAGATCAGAAAAATGGCTGAGAAAAGTCGACCAAAATCTTCTCCACACCAAACCTAAACAGTTTTAGCTGACAATATTATGAACTAAAAACAGGTATAAATATATGTCCATGTCCAGTTTAATAATCTGGATCCATGCTGATTTCTGATTATATGATTGTTTACAATGTGTTCCGACATGCAGTGGCCATTTCAGGTGTGATTTCTCTCTGCAGCTTTGCAAAAGGATCAAATCCACAAAGCTGTTTGGTCTTTAAACCAGTGTGTGTAACCAGCTGGCTTGATTTTGTGAAAAGCTGCTGGTAGTTGGTACAGTGGCAGCTTAGAAATGGACTCAGTCCGACAGTCCATCCCTCCAACCCGTCAAGGCAGTCCGCTGGTTTGATGGATGAGATTTGAAAGGCCAATCAATAGAGATCACAGCTTAAATGAAGAGTGATTTTAATTGGCTTACTGTTATTGACGCGTGCTTCCCTCAGCTACCTTGGACTTGCTGCGAAGCCACAATGAGAGCCCGTGCTGTGGCTCAGGCAAATGAAGATTTGCTGATACTCAGCTCTATGCGGAATGAAATGATGGCTAACGAGGGGTGACAATAGCAATTCAGATAAACGTTTATCAGGGGCATTTTCGAAGGCTCACATTTGCCTGCGGTGTGTCTATTTTCAGGGGCTGTTAAGAGATTGATAAACACACTTGACATAGTGACATAGTGTCAGACTCTCAGATCAAGATGTGCTCTCCTTAGTTTCATATGCTTCTCTTGGGAAGTGGGGGAAACACAATTCAACAGCAGCAATTTGGAAATACTTCAAAGTAGTGGGCACAGAAATATGATGTTCTTCCTGAAATGGAACGTAATATCAATCAAAATATGATGTACACTCTCAGACAGCTACAAAAACACATGGGCTTGTAAAATTGGATCTTAATTATTATAGTGTGGTGAAGAAGTTTTTTTTTAAGACCTTATAAATTACCATATTATTGGAAAACTGTGGATTGTCAACCACATTTTCTAAATGACCGTTGTAACATTAGATTTAGTCGCCATCTATATTATCTATTTTCTTTCAAACACAATAAGAATTTGCTTAATGTTGTGCCTGTTGTCTGCTGATAAACATGCCCCGCTGATGCAAGTGATGCAAGCGAAACGATGAACTTGTCACTTAAGAGTCATTTCCTCTGATATCTGTATAAAGGAAGTCAAGAGGAGTTGGTGTCAGAATTCACCCTCCTCTCAAATCTTCAGGAAAATATGCAAATGCAGTATATAATTATGAGATAAGACCTGAATCTAACTTTTGATACATGTGCAGTCAGCAGCAGGGAATGCCTGTAAGATTAACACGGAGGACCCCTCTCCTTATTGCATTAGCAATGCCTGAACAGGCTGTTTTAATAATGCATACTCACTCATGCATATTCTCAGCGCTCTGTCAAGTACAGTGGAATTAAACAAGTTTATCATCTAAAAAATGACATGTTCCATATCAGCCTTTTTCACCGAGCAGCCGACAAATGGCGATTGCGCCTTTCACCTATCATGAAGATATTGAAAAAAGATTGTTATCAGCAGTCGCTGAGCAGTTATAATTTCCTACTGGGGCTAATTTATTCATCTTAATAACTGGGGAGAGGTTTTGATACTGGAGTTTTTACTGGTAGAAACTGGGCTTCTGATACTAAAGGGAATAAATACATTTTTAGATCCACACACCAAATGGACATCAAAGTTAATTATGGAATTGATTTTTGTGTTACCCAAGATCAATTGAATGTAAAACAATCACAATATATTGGCTTAACATCCAATGAAAACTGAACATCCATGGCCTCTGCCATTTCCGTAGACGTCAGCAAACACACTACAACTTGTGAACTCGAGGCTTACAGACAATTCTGAGTTTCGACATCATGAATAGCACAAGAGGTTCATATGGACTCATGTACACAGTAAACACAACCCTATTTGATCGCAGCATCTGAGCAGAGGTCTAATCCACCAGGTTAAGTGAAAACACTTGTGTGACAGTGTGCAGACCCTTTAAAGCACTGCACCCAGAATACTGATGGATGGAGACCACAGAAATCCTCCCTCAATATGAGCAGAGTGCAAAACCATGTCAATAAATGACCATTGCAGTCCTTTAAAACATTTTTTTTTAGATATTGTTCTTGCTCCGGCTTCATTCCCTTGATGTTTACTGGTGTTGCTACAACTGTTCCTGTCACTTCATCAAGCTCTAACACCCCCACTGATCCTTGTTTGGTCCGCCCTTCAGAGTGGCTGTGCAAACCTTAATGCGAACGGGGTTTTCAGACGAAGGCTGAAGCTTTGAGCAAAAGGAGGGCAGAGCCAGACTATCCACCATTAACTTGTATTGCCAAATGATGTCCCCTTAACATCATAAACAACTGTGATTACATCAAAATTAGCTGTTCTTAAAATATTGTGGTTTTAAAACATCATTAAATATTTAAAGACTGATCAATAGGTTGAATCATTTATGAACCACATAACTGACTGTCTGACTAACACACTGTCTGGTAAAACTTGCTTATGGCACCTCCAGAGGTATTGATAAAAATAAGATCTCAGCGATCTCAGCTGTCTAAAGGTACAATGATGTTTCTTTGTGTGTGTGTGTGTGTGTGTGTGTGTGTGTGTGTGTGTGTGTATGAAAACGAGAAAGTGGGAGAGAGTGATGGTCAGAGGGAAGAAGACTTATCTTCCTACAGGATCAGTACTATTGTTAAACCTCCTAAATCGCCTGCAGAGAGGAGCCGAACAGAGCAGCTCGATGCAAGGCTGCGAGATTTCTTATTTCATTTTTAATACCTCCAGATCGGATCCAGCCAGGATTGTGCTGCTTTAATCCCTTGGCTCAATATCTCCCATGTTCAGTATGTTAATGTCTCCCACCAAATGCATCATTCGTCAGACAGACTTGGCAGATGGGCTTGCAACCGTTTCAGAAAAGACAGATGTATCAACACGCCTTTTTAAAATCTCTGTGTGCTTTTCAACAGTTGACTTATCATCAATATAACAATAAATGTGTGTATTCTGTGTGTTCAAACAGAGCTGAGGACTGCATTGTAAGCAGGACCAATGAGTTACTCTAAAACAGGGGTGTCAAACTCACTTTAGTTAAGGGGCCCACATACTGCCAGACCAGTAAAATCATAGCATAATAACGCATACATAACGACAACATTTCTCTATGTTTAAATCATTGGTGAAGGTTTTTGGATGATAAACCCTATTTTAAAGTTCTTTCTACAATAAACTAGAAACATAAAGACCAAAAACTCAAGACATCAGCCCACTGTTTATCTGCCTGGGCTCTCTGCAGATTCCCTCGCTTTGTGACGCGTTTGACGTCACACTATTGACGTCAATAGTCAATTGACTGTTTCTGAAGCAATTACTGGATCGATTAAAAAAAAATAAATAAATAAATTACAAAACATTTGTACTCATAAACCTCCATATTCTCATAGAAATGCAATGTATGTCTTTCTGTAATTTTCACACTTAGCAAAGTCATCCGGCGGGCCGAGCTGGACCCCTGGCGGGCCGTATGTTTGACACCCCTGCTCTAAAACATGTTTGCAGGCGTATGAAAGACGGTGCACAGCAGAGGATGAACATTATATCGTCACTACCCCAGAAGACCGAATATAAGAGAGGCTTTTCTAAGTTTGAATTGCCAGAATCTTTTCTCAATACATTATTTTTCAGCCAGATAATGATCTATTTCTCGGTTCCACGGTGTCCTACTTAGCCTAGTTATCCAAGTTGGAGAGAAAAATAATCATTTGATGTGGAGGAGGATGCTTCTTAGCCTTGCTAATGCTGCTCTGTCCTTGATTATCATCCTTATTATTTAATAGCTTATGGCCTGTTTTCTTTAAGGGGGAGATTTCTATACGCTAGTCTCTTTAATGGGCATTTGTTGAAGAAAGTGTTATGATGTGGGAGAAATCCACCTGAATATAAAATTGAATGGTTTGGAAACATTGATTTCACAGAGAAACAGACAAAGACTGTTCTCTAAACTCTGAATCAAGCCTCAGCATCTCAATATGAAATAACCCGTGAGCTATTATGATGCTTTTCTATGAAACACATGATTTATTACGGCACCTTCTGTTGTACCATGAGATCCCCAGAAGACAGGCGGCTGTTAGAGAATCCCTTAAAATTAAAAGCAGTAAAGAGGCCCCCTGCTTTTGTTCCCCGTTTTCTCTTCATCAACTGCTCCAATAGGAGGAGGTTGATTGATTTGCAGGCTATTTTTTACCTGCAGCTGTTAGCATTTTAACATTCATTCAGTGATTTTTACAGTCAACCCAGGATTCGGGAAGCTGTTTGTATACGCAATCTAGATAATTTTGTATTGTGTCAGTAGATATGTGCAATATGTCACGGGTGCGTAAATACCATAAGAATTTCCCACCATCCAGATGTTGTTTACTGTATCTCTTGAGTGTCGAGGTGTCATGTGCCTGCTGGCAAGCAAATATGGTCTCCGTAACTGACTTGAAAATTGACAATAATATTGAACGAGCTCAACATCAAGGCTGATTGCCTCGTTGTCTTTTTATCCCAAATCTCGGCCTGATTGATGAGGAGGTTTTGTTTGCGTTGCAAAAGTTCAGATGTCACATTTTATGCAATAGTCAAAGGGATATGTACAGTATATATTTATAGATAAAGGGGAATATATTTAAATGTATTTCCATTTGAAGAAAACAATCATTAAGTGTATTTGTGCTAACCGATGGATGTCTCAGGATGGGCTCCTACGTCTGCACCTCCGCTGAATGAAGGATGAAAATGAAAGCCGTGTCGAGTGTTTCAGTCGGACGACGAGCAGCTCTCAGAAAGCGGGCTTTCATGTGCTCAGGCTGACAGGCTTTTGATGCAAGTAGTAGAGTCTGAGATTAGGCTCTGAGGATACCAGGCTGCCCTTTAGAGGAAGGCAGAGAGAAGGAAAGAGAAAGGAAAATAAAGGTGTGCCTGATGTTAATCACCCTTAAGATAAAAGAAAAAGCTTTTTCTCAAATGAGAGCCCTCTCAAGATCTATGGCTTGGATGTCTAGAATTGTAGTTTACAAACGCAAATCAGAAAAGCTTCTCTGTCACAGATATTGAAAGGAACACAATCAAGCACTCAAGTGCTCATTAGTGTCCTCGCCAGCTCCTTTTTTTTTTTTCTCATCCCCTGACGTAAACTATCTCTCTCTCTGTCTGTCTGTGCGTGTTTGTCTCATAAGAGAGACAAGTCTAATGCTCAAGCCGTGTCATCCCCCATATTCTCACCGCATTTACTTCCCAAATACAAATTGCAATTACATTAATTCTTAATCCTTGAAATAGCTGACAAAACGGTTTTAGCCCAAAATCCATTTTAGTGTCTATTGTGGAGTGTTTCCAGTCATCTTTGAATTGTAGATGTTCAGATCTCGATTTTCATGCATGAAATTATGTGATTTAATTATGATTTGTGCTGTCAGCAACAGTTTCTCATCAAAGCTACATTAGTTGGTTGAAAACGCTGGAGCGGTCACATCCACAACTTCTGGTCCAATTCCACCCACAACTGGAAGCTCCAGAAGAGCTACAAGTGGATAGGGTCAGTTTTAACTTATCAAAAACCACATCATAAGTGGGGTTGGATATCGCTCACACATTTTTCGATACCAGTACCAATATTAATCAAATCCATTTAAAGTAAATGAAATTTATATTACACATTACTGTACACATCTTCTGATTTCATGCAGTCTGGAGAGGGAGAATGTAACCGAGGTTGTTTCCTGTAGCCACAATTAACAAATGTCTTCACACACCATTAACATACACCTCGCATGCAAGCTCCCGTTAGACACTACAATATTCCCTAAACACTTGGCTACTATCAATAGATGCTAATTATCTGGCTGCCCACATAGAAACTCCCAGGTACTGTTGCACACTATACTCTTTGTGTGGCCAAAAATGTGTCTGTATGTATCAAAATGATGCAATTCTGCTGCCCTAAAAAAAAAAATACTGCTTCTAGAAATGTTTTGGGGATTGCCATTGTCGTGTCTGATCTGTCAAACAAAATGCTGATAAACCCAAATTACAAACACGTACATGTCATGTCCTGTGCGATCTATCACAACAACACAATCTGAATGTGTAATGAAATGAATTGAGTCTGTGTTACCGTTCCAGCTCAACCATTCATTTTCAAATATTGTTGTCCTAATCACAACATGTGTGCTAACTTATCTTCCATTCATCATTTTAAATTAAATATATGACTCTGTCCAATTAAAAGCCATATGTGGAGGACTGCTAAAATCTCAACCAAGGGGTCAAATTAGACTTTCAGTGAACATATAGCATCTTATTTGATTATGAAGCTCTACACTGAAATAATTGAATGAAAATGCCAATGAGGAGCCAAATCTCAGGGTTGGCCTGCAGCGGGCTTTGACCAATCAGGCCTAAAAGCATTACTACAACTTTCAAAATTTCTGAGTGATTTAGCTGTTTTCTGTAGGTCAAGCGTTGTTTTTCCATTTTTCCATTCTATCAGACTTTAAGCTATTTGTGCATCTAAGCAGCAGAAAACACATCACAAAACTCTCAAATCAATCTTTAATGGCTTTTCTTGTTATTTTGCATTCTCTAGTCCACACACAACACCAATTTGAGGTTACCAGGATCCCATTACTACAGGATCAACAAGAATGCTTTTACATTGTCTGGCCTCTGCTCACGACCCATCCATCTTTTCCAAGAAAATAAAAGAATAAAACATCTTTTGAAGTTGGAATTTTTATTTCCCTCGTCCCTGCACCTGCATTAGGAACCGGATTGGGGGATCAGGCTCTCTGACTGGAGGACACATATGCTGCTGTCATGTTCTCTGCTACTTAAGATTAATGGCAGCCATGACACTGCCTTACTCTTCATGCAACCGCTCTTAGGATTCGTGTTGAAAATTGTGGAGATTGAAGTGCTTAAAGACATTTATTTCAAGCTCATTTGATGTTTCTTTGAAATTCCTTGAAATACAAAATGACGACATTTTTTGCCTGACAATCTGATGTTTGTGGCCGTGATGTGGGCAGATACGCATTGTGTTCAGTGTTTGTAATAAACTTTGTTCATAGGGCACAACTTTCTTATCTTCTCATTAATTAATGAAGTGGCAGTGCTGAGCTGCGTTCACTGAAGGACAAATTAAAAAGCACAGGTTGTGAGTACAAACATACAAGAAAAGAAAAATGTGAAGAAAAAAACTGATTAATTGCTGATTACTTCTCCATTAATCTGGATCGTGAAGTCCCTCCGATTCCATTAGCTTTACCATTGAGTCTAAAACAAAACACTAATACCTGGAGTTTTGTATGGGCGAGATATTTTCTCACACCAATTTGCAACAAGGCTTCGTGTCCTTAGATCTACCTTATGAAATGTGAGCTAGAGTAATTTACCCTGTGAAATTAATTAAAGTAAACTCAAGGCTTTCTGTGTGTGAAATCTGACACCCTTTCACCTTTTTATCAACTTTACATAAAAGATATTGTTATAATATGTTACAATTTCTCTTACTGGTGTGTTTTTTTTGTTTTTTTGTTTTTGCTTGAACAATGAAAATGACATTTTTAGTTAGTTTAGAAATTAAAACATATTTTAGTTTGAAACTGAGTTTCAATAAATTTGAAACTGAATGTTTAATTCTGAATTTGAATTAATTTGCTTTGAAACTGCATTTAAAAGTCACTGAGAATTCAACTCTCTAAATTCAGTTCTCATTTCAAATTCAGTTCATGAAATTCAGATTCAGTTCGTGTCTCACACATCTGGATCTTTGAGGAAGAGCAATCGAGTGCAGATTCACAGATATGCCCTTATCTTTTAGCTCTGTAATGGTCTCCACCAACTCCTGAGAGAAACATCTGTCTCTTTAGCCGATTAATGCTTTTCCATGTTCAGTAACTATTTGCTAACTTTGTCTGTCTGCTGTTTGGAGCAGGACAGGTAGCGTGCAGTGAGCTTAGCAGAGTTTTAAAGTGGCCTGTAGCACCAAAACAATGAGCTAAAAGATGCTAAAATGTTACATAGAGATAAAGTAGGCTTGCCACTATGAGTGACATCTTTCACATTACACAATTATTTGATCCATCACGAACATAAAATTACAGATTATTGCAGCTTTAGCAATGGAACATCCTTCTGACTGGAAACACTGTCGGCTCACTCTAAGATGGGTGTAACGAGTTAAAACACACTTTCCTCTGTAACAGTTTCGATGAATACAACTGCTCGAGCCGGGGCTGAGACTGATGTTTGCTTGTTTGAATGGAAATTGATGCGAGACAAAGGTTGATCGACATGCAGTCGGACAACACTGTGATTTGGTTTCCAATGACAAGAACAAATTCAATGGGCTCGCTGATTAATTGTTATAAATGCTCACGCAGACAGCGACAGTCTACGTTAGTTAATCTTGAAGCAGGGAGGGATGGAAAGTCGGCAGTAAAATTATACACACTGGTGGTTTTAGTTCAGATCGAATGTTTCCTTTACATTTCCATTTTTATTGCTGTCCATTCCGGGTCATTTCATGTGCAAAGCAACCTCAAGCCTAAACTAATTTGTTGGCAGCTGTTTCACATTCAAAACATTTCCATTAGCAGCCTGACCCATCCACAGAATGAAATATTGTTCAAAGGCAAATGTATTTCTAAAGTATTTCATTTAATTCCACAACCGCTGATTCAGAATTTTCACCAGCACTGCTGTAATATAAACCTTTAAAAACTACATCAAGGTACTTGGCTGGTAAATTTTAAATACTTGCTAACCCTCTTCAAGAATCAGTGAAATTGAAAATGCTGAAAAAAAAACCCACAGCTAAAACATCCTCACTGTCCACGGCAACAACAACTAACAAGCAAGCCGGGACACCAAAAGTCATCAGGGAACATATTAGGATGCAGCATTCATTCTGTCCTTTTTACTTGAAAGATATATCTCTCGCAGAAAGCCAAAGGCCAAAATGTAAATTGATGAATAACTATAAATATTCAAGTCGTAAAACTGCCTATTTCTTCAAATGAGAAATGGGTGGGATGGCCTCAGTGAGTCACTTCTCCTCAAAGACAGAGGGAAAAGTCTTTCTGCTCTCAGTTCAAATGCTGAAAGCCCGTGTCCTTCCCTCTGGCCGAGGTGAAGTGAGAAAACGGGATCAGAGGGAGACGACGGGACGGGATGGTTCACTCAGGGAGGTTTTCGTCGTCCGGGTGTCAGATTGCAAGATAAATACCCCGCAGGTTCTTCACGTTTGATCAGTGTATGCATTATGCGCTCATGTCGCTGGCACCGATGTGTCACATGTCCGAAGGCGAGATAAGTGCTGTACTGTGGATGTACATAAACCCTGTGTGTTCGTGAATGTAAAAGGTAACATATACACACACACGCGCGAATATACATGGTTCACCGTATGACTTGTGAACACACATGGTACATCTCTCTTTCACACACGTACACACACTCTCGACTGATGAATGTTCAGCTCCAACACACTTGCACCTTCAAGTGACTCTGTACGCTTTTATCAATATTTCCTGGCTTATGTGTCAACTCACACTACAACTGACCTGGTCACAATATGGGTGCTCACGTTCAGCATAAAACACATCCACAGGAAAACAAACAAGCAAAAAAAAAAAAAAAAAAAAAGAGAAATATGGTGTCGAAGATGGTGACGAAAACTTAGACAACATATTGTGTTTAGCAGTGAACTTATGTCACAGCACTGTAAACTGAAGACTGCAGCTTTAGCCATGTGTGAAATCCTCCTCCAATAATATTACAACGTGCATCTCAAAAGTCAAACAACGGCAGGCTAGAATGAGACTTTATGTCCGGTCACAAGAAAATGGAACTGCAAAATTGATCTCGTTTTTATGAACTACTTTGTCCTAGAAGTTTGGTGAAGAAGTGACAACTTGCATTGCTAGTTTGTAAACTACTGTAGGCTCGCACTAGTCAGTCACTACAGTGCGCTAAATTTTTCTCTATTTTCTTTCTGCCCTGATGTCTGTATTGGCCCAAAGAAATCCATCATTGATCGGGCTCTAACTGTAGGATCTACTTGTAGTACGTGGCCACTGTCACATAAATGTGAATCATTGATGTTTTGATGAACGGTTTCTTCTCCGGCAGAAGGAAAAGTAAAACTGGAAGCTGTGATAACAGGTTATTACTTCCTCCCTTTTTGGCCTCACCGTACAGGAGTTTGCATTTTGCATAAACAGAAACACAGAAATGCATACACACATTGACTAATGGCATGGTAGTCCATTTTACACACACACACACACACACACACACACACACACACACACACACACACACACACACACACACACACACACACACACACAATCCGCCTTACAAAAACACACCGGAGCAGACCCTCGCCCCTTATCCCGGCCTCTGTCACAAGTGCTTCTTGTCATCAGGCCGTGTGTGACTCCCCTGAGTCGGTTGCCAAGCAACCGTGGCTGCATTAATATGCGCGGTAGAAAGGGAGCAGGGGATACCTTTTGCCTGTGGAGCGAAAGCAACCACGACACCACATCAGTGTGAGGCGACTGGTTCCCTCGCAGCACCCCCTCCCCTCTCTCCCTCCGCCTTATAGCCGTCCAGCGTTCACGCTCTGCTCAGTTAGTTAAGAGAAACACACTCGGCTGCTGGAGCGCAGGAAAAGCTATATTAGGTTACACATCATGTTGAGCAAGCAGGGGCTTCCAGCAATTCAGCATGGGTGCCTTTTTGCCTCTTTTATTTATGTATGAAACATTTAAAAGCTAAGAGATCAGCTTAACATGTTTTACATTGCTAAGTGGTATAAAAGTTTGATAGAGGCGATGAGCCGTTAATGGGGGCTGACGGGGATTCTGGGGACGAGAGACAAGACTGAAAATCTCTCTTTTTTTTTGTGTGCTTTGCGGAATAAAGACAAAAGAGGATGGAAATATTCGCATGAAACAGCTTTGTTACCCTCCCACCCCCATCTGCCCATCAACTGTCTCCATTCTTCAACTTGACATCATCCTTCCACACAGACAAGAAGAAGAGGAGGAAGAGGAGGAGGAGGAGGAGGAGGAGGAGGAAGAGGAGGAGAAGCGAGAAGCAGAGGAGGGGAGGCGAACAGACGAGAAAGAGGAGGAAGAGCAGAGAGAGGAGGTGGGCAGCACACTTTCAGCTCTCTTGCCAGGCTGAGGAGGAGAAAGTGACAGCAGCTAGAACTTGGCCACGAGTGAGATGAAATTCGGGGAGGAGACGCTGGAGCGCTGCAGGAGACGACATCCGACGAGAGCCCTGATATTGTATGAGCCAGCCCTCCCTGGATCCTGCTCCCCTCCACAGCCGAAGGATGAGAGGGGTCGACTTTCACCTTAGTTGCCAGGGATGTCTGTGCACTACGGAAAGGCGTCCCCCTCCAGCATGTCCAATGCTATATTATTCCTGATGCTTTGCAAGGTAGGTCTTTAAAGTATGACTGCCATCTCACATCCAGAGCCGTTTCACTAAACTCATCATCTTTCATGAAGCTGCTGGAAACTGTCAACAAATACTAAATGAATATTTCACAGATTCTATATCATGACAGTATAGCTATCAATTTATTATGCATCTATATAAATGTGGAAAATGTCCAGGCTCAGTTGTGTTTGCACGAGTCATTAAGGAAGCAGACACCCCGAAACCTGCTTTACAATCAGGTCTTTTTTTCTTTGCTGCTTTACTCTGAAAGACACCGTTAGGTGCGGTTGTTATTTGTCCAGAAAACACGTCCTAATGCATCCCTGGGAGTTCCACCTCATACACACTGTTACCAAGTTTAATTCTTCGATTCATAAAAAATAAAAGCCTTTCAAGGACAAACTAATTCTAGCCTAAACCATCCTTTAATGGTAATGAAACACAGGAGTGCCTCTGTCAGATGTCTGAATTCCTCGTCCCTCACTTTAACTCGTCTGAACTTTTCTGTAAGGTCTTTAGCAGAATTGTTTTTACTACTTTAAAAAAAACGATAATGCAGTTTTTATCAATTCAAAAATAGGTCTGTCACTTTCCTCTCACTTGCAGAAAAACTGAGCAAAGCTTGTGAAAAGTGGGTCAGACTCACGATTGGAAGTTTTTCATCTGCTTTTCTTCTCCTGTCACTCTTCCTCTGTTTTGATTACTCTCCATATTGTTCAGTGTGTGAAGCTTCACAGTTGGTATGTGTGATGGGCATGTTACAACGCGCACACACACACACACACACACACACACACAAGCCGTTTGCTTTAATTCCATCTTTAAACAATGCCAAAAGCGACTGCGCCGGTCAGACTCAGTTAGCATCTGGAGTTGTTTGACATGCTCAGGATTATTCAAGTGGCAAAAGGTTTTACTCTCCACCGATCTGATCTGAGGATGTTAGCTGATGTTGGTGGAGCGTCCGGACTTGTTGTCCCAGGTACGGCCTCACCCCATTTTCTCTCTCTCACCGTCGGTCTGATTTTTATACACAAATATACTTCTGGCTGTTGCTGTACGACTGATGGGGCCAGGTGTGAGCTCACCTTGGAAGAGGAAAAACTCGCAAGGAGACACTTTTAATAAGAATTTGTTGATCAATAAGTGCTACATGTACTGTATTGAAATCCTAAGCGGGCCTGGCCGTGGCTGATGTGACATTTAAATGTTAGAGTTGTTGTAAAGGAGCTCTTGAGTGACAAGAGAAACCAATACCGAAATACCCACTGTAGCGTAGAATGCCTTCTTTACGAGATTATTAATCTCTTAATTTGACATATTAAATCGTTCATTTTAGTGACTTTCACTTCTAGTTTGTCCTGGATTATAACAGCTCGGATCCCGAACGCACGCTGTCCAGTCTGAATGTTGAACGGACAGAGGAAGTCATTATGAGCAGTTAATGATTATGGCCCTTCACGGGATGCCAGCGTTGGCTGCCACTCGAAACAGACCGCTCTCCGTTGATGACTGTGGAGACTGGAGTAGCTGAATGAGGAGCCACTGGAAGGCATCCAGAAGGTTTTGCTGTGTGACGCACAGCTGTGCTCCAAGCCGTTTCGTACACAGGTTTTTGGCATAGCCTGGAATCCCCTCCCTACCCCCTTCCCCCCACCTCTTCCACTACCTCCTCCACCTCCTCCTCCTCGCTAAACATCTTGGGGCACATCCCCCCCAATTCGGTTTGAGATGAGCGCTTGTTTATATCAGCAGAAAGCAGGCATCTTCATGCATGAAGGCACATCCAGCGCGCCACACAAAGATCTCCATTCAGGTCGAGGGAAGCCCTGTTTATAGTGCTCCCCAGGAGAGGCAATCAAAGCCCATTGTTACAGATTAGAGGAGGAGGAAGCACTTTAACACAGAAATAGACATCGATGGGTTTTTATGCATATCAGGAGCACAATGTATGTCGATGATTGGATATTGCTCTCATTCAGAGCCACTGTGTAGGCTGTTAGCCCTTAGAAAGGACAATCATTTTGATGCCCTTCCCCTTATAAACAGGCCAGAACAGAAGGCATTTACAGTGTAAAAGGCTTTTTATATAAACTTATAGGTCATCCATAAACACAAAGGCGACTTTAATTTTACTATCTTTCCTGTGCGTGAATCACAAAATTCTACATTCACAGCAGCACTGACCTCATATTGAACTTAATAAAACGGCTCCCTGTGATCTTCCTCTTTTCAATACATCTTCACTAGACAACACCGAGACTTGACGTATCGTGACTGATTCCTTTGCAGGTGATGATTTCTGCCAACACACTTCTTCCTCTGCCAAACTATCCGAGAACACAATCAGTAAGCAGAAAAAGAGGAAAGAGCTACATCAGTGACATAAAAACTACTATTGGAGCCAATATGGCTGTTTTTTTTATTTAATTGTTTGGAAGACTCACTTATATTTTTTAGGAATTACTGTATTATGCCATGCCATTAGGGGGCATTCACGTGTTGGTGATGGGTCACACAATCACACAATAGATAGACACAGGTGTGTGGAGCGCAGGAGATGTAAAAATGGTGGAATGTAAATTTACAAGATTAAGTAGTGTAGTCATCTAAATGTTGCACAAGTACCAACATCTAAGGAACTTCATTCTGCAGGAGGAAAAATGCAAACGAGGAAAGGCAACCTAAAGATATGCGTACCAAGAGACATGCTGTATTATTTCATTCACCATTGTACTGTTATTGGGCCAATTAGTCACAACAACTACTTTGTTAGAGCCCCTTCGACAAGCTACTTTAATTCCACTTGTTACAAAGGAAACTCCTTAAAAGCCCTCTATGATCTGAGATTTTCAAAAGTTAATTATGGTAAACAATGGTTTAACGTTAAATTCATTGTCCAGTTAGGTGTACAGCCTGGTTGTTGCTGATTGGTCCGAGTAGCTGTGCAAACCTTAATTCGAACAGGGTTTCACAGCAAAGAAAATTGAAGTTGTGAGCAATAGTCTGGCGGGACCAGGTTACTGTATGAAAGGTAGCTCAGGATTGTTTTGAATCACTGGACATCAGTTCCTCACCCATCAGCCTAAAAGGTACATTGTGTACCCAGGTAGCACTTCTGGTAACTTTTTTTTGTAAACTCTAGCTGGAGCTCAAAAATATGGAGTTTACCTTGCATCAAAGCTTTTTCCTAAGAGGAACAGCTCCCTGTTAGAAGGTTTATTTTTAGTCGGCATTAGCTTACATGTTTTTCTGTTGCTAGTCGGCGTATAAAACCCATTGACCCGCAAAAGGAGCGCTTTTCTCCTGAGAGGTGTTTGGATGCCAACTTGCACAAGCTGCTGTGTCTGTGGGCTAAAAACATAGAGCTAGTTTCTAATACTGCACTTCAGGCTACACAAATCAATACACCCACACACATACACACATAAACGCCCCTGATAACTCTCACAAGCGCTGGCACACTCAGAACTTGTATCAGAGCGGTCTTACAGTTGAAGAAATACCACAGCTGAATAAAGTCTAGTGCAGGAATATATCTGCTGTCATCGGGGTTCAGAGAGCTGCCAGAGCCGTTCATCCGATGCCCAGCATGTCAGTCAAGAGGGGAGTTGGTGTCTGTTTTCAGGAGTACAGAGTTCTCATTGCTGTAATCATTAATTCTGTTTTAACCAGAGGTTCTCTTCCCGTTTGAAAAAAAGTGCTAACACAATCAGCATCGGAAGAGATGAACAAAACAGCAGCGTTGTGTACTGCTGCCATCATATTTTAGAATATATATACAGTCAGAACACCTGAAAAAATGAATGACGCTGCATATGTTAAAGTACATATGAGTGAACAACATCTCACCAAAAATGTGAACATAAATGTCCAAATCAGAACAGCAATTAATAAACAAAAATATATTTTACAACTTCCTGAAAGCCTTCAGAATCCACACGTGTAGTATAAAAAAAAAGGAAAGAGAAAAGTATTATGGATACGTATTATCCATTACATTAATACATGTCATGACAAATTGGATTAAAGCTGATATGAAGCATGAATGTCTGGATGTATTGAGAAGCGCTGAAAGCATTTTGAACAGATTAGATACGACATATCTAATCTTCCAGTAGTTTAAGTTTAGATTCAAAATGTTGTGTTGTGGATATATTTTATTGAAAAAAGGAAAGTCATTTACTTATAAGAGAAAATCTTTCTTGTATTCTTGAATAAACCAGCATATGAGAATAAGTGTATTGCAGCTGGAGCTCACCATAACGACGCTTAGTCACTTTTTTTCTCCAAGCAAGAAAAAATTGCTCACAGTACTCTTGAACTGGTTGAAATTCATTTAAATATTTAAAGCATCCATTCATCTCGAAAGCGTATATCATGCAAGAGAGCCAATAAAAACAAACTGAATGGTCTGAGTTGTCATATTCACTATTAATGTGCATTGGTTGGTCAAGTTCTCAACTTGATGCCTCGTTTTGATCCTCCGTTGTTTGTCCTGTTAAAGTTACTGCATTAAACGTTAATACAAAGTCAACACCTGCACGCTCCCTGCATACACACCCCTGTATGTGAGTCAACTGACATTTGTGTTTATCAAACATTTCGGACTTACGTAATCGCTAAACAATCTACTTGTAGAAAAATGTTGCATCTAAATCAAGACATTTACCAAAATAGGATGTTGAGTTTTCCCCTTTTTGGACAAACACAGTAAAAGCTTACAACAGGCATCACACATCCTGTTGTTGTGTCTCTTTTTTCATTCTGAGCAAATCTGTAAAACGTGTCTTCTGGGCCAGAACATTTTCCCACACGGTTTCTTTTGTTTATGGATTAAAAATTCAAGCTACTTCAGGGCTACTTCAGTCTTGATAATAATGCATTTATTTCACAAAACACTGGCATTGCTGTAGGCAGCTCTCCATCCGATTAATGTAATCCATTTAACTTAAAATACATAACATGCTGATCAATTACTTTCTTGATTACGTTTTAATCATTATTTTATTGCCTCACCAACTTTTTTTTATTGACATTATAGCTGTCCACCATTAACGTGCATTTTTCCATCTTCAATGGAAAAATAACCAGCTGCATTAACTAAAACATGGATTGTGTTTGTCTTTTTTTCCTTATGTGCCTGCTCCAGATTGGTCTGAGACGAAAACTGCAGACTTTTCCAGGGAAAATGGTAAACACTGTCTACAGTGATGAGGAAAAGGGAATCCAAGACAAGGAAAGTAAGGAGGAGTCCATCTTGGCCATGTTGGGCATCATTGGGACCATTCTCAACTTGGTAGTCATCATCTTTGTCTACATCTACACCACTTTGTAGGTCCCCAAGTCTTATTGTATTTTTTATCAGTGCACAGAGCAGAGCACATCTGAGCTGTGTCAGGTACAATATGGTGACTCATATGGAGACGAAGATGGGAGGAGCAAGAAGGAGGCTGAACTACCCCAGTGGTGAACTGGATCTAAGACTGTGCGACTACCATATGGCGTCCATCCTGCATCACTTCAAACAGCTGAGACTGTGGGAAACTGGTTGGTTTCTCTTCCCTTCACGGGTAGAATTATCCAGAATATCCAGTCATTTCTGACTTGTGTATAAATGCATGAAGCGAACGAAAGACGCTCACGAGATGCAGCCGTCACCAACATGTGGACTTCAGAGACTGCAGAGAGAGTGTGGAGACTTTTACAAAATATTTTTCACATGTTCTTATTAGCTAAAGTATGAAATTGCCTGATTTAGTTCCTTGGGATAAAAGATGAAGATGTACAGTGAAAGTAAACACGGGTATGTTCACTGCTGTTTATTTACAAAACACAACAGACTTTCATTTCTATAAAATTTTAACATCTTTTAAAATGATGTTCTTATGCTTGATTTAATATTTGCTTTAATATTGTATTTCTCACTATGTTTTTGGAATGAACTGACTTTGAAGACATTTCATGGAGACTTTATCACCTGAAAATGAGTTACGTACATACAGTTTTAAGTTGTTTAATGTAAGTTCATTAAAACAGCTGGTGTCTGTAAAGGGCATAATGTCAGTCTAAAGTGCTGAAATGCATCCATAAATGGATAAACTTGACATTATGCTTGACACAAATAATGGAAGATGAGACAGAGGTACAGAAAGTAGTAGGAAATAGCATGATTATCATTTATTATTCAGGTTTTTAATGCATTGCTTCAGCCCTTAAAGGTCATCAATATTGAAATAAGATGCATCCACTTCTCAGGAGAACTGAGAAGAAAGATGTTTTAATTTGCTTCGTTGAGATGCAGCTTTAACACAGAGTTATATATTCAATTTAGGCTGCATGAGTATATCAACATGCACCAAGAGCTACATGATCATCACGTTACTGATCACGAAACTCATAGATGTACATAGAAATTAGTCAGCTTGAAGGCTTAAAATAGTTCAATTTTCTTTTCTGCCATCAATCGCAGTTTGTGCATCACTAGTTGAAAACTTTGATCTGTGCATAATGACTGTTTGCCTTAAAACATGAGGAAATGGCTATTTCCACGATGTATAAAATTATCAGGTTCTCACTACTTTGTGAAAAGTTTCACTTACTGTACAGACATGTAATTCCATACCATTGTGTTTTTATGGGTGAAAGGTAATTTAATGGGTAATTTGTATAAAATACCCTGCTCTTGTCTTAAACAACATGCAAAACCTTTCAGCTTTTTAATGGTGACTTTATGAAATTAGAGTTTTTTTCCAGTCTTGGGCCAAAACACATTTTTATTCTTTTTTTTTTAATCATTTTCAGTGGTGTAAAGGACAATACTGGACAATACTGTGAATGTCATCACATTTAAAAAGAGTAACTTAGGCTATTTTCCTCTTCAATTGACTTTACTGATGCCGTGTCATTTGTTCTCAATGTTTTACACAATGTCTTACAACAAGTCCTTCAACCCATACGACTATATAGATTGTTTGTTCTCATCAAATATGACCCACAGGAATGTTTTTTAAATTTACACCCCTGGTTAGGTTTAGGCACAAAAACCACTTAGTTAAGGATATCCCTATGGTTTGGTCAAAATTACAAAGTTACTACATCCTAAAAAATATACAACTTTCATTGTCATGGCAACAGTAAACATGGTTTTAAAAACTGTACCAACTTGGAAACAGAAAGCAAACAGCGCTCTCTTTTGTTTTGAATCATTCACCCAACCCTCCTCAGAAAAAGGAAACACTCACATTACATCAAACTGAAGTTAGAAGTTAGACAGGTCAGAGATAAAAGTCCACAGTGACACGAGGCGTTTACTACAACCACAATATTTTCCTAACCTTAATCAAAGTGCCTCTGCGGCCTAATCTTAACCATAAACCAGAGTCGGGATGTGAACCCCGGGCTCTGGTTTCACAATCCTGCGTTACGGACGCCCACCCTCCACCCCGACCTCCTCTCACCAACTGAAGTGCAGTTCATAAACATAGTGCTTTGTGCATTTATAGAAAATGTTTAGTAATATATAAGACAGGTTTGCTTGACTACTTTACTTGACCCAGGACTGGAAATAAGAACATTTTTGTACATTTTTTTCCCACCACATTTATAGGTTGCCCAGATCTGGGCCAGTTTGTACAAATTGAATCAGGTCAAGTGACAATTTTAACTTAAACTAATTCTCTGTTTGTCATTAATTCATGTGGAAAATTATTTACCTTTAACAGCCTAATCAGTAATTTTTCACTTGTAGATTTGCATTAAAGGAATAGTTCAACATTGAGGGAAAACAGAGTTTTACAGGTGCTGGTAGGTGTATCTTGCCACCTTTGGTTAGAGCGATGCAAGCTATTTTCCTTTGCTTCCAGGCTTCATGCTAAACTAAACGTACTGGCTGTTTGCTGTCGCTTCATATTCAGCAGTCAGGTATGACAGTGGTATCGATCTTCTCATGTAGCTCTCAGCAAAAAAAAAAAGTAGTTCCAAAAACGTTGTACTATTCCTCTAAAGAAAGAGGCCATAAGAGATGAGAAAAGGCCTATAAATAATAATGAAAAGTGTGCAGAGAATATAAGGTTATAGACAGCAGGCTACGTTATGTGTAAAATATTATGTTTGCGTTAGTCAGTCGACAACCTCGTGATTTCAGAAAGTGCCTGAGATTAAAAATGTCTCGCCCTCACCAGTGGAAAGGAGAAGGAGAGGAAAACTACAAACCAGTGAGAGGATCTTTATAAAGCCACCTGTCACACAGCCCGGGTAGTGGAAGAACACATGTACGATATCCTCATCTACTCTGCTGCATTCATAACAGGACTGAGTTTTTACTTCATGGCTTAATTAATAAAGCCAGACATTTTCTTTTTTTGTCTTGGGTGAGATGCTCCTACTTGTTTCACAGAATAAAGGAAAGTTGAGTAAGCCGAGTAAGCACATGGACAAGTCTTACGAATGTATTCATATTTGATGTAGAAGTTGATTATTCCTGTTAGTTTACTTATCTTTCCTAAAGCAATGTAATCTGATCTCTTCTTTATGTTTTATTTATGTGTATGGAAAAACTATTTAAAATCATTGTATGGTCTCTTGTGGGTGACAAATGGAAGGGTTCAATGTTTTTCAGCCTGCAGTTTTGTTAAAAAAAACATTAAATAAATACATCTTGAAAGTGATTTCATCAGTGCGTGTAGAGGGATGAAGATCACTGGTACTATATTCAGTTTTATGCTGTACACCAGCTACATTCATTAAAGACAATATATGTCAATTTTGAAAGACTCTTCCAGCATCGCAAAGTCTATAATAAAAAAGTGTTTAGCTGGAGTGGGAACTCTTCACTCAATAGCTCTAAAGAGGAAAAAATCTTTTAAAATCTATATTCTCCTGCGTCTGACAGCTGTGTAAGATTACGACGGAGGCTTTTAGACGAAGATGGATGAAGAAGCCAAACCTTTTTTTCTGTCTTCCTGCAAATCAATCTGAAAGATGGGAGAAAAATGGAGCGAGCACAAAGCTAGCAGGACAAAGAAAGCATATCGCCCCAAAGAAATTTATATTCATTTCATCTCTATTTGGTTTGTATCTTTTAGGTCAAATGTGCATAGTCGTGTCAGAATAATTTCCCACTCCATTAAGAGTTTTCTATGATAACTAACATACTGGAATAATCCTGTTGGAGGGGGAAAATGAAACTAAAAACAGCTTGACTCTGCTTTTTCTTTAAATATAATGGATTAGGCAATGAACCAAGAAAAAGCTGTGTTGTTTGAGGAACCCCAGCTGCTTAAATTCACACATGCCCAGAAGCCTGCTGTAAGCTATTGTTTCACCTGGATCCAGAAGCCGGCAAGTACAGCCTTTTCGAAAGCATTGCCTCTTTTGAAGCTGAAAGATGCTCGGAGAACAATGTGCAGGAGATTGTGGTGCATCCCAGATGGATGATTCAAGCGAGCAGATTGTCCGTGCAGACGTTCCATCTCTATCGAGCCGAGCTGACATCGTTTTGATGGTTTCACAGAAAAGCTGTGCGGGCGATTAATCCATCCACCACACAAGGCACACCGAATCAACAAGACATAGTCATGCCTGGCAACGTCACGCAGCTTCTGTTGTTATTCTAAGGCAATTCAACCTGTGGCAGCAGCACACATGAAAATTTAATACCACGCTGAAAAGCATGGCTTCCAGTAGGACAAACTCACTAGATTTGTTTTACCCACTAATCATATCAACAGAATACAGATTTCTTTCCATTAAATAACATCACCCTCCAAGAATAATGATACCCAAAATAAAAAATAATTCCACATGACTGGGAAAAGGGTCAAATGACTAATTTGTTTTTAATAAAAACTGCAATAATAGCTGTAATTAAATGGAAAAGGAAGATAAATTTGGCAGCATTCATATTCCCTCTAAACAACACCTACTGATGATATATTTTCAAAACATGGATACAGCGACAGATAGGGAGGTCATAATAATTGCGTATTCACCTGATTGGGATTATTTGGTCCTTTTTCATTCATCGATGTGAAAACTGCTGGATGAAAGTACCAAAACTGACATATTTTTCCACCTTTTGAGGTTTGACTAGCGCTCATTTAATGATGTTATCTCGTTGCAGTTTAATGGCAAATGAGACGAGAATTAGGGCCACCAACTGTTTATCTCGAGCATGTTCATTGACATTAACATCATGGATTTAGTTGCAAAGCCAAATGCCACATTACCTCTGTGGGAACATTTTGTTTTTAAGTCAAATGAAAAAGGAAATTCCTGTAACTTGGATCTGCAGCAAAAAGTTGGAGGTTAAAATAAAATCAACAGAAAGATAAAATCATTAACTCAAATTTCATAATAGTGACAGGCCTACTGTCGGATGCAAAAAAATAATGTGCTTTCTTAGTTGTAGCTTTGCACAATATAAGCTAAAAAGGGAACAGAGCTGATCCAGGACCAGTTTTTTGACATTCTCCTCAGACTCCTCACCTGTAGGCCACCATCACTCTCCCACCCATCTGTTTCCCTCTCACTCTCTCTTTTTCCCAAGATGCCAATATCACTGGTACCAACTCAAAATGTGTACAAAAAAGCAGCAAACATGACAATGTGTTTATTATACAGCACACATCTGCATTCATGACAGTAAGGGCCTCAGTTCACATTTCATCACTTTCATCTAGTTTTGTATCTCCTCTGTGTAGCTGTTAGTTGATCACTTTATGACCAATAACTTAAAGGAACAGTCCAACATTTTGGGAAATTTGCTTATTTGCAAGAACATCAAATAATTTTATCAACAGAAGAAATATAATCACATCAAGCAACACTTCAAATAGCATACAATGAACTACTGAACCAATTTCATCTGTTAGTTTGAATCATCAGAGATAAGAAGTCACATATTTCCAGGAGAGGAGTGGAGTGGAAGAAAAAAAAAACTTTAGTACTCAAGTTTACTGTCGGTTCTTCAGAATATTTTTCCTCAAGTTTTTCTTTCCCGACTGGAAAGTCTCGCCTCACTTAATATCACTGTCGCTTTTGTTTTCTTTTCCTAGACACATGTAAAGCCAACAGCTGGACGCACCCAGTTGCACATTGTCTGTGGCTGTCCAAAGGGATTCTGGGAAACGCAAGAAATCACTAACTGAAGGTGAAGCAGGTTGAGGGTGAGAAAAAAGTGCGTGAAGGTGAATCACAGCATGTAATCAGCAAATGCTCATACTGAACACTCCGGAGATAAAAGTGTAAACAAGTGGGACATCTGGGGGTGAAATCTCAGCTGGAGATGAAACATCTGGACGGGACACATTTTGTCTTAACTTGACAATTTCTCTGTGCCACACTAAAATCCAAACTGAGAGAAGAGACAAGAAAACAGGACCTGGGTCACACAGAGCCCAAACACAAAGGTGAAGTTCAAAAACTCTAATAAAAATCAGGAAGCAATGCAGCACTTCTGCTACCTAACCAGGTCAAAGTTCACTCCCAAGTATCGACATCGTGACTTGCCTGAATCCGCCCGGCGCCTCAGCCCTCCCTCAATTACAGATCTGAGAGGATTTCCCCAACACATGTGTCCTATATAGATTTCTTGTCACAAAGGGTGCACATATCCAGCTGCCTTTCTTCACATTTATTCATGCAGAGAAATAAATCCTGTGATCAAAATCAGGGAACGGGCTTGAAAGCCGTGACAAATCCTGATATAAATGTAAAACTTGAGACGGGAAAGTGTCAAAGTGTCAGGTTCAGCTTGACTGTTGGAGATTACAAAGGGTTTTTTTTTTTTCCCGAATGGGAAATACGTTTAGTTGTGTTATTCTGGAGATCAACCTGTCGGCCAAAGATGCTGCTTCGGATCACAAATGTTTTGGCGCTTAGGTGTAGATCTTATTGTAACAGCGAGGTGAAAGGATTAGCGAGGTACACGGGGAGCCACGAGGATACTTTTCAAAGGATTTGAACATGGTGGTGGGAGATAGTCTCTCCTTTCAAAGTCAAACTCAAACAAAATGCATCAGTATCTACTCCTCTGAAGTGCAATTACAAAACAGAAAAGCATGCAGGCTACATTTGATTCATTTTAGTGCAGGACAGCAGCTTGGGGTTGCTGTTCACTGCTGCTGAAATGTATTAAAAAAAAATACCATCTGGTGGGAATCCGTGTTAACTCTCACACTAGCATCCATTTTCAGAGTAGAATAACTTACAGAAAAAGCTTAACTTTTTTGAAATGTACTTATTTTCTTTCCTTTCAAACGTTAGACGAAAAGATTTGTATCACTCTACAGAGTTCAGCATCACATGTTTTGTATGTTTTCACAGGCCCCGAAATAAATAAAAAAAAATGGAAAGAATGCTGTGATTTATTATAGATAATAGATCATTTTTAGCTAATAATAAGAGGGACGTTTCCTTTAGATTTGGTTGGTTATGGCATAAGAATAGAATTTATGATAACATTTCAGTGAGTATAGATTCAATAATAAACTCTTGTGTCGAGAACTGGAAAAATGCTGACAGATCAGTGTTTGACAGGTTGAGAATGGATGTAACCTAATTTTCTGTTGCATCAAATTTGGTAGAGTTGAGAATTTTTTTTTAACCGGTTCAACGAGATGCTTGTTACCAAACTCAGTGTTTCATGGATGTAATTTACTGCCAGTTTTGAGCAGGCAAAAGCAGCCAAAAACGGTCTTTTGCTGGCATTATGGCGTTGCATGACTTTTCATAGAGAGTGCTCTACAATTTGCCATTAATGTGCGGTTACAATGCCAGTCTGTGTTAAATACAATGCGAGATATTCAGGTCAAGGTATACAGATGTAAGGTTCACAAGCCCGCCTACATAAACACAACTCTGAATATGAAACTTCACACGGTGAAGCAACGTGAAGCAACAAGCAGCAAAACAAAAAAAACAAACAAAAAAACAGACACACTTCAGCTTCCGATTCTGACATCACAAAGTGCTGCAAGTTACAAACACGTGGACTAATGGATCAACATTATTCCTTCCCAAGACTTGATGTTAAATCTTGAGCGTCATACAACGTCAGAATTTATGCCTCAACCTCCAAATGTATTAACCTATAAAATGCAACAGAGAGAAAGAAAATCGTGCACTCACCATAAGCAACGCATCTGTTGTTCCGACTGAGTGCGAAGACATCGATGATGTTGTCCGTGTCCAAGCGGGGCCCGTGTTCTCCCAGTGTCGGGAGCCATCGGTGCAGGTTACTGCTCCTCAAGTAGTTTCTCAAAAGGCTTCGTCTTTGGACCCGCTGTATTCTCACCCTGCAACGTTGATCCAGTCTGCTGTTGTATCAACCCTGATGGTAACTCTGGGTCCCACGTTTTGTCAGTGAAAACTCTTGTCATCTAGCTCACCCGTCACTCCAACACAGTTTTTGATTGAGTCTCCACGCGCGGATGCTTGTGGAGTACAAAACGACCCATTACAACCTGCAAAACAGCCACTTTCCAACGCCAGATGGCCAAACAAGTAAGGTCAAGGCTTTAATGAGGGCTGCATCCATTGGCTGAATCACGTCACGTGTGTTGGCGTGTTTTTATCTGTCCTTCAGCTATTAGTTTGTTTTATTCATATTTCTGTAATTAGTTTTCTAATTAGGCTATAAATCATGGCATTCACACAATTAAAAAAAACAACAACATATCAAATATTCTAGTTGTAGCTACTTCACCCAGGCAGCTCGTACCTGCACGCCACCTGTAGGTGGAAGTAAAAATGTCAGATTTTTTTGCTGGAGTTCAATTAGGTTATTGCTCTGGCCTGCTGATAAACATAAAGTTTCTCATATCCATAAATCCTAGTTGTTCATTTTACAGTTGTGGAGCTATTACTGACTGAATTTGGGATGAAAGTTTAAAAAAAAAAAAGCTAGTCTACGGTTTAGGGGATTATGAGGCAACTTTGGTTTACAGATTCTACCTGAATCCAGTCTTTATGCTGAACTAAGATAACTGTCTGCTGCGTTCAAATATACAAGCTGTCCCTCAGCAACAACAAACTATTCCTTTGACAGCACAATGGGTTCCCCTAAATGTTGACTAATCATTACATAAATCGGTGTGGGCATGTTGAAAAAGTGGAATCCCTGTCTTGTTAATGCGACCAGAGTCCTCCAAGCATAGAGACACAACAAAAGATAACAAAAATGTCTTGTTTAGCCATCCCCTAGATGTCAGTCAACATGCCACAATGACAAACACCCACCCAGAGGTTTGAAACACGAATATGTTCAAAAACTTCCTTAAATGTGCAAAGAGTAGTGACAGTATCCTCATAGTTTATACTTCTTCACACAAAAGTGAGGCAAAATCTAATTTTATTTAAAGTAAATACAATTTTGCACCAAAATCTGACCATTGAAGAGTAATGAGAACAAAGTTTATTGGTTTTCCTCTCACCTCAAAATGAGAACAAACAGGTTCTCATTACGCTTCTATGTTTCTATTAAGAACATAAAAAACATTTAAACGCCCACCTATCTAACTAATCTACCCCCAACACACACACACACGCACACACACACACACACACACACACACACACACATTTCTACACTGACACACACACACTCTCACGCTGCTTTATTAGCAGCAGACAAGGCGAGGAAGAGAAAGTCATTAGAAAGAGAAGCTGCTTCAAAGCAGTTTGTCTTGCATTTAGGACACGAGCCAAGGATGCTCACTGTCCTCGGCAAACGCACTTTGTTGTCATCTTTATCTTAAAAAGTGGGTCATCATGATCAACACAGTGAACAGAATATTAAACTTCTGTGTTTTTAAACTTAAAACATTAAACTGCACTTGTTAGTCTATTGGAAGGATTTAAATAAAATACACATTTAATCAAGAAACATTTGATTTCTCATTCAAGCCATAATACTAACAATAATAAAACATTTTCTCTTCATAAGGAGGTTAAACATCTGTTCAATGAAACGTGACCTTGCTTTCATTACTATTCACCACCAGTGTACAATAATTTCAATGCAGCTTTTTGACCACATGTGATGTCCTGACTATGATTAATTGTGTTAATATTTATTTTGGGTCTGGTGTCACAGAGTGGCATGATTAAGTAGCTCTCCTGTCAAGTGTGAGCCAATTTTTTCTTTTTTTTCTTTCTTTTTTTTCTTCTAAATCCAGGCTGATCTGCCCAAGTATACCATAGAGTTATCCAACTGGAAAGTCTTACACGAAGTTGGAAGATTTTGGCTTGTGGTTCGGGAATCACGCAGGATTTCATCTGACTGTGATGCAAATTTAAGGGTTTAAACATAAAGAATATGCAATATAGGTCATAAGCTAAGAACTTCCATATTAATGAGATGTGGCAAACTTGACCCTACAGACTCATTATTGAATAAGAACGGACAGGACATGTGGAGTCAAACTTTGGTATGAAAAAAAAGAAAGAGAAAGACAGATCACAGCGAGCTGTTTTTTAATGGTCAGAGAAGAAGTGGAAGCAGAGGGAGGGAGGGACAGCTGTTATCTCAAGCTGAGGCTGGACGACTCAGCTCCCAGTATCTGTCACTGTTTAAACAAAGACTGCTGAGCTGATCGATAAGAGTGCAGACCACAGGGCTTGTGTAAAAATGACTATTGCGGTAAAATATCTGTTCATGAACACAGTCAAAAACTACAGATTCAAATGAAAACCTTTTCTGCTTTTTTGCATGAAACTTCAGAGTTAAACTGCAAAGATGGCCGATCAGAAAGTACAAGATAGATCTGATCTGGTGTGAAATCAATGCTCGCTAACTACTTACACTGTAGTGGATAAGCTCAGCAGAATGGGCTTTGCTCTTACTGTACTTCTCACTTTGAGTCTGATTTGTACCCAGGAGAGGAATGGATGACTCCCTGGCCAAATGATTAAGGCTGGGTAGAGGCGAGGTTTAAGCAGAAAAAAAAAAACCACAGACCAGACACAGTCGTATTCAGGGACTGAAACACCCCAGTGCACTTCAATCAGCCCAGTTGTTGAGGTAGCACACACATGCTGTGCAGTTGCTGAATGTACATTCACTCAGTCCTGCTGTTTATAGCATATCTGTGGTACATCCAAGGAGCATTTTATTTTTTGTATTCCATGTGTTATAGCTTCACATTAAAAACGGAGGGCAGGACGTGTGCCCACTTTGGAAAAATTATTTATCTTTTCAAAACAACACTGGCTTCATTCTCCCAAGAGAAGAGAGACCTCTCTCTCTCGCACATTGGGTTATGCAGCATTGCAAATTTAATTAACATTAAAATTAAGTATATTTGAGTAAAAATGAGAAATATTTCTTTGAAAATCACTTGCTAGCCATTCTTTAAAAACTAAGTCTGCACCCACAGAAAAAAAAGAAGCGAACCATGTTTCAGTAGATGAGGTAAAATTTGTAAAAATGAGCATCAGCTTTAAACATGTCAAAACTAAAATCATAGAATTTTGTCTTGATGTTTCTGTGCTTGGTTTTTCATGGCTGCAGGGAAAATATCTAACATATAATATCGAACACAAAGCCACTATGTTCACAAGGCAAAAACTATAGGTTACAAATAATTTTCGCGTGACTTCTCTAGGCTGAAAAGCTAAGAATTGTACAATAAAAATGCTGCCCATACAAGAAAACAGTATATAGGAATCAATGTTACATCAATGAGTTGCAACATGACTAATTAGTATTTACTAGAGCAGTGTATTTGCAGCAGCAGCAGCAGTCCACTCCAGTTTGGCACAGAGTCACATTTTAATGGGGTCACAATCATCACAGCGGCTGTCTGCTCGCTGGACTCGAGCACCGAAAACACAGGGTTACCATTGATTTGTTCAACGTCAAACAATGCTGCAAGGACAGGCCCAGGACACAGAGGCAGACGAAACAAGTATGCAGATGACTGCCAAAGAACAGAGGGGATGTCTTCATTTGAGCTGCCAGACTAATTTCAGGGGCCCAAACTGAAGTGCGTTTCTAATGAGAAGGGGGACGTGGAGAGTAGACACACACTGCCCTCTGCTGATGGTCACAGAGAGGCTCAACAGTCAGACAGTTGTCATGCACATGCGGAAGACATATCAGAAGTTTAAATGTAAGATGTTCATCATACACTGGTAAATCAATACACAAATTTATATTTAATTGACATACGCTGCAATGCAATAGTCCATATTTGATAACAAAAAAAACAATACTCTCAACACAGAAAGAAATAATATGTAAAAAGTCCACAGACTAAAGCCTCCAACATTTAATTAATTGTCAACCAAATGTCCAAAAAAGTCAGCCATGTAGGGAAGTGATAACATATTGAGTTGCAAAAGACTGTAAATGGTTGCTGTTTGATATTTTGTCCTTTTACATTCAACATGAGGTCATCCCAACATTTCTCTGTGATCTGCATGAACCAAAATTTGTTAGCTGCTGACCTCTAGCTGATACAGAAGGTAACAACAGACTATCCTGACAAAACTATTTTTCAAACAAAAACAGTTATTATGGAAAGACCCCAAATGTGCAAAGAAATGTATTTATTTCTGCACAAGACTTGGGCAAGCAATTCTATTCTATTCAGACCAGTGAAGTCAAGTCAAATCAATGTTATTTAGTCAAAAATGTAAAATCACAAATTTGCCTCAAAATGCATTTAAAATAAGCATGTACCATCTTTTATCCTTAGACCCACTGTTTGTATAAAAATCTTGTAATGGGGGTAAAGAGTAAAAGACCAAAGTAGCAACAGAAAAGTGCCACTTTGAATCTGATCTGTATTCAGTCCTTTGCAATGGTGTCCACTCCAGTTGGCGGCATATTGACGGAATCCATTGATATTCAACAAGGTGAATGTTTGACTTAAACAGGTAGTGCTCTGCTCAGAACAAAATCTCATTTATGAATCTGTGTTCTCTGTAATATTAAAGTTAAACTGGGCATTTTAGCAATGACACGATCACATGAAATCCACAGTGACAGCTGAGTGTTTCTGTCAACTGTGGGACCATGCTGGAGGAAACCCAGGTTGGGTCTCTAGACAGTATTTTTTTTCTTTCTTTTTTTTTTTACCATTAAACCCTGATATTGAGTAGGCTGCACTTAACCAATCTTGCAAGCATTGTGTCAAGACTCCAGCTTACTCAGCTCCCTTCCCCCCTCCACGCGTTGAACTCATCCTGCAGGCAATCAGGTCTTTTTCAACCACAACGGTGAACCAAGGGACTCAAACAACTGACACAGAAAACAGGGAATAGTGTAGTGAGTGTGAAATGAACTTGAACACAGAATGCTCTGCAAAAGCTGATTATTTGTTTTATTGATTTATAGTGAGCTACTAACCACAGTATCGTTTATCCAGCGGCTGCAGCTTAGCACTGTGAAATAAACAGGTTTCATCTGTATGCTGTCACAAAATGAAGCAATGCAGCACACGTGGTACTTATGCAAAGTTAAGCTAAGCTGACAGAGAATGACTCACACATGAAACATCATTAAAGAGGCAGATCCCAAGTTGATTCCACTTAATGCTTCCCAGGGTGCAGATGACAATAAAGACATCAAACTTTCAGGAGCTCCAGCGTTATAGAGATTTACACATTAATATAGACAATAAACATGTCATCACTACAACCAGCCAAAGAATTTATTAACAAATCGACAAATGGACGTGACCTTGTAATCGCCCTCACTTTCTCAGTATATGTCTGGTATAATATGGGTCTTGCATAAGATACAACCTTTGGAGTTGGTAATTTTCAAGTGTCTTTGACTCCGCTGAAAGAAATTAGAGGAGACAATTATTCCATTAGCTCAGGCCTAGCATGTGTCACCTTCTGCGAATGAAAGGCTAATGTATTGCGTCTTCGTGTACACATGAATAATTCATAATCATTAATTGCACCCATTGTACGGCCTTATTCAACCCTCAAAAAGAAACCACATGGTTATACATTTCATTTTGGACCATTATATTTCTAAATTTGGATTTTGAAAAACAGAACTTGAAACGCTTGAAATAAAAGCAGTCTGAAGTGTGAAACATCGCAGATATTTAACATTAAAAGACGTATTTTCACATGTTGGATCTCGTATTTGGTGCAGAAGTGCTGCTGCACTTGAAACCTGCTTAATTCTTTTTCAAGTAAAGAGTTCGGTGACATCTGTATGTGATGTTTTGGGTGTCTGTGATGTGGTTGTTTTTGTTCAGCCACATTGGGTCACTGCTGCTCAGATTGGCTTAGCTGGTGAGACTTGTGATGTGGTTCTGCACAACATTTTTTCCAGGAAAGAAACGTTACATCTATCTATATTTATTGTTAACAATCAAATATATAAAATATTTGATGAAGTAGATTGATTTTATGTTCCCAATCTTATAATTTCTAGCATCCAAATAAATATTGTGTTTCTTGTTTCAATACAACAACATGCAGTTTGTTGTGAATGGCTCATCATGCTAAGGATAGATGTTTTTACTAAACCCAAGTCTTGTCCATGCACCAAACTACTGTAATCCAAAAAAAAAAAACCCAACTATGGTATTTGCATATCTAATTTTATAGATTTAGATCTTTTTTTAAATGAGGTCCATGCTTGAACTTTTTTAGATTAATTTACCAAGAAAGAAACACAAAACAGCATGGACACATGCAATCTATGTGAATAATTACATGTTATCATTGTATCATCAACTGTTCATTGTCCATCTATCGAGCACAGGAAAACTAATATCTCCGAAATGGTAAACCATGATTTGGGAGCTCAGATACGGGTGACATTGGCCTTCATGTTTATCCTTTAATGTTGTGGCTCACAGTCTTCCTTGCCGGAGGGAATGACAGAAGAGGAATGATGGTTATGTTTTTGTGTGTGTGTGTGTGTGTGTGTGTGTGTGTGTGTGTGTGTGTGTGTGTGTGTGTGTGTGTGTGTGTGTGTGAAGAGACAGGGTTGGTGACCTTTTCAGAGAGCTATCATTTAATCAACACTGACAGCCTTTTAGAGACCACTTACCATTCATCTGGTCTACAAGATTAGGCCCGCCAGTGGAAGTACACAGTGATCGAATCATTGTCCCCAGACGGAAAAGTGACAGCAAGCAAACGCAAAATCAATATTTTTGTGGTGAGAGTTCATATTTTAGGAATTCAGGAAGCAACATGCAACAGTCTTTTATCCATTTTCTATACATGCTTAAGTATCGAGGGTCGCAAGGGGCTGGTCTCCGTAATGCAGTTGGTGAAAGTGATCATCCTGAGCAGGTCACCAGTCTATAACAAGACTAACACACATGAGCTTGATCTGTTATTGAGACTGGATATCATCTGGAAACTTGGTTAAGTTTCATGATTCCTGAGTTTACAGTACAAGTTGTGACAGACATGACAAGTGTAACATCTTAAAGCCTCAGTAAGTCCACACATCAGGGCTAGATTACTTTTCATACTAATCACATGTGAAAACAGTTTTATAATATCTTGTGTGTCTCTTTATGGAGCATTAAAAGTCAGGTAACCACACTGATAATGTCATCAGGATTATCTCAGCTTGAGCACAGGGATTAAAGTTTTTAATCAAAAGCTTGTGTTAAGAAGGGAGGATACAGAGTTGAATGATGGGAAGTGTAGCAACCAGTGTTTTGGATGCTTGGCTTTTACGAGGGATATTCAAATCATTTTATCTCCACCTCAACTGCAGACATTTGATTCCACTATGAAAAGAGAAGAAGGAAAGTTGAGGTGGTATAATAAGTGAGAAGGTTGGTGCACAGAGGAGATCAGGGCTGGTTGGATAGTTTAAACAGAGGACTTTCAGCTATTTGTGTCCTAAAAACAAAAGTAAACACTGACTTATTTGAAGTTGTGTGTAAGTTAACAAACTTATTGACAAACTTATGCAGTTAACTCACGTAAGTAACATCCCCATTTTAACTTAAACCTTGATCTTTTCCTGAATTTTACTAAAATGCAACTAACTGCCATAACAACAAAAGTCCAGCATGCCCATTTCTAGTACTTGACCGTGGTCATATAGCCTACGTAGTTGATAATGGTCCACTGAGCTGACAAGGGGGAGGAAGGTCCTAAGGTCATATCTAAGGTCCTGGTGACAACTGACAAAGCCATTTCATGGGCTAATAATGAATATGGAAGTTGGGTGGGTGGATAAGCCATTGGTCAACATGCAAACTCCATGCAGAAAAGACCCAACTAAACTAGTTAAGTTTTGAACCGAGGACAACAGCAGAAACAGCCCTCCAATAGACTTCCAACGTACAGAAAACGAACATGAAACTGAGAAAAATAATATTCCAAAAATAGTTAAAGTAGGCCTACATTTCACTTGTGCAACAAGACAAGACCAATATTACATGACTTACCCACTACAGCTAAACTCACACACACATGTTCACACACAGACCACTGAAACAGGTACAGTAAGTGTTTGGCCATACTCATCCGGTGACACGTTTCATGCACCGCTGCAGCAAACACGAGAAGTGCATACAGGCCGACAAGGATAAAAGCAAGAGCGCCAGCATGGGTCACGCAACCGCCCCGCTCGTCTATAGCAGCCACCCACCCAGATGCATGTTTGTCATATTAAATATGAAGCAATTACACAAGCCACACTGCTTCTCAATCTCGCTTTTGAAGTAAAAAGAAAAAAGAAAAATCCTCTTGGTTTCCATGTTTTCCCCTGCAGAGAAGAAAAACTTCAGCAACAGCTCGAGGTGGAATCAGACACCCCTGCAGCCGCTCCCCTCTTCTCTTCAGGCAGATTTGTGCAGCGCATTGATAGCAAGATGAAGGCTAAATTGATTGTGTTACATTTGGGTGAATAAATTAGTGGGCCAACTTGTACCAGAATACATTTGCATGTAGATGAGATTACAGTCCTGACGCACCAGCTCATTACTGTTCTCCGAAGCTTCCTCCAGACGTCATCATCCGATTGCATCCTAAGTCATTCAGCCGGGTTGCTGCTGTGACTGTGAGAACAATATGCTGATTGATGTGATGAATCACAGAGAAACTACCAGCCACACTTTATGGAAGGTGAATCTTAGTTAAAGCACAGAAGAAATCCCAAGGTACAGTAAAGATCAAATCTTTCAACATTTAAGGTTGAAGGATTTTTAATTAAATACTAAAGAGCAAAGCTTCTGCTCACAAACATTGGACAAGAATCATCCTACAATTCACACTTTAACCGCTAAACTCTTTCTTTGCATTCTTGTGAAGCAATGGTCCCCGGAGAGCTTTTTATGTCCACAAATAAAAAACCCTGTTTATGCTGTTGTAAAGAAAAATGAAACAGCAATTCTTTTTTTATGTGGCTCTGGAGGCACAAGGAGGAGTATTCAAGGGCTGTTTAACACCCAGAATAATCCAAACATGTATCTATGTACTCGCACAAGCATTAATTGTTGTATATTCACACATCAGTATCTGTAGTTAAATTTAATTTAAAAAAAATTTAAATAGTGATGTTAAAACAACAATGTAAGGGGGGACATTTGATTTGATACACCTGCAGAGATTAATGCAGTTTTAGTTTAGTTTTAGTTTTAGTTTCAGTTTTTAGCTGCCCACAGCTTGACTGATTTGGTTCCCTCTCACAGAATCGTTTTCAGCAACAGAAGGTGACTGTTTTAAAAACTCACTGCACCCCTCCTCAGCACCAAACAGCAGATGGACATAAAGCTGGCGACTAGCCGCTGAACATCGTGGTGGTTTGGGTAGTCGAAAAGCTGGATAAAAGACTTACATTCAACAGGTGGACATAAACATGACTCCAGATGAATGATAATGCTGCTCCAAAATGGTTGGATGTGCAAGCAACTGTTTACTTAAAGGCTTACCATATTAATATACAACATGATGATCATGTTGTATTTAGAACTTGTTCCCACTGACCTCAAGAGGCCACATTTGGTACTGAAAAAGCACAAATATATTGATATCATAAATACAACAAGAGCCATTTTCAAATGACTTTTATGACCATCTGCTGATTGTTCCAGGTTTTGGCACATTTCTAACAATAACAGTTAAACGTTAAAATCTTGATACATCAGCTTTACACTTTAGAGCATAATAATACCACAACAACACACCCAAACACTGTATCAGAAACAATGATTTAATTAGAACCAACACAGCATGATGTATACAAAATCAATAGTGCAGCTACAGTTTCAACAGAGTAATCATCGTGTAATTATGTGTGAATGTGTTCAGTTACGCAACCTCAGGAAAGTGCTTATCTAATTAATGTTCCTGCTCGATCCCCATACCGTGCAGAATAACGTAATGAGTCAAAGCGCACGCTTTCAAACTAAAATGATCAAATTAAATTACTACGTTCAATTCATCCAGTGCAAACACAAAGAGGGCCTGCTGGTGCACGGGATCAAAGTGACAGAGCTGAAGTGACCTGCAGCTGATAAGTGAAAGTGAAAAGCCTGGAAACGAATGGCAGCAAAAACAAGTGTGTGGAAACATAAAGGTAAGTCTATGGGGAAATCTGCTGAAGGGAAGGATGCTCAGGGGGAGGATAAGACCCCCAATGTGTGACTTGAGCACTCACAATCAGCCACATGAGCAGGCACACACACAGGCTGCAACATGAATGATAGCCTGCTATCGTCTGAGAAACGTATTTCCTCAATAATGTAATAAGAATCCTCATGAGCCGTTCCTCTTTCATCTTTGGCTATCCAATGTTTACACGTGGTGTGGTGTAAAATGCAGCTAATCAAATGCCGTATTTGAAACATAAGATGACAATTGTGAGCTGGATCATGATGCATTGTGCTCAAATAAAAACAAATCGGAAGAGGCACTGCAGACTTGGCCTTTGTATACCATTTGAAGGGCATAACCTCAAGAGTGGGCACATCAACACCTGTCACATCTTGCCCTCAGGTGTTCAATGGGTGCTTTATGACACTTTACGCGGCCCATCTATCACTATGCACAAAGCCATAACCTTCCACTTCCCCCGTGCACCTGGCAGCAATCTGAATATGAGATGCAGGGAGGGAGAAGAAGAGTGGCTGTGGAGAATTAGAAGTGAAAGGTTAAGTCGTGGGCTAGCGGTGACAGCACAGCAGTACAATTGTGGAAGCGTGTTTGGAAGGTGCGTGTTATAGCTCTGAGAAACGGCTGCTGTTTATGGTTTACAACAGGCAATAAGGACAGAGCAGAACTGCCGATGACCTCGTGGGCGCCTGTTGATGGACAGGCCGTGCTATTTGTATTAAACCACAAAGGATAACGGTGACTCTGTGGGATAAATGGTCTGTCTGGCTTGTGAGCGCTGCTGTGTAGCAAGAAAGGCAAAAAGTCTCTCTGTTGTGACCATCTTACTGTTAAATGCTCACAGAGACACTGAAGAGGACCAGGTGGATGAAAATTAACAGATGTTTTCTAGTCTTTATATATTTGATCAGTTTTACAGCTCCAAAAGAAGATTATTAAAACAATCATCGAAGGCTATGTGTCTTTGGGAGTCATTTGTGTTACAGTAATCCATCCATCCGTCCACCCATAATTTAAACCCTCTTTATCCTGAACAGGGTCATGCAGCGGCTGATAATAAAAACTTAGTCGGTAATACTTTATCTTTTTAAATAAATGAACTAAAATCTACACATAGCAACTTGCACACTACAAGTAAAATTGAATTGCTGTGACTCAACAAGTTTCACATTACAGATGTGTCTGTCAGAGTTTCCATGAGATCATAACATACCATTAACAGCACTGAGGTGACTGTAGTGGCAAAGTTAATAGCTAATGATTTTTTTTGCATAAGAATGCTTGTTTTATGTTAGCAACATTAAAGTTTACAGCATTGTTATTCTATTGTCACAATGGTTTAAAGAGTGGAGCTAATCTACTTGATTTAAAGAATTAAACTACTACAAGAGGATTTGGAGTTCTCCAGAGACAACAGTTTTTAGGCTGTTTACAGGGAAATGTGTAATGCAATTAGTTGTTTTTTTCATTGTCGCTAACCGAGTTAACCAAACCAAAGATATCAATGAAAGGAATTTATGATGAGACAAAAGCCTATTGGCCGACTCCAACTTGTACTCATGTCATATTTCTAAAGAAAATTGTATTTCTTTTCAGTATGGTTACAAGCTTGTTACTATATTTATTTACATATTGATTGCAACAATGTGTTAATTGGTTAGTGTCCTTTCCCTGTCATGATTGTAGTTTTTTTTTTTTATATTTCTGAATAAAGCAAATAATTTCACTCTATTAGCTGCACGTCTTAAATCTATTGCTATAATAAAGGTTTTTATCACTAATTATGTAATTAAGTGACTTTCAAAAATGATGATCAGCAGTGCAACGGTTTTTACAGGAGTTCACATTAATTTAAATCATTAAATGAGGAGCACAGTGTTTTGACATTTATTTGTAGCTTCTAAATAAAGTCTGGCTCTTATAAAATGTCCTTGAACAGGTTACACTGGGTTTCTTCTTGACGGCACACAGAGTAATAAAAGAAATTGATACCAAAATGGACTTCTAATCAAAAAAACAGCATATGACATTTACTGTAGCTGATTTGATCAGAGATGAATCACCCACATTGTCCTTAAAAGCAATTAGTGGTCGTGCGACCTCTGACCTGGGTGTGTTGTGACAGCATGTTTCCATAGGTCACAAGGGAAGTATAACCATGTTGTTGGTTATAATGGCGTACAAACACACACATGTGGACACACGACAACAAATGCAACAGAGTGTAAAATCAGATTGGCAGCGAGCAGCAGAGGAACTGTTGGCTGCCTGTCAGTCGGTTACGTTCAGAGCAGTGTTTGCTTTGATTCTCAGTCAGCCACACAACACCGTATGTCCTAAAACTATAGACCATCGATTTAGTTTGAAAGCTTGGTTACAACACAAATTGTTGAAAGAAATCGGACACAAAACTGGAGTAGTTAATTGTAAACATTTCAATCAACCTCGGCCCATCTGTGGTTTTGTTTTTCTCCACAATGCAACAGGACACACAACACTTTCTGCTTTAGTAAAGGTTATTACAGTCACTTCTTATAGACATAGATCTCAGGAGAGGCGTTGAATTAACCTTTGTATGGAGATGTAAAATCAAAGTCCTTGACATGTTCTCTTAAACAACATAAAACAACATATTTTCCTTCGTCTGCGCACACATTTGGGCAATATACATATACGTATGCGTGCAATATATGTACACTGGTAATATACCGTCAAATACACACACACACAAACACACACACAGCCTGAACTTATGTGAACCTTTAGAATATATTGACTTTTGTTTTAACACGGGTGACAAACAACAGTGTGTTTGAACCGTCCAACCACCCCGGCTTCATCCTTGTATGGACAACCTTCATTGCACGTCACCTGACCGCCTCCTTTGCTCTTGTCATAATTACCTTAACCACTTAAGTTTGCAATAAATGTTCCCATCTGGCTGACTAGTAGGTACAGTTTTCCCAGTTCGAACATTTGATCAATGAAATAAATGGATGTCAACAATATATTTAGGACAGATATTTGATAATAACTGTGTATTCAATAGTCTGATAATAGACATGTCAGGTGGTCTGAGAGAGGGGAACATCTAAAACAGAAACTAAGACTTTCCAGTCACATGACATGCACCTTGCCCACCTGAGCAGTGACAGTCATTCAATGTTCAGCGTTGATCTCCTTTCACACTTGAATGTGTTGTACACACAAAGAGGGAGAGGGAGGAAATACCAAAAAGGTCATCGTAGTTTGCCTCACATTTGCTGTAAAAGTCAAATGTGTGCACATTTCTACAGACTGGCAAAGGGCCCACAGTGGAGTGGCAGTCTGCCGTGTCATTCAGGCATGAGAGAATGTGTGTGTGTGTGTGTGTGTGTGTGTGTGTGTGTGTGTGTGTGTGTGTGTGTGTGTGTGTGTGTGTGTGTGTGTGTGTGTGTGTGTGTGTGTGTGTGTGTGGTTTGAACAAAACCTGTTGCAAGAGCTTGTTTTTTTTACAATAATTTGTTTTGGTCGCCTTGAATACATTACCACAAAGGACAAAGCAATCAGTGCAAGGAGGAGCACAAAAAAGACAGGAAGACATTTGAAAGTCAATTTTATTTAAAAAGAGTGAGATGAGCCTTGAGCTAAGATGAATATCCCAGACAGACATACACAACATTAATCAGGTGATTATTGAAGTAGATTTTGGAGGAGCAGCTCATTTCCATTAATTTATGATGGGTGAGAGCGCACAGAGGACGTGGGAGGAGAGCCAGGCCAAAAAAATAAAATAAAATGAATTAGTTTTGCAGTGCCACATGGTTCCCCGAGGGTGAGGATGTCTTGAGTATTGCATTAAATGAAAGCAGATACATTTGAGACTGTATTAAATATGACTTCAGGAGGAGAAGGAGCAGTTATTACCAGAGTGGCAGTAAAAGATATGTGGATCAAAAACAAATATTTTGCTAATGATGTTTGAATTGTCGTGTGATATACCCTTTATGATACATATTAAATATCAACACAGATATTCATAGTATGTGACACTTTATCAATCCCATTGAAGAAATTTAGCACCCACACTACAACATATTAGGTACCAAACACATGGCTAATTCTCTGGTTCTTTGGTTCAATAAAAAAAATTCACTAATGAAGACCATGCCGTTTAAGTAAATGGTGGATAAACGAAGGAATGAAGGATTGGATGAAATGGGGTCAAGCATGAAGGGATGTCGACTGGGGATCAGTTACATGTCCAGAGGTGTGGTAGTGAGGGACCGAAGGAGGGATTTACTACAATGAGATACAAGGAGGGGAGGAGGCAGAAGAGAAGCTCGTATGGAAGAGTAAGGAGTTAGTTGCACTTCAGTATGTAGGGACAGGGATTCAGATCACAGTTACGTGTGGACTTTTTGTGGATGTGTGAACCCAGGTTACAATAGATTAAGTTGGCACCAGATAAACCTGAACTATAAAATGAAACCCGTCCAAACGTAGCGCAAACTTATTGAGAAAGTTTCAAGCTGTCTGTATAGGGTTGTTAAAACAGAGCTACAGTATGACTTTAATGGTAATATGCATCTACTGTTGGAGAGCAACAAGTTACATGTAATATAATATATATATATATATATACACAGTTACTCTTCAAAAAGAGTTACATCAGCTCACATACAGCTCATGTATAGAATTTAACATTCATTCTGTTGCTTTGCATCGTTTCATCATGCTGGGACACCTTCTGTTTACATCCAGACAGGCTCCATTCATTTGGCATACGCACTCAAACTTGAAGTGTTTTTGATTGTTTCTCTTGTTCGAATTTGCACTGCCTCTCGTCTGCTTTATCAAATCAATGTGCGCCAAGGCAGTTGGCCAAGAACGGCTTTCACTGCTGGAAATTCAAAAGTACTTTCAACAAAATACAAGTACATCTAACAACAGCGTGTGACAGCTTCACTTCCCTGGAAATTAAGTAACAGTGTCCTCTCGTCACATGGCTGCATTTGTGTGTGCACTGATTGGTCCTCTACCTGTCTCATCACCTTCGGGCTCATCAGACCTACATTAAGGGGACTGACATATCGATTTCATCACTAACCCAGGGAAAACAAAGACAATGATTTCCACATTCTGTTGAAAGTGTGTCCTGCTAAAAATGTGACAGAATAAAAGAAGAGAGACTGAAGACAAGGCTTTTTGTGGACTTACAGAGGATGAACTTGACACTTTTTTGTACTAAGTTGAACCTTATTCTGGATTTATTTTTTAAATTTCCATAGATGCCAGAACCCTTTTAACATCATACATCTATTTCAATATTAATACAATGTAATTTAATATTTAGTATAAAACAAAGGAGCTGGCTGTATCATGCTCTTAGTTTTGTGTACCTGACAAATCTTTGTGTAATGCGATGTGATAAATGCAGTATTTCATGCTGATTAAAACCTTAAAGGGGTTTTAAATCACAGTTTTAGTCAGGTCAGGTATGTTTATGGGTATTTGTGTGTGTGCATATGTGTGCGTGTGTGTGGCCCCAGTGCAGCTGTCAAGACCATGGCTATATTTGTGGGACCTTGATGTTGCTGCTACAGAAAAAGGAGTGTTTCTGGCCGTGTTGATGCAATGAGAGCTGAAGGATAAACAGTCAGGGGTCAAACCACTGTGCTGATTTCTCCCCTACCTAAAGTGAATGCACACACACACACACACATGCATCCATTTGCCCTCTTCACAGCCACTGACTGAAGTGATATGTATTTGCACATATTATGTTGAGTGTGTATAATCCCTGAGCATAAACTCATCTTTTTTTAGCAAAAGAACAGCTAGGAACTGACATTTGATGAAAATTTGTAAAAAGAAATAAAGGTAAAAAAAAAAGAAAAAGTGAAGGCATCCTACTACATGTTAAAAGATAGAGGGTAGATTACCTCTGGGAAGTAAAAGGGAGAAACCTGTCTTGTTTTCATCACAATGAGATTGACAGTTGGGGCTTTTGATGTTGACTGGGAATCTTCCCGATGCCCGAGAAGTTGCCTGGTAGCATTAAAGTACAACAAAGCCTCCGTGGCACACGAGGCGCTCGGCTCATAGTGTTACATAGATTAATTTTCTCTGTGTGTTTCTGTTGGCAAGGCATTTGAAAATGTCACTCAATGTATCTGCTTTATCAGGATTCTACATCCAACCTGAAAGTACCTACAAGCTGCTGCATCCCAGTCATTGGTCTGTTTTTTTTTTTTTTTAGCATAGTAGTATTTATAGATAAGCACACAGGCCGTTACTGTCCATACACAAATTGAAATGCTTTTACTTTGGCACCCCTCAATATCAATATCAAACTAGACACTGAGGCAGAAAGCAGAAAATGAGGCTTAACACAACAAGATGTATTTCCTTTAAAAAAAAAAAATTCAACCTGAATATTAAAAGATAATAAAAATGTGCAAACTAATTCTGTCCATAATGGAATTAGATAATACATGTCATACCGTCATATAACAAGCATGACAAACTACATACCAGAGGTATATGCTATTTCTTACAGTTACATACAGCATCCAAGCATACATTCACACCTCTCCTGTGTCTGTGTCCATGTGGCCGTAGAACTGGGCACTTTTATTAACAACAATAGCACGTACAATACAGGTGGTGCCACTGTGTCACATCTGACTGGCCAATAACAGCTGCTGTCACAGAATCAAACCCAGCAAGACAAATGGACTTTTAGACTGTGATATAGCTGAAATGTATTAATTTAGAGAGATCAGATGTGGCGTGCAAATGCAAACCGGCTTTTCATAATGGCTTCTCCATCTGTATCGGTTATTGATGAGAACGAAACTGATTTGGAGTTGAAAAAGGCACTGTGGTGATAGATGACTCTGTGGTCACATAAGATACAACAAGGAGAGAAAGCAACATAGAGGCTATCAGGTTCATAAGCGAGAGAGAAACTTGAGTGAATGTCTCCAATAACTTGCTGGCGGCTCATATGAGAAGTGTGGAGAGAAACATTGTGTGTAAAGCGATGTTAAGAATGCATCCCTGTGGGTTACCTGTGGTCAAATACACACATGATGAATTTAAATATATTCAGCTGAGCATTCATTATGAATCACGTGCCTTGTTGGCTATGCATCAATTGAGAAAGACATACTGTACAGCGAGTGCATGAAGCTGAAAAAAGACCTTATGCAGCACTTGAAAAGTGTGTGTGCATACATGCATTATGTGTTTGTGCAGGAGGAGGAACATGAGTGGACTCATATCTCCTTGGACAAATAATAAACCATCAGTGTGAATGTGTGTGTGTGTGTGTGTGTGTGTGTGTGTGTGTGTGTGTGTATGTGTGTGTGTGTGTGTGTGTGTGTGTGTGTGTGTGCGTGTGCGTGTGTGTGCGTGTGTGTGTGTGTTTGGGAGGGCCGTGGAGATCGTTCTCATTATATGTTGTTTCTCTGATGGTTTTGGTTCAAATATCCTCCTGTTTGATTCTTGATACATTGCCTTTTGGTTGATTATGCATAGATGTTTGGCAGAAGTAATGCTATTCATAGGTTCTGACAAGCAGCCGTCACAGTCAAAATTACAACAACATTCACCCAAGATTAAGGATATTTAGGGATTAATAGGAGAGCATGACTGATCTCCCAAGAATCCACCCGTACATGCACACACCATATACATAAAAACATGAAATCATACGATTACAAGCCATTCTGGGCATTCTGTCAGGAAGGCCGGGGTGACAGACCACATCAGTCACATCATAGGCATTCATAAAAGTTGAGCAGGCCAACCTAGTAGGTGGCATGACATTATTCCAACTCATTACTATCAACCTGGAATATTGTTACATGACAAGACCCAGCTTGATGCTTGTTAATCTATTTTTACCGAGATTATACTGCTGTGAATTGGGGCCAGAGAATGCCCAGTGGCGTGTCCATAACAAAACAAGAGGTTGCAGAACAGACAAGGCTTGATACCGAGTAGGACAACCACAGAGATACATATTAGACACAGCACAATATCACTATCAGTGTTGTTTAAACTGTAATTTTCTCACACAGTGCAGAAAAAGTGTTGGCATTTTCAAAGCTGTTAGAGACATATTCATCTTCAGAAAGGCACTAATCAGTACATGCTTCTTTTGATCCTATATCTGGTCTGGTTTCTAGAAATATTACAATCATCAAAGCGACACAGTCGCAAAATAATTCAGTGTTTGTCAGTGGAAACCCTGATTTCACATCAAAGCATGAATTATCTGCTTTCGACTGTGTTTGAGAAAGTCTCTGCTGCAGCTTCTTTACCAAGAGTCCAATGGAGAAATCATTCGGGCCTCGAAACCCATAATAAATTTGAACATGCATATCTGTAGTTCAGATCAAAAGGATCACACACTGTATCTTCTTTAAGGAACTAATGACTTCTTATCAAAAACAGCTTGCAAAAATTTGGTTTTATCTTTAGTCGGCGCAAACAACCTGGAATTGAATGTTTTCATAGTCAAAGGCTTAGAAAGGAGCGGGAGGCGCGGGGACCATCTATACCACTATTCTCAAGAAAGCACATCAGAGACATTTTGATTTAAGACAACTGAAACTACAATTACATCAAAGATTAATGTCACCAATTCAGTATCCGACTTCAAAGCAATGATCATGATCTCCTTTTTTGTACCTGTGTTATGGCATCACAGTTGTTACGTCAATGTCCTTGACCTTTAGTCGACAAAATCTAATCAGTTCACCCTTGAGTCCAAGTGAACGTTTGTGCCACATATGAAGGAAGCCCCTCAAGGTGTTTAAAATATCGTATCCAAAAGAATGTGATAGATGTGAGATAACAGTAACCTTTGACCACATAAACTGAATCAGTTCATCCTTGAGTGTGAGTAAACCTTTGTGACAAATTTGAATCAATTCTTTTGAGGCATTCCTCAAATATCACATTCATGAGAATGGGATGGGTGATGGAACAACATGATAACACGTTGACCTTTGACCCCTAAAATTTCAAGTTCATGAGAATGAGACAGACTGACCGATGGGTAACCTGAAAACAGAAATCCTCCAGCCACAGCTGACGCAAGCATGAAGGCTTAAAAATGTGACACGTCCAGGGATGGTGTGGTGCAGTTCTATCGAGCAGCAGTGGTGAGCATCTCAGACAATAACTGTGGTTTGGCAACACATCAACTAAGGGCAGGAGACAGCTGGACAAAGTGATGCATAAAGCATCCAGGATTATCAGATGCAATCTCTCACCCCTAGTGGAAATGTACAAGAAATGTACGAGGCTAAACTAGAAAAGAAGGACATTAAAGTTCCAAAGGAGCCTGCTGTGAAGCATCAGGACCAGAGATTCCAGGCTTCAGAACAGCACATCTCCTGAAGCTGTTTGCCTCCTCTAAATTTAGCACTACAGGCCACTGCAGTGCTAAATTATTGTGTAATAAAGCAGATGTTTTGAATGCACTTAAAGCACTTCTGTGGGTCGTTTGATGTTGCTGCTAATTCCCTGACAGGTGCTAATGTTTTATCCCGGTGTTGGATTTTATTTGACCCACTTTCAATGCTTTTGTGAGTTATTAATGGGTTATCTCTTTTTTACTTGTTTAATATATTTATGAGCGAGGTATTGACTCTTGAATCAAAAGTTGAACTGAACTTTGCACCTTTCTACTGCTTTTGGTGCAGATGTAGGTACAGCCGAGAAACCTGTAAACACGCCAGAAAATGTAAACTTGTTAGCTTCCTGTTCGTAAGAAGATGTATTCTTGTTATTGAAGGCCTTTAATGATTTTTCCTATTGGACTGTTTAAACTCAATGAGAAGAGAAACAACAAGTCATCTATTGTTATGACTGCACGTATTATTATTCTTGATATTTTTTTATGGGGTAATGAGCTCACGAAGTAGTTACATTTATGCACAGGTCGGTTTGCAGGAACTCGAAGTGAAGATGTGAACTGGAGTAAAGTAAAATCCCCCACATTGGACGATTAGACTGAATGTTGTGTATGCCTGCTCAGCAAGAAAAACGACAGGAGGAAGGAGTCTGAACTGCTGATCTAGGAGATGTGCTTCATCCCCCCCATGGCAGATGTTATGGTAAACTATAAAAAAAACGTAACATCGACCCGATAGAAAAGTGGTTAGGGCATGGACTACATGGGAGAAAATATCTTCAGCAGTGATTTCCCAGTTTGATTCCCTGGACTTTTACTGCATGCCATCCCCCTGCCCTTCTTCCCCACATTTCGTTGACTTCTCTACAGCTCTTATTTAACAAATTTAAAAATATGTTTAAAAAAAAACCTGTGATGAGGCTATGGATGTCAGCCCAAGCCAGAATCCATAAATATTGTCTTCTATACTAAACGACAATCATCAAAATATTGATTGTCCTACTAATTGTAAACCCATTGCTCGATTTCTTTTGGACATCACTTTACATTTGAAAGATTAATTGTAAGAATAAAAAAAAAATTGAGGCAAACAACAGGCAAAGTCAAAATGCTGTGAGCTTTTTGAAGCTGCTTTGTGTGTGAAGTCTGATTTTACTCGAGCAAAGAAGGAGTTTTAGTATTCACAGTGCTGGCCAGGTCACCATTAAATTAATCACTCCCTTTACTGTAAGTAGAACTTGTTAATTGGCTCTTTGAAGGGACTCTCCAATGAATAATAGCAGCGTCCTTTATTCAGCAGGCCTAGTTAATTCAACAGTGTGTCTTTAGTTTTAGGTCAGAAATTTTCAATGGAGCCTTGGATGGGCTCCACAGAATCAAAACTCAGTTGCACACAATTGCAGCTCCTTTATCTGCTCATCCCCTGACTCAGTTTAGTTGTGAACGTCGCAGTCACGCACCTTTCTCTGCTCCCGGCTGACTTAAGATACCTATGTGAATATTACACTGCATAACTTAAGGTAAGTGGACAAAGTAAATGTGAAATTAACTTACATAGCACCCTTTTGCTCTCCCTTTTACCCACTCAAACATAAACTCACACACCATTGGCAAGACAGTGCCATGCAAGGTGCTCGCCTGCCATCAGGACTGTGAGCTCATGTCTTGACCAAGAACTCGGAGAGCACAGACTTCCGCTGGGGCTAATTGTCCACTCTTCTCGGATATCCAAATCAGGAAGCGCAAGCAGTATATACAGTACATCTGGATTACAACTGTGGTGATGTTACAATTGCACTTGTTTCTCTTCGAACCCTACGAAACCACTGTCCTTGAATGCTCCACAGCCACATGCTTGCCATTAGGCATAACAGAATAATTCCTGATGGGCTACCAGAAAATCTATACAGTTTTTATCTGCCATGTCTGACTCTTTATCAGCCCTCTATGTGTGTCTGTCATTCAGGGTGCACATGAGAGTGTGTTGCCGGCAGTTTGGTCTCAGCGGATAAGTCTGAATTTCTTTCCCAGTTCACCTCTGGTGCGCCACAGTGACTGTTTGCAATGAATGCAATGAAGTTTGAGCAACTATATGTGTATCCCAGAGGATTACTGGTGTGGATTGTGATACGGAGACAGAGTATTTCTAGAATGGCCTATGTTTTGTCGCTATTGAACTATACTGCCCATATTTCAATATGTTAATGAAAGGGAAAACCTACTTACGGACCGCCACGTAATTTGGATCCACTCCAAAATTTAACGGGCCTGGCTTTATGCATGGGGCTATTGCTCCATTGAAAAGGGAACAACAATCACCTGTGATTGAAAACACACAATCATCTAAAATATATTTGTATCCAATCAACTTGTTTCTTAAGCTCTGACTCTTGTATATCATATCCAGGGAGCTGAAAATGACATGTCTTTCTTGTTTTGCAAGGCACAATTTGAAGCACAAAAATAGGCATCTTACTGTTGTGTGAAAATAAAAATGATACAACAGTATTAGTATAGATAGTTATAACTGACGTATTTTAATATGCCCCATATAATGTCACACAAATTGAGAAAAGACATAATATGCTGCTGCCATCTTTGATTAAAAATAGAGTTGCAACTTGGGAAATGGATTAAAAATGCTGTTTTTTTCCTCGCAGCAGATGGACTATTTTTCACCCAGGCGGTTGGAAGAGTCGTTAAGAATTTAGGAAATTTCTTCAGATCAGTGGTAAGTGAAACACCCTTGTGGGGTTTTAAAACAATGCAGGCTGGGTATTTATTTCTCAGATAAAACAATTGCACTGAGGTTGGAATTTATTGTTACATGAGGCAGAAACCGGGGGTAACCCAAACCAGACCAAGTACAGAAAGGCAATACTTTGGTGGCATATGATGTACATTACAATTAGTAAGAGGGAATTTGTTTTTTTTTGTGGGTTTTTTTAAGGACTGGATGAAAATTAAAGCGCAGAAAAAAATGGAAGAGCGACAAAGAAACAGAGGAAGACAATAAGAGGAAGAAAGAAGAGGCAGAGAGAGAGTGAGAGTGAGAGAGGACTTGCACCTCCTTCCTTATATTAAACAGCTTCTCCGCCTCCTCCTCCTCCTCCTCCTCTGCCTCCCTCTCACTCACGCTGTCTCTCGCAGCTACATATCTTCATCACTCCGTCTGCTCCGCTCCTTTCCCTCCTTTCTTATTATTTCCCTTCATTATCTCCTCCTCCTTTTTAATTTTTTTTTTAATTATTATTTTGCCTCTTCATCTGCGACATGCTGCTCACGTGAAGTCCGCCAACTTGCAGAGCCGGTGGACACCGAACACGCAGCAGGCAAATGCTCTAAACGGGGAGTAAGAGAAAAAGCCACGCAGTTTCGCATCTTTCATTGAGTGCCTTGGATTGAACGGAGCAACAGCATGGATCTCTCATTCATGGCTGCTCAGGTGAGACATTTCCTCCTCCAGGCTGCTTAAAGATTTTCAGCTCGTGTGAACTTTTTTTGTCAATACATTTCGTCTCGCCCATTTCATGGGCGTAGCCGGTCAACAAGTTAATAACGCACTTTGACAGTTTATCAGAATTAAAATATCTGAACACCAAGGATCAATAAATAGCATCCTATTGTTATTTTCTTCATGTGAAAAATATCAATTAATATCCTGTAATTATACTTAAAGTAATGGCAGTTTCATTATGGGGAACTTATGGAGATATACTTGTAGTAGTCCTCAAATAAATAGTTCTGATATTTTTTTAAGTTTATTTTGCTTTAGATTTATGGTTGCTCATCATGCCATGTCTGTCTTGAACATACTGTACTTTTGTGTGTCTTTTGTTACTATCTGTGACTGAAGTACCATTTTAACTTGAACAACAAGCATTTCATACTGCAACTTATTTTACCTCATTTCTATTTTCAGCAATTAAAATGCACCAGTTTAACCGCACAAAATTATATTTTGTAATTTATGCAAATGTCATATTGGGAATGCCCAGCATATTTATACATGTGCTCAACTGCTTTTAGCTCCATAGAGAACATGTGCTCCTGTGCATCTGTTTTGGGCATGTGGTTTGTTTTCATTAGGAGCTAATGAGATATTCTTCCTGCTCTCCCCTCATTGTCTCTCTCTCTCTCTCTCTCTCTCTCTCTCTCTCTCTCTCTCTCTCTCTCTTCTCTCATTCCCTCTCTCTCTCTGTCTGCTTATGGTTTGTCTGGTGCCATATACTTTGCCATTTTCCGTGCAACTGCTATTAAAGCGTTCATAGCATTATTTTTTTCTGCCAAGGGCTGCTCTGCGGGCCCGACAAAGCCAAATGCTCCCAAATCTTTTTAAATCAAGGACCTCTAAATGGAAATGCATTGGAGCATGGACCCATTTGCGAAGACATTGGTGCTCAATATGACGCGATTGGAAGAGAGCTGGAGGAAAAACTGTTGAGGGCATGAAACCTCGCAAGTCACGTAAGTGTGGTGAGATAAGTTAGATTGCTTCTTCCTGGTGTGAAGCTCAAAGTGCCACCAATGAAAATTACCCTCAAGTCCCCATTAGAAGGAAGGCAGTAATTAATCAAATAACACTTAGAGCTGAAATGATTTGTCGATTTAGTCTAATACAGACATCAACCAACAAATTTGATAATAAGTGAATCTATTAAGCATTTTCAAAGCAACACTGTCCAAAATTAAGACCAGAATTTTTTTTTTTTTTTTTTTTTTTTTTTTTTTTTTGGACGTTATCAGACAAAACAACAACAATAAAAATTACTTTGATAATAATGAGGCCAAATTTACACAGAATTTTGCTTTCAAAAAGCTTTAGTCTCAGATAACCAAAATAGTGGCAAGCTGGGTTAGCATGAACTAAACTCCATACGAAATAATCACAAGTATTTTTATGCAGGTTACTGCTCCCAAGATGTTTGGAAAGTAGATAAAAGATCTTTCTCAGTTTTTTCTTTGGTGACTGATATGATTAAATTGGTGGATGTAACAATTTGGGTTAATCTGTTACCTGCTGTGGGAACTGTGTCCGATGTGGCTCCTGCCAGCACAAGAATGTTCATGTTTTCAAAATCACCCCTCTCTTTTTTCATTCACTGCTCGGGGACATTCAATAAGCACTGAATTGAGATTTTGACAACCATTTTTAATCTTCACCGTCAGGTTTGGAGTCCTCGAACGGTAAATTTTGCATCTACAAAATGCAGAATATGTCATTGTGGGATTGTTATCAGAAAGTAGGTAACAAGCTTTGAATGCTCCAATTTAAAATTCAAATTTAGGACACTTTTAAGTGAGTATGTTTACACTCAGAATTCAGATACTTGAAAAATATGGTGACAGAAAATATATGTAGTCCATCGGGAGTGCATTTTTAAAGATGAGACCAACTTTTCAGTGAATTTTCTTGTCGATGCAAAGAGGTTTGCTTAATTTAGGCTCTGGTTTGCTTCCAGTTTCTCATGTACCCATTACATCGCACTTATTCTTTGCTGGTTTTCCGCTTCACCTTTTCCCCAGCATCCACGTACCTTATAATCAAAGAATGCAGCCCTCTCACATCCGTAATGGCTAATTTAGCTGAAGTGAAATTCATTCCAGTGCCCTGAGTCACTCCATAATGGCGACTGTGAATGAAGTCGAGGAAATGTCCCTGGAGTTTTTAAGACTGACTTCACAATGCTTGATTTTTCTTTTGCCCATCCATCTCAGTGGAGCTCCACTGTCTGCAAATCATTGGACCATCGTCATCACTTTGTCTCTAAAAGATGACGGATGCTGCCATAACTGTTCTCTCCTAAAGACAGGGAAAGTTTTTAAAGAACGCTAACTCAAAGGAGCTGGTTACTGATTTTCTCCGCGAGGGTGATGAAGAATGAGTAGTTCGGAGGATGTGCTGGTCATTACTGCTGCAGTTTGAACCAAACTCATTAAACATATTTAATGACGTATCTTTTTTAGAATGTAATTTCCCCTAGAAACTAAGCAGCTCGCTTGGCATTCAGCAAAAACATATCCTGCAAGACAGGAACATGCATCATGTGTACCATTATACACAATTCAAACTGCTGATATAATTGATCATTGTTTGACTGCATTTATCAGTGCTCTTCCTGTTGAAATAGTTTTGTACGATGTCACCGAAACATGCTAAACAGCTCAGGCAAACAATCTCTGCACTTTTGTGTTTGGTGAATGATTTGCATTTTGGCAGCGTTGCCTCACTGGTTTGAAATGAAAAAGGGCATACTTCATTAGGCTGAAAGTGGTGGCATCCTAAAGCATTGCAAAACATGGATTAATAGGTGACAATCACAGTGAAGCTTTTGAATACTAAGCTGAGAGCAATGATGCGATTTGTTCTTTCTGTTTCCAATTAGACTGAACTGATAAATGTTTCACATAATATCCATATGGAAGCCAAGGGAAGAGTGTTTTTTTTTAACTTGCACTCAGTTATGATTCTTTTTTCCAGACCAGCTACCGTCATAGTTAATCACATTGTGTACGTCTACTGTGTGTAGCTTGTGGAGGCTGGGACTGCCAGAACAGTTATTTAGGCAGATGTTAAGGAATGACAAGTGAGCCAATGTGTTAGTAACAGGATGTTGAGGTCAGCGTTGATGTGTTTTAGACAGGCTGCAGAGCCATCCTGGGCATGTCGCCAGTTTCAGATTTGCTTCAGCTGACAGATCTGCCACACATGGCAGCAAAAGCCTTTAGGTTCTATCTATCCAGTACAAGGTGGCCCACTGGCCTTTGCCTTTGATAATTTTTTTGCAGGATTTTTGAAACCATAAGCAACATTTAAAAACCCATCCACAGGAGGAAAATCACAGCTACCTTTATGTTTATTTCCTTTCCTTTAAAACATTTTCAGTACTTGTATTTTTAGCCAAACAGACACTGGAGAAGCAATATTAGCAATATTTCAATTTTCTCATTTCAGATGTTTTGTCTGTTCATGACAACCCATCAACATTTCTCAAAACTTATTCACTTATTTAGTAAAGCTGTGGCTCTCAGTCATTCTACCTGACAGGTTTTTCCATCTCATCCTGTGTTAAAGAGGACAGACGGGAATGACAGGATGAAGATGGAGGGAGTGGCTGACAGCTGGGACAAATAGAGCCATCTGTATTTACCCTCAACACCAGGCCTTCCCTGACCGGGATCAAAAAGAACAGCCAAAAATGTTTTACTTGATGTCACAAAACAGAAAGCGCTCAAAAGTCAATGCAAGCTGTGCGGATGATTTAAAGTTAGAAAGACACAGCAAGAAGATCTGGTTGTGCACCACCACCCCCTGATAGGAAGCCGGATATAGAAATGCAAGTTGAATAGCTCAAAATAGAGAGTATTTTCCTATTTATCACAGTTTTTAAAACAACACCACCACAAGGCCTAAATCAAGACCATCTTTGTTCTCAATTGCATACAAAAAAATTTCAATTACATAATCATGTTATCTCACTGTGAATTCTTCACGCCCTGACTGTCCCTTTTGAAAATCTCCTGGTCTCTATAGTGTAGGGTTATTTGAAGAGTCTAATAATGGCACAGCAGCCTTTTCATCTCGAGGAGTTCATTTCCCCTCTGGTCTGCTTTTGTCTGCTTTTTCAGCAATTGGTTTTATATGAAAGCTGTAGTCTTGAGATTATGAAAACTTGCAACAGACCCAATTCTCAGTCCTCTTCCACTTGTATTGGCCCTGCAGTGTGGTAAACAACAATCACCTAAAAATATTAGTAGGAGCTGTATGCACAAGAAAAACGAGAAATCAATGATTTATGTAAAGCAGGTGTCTTATATTAACCACTTTCCAAGAAAAGCTACTTTAGTACATTACGCCTTTTTATACCTTTTTATGGATGAACATGCACATTGCATCCCTTTATGTCTTTATTCTATTATTGTTCAGACCAGTTGAACCAAAATTACCAAAATTTGTGTGTCTCTGGGTATATGGTGTGATTTCATACAACCAGCTGGAACATTAACAGTGGTGTACAGACAGCAGAAAGCAACATGAAAAGTTGCTTATGAGCAAAATCTACTGAAAGACTTAATGATGTCACCCTGCTTGACACATCTCCATTAATAGAGGATTTTCACTGCTGGGTTGAAGGAGAGATTAGACTCCTTACAGAAGGGCCACTTCATAGTTGACTCCCACTTGACGGACGTCCGTCATAGATAGACAGACAGTTACTTTATTAATCCCACAAGGGAAAATTATTTCGCTACAGCAGCATTATAGATACAGGTAAAGCAATAAAAATAAGAGTAAGAGAATTAAGAGTAAAAAATATTGAATATGAAAATTCACAATATATACAATAAAATAGAATACTATTAAATTAAACTAACGAAACAATAGTGCAAGGATTTACGCAAGCAAACAAACAACCAACGGTATTATTGTTGGGTATAGTCTGATAGAGGTGGGCAGGAATGATCTCCTGTATCTGTCCTTGTGACAGCGAAGCTGGAGGAGTCTATTGGAGAAAGTGCTCCGCTGTCCCTGCAGCAGGTGATGGAGAGGGTGGTCAGGATTATCCAATATGGATATGCAGCAAGAACAGAGACCACCACAGGAGACCAGAGCATTCAGAACAAACACATCGAGCCCCCCAGAAGGGTTGATTCTTCGGACTGATTTTTGTGCCATCTTCCCCATAATTAGACCAAAGATTATTAAAGAATCACAAGAAGTGGAGAGACTAAACAGTGAAGAGTCACTGCTGCTGCTGCTGCTGCTGCTGCTGCTGCTGCAGGATGTTTGATGGCGTTAAATGAGCACCCACAGGGGCACTCTCTTTTTGCTAAAGAGGGAAATCTTTATTCTATCAATGGGAAGATTGGACAAGCTAGCAATGAAAATTACAGGTCTCAACTTTTGTCTCTGAGTTCTCTCAGAAACAGGTGCCAAACAGGCTTGTAAGCCCTCCCCCCCATTCTCCAACCGTATAGCAACTAAATAAGCACAGCAAATTGATTCAGTGGTGCCACAATAATCATTATAATTGTACAATAAATTTGCCCTATCCACGATCAATAATTCTATATGTACGATTTTCCATGAGAGAGACAAGGTATAGAGCTGATATGGACAAGTCACAAGTTATTTGTGATGAAATTCGTGATGTCATGCGTGTATTCAAAAACATTATGGCTAGATTTCACAGTGTATTTCTCTGCAAAGGTTACCATGTCTGATTAAGTAGCAACCCAACATACTTCCAAGTGCAGGGACATTTCATATGACATTATTCTGTGGGGTTACAAGTTACATATAAAAAGACTCAGTTGGTGATAAGCACGTTGACTGGAGTGGTATTCTACAGACACAGTATGTAAAATAGTTAAACAATAAATAGGAGGATTCATGTTTTTAATGACTAAAACACAGCGGGCTGTATTAACTTTGTCTGTAGGCTGCAGCACAAAGTAGGAAATAACAACAATAACAACAAAATGGAGGCGGCACAGTGGTGCAGTGGTCAGCATTGTTGCCTCACAGAGAAAAGTTTCCGGGTTCGAATGCGGAGCTTGCATGTTCTCCCTGTGCCTGCGGGGTTCTCTCCGGGTCCTCCGGCTTCCTCCCACGATCCAAAAACATGCACCTCAAGTTAATTGGTGGTTCTACAAATTGCCCTTTAGGTGTGAATGGTCTTTGTTTCTTTCTGTCTATAAGTGTTGGCCCTGTGATAGACTGGCGACCTTCGCCCAAAGTGAGTTTCAAATTGTAAATCCGCCATGATCACTAAAACTGCATCTGAGCTTAATGAACTGTCATTAACTGATAGGAAACCAAGTGATTAATGAAAATATATGACTCAGCAGCCAAATTATATTATACAATTTCCCATACAATGTGCAATCTTATTTGCAGCATGTTTGCACCGTAGAGGAAAATATCAGCCAGCTGTTTTACACCTGAAATGAGTGACTGCATATTGAAATAATGAAAGGGAGACGTGATGGACTGTGACAGCCAAGTATGAAGTAACAACATATTTGCCTGATAGATCTAACCCACTAACTGCATGATACTTGCTATATAAATATGCCTCCATTATTCTGCATGTATAAATTATGTATTTTTATATAAATAATCTATTATCTGACATCCTGAGATAATTTCAAAGCAGCTTTATTCCTTGTATTGATGTTTGCAAATAAAATTGAGCTACGATTTGGGGTAAAACTTTACAGGGTATTGCCTCATCAAAGATTAGCTCCCAGCTTTAACGTGTATTTTAATGGTTCCTGCCATTAAAGCACACATAAACTGCACATTTGAATTTAGCTCATGAGCAGTTTTCTGATGAAAAGGAAATATGGGTGGAAATTATGAAGAGTTAAACAGTGGGTGGTTGTTCTGCCTTGGTGAGGGCTGGCAAAATGGTGAATGGCAGCAGCTGATTACACACTATCAGCGAGGAAGGAGGGATGAATTATGTTTGTAGTTAAACACCACCATGGCTGCTGTAATTTATTGGGATCATTATGCATTTTTGGAATCATTAGCATGCCAGACACTATATAAGTGTGTTATGTAGTGAGTCTCCAACATAGCCTCTCCAGTCTGCCAGGAGATGTCAGTTAAATTGTTTTCATCTCTGGGTGCAATTTCAGTGAAGTATCCCTGAGTGCAAATACAAAGAGTGACAAAAAAAGATTTCTTGTTGGTTTGAGCACACTTTTCTTAGACTTAATTGTCTTCCATTTTTGGACAGCAGAGTTTTTGCTGTTCTTTTTCCACAATCGATACCAGTTTTCACCTTTTTCAGACTTTTAAACACGTCTGACTTCCTACACCCACTCTTGAACAACACCAACAGCCAAACCTGCTTTTTGATTTGATCTATTTCCCGAGTCTTTACTCTTCCAGGGTGACCTTGGGTTTGTTCATAGAAAGCTGCCCTGAAGTGCACAGACAGGCCTTTTTCTCTCTGACTGGCACTCACCTCTTGTTCAATCTGCAAAGGACCTGAGGTTGTATAGCACATAATGTTCCTTTATTGTCCAATAAATACTTTTGCTGTAGAAGAAGCTGTCTTTAGATTAGCCATTTGGTTTCTGTTTCAGTCTCAGTTGTAGCTGCAGCCACAGCTCGGCCGACTATATCAATGCAGCATCTCATCATTGGAGATTATACCATAGCCTCCCATTAGAACTCTATTACTATATTTCAGTCTCACTGTTCATGTGTCACATTTAACTGATAATTTAGGCTAGTTTCAATTTCCCTGCTGATGTTCTTCTCAAAGGGTAAATTACACCCCCCCTCTGCTGCTGTTGTTTGACACCAACTGCTTGATATTTTACACCATCAGAATTGAGTTATTTTTGTCCCACAGAACTACCCAAGCCTCCCCAGCTCCCATGATGTTTTATATAAAGCAAATTTGATTTTGACCTTCTCATTTCAGATGCATGCAACTTTCATGCCCGGGTGATGAATCAGGCACTTACTGTACAGTCGGTTGTAGTACATATGGAAATCATTTGCAACGCTTGCTGTTATGCATGAGTGGTGGAGAAGTACACTAACTTTGATTTATTTATTTTTAATGTTGAATTGTTTATGACGTCTAAAAGGAGTTGTGAATCAATTCACAGCTCGAGCGTCAAGCTTCTTTGTGCCGATGTTGTGGTGTGTTCGAGCTACACACCATGATGTTGTATTCACCGGTTTCAATCCTAAACTTGCACCAGTCTGAGTTATGGCTTTACAGAGAAGCAGAAAACATCCCATTACATTATTAGTTTATTATCATAATTCTAGGTATTTTGGTCCTGCCAGAATAAGTGAATGAGTATTGAGGTTCTCCAGGTTGCAACATGTATTGCAACAACAACAATCTGCCATGCAGTATGCATGTCACATATCTATAAGCATTATATAACCTCTGCAGCTTCAGTGCTATGTCTGATTACCACTTACCCACCTACATGTAACAAAAAAATTCAGACACTTGTGTCATTTAAGAGCGACGATACTGTTTATTGCTGCAATTACCAATCAAAGCCTGAACATGTGGTAATTGATTAATTTCAAACCTGACTCTGGCTCGCTTTTGTGAGGCTTTCAACTTGTGCACAAACAGAATTTTGTGTCGTGGCACCCACCTCACTGCTCCCTGTAATGTATATCCATCCAAGAGTATGAAACACACGGAAATCTATTCATTGAGAGCAGTGACTGGTGAAGGCCCAGAACAATAAACAAATAAGGCCTTTAAATGCATGTGTGTGTTTGTGTGTATAAATATGTGCAATTGGATGAATTAGGATTTTTTTTTTTGTTGTTGTTTTTTTTTGTTTCTTTACAGTGGAATAATTCACACATCATTTGGCTGTTGCCTACATGTGTTTGGTCACATTGACCATAAACTAACAATTTCTTTTGTTGATGCCTCATACACACACACACACACACACATACAAGCACATACTGTAAGAATCCTGTTAATTCAGGACTAAGGGCATGCAGAGCGAGTGAGCACTGATCAACTGTTACAGTATCTGAAAACACTTTACTGTAACTAGGCCAACATGGCACACGCGTGACAAATCCATAACACCCCCTCCTCCCACAGGGACAATACATACAGCCACCATTCATAAATGTGGATGCCAACTTGCAGCGACATATACGGCACTGGAGCAGCTACGGTACACCAGTGTAGGCATCGGCATACTAATGTCATATTACAGTTGTTGTGTTGTTGTGCTGTTGGCAATCTACACACTGAAGAAACGTTGTTCTTCACAGCTTCAAGAGACTTTAAGAGCCAGTAGGTTGTTGCAAGTAGTTTTTGAGTCTCTCTTTACCACAAAGTGCGGCATGTTTAAGTACACTGAATTGAGATTATAGAACGGCATAGAGCCTGTAAAAAAAATATGACTCTCATGTGCTGTAAACCAATTCAACACTACCCTCTAAAAAGAAAAAGAATCAGATACACTGAAACCTTTTAGAGGGTACACTTGCTTTCTACAAATGAATCAATATTCAACCAAGACTCATTATTTGGACAGTTTTTGTAATGGTCATCCTGCATCATGAGAACACAGTGACTAAAATAGGGAAATCAAACTTTGGAGACTTAACAGCTAATCATACAATGCTATATTGAGCCTTATGTGTTTATTTATATTCTCTGTATTCATATAAACCCTGAGGCCACTTTGTTTTTTTTTACATATGCCTTTTCAGTCTAATGCATTTCAATGTAATGAACATTAATCAAACTGGAAATTTGCAAAACAAATGTTTGCTTGTTTTTTCAAGATCTTCCGACTCAAACTTGTCAGTTTCGTTTTGACATTGTATTGTGGGAAAATCAATCCATTTTTAGTATGCATACTGACTTTTGAGTATACTTAAATGTGTCTCTCTCGCTCTTATTCTAAAAGCAGCTGGGGATTAGTATGGAAGTGGGATCCAGCTTTTCCACGACTTCTCGGATTTAACAGGGAAGATAATTAATCATGTTCCTCCATGAGATTAAGAGTTTGTGACAGCAGCAGGCAGGGAATTACACAAGAGAGGAACAGATCAAGGGGAAAATAATTGTTAGGGTGCTTTTTTATGAAATAGAGTTTTAAAAAACAAACAAAGAGATGACAGGAATTTAAACGTGTTATGCGCAGGAAGTGTGGTGGTTCACAGAGATCTGAAGGGTGTGACATACAGTTTGTGCATAACAATAAAAACAGAAGAGTTTAGCTGAACAGAAAAGCGGGGTGGGATTTTCATAGATAACGTATTTAGAGTAGATATATTCTGGTGATATATTTCATGCGAGCCGGATTATAATCGTACAAAGACAAGCTAGAGGAAGTTTGCTCTAGTCTACCCACTTTTGTGTTATATAATGAAAATTCTATTTCAAATCCTAAACATTAAGCAGAAAAGCAAACACATTAATTATGTCCGTAAACAGTCTATGTGCCAGCTGCCGTGTGTGTGCATGTTGACTAACTTGCATACTGCATGTCTATGTGCAAAGGAAAGAAATTCCTCCCATCTGGCTGTATGAATACTTCCTGCTGCCTCTTAATCACATTTGCCAGTAGAGTTGTGTTACAGTAAGACTTTGCAAATTGAAGTTGCAGTGGTTATAAATATCTATAATTATGAATGTAAATACAAACGTATTATGGTATGGGAAGAAAACAGATTACCTTTGCTGTGTAATACAGAAATGAATCAGGCAGGTCATTAAGGAGGGACTAAATTTGTGAATACAAATTATCCAGCAAGAGAAAAAAAAAATTAAAAAGAGGTTGATGATATATCAGATGCTTTAACAGAGATTTGCAGTCACTGTGGCGCCGTAATCATACATATTACATGCATGCCATATGAGAGTGCAAGAGTCATCTGTAGGGCGTCTATATGGTCCCTGAGATCACTGTCTGAAAAAAGAAAAACTGGAAACAAAAAGGATTTGAGATGAAATACAGTTAGAAGATATGATACTGGATATGATTCAGAAAGTGGAGGGTGGCAAGAGATGGTACTATGCTTTAGGAGATGACTTTTCAGCCTACATGAGGTGAGGAGTGACTCTGGTATTTGAAGCCTTTGGGGAGCCAGAAGGGAGAAGATTGGAGACCAGTGACAAGGTCAGAGCAGTGAGAGCTACTGTAGATGTGAGAGAGTGGTCCAGGACTGATCTAGGACCTGGGGGGCTTTGCTGGGCGTGCAGGTGTGCGTGGATCACTTCTCAGCCTCAGGGGATTTTGAAGTGAGAAAAGTGAGCCGAGGAGAAATTGAGGGGGATGAATTCGAGGTGATATTTTGTTAATATTCATGACACTATTCTCTGTGCATTGTAATTAACTTTGAAATAGCAGGATCTATTTATTTTAGCTTTATCATCTTATTCTCAAAAATAGAGTTTGATGTGGTGTAAACCTTCAAGCATTAGCTTCGGTCCAGTTCAAGTACTAAACCAGAGGAAGTGCATTTCAATGAGGTTATCCAAATAGTCTGCAGAGCCCATGCCAGCATTAGCAGTATAAAGCACTGTTAGAGACATTCACCCTTTTGCTTCTTTAAGTGCAACACAGGATTAGTCCCCTCAAGCAGGAAGCATCTCTCTGGAGTGAAACTTGCTTTTGATGCTGGGCAAAAAGCAGTATAATTTGTGTGCAAGTAATTCAGATGAGACTCTTGTTTGTGTGGACCAATATTGATGCTGGTCCAGGATTAGAAAAATTGGAATATAAATATTCAAGTCTAAAGAAAGTATACTCATGGGCAGGAGAGAGCAGCACCATGAATCGCAGAGCCTGAGAGGCCCTGAGGAAAAGCTACTCGTCATCTTTTAGATAGTGTCAAAGAAAGTGTTTCTTCATCATATTACTGCCATCTTGCTTCTCACTTCAGAGATTAAAGTGGATTTTTCTTTTGGGTCTTTTTGCTCGCTCTGTATAATAAGAGTTGGGGTGAAGCATGGCCACCCCTGTTGCACCTCACCTCAAACTAAGTCTTACATGAGTGGAGATTCAATTAAGGGCTTCCATCTGTATGCCTGAAATTTCTCTGTGTAGCACAGAGAGTGAGCAGACATGGATGGAGCCGTAGGGGTGGCTGACGCTAGCAATAGATACACTGAGCGAACAGGGATTTTTTTTTTTTTTTCCCTTCTCAGACAGCTTCACACATGCACACACGCACACACACAACCCAAATACTGTGCCTTCCTATCAGGTTTGATAATGATAATTATCAAACAAAACACTCGATTAAATATGAATACATAAAGTAGATGTTTTGGGAAAATACATGATACTGTATTGTAATTTAGTTGGAATTAAAATTTTAAGATCCAATGCAAAGCAATGAAGGAGTAGTGAGGCACATTGTGTGCCTCACTACTCCTGGTAGTTTTAATGGAAAAAAACTTGACTTCAGTCATTTCCTGTGCTACTTCTCTCGTGTCTAGATGTCAAAATGTTCTTTGACAAGACAGTCTTTTTCAGGTTTCCTCCTGACAAAAGATCTTGCAATGTTTTACCCCTTGTTACTGATCCGTTATGTAGTGTGCAGACCAAAATGGCATCAGGAGTCCCAATTACAGCAAGTTGTGTTAACAGTATAGTTATCTAACAGCTTTCAAGTGTCAAGTAAGCATTTGTGTTTGGCATAATTGAAACAAAAATGCCAGGGAAGACAAACAGAGAGAGGCTCACTCCCACATGGTTATATAGTATAATGGGTAGTCAGCACAGGTGAGTCAAATCTTCCTGATTCCTGAGTCTCTCCATAGTTAATCAGAGTAAACTAAAACTGCATTAGGATTGTTCACTTGTCCACTATATACACCACACTGTATAGTTAACAAGTGGCCAATTTGAATGCATCACTGTCTGATATTTTACAGCAGAAAAGGGACAGGAGTAATTAATGAGTTACAGGTATTGTGTTGTTAATGACATTAGAAACATTGGGATTTTTCCTCTTTCGTGCAAAAAGTCAGTTTGCTGTATGATTATTCTCATGTTCAAAGGTCTTCCACCGGGACTCATTCCAACCATCTGACGCCACAGATACTTAACGTGAAAGAGATGACATGCGACTCCCCTGGGTGCGTTTTAACTGAAATTGCTTACTATGTAAAATACATGAGCAGGATCTGCATAGAAATTTTTAAATGGTGTGATACTGTACAGCAAGAAATCTCTGTTGCTATAGCATGACGTGTACCATAAAACACATGCTGCACATAATCCAGTTGATGCATATTTAATATATCTGCTCCTATGAATAATAAATTACCCTTGGCATTGGTGAAAACGCATTTTTCTGTAAATCTTGAAAACGATCTTGAAATGATGATGGGAATGGTTAATTAGGTACATACATGCACATGCAGCAGTATGTTTTAGTGCAGGTTTATGGCAGTGTGGGGGCAGTACTTTTCACATTAATTGACCTGCAAGATGATGGATACATTATAGTTTCTTTTACAATTAAAGCCACCATCAGTTATGCCCAAGCAGCAACCAACAGTAACGTCACTCATTGGTTTGTAAATTGCTGTTATGAGGCCTTGCTAGTTCGGAGCTATTTGCAGGTAGATGTGACCACTTTTGGGCCAGCTGGGGGGAGGGAGTGGTGGATGGGACTCATTCTGATCCACAGGCCTGTCAATCAAACAGGCACGACCCCAAAATACGGCTTTTTGAGGCCTGTTTTTTAATTAATGACAGGATTATTTTCAGATGGACCGCAAGAAAACTAAAAGGAAGGAATAACTTTAGCTAATGACACCAAAATGACTTGTAGAAAAAAATGTACTGACTTTGTATTTCATGAAACAAGTTGAATGGTAGTCTATGGAACCGGAGGCTCCTCGGAGTCAACCCCTAGTGGCCCTCTGTAGTATTGCAGTTTAAGGCACTTTCGCATTGGACACATTTTTCAGACCTGGAAGCGACGTCCACTTTTATATACAATACAGTCAATAGTCCCAACGCAGTCATATTAAAATCTTGTAATTTATGTATAAAGTTGGTAATCTAATGTTAAATAATTTGGACAATTAGGAAAAGATTATTAGGAAAAGAAAGGCAACGTTTGTTTTGTTAAAGACTCGTTGGCTACTTTGTTTTTAATCCTGCGATCCAGTTCAACATGTTGTGTGTGATGGCAAGAACACTCTGTCTCAGTAGGTTCAGACTTTAGTGCAGATCAATGAAACAATTGATTTAAAAAAGTGTAGGTGTTCTGTGTCAAGAACAATAAATAATCTATAAATAGAGCTGCATCAGTGTATTCTTAACATCTACTGTGTTATTCTGCCCAATAATCATCAGAATAATATGACAAAAAAAAAAATGGAAAGGACTTTGATGGCTGGCAGATTAATACCAGTGCTGTATAGTCTGTGATCCGAGTTCTTCAATTCTTTAAGACTTGTTTTGAGGGATATAAAAAATGAAATACAGACTCGCCTTTTAACTATTCAGCTGATTTTTTTTCCCCTTCTTATCCTCTGTCTGTGCTGTGTTTCAGATACGGCTAACAGTTGTCATTTTGAGTTTTAGGATTTCTCTTTATTCCGGTGCGAACTGAGTCTTTGCAGCGCGGGGAGTCACAGATGAGAGCAAGACAGATTCAGATATACACTAAAGCATGTCAGGAGTTCGACGCTGACGCATAAAAGCATTTAGACATGCCCAGATGTGTAAACAGACATTTGGATTTACACAGTCTCCATCTCTTTATCGCGCTTTCCTTGTCTCATCACTTATAAACATCCTTTTCCATGGGATCATCTGGCTCTGCTTCTCAGTCTCATCTGGTTAGAATAAGAAATCACTCATTGTTTGTGGTGGATTTTAATGTTTCATAAACTGATGGATTTAGTTTTGCCTTGCATTTTTTAAGTAATCACGCAAATGCTAATTAACAGCCTCTGAGTAACAGTCAGCAAGTCATAATCCCAGATGTGAACATACATTATTTTCTGCACATGATCTGTTCTAAAAAAAAATGTCCAAGCCTTTATTTATTTATTTTTTTACCACTGTGAGTGAAATAATTTAAAAGAAAATCTACCATGTCGATGTCAAGTATACCACGAACTCCCCCCCCCCCCCCCCCAAAAAACCAAAAAAAAAAACATGAAGGTGATACATCGATCAATCATAATATCCAAGAAGTATAATAAACTTTCTTCTATCCTGCTGAATTTCCATTGAGCCGACAGATTGAACAGGGTGTCAAGCGAGGATCACTTTGACTACACTTGTTCTATTGAGGTATAAGATTTATAAAAAAAAATGCTGCTGGGCTGCTGAGACAGGGAAAATCAATGAAAGCAGAGCTCTAAATCTGACCAGTAGGAACCAGGCCTGAAACTAGAGGTTTCAACACGACTGGTGAACCAGCCCCCTTTAAAAGCCCCAAGATTTATGGCATGACTAGTTCAATCTGCTGTCGTCTGCTATGGAACAGGCCAAATGTGTTGTTTTCTCTGGGTAGCAATAGAGTGGCTTCTATCTTCTCCGAGCAACTAAACATGAGATTAATCCTGAGATTTTTGTTTTGTTTTGATTTGTAGTGTCATCTACGCCGCTTTTTGCCAACAATCCCACAATGCAATGGGTCAGGTTTTGTAAATGTAAAAACTACAGTAATGTCAGTGGTGACAGGAAATAAATTATTTATTATTGTCCAAAATAGGCAGCAAATGTTTCCTCCTGCATTATCCAGCCCAGTATCTTGCCAAAACATGTAATACAACTGTTAGTCCAGTAGAGGGTCAGTATCATGTTTTGCCACGCCAAAACAAATGACCAGGGTTGAAGAAAGAAATTAAGTGACAAAGGTCATGTAACCCTAGCACAGTAGTTTTTTCCTAAACCTAACCTTGTGGTTTTTGGTGGCTAAATCTAAGGCACGCTACTTTTCATACCTAGATGAAGCAAAACATGACACTGACACATTACCTTGTCATGGATTGACGGGTGTATTACATGCTTTGGCAGTATCCCTGCAATGAAGTATAATATTAGTTTGAGCCAAATAGACACCAAATTTGAGCTTGTAATGGCTGATCAGCACCAGCTGTTTGAAATATGCTCTACAATGATTGACTCATTCACAGCTGTGTAGCTACAAACATATAGTCAATAGTTCAGCTGCAGAGCGAGCAGACATTACAACCTGTCACATATCACTGGTACTCTGACAGTCACACTGTGCTATTATGTGTTTAAGATTAAATGCTCATGTATGTGTTCATTAAACAGGATTAGTTCTGTCAATAGACTCGTCGGTGCTGCTGAGATACTCGTTAAACAGCAAAGCTTATTATAAGCGATCCATTCTATCCCGTGTCTGGCTGATAAAGCATTTGATATTTTAACTAGCAGTATGATACACACCTGTGGCTGCTTGGAGGTGGCTGAGACAGTGAGAGGCCAGCAAGCCTTTTCAGACAACAAGTCACATGTGTGTCTAATTACACTCAGTAGCAGCTGCTGCTTCATCCACTCGACCACCACTTTCACAAGGTGAAAAAGCCCAGATTGGATTATTTTCAAGTGACATGGTCCTTGCTCCTCAGTGACTTCAGAAGCTCCACACAGTGTTTAACTTCAGCGTGAATATCAGACAGATGTGGGTTTTTTTGCCACTCGTGCTTATGTTACACCCCTGAAAACGGGGAGAAATAATCACGAGAGTGATGTGGTGATGTTTCCTTACTGGAAAGAATTAAATACATTTACAATATACAATTCAACAAAACAATCAACACTTAGCTACAGCAGAGCACAAAGTTATCATTACATACCTTGACTGGCAATTAACATGCAGCCTCTTCAAAGCACTCCAGCAGTTTTTTAAAAAGGTTTTCTGTTACAACACTGGGATCCCTACACAAATGGGTCTGGAGCACAGACAATTTAATACTGCTGTGTACAGCACTGCTGCGTGGGCTTGCCGATACTGTCTTAAAAAACTTCAAATGAATCAGTGGTATGCTGAGATTTCTTTGAGTTTTGTTTATATCAAAGCCTTAAAAACCCAGAAGCTACAAGTCACTGACGTCAATCCGCTTTTTCAGCAAATACAACCCTATCTCTTGAAGTGCAGTCTCGTCAGTTTTGGTGCTCCACAGAAACGTATTTAACTCTTGGATTTCAATCTAAAAGAATACAAGGACAGACAGATTCTCCAAACATGTCCTCATATGCTCCACACTGCATTATAAAAATGCCATATCCAAGTAGAAACTGTCGTTAAGAGGGCTGAGATGACTGTGACAGCAGTGAAAATCAAACGTTTTCATTGATTGTGCGTGCAGTGTCAAGCAAAAAGTCCATTCTTTACACAGCAGGGATCCACCTCTGTGCCTGTTTGTTAGCTGGAGTACACCTTGGAGTTTGTCCTTCACAAGGACACAAGAATCGACTTAGATTTGAGACCAGCCAAATGATCAATGAGCACAGAAAAACAACCTTTTCTGTCTCATTTTGTCTGAACGATCAGGCTGGAGTGGTTCTGTGCTTACTTATAGGTTTTGGCTTCTCTACAATCCAGAAACATTTATTTGGGCTTTTCTTATTTGTCACAAAACTATTTCTTGGGCATTTACTGGTGGCGACATCCCACAGGAGGCAATTACCGTCCATTCTATTTCACAATTACTGTGATCATCCATGTAGGATGGCAGAGCTCGAGGAACAGCTGGGATGAATAAATCAAAGCTGTAAGAGCAGAGCAGGTGGAATTGTCACTGTATCATCTGCTGTAGGTTTTTTTTTTTTTTTGCTGTGTGGAGTGCTGCACAGGTGTAACCATCACTCAGAGCCAAGAAGGTGTGGAATATGCAAGTTGGGAGATTTTTGGTTAGTGGAGTGAAGTTATTTTCCAGCTGTTCCTATTGCACCTTAATCTTGTTGATTTCACTCATCATTTAAGATATCAAATGGAAACTCAGAAAATATGAGTGGATTGAGGATGTAAACATCAAAATAGTTGCATTTTTAAAGGGCCAATTCACCCAAATGTGTTATCCATAATGCCATGCTGATATCTAGCCATCCAGAGAGTTCTGCTGAGACTTCTGCAACCCTCCCAATTGACAGGGGTTAACTTATGCCGCTCCAAGCACAGAAAATGACGCTTGAAAAATTCAGTGACTGCATGTCTTTCCAAAAACAATGTACTGGTTGTTTTGAATAATCCAGACCTCACTCTCAATCGCTTTAATTTTAACCACTTTCTGTTTTCTCTGCTTCGCCTCACGGATGAAGCCATTTACACATAGTCACTTCATGCATTTCATAGTTTATGTGATATATTAGATATTCACTAGGCATGTAAAATCATCCGAGAAGCATTCAAGACCACTTCAGGAAGTGGATGTGAAGACTGGTTAAATGGTCCCTAAATCATCAATAGGTTTGTCTAAATTTATGGGTACTCATTAGCTTCTGTAGCTAACTAAACTCTTATTGTTGGAACTAAACAGGTGAATTATTGTCACGGGTCAGAACAAGGCAGGGAAGAGCAAAAACTGAGCAGTAAGCAGAAGAAGGAAACAGGCAAAAACAGAGTTCAGACGGGGTCAAAAACAGGCAGTGAAAAGAAACAGGCTGTGGAACAACAGTAATCTTAGGCCGAGAGCACGAAGACAATCTGGCAAAGACACTATGGTCAACTGGTGGTATAAATACTGGAGAATCTAACTGGGGAAACTGAGATGTCACATCTCATCTGAATGATCAGAATATGAGACACTTTGAATGACATGTTTAAATTGGGCCTCAGCAGAATAAGTAAATGTTTCATAGTCAGTTATAGCGACAGAGCACAAGATAGTCTCTGTTTAGAGAATCTGGGGTGTTTGTTTGATCTAAGGAAGAACTGTGCTCTTACAGTGAGATCTGCAATTCCAACTGATATAAACTGGGTCGCACAGTAAAAAAATAGTCTCTTGAAGTTTTCATTTGCTGTATCTTTACTCTTTTCCAATTCAGAAAAGGAACCAAGAACAAATGCTTTGGCTGATGCTTCAGATCCAGAGGAAGAAAAGGTTTATGCTAATTACTTTTCGGCATCGCAAAAGATTAAAGATACAGAAAATGTATGATATTGCTTACTTTATGTTTGAACCAGTTTATTTTTTTACTTTTTAACAACACACAAAAGAAATACTGAAGTTATCTTAGGCAACCTGGGAAATGAGACCACTTTCTCCTTTGCTAGGGTGTGGTACTCCCTGAGGGTACCAAGCTGTTGGTCTGGATGTGGTTGTTGAAGCCATTTAGCCACTACTTTACTGTTATGCTGCAGCGGTAAATGTTTACAGTTTCAAAGAAACTTTGGTTTGCAGTATAACTATATTACTGGAGTTACTCATCCATGTACGTCAACAAACCTGGTTGTAATTCTTAGGGGAATGACCCTCATGGCCTGCCTAAGTGTTCAGATACTTTGGGATGCTACTTCTCGAGGTCTCTACGTCCCATTGCTCCATTAGTCCTTAACCGCTTAGAGGCAGTACTGGGAAACATGATGATATACTGGCATATAATTGAGACACCTTCATACATTTTCATTCACCATCAATGCCAAAAATAACCAACTTGGGCGATCAAATATTTAGATTAAGGCTTACTACTGGAATATTGTTCCACACACTCCCAGTATCCACTTCATTTTATTCGGTACACTTCCCCATTTATGCAAACAGCTCACTCCTGTGGACAATGAGTTACTTATAAATAAAACATACATATAAAGAATGAACACGGGGTTGAAAGCCTCAGTTATCGTCTGACTGAACGTTAGATTAGGCAAGATGCAGTTTTGAATGCAAGATAAGGTTTTCAAGATTGCAGTATCCAGAGATCACAGAATGGATTGATTTAAAAAAAAAGAAAAAAAAGAAATCAAATCAGCCATATGTTGATGACAGGTTAAAGGTGCACCTGCTTTCCAGCTTAAATTCTGCAGACAGATAAATGTATTCATCTGAAGATTTAATTCTTACTGCCACCTCTTTGCAGAATGCAACCGCTTCAGGAATTTACAACCCGAACGTAGTTTAAATGTCATGTAGTTAAATAATTATGATGGTTATATAATTTACTGTGTCATGCACAAAGAAAACATTTCTCGTAAGTGTTGATTTACTGAACCTATACTTAGACATACAGTATAGTATACAATATTTGTTATATAGTTCTCACTGATGATGATTCCCAGTTGTGTTGTACCCGAATGCTGTTTGCGTTTAACCAACTAATATAAAAGGAAATGTTCAAATGGATGAGGTACATATAAGATGCTATAGTCGAATCAGCAATTACTGTTACTGTGTGTGTGTGGGGGGGGGGGGGGGGGGGGGGGGGGGCAGGGAGACCCAGGTTGCTGGACTTCATGCATACCTGTCTGCCCTCATCATACTCATGTAAACAGCAGGCGCTCCACAGGATGTGTCATGTCATTATTCACCACCAGGGGCCAATGAATGGAGAGCAGCAGAATGCTTTCTAAACAGTGTTTTCCCCTGTGTGAGGGAAGACCAGGAGGATGTGTGTGTATGTGCTTGTATGTGTGTTAACGTCTTTGTGCATTAGGCTGTGTCCATGAGAGAGAGCGAGAGAGAGAGAGAGAGAGAGAGAGAGAGAGAGAGAGAGAGAGAGAAAGCGAAGGTGAGCAAATGAGCAAGCAAGAGAGAATTTCTGTGTATGAGAGCGCTCAACATCCCTCCGAGGTATTTTTAGCATTGTTTTTTCCAGTCAGAGTGTGGTAAGGGTCTGTCATGCATTTCTTAATCATATACCCTGCTACAGAGAAACACACACACACACACACACACACACACACACACACACACACACACGCGCGCATGCACGCGCGCACATTCACGGCTAACATTCACAGGGCTCAGATTGTCCCAAGCAATAAATCATTTTCCTTTGCCACATCTGAAATATTTATTCCTTGTTAATCAAGCATTACTTCCTGAATACACACATACAAAGGCACACACACCGTGGCGTGTGAGACAGAGTGGGACCCCGGATGCCTGTGTGGGAAACCTTGTAATCACTTACTAATGATGTCGTGAGCAGTTACTTCTCGTTTCTTTTAATGTGGCACTCAAACTTGTTAATGCGTGACCAACAGGAGCAAATGAGGCACGCTGTGATTGTCAGGAAACGGAAGGTCTTGCTCTGAGGTTTGAATCACTACACTGACCGTAAAAGGGGTTTGTTTTTATCCAGGTGAAATGATCAGTCCGTTTTAATGCAATGGTTGTTGAGATAAGTTCCATGAAAGATCAATAAATTCAGTAGGATTTATCATCCGGTGCCACAAACAAGCTGCGATGACAATCTATTCAGTAGTTGAGATATTTCATTCTGGACCAAAGCGTTGGGTTGATGACCAATATTACCATTTATAGGATGGTGTTTTTAATATGTTCGAAATGTACTGGACCATTACCAATTACATGCACAGTAAAATGTGATTCCCTCCAGGTTGCCTCAACCCCCAATTTCCCAGATAAAGTCCAGAAGAGATAATGTTTGTGTCCTCAGCAGTAGCTAAATGGAAAAGCACAGCCTGATGCGGCGTGTCCCTTTTTTTCTACTCTAACTTTTCGAACACATGGTGTCTTACAAGGCCTAAAGTAAAAGTATGTTTTAAACTTTCTCCTCACTTTATCTCCTCCCCTTCTAGATCCCAGTTATGACAGGAGCCTTCATGGACTCCTCACCCAATGACGACTACAGCGGTGAGCACTCTCTCTTCAACTCCACGGCCAGCGTCCACGCCGCTGCCTCAGTTGCCTCAGTACACGGCCAGCCGGACGACTCGCAGTCCATGTCCAGCGATGCCATCTGGCTCTGGATCGCCATCATCGCCACTATCGGAAACATTGTGGTGGTGGGCGTTGTCTACGCCTGCACTTTCTGATGAACACATGCCAACAAAGACAACCCACACACTCACTTGTCCTGCGTTTTCTGGATCTCTGGACCCCTGAACTTGGCTTTGTAGACACATCCTTCCTTTCTTCCTTTCTTCCTTTCTTCCTTTCTTTCTTTCTTTCTTTCTTTCTCTTTTGCTTTTTGACCTGAGGGTGTCAAAGTTGTGATACTTGACAATGACATATACACTACTATATTTCTTCATCAAAGGGAAAGATGGGAGTTTGGCTGCATTTGTCAGCAACAAGCACTTTTCAATGCTACAATGGGAAGTTTGAGGAGAAGCTTGTGCGCACGGCAGCTCTTTAGTTAAGCACAGGAACAGCAAACCTGCACTCTCAACCATTAATCAAAGGAACTTTTTATAGCCTAAGTTTGTTTCCGTGTTTCTGCTCAGACAACACACTCTCTCTCTCTCTCTCTCTCACTCCACATGTAGAAAGGAGAATAGAGATTAAATGGGGCTTAAGATTCGGGTTGAACCAGGTCATCTGAAACATCCACCAGATAGTTGCTAAGCAATTTAGAGCAATGCCGCTTAATTATGCGGCTGAACTAAGATGGTGAATGTTAAAAAATTTACAAAGTACTGGGATTTTATTTTTTTATTTTTTTTGTCAGGCAGTGCTGAGGCCCAGGAGATTAGAGCTAATTTATGAAAATGAAGAATTGTATGGACATTAATCATAAGTGTATGTTTATAAACAATTTTACTGACAGGAAAAAGAGAGCATGACACTGAATTCATTAAACCTACTTAAAATCTCATTCAAATGGTTTCTGCAGTGCTACCTTAAATACAAACTTTATTTACTTATTGTCAAATGCTCACAGTTATATCCAACATCTTGATCATCTTGATCAGTTCAGTTATGATGACATATCTCTACAGATATTAACACAATAGAATTAGAAGCACAAATTAAAGACACGTAGCCTTCTTTCCTTATCCTGCTATTTTCATAGTTGATTTTTTTTTTCTCATTACACACTGCCTGTAAATGAATTTTCTTCAGCAGCAGGAGTGGAAGGTCCTTATGTCACAGATACAAACAGGCAGAGGTAGAAAAACAGTAACTGTATTCGTCGGAAAGTTATCTAACACGGACTGGATTTCTATTGAACTTGGAGAAAAAATTATACTAATGTGAGTGGGGCAGTGATTCCTAATTTTGGATTGAAATTTAGTTTTATAGATATCAAGCTGTACCTTTAAATGTTCCCTGTTCAGTTAATTAGTTTTGTGTTACTGTGGATGCTAGAGGCAGCTGTCTCCGTGGCAACTAGTCCTTGTGTGATGCAGTAATTTTACCCTGAGACTCGAGCATTATCCTTCAGCCAAAGACGCAATTAATGCTTTTCACATTAAACATGGTATACAATGCACTGCATTTACACAAATGTTACAGCTGGTAGGCTTTGAGCTTTGTTTAAAGTCTGCTAATTGATGTTTGTGCTTTGCTTCAAACGCTTTATGTCCCCTTTTTTTAGCAACAAAGAAAACATTCATAAATAGACTAATACTTTTGTTTTTCAAAATGTTAGTTTTAGTTGTAGTATCTGTCATTTGGTCTTTTTTTTTTTAAGTGATAAACTAAGTGATTCCCATTTTTAGTCTGAGGGTTTAGACAGAAAGAAATAGAGATGATAGCTCTTAGCTCAGTGGACTAATATTTCTCCTGGGATTTAGAAAATAATACCAATATGTTATAATGATATAAACATGTCTTGTAAACACCATAACCGTTCATACACTGGGAAAAAAAACAATACTTGTGTACTGTATCTACTGTACCATGTAAAGAGAAATTGAGACACAATAATCTGTTATTATGAGTGTACTTTTACATTGTTCAAAGAGGGACTTTTTAAGCCTGTTATTTTTAATAAATGGTTGATGTAGAAATATTTAGACATGTTGTAAACCACATACACAATGCTCCTTTTGTAAAGACATATGCTACTATTAAAATTTCTGTATTAATGTACATTTTATTTTTACTTAAGTGGCACACTTCTTAGAGAGTCAGCTCAACAGGTGCTTAAGTGTCAAGCAAATAATTATTCACTGGAAACCTTAGTGGCTAAATGTAAACTTTTGATTTTGTACACAGCGGTCAAAGGTGTTTTAGCTTCATTTTTTTTCCACCTGAATCACCTGGCATTGTTCTCGGTGCAGCCAACCCACTGGCAGACATCCCCATTCGCTGCTAAGCCTTCAGGTGAGATTGATGCTTAACTTAAATTGCACCATCTGTCATTTTGACACAGGCAGCAGTTGTTTAGAAACCACCTGGATTCACTCCTCTGTGCACTCTTGCACTGCTCCATCTCGCTCTCTGTCTTCATACTTGTTGTGCTGAACAAACAGGAAGACTGGACAGAAAGTTTTACACTTTAAACAGAAATGACTTGTACAAGGGTCTACATGAAAAGGCAAGTATAATTAAACCTGAAATCCATGAAAACCCAAATTAGGCTTAACTGCTGAAATGTAATTTTATTGTAACAAAAAATGGTAGGCTACTAACTTAAGTACTGTACTAAGACTAAGGACTAACTTAGCCTGATGTTACTGGACCCAAATTCAATGCTTCAAAGTATGGGTCTGAGTACCCTCCATTAAGGATTGTTTCCAGTCATTAACTATTGGATGTAGACTTTGGGTTAATTCTAAAACAACTAGAGCAGCCTTTAACCAATTCGCATTGGCTACTTTTTAGTGGATTGATAAAAAGTGAGCTCATCTCACAATAATAAAATAGTTTAAATTTACACTTTTACTGAGAGCCTCAGCATCATAGGTGCTTTTATAACCATAACAATTACATATTGAAGCTTGCCTCCAGGATTTTGAGGTAGCATATCCCTTTCACCCCGGGGAAAGGTGGTGTCAGAAACATTTAGAGATCACATTTACAATTCCATGCACTGCTCAACCTTTACGCTATCATACAGACTGAATCAGCCCTTTCCCAACTGAAAAGACAGCTCGGTTTGATAATATGTGGATCAGCTCCCTTCAAATTTGCCACAGGCCTTTCTTATCCCCCTCAGCAGATGCGAAAGAGCTGGAAGTGAAGTCGACTGCACATGATCTTCGAACAACCTTCACATTGCTCCCGCAAAATTGTGCCTTTCCTTTGGCTCTGATCAAGCAACTAGGTTGGGAAAACCAAAAACTTGTACGGGCTTCACTACAGCCACTGACTCGAGCCTCAAACAATCCTTCAGGAAGAGCTAGAAGTCAAGTCAAGTCCATTTTATCCATATAGCCCAAAATCCCAAATATGCCTCAGAGGGTTTAACAATCTGTACCACTTGCAAAGCCCCCTATTCTTAGAATGGCAGATTGAATTGGAAAACTATTGACCTTGGCTGGGCTAATCTATGCTAATTCATGGTAATTATAGACTTTCAGGTGATGGTTTTGTGAGAAATCCACATTGACTAAGACTTAATTTATAATGTCTGAGCAAGATGAGGCTGACTTTGCCTTTGAGTAATGATAGTGTCATTAATTTTAACCCAGGAAAAGATTAATCAGTCTGAAAGGAAAGGAAAGGAAAGGAAAGGAAAGGAAAGGAAAGGAAAGGAAAGGAAAGGAAAGGAAAGGAAAGGAAAGGAAAGGAAAGGAAAATAGAGAAAAGGAAAATAGAGAAAAGGAAAGGAAAATGTGTGAAAGAGGATCCATGGAGAGGTTGTCTCGCGCCTCCTCTGTTGCCCCGCAGTCTCGCAGAATGTAACACTTCAGCTCGGGTCCTGTCCAGTCGAGAGTGACAGCTTGGTGATGAGGTGCCGGATATGCTAAAATATGCCAAGCTGCTTAGACACATCTTATCAAACTGTCACTTCAGAGACACAAGGGGATGTACAATATTGTGTCTACAGTTTCCCCATGCCTGAACAAAGGCTATTGGCAAAGGTCATCATCTGTATAATGTGTCTCATAAAAGTGCTCATAACAGCAAAGTGTTGTGTGTGAGAAGGTCATTGTAATTCCAGGAGGGGAGATCCAAGAAAATATTTGTCACTGCGTTCAAGTGTCTGTGTACACAGTATCTAATATGTGTATCATACAGAAATTAAAATTCTGCAGCTTTACACATGCATTCACCAGGTACTGCCCAATAGTATTACAGAGAAAAAGAAAGGAAAAAAAGTTGGTGTCAGTGGTGACTGACTGAATCATGTTTTCCATTCAGGGCTTATGTAGATGTCTGCTTACTGCTGAGCACTGCAAGCGATATGTAGTACTTGAAGCCTGAATACTCGACTCACTGCTCTCAACATTCTCATATAGGCTACTAAACTAGCACAGAATCACTGCAAAGCAGGCAACAAACCCGCCAGTCCACTAGAGGGCAGTGTGTATTTATGGTGTTTTCTTTGCCTCTGCGTGAAAGACAGGTCATGAGGCTGAAGGCAGGAGGGCTGGTGTGTTGGCATAGGTCGAGGACTTTTGCCAAGGAGGCCCAGATCCAAGTCTGGTAGAAGGTGACGCGAATTTCTTTAAAGCACTTGACACTGAGACGCTTCCCTCTAGTGGACTGACGGACGTATGACATGCTTATACATGATTTACAGTACATGCATATCCTGAAGAATGCAAATGAGAACACTCTGGAAATTCAAGGCTCGCCAGATTCATTCATGTAACAGACTCAAAGAGTAGACAGCGCGTGTTAGCCTGTTAACATTAGGCTCTAAATATTGTTCCTTGCTGCAGCTGTTTTGGTTAGTAGATGGACAAACTTTACTGCAAATCATATTTTTTGCAATTTGATTTTAATAATGTGATTCACTCCAGGTTATATATTTTGGCTACTGTCAGTATACCTCATACTGTAGGAGTTAGTGGATTTTATTTACTTTGAAAATAATACATGCAACGGTCAATAAAATGATTACAGTAAACACCTCATATGTTATCAGCTTAATACAGCCTCAATTATTTGGAAACGCAATGAGACTTTACTTCCATTTAACACTCAAATATTAAGATTGTGTGTAAAATGTGTGCAACTAACAACTAAAAACACTAATAATTTTGATATATTTAGTTCCAGACCTGGTTATAAAAAGGCAACAAACACTGGCACCAGTCTGCTGAGGCTCTAAGATGATTTTAAAACGTTAATTTGTGTCTAATCAGATTAGAATCTTCTTCTGAAATTGTTACAATGATGTTACCAGCACTGAGTATGAAGTCATGGACTTGGCTGTGCAGCAATGAGTTCACCAGGGGAATGATTTTTTTTCTGTGGCAGCAGACCACAATAGAAGGAGCTTAATGGAGATACAATGGTTTTCTGCAGGTTAATGTTAATTCGTTGTTCTGACTCATAAGATTAAGTCGTAACTAGAATCAATAATGAGCTTTTGATCACATGATTTCCTGCTCGCACACACTTCCAAAGAGGAATAAAGAGTGCTTGTTCTTATCAGATCTACAGCCTGCTTCCACTCCACAACGCGCTGGATTTGTTCAACACTGATTGAAAGAGGCACTGATATGGCGCGAGTATCAGAGCATAACATGAGTTGTGCTGCGTTTGCATCATCTATTACTGACTCTGACACTGGAATCATATATACTTTTGATGACAACCGCTTGAGTGCACAAGCAGGATGGAATTATATTCTCTGGTCCAATGACTGTGTAAGTAACTGACTGGCAGCTGTCATCATTGACGCCATTGTCCAATTGCCTCTTGATATCTTATAAGAAGGAAGACAGGTGGGTAAAAAACAGGTTCAGGTGGGCTCTTCTTTTTGCTGCTTCTCTTTCTCACACAAATCCACCCACAAATATCCTCGCTAATGATGATGTTCATTAGAGATGCTTCTAAATTCAGCTAATATCATCTGATGAGCAACGCACAGAGCATCTTTTCACCTTGTTTAATCAGAGTGATTAAAAAAAAAAGATAGAATAATCTCTGTAAACAGAATCATTCTTGATGGGTTTGCATTAACAATCCTGCAAAAAGTGACAGAGAGTACTCAACTGATGACGTGCATCCTCAATAACTTTCAATTTGATAATTTCCCTGAAAAAGTAATTATCGAAAGCTCTCCCAATTGATAAGTTTAGCCTTGCTGTCATTTGTGGGGACACAAGATGCAGACGAAATGTAAAAGAAGCCACGTGTAATCCATTTCTGCATTAAGCTCTCCTTTCTACCTCCACTCACATGGGATGGTAAATAGTGTGCCAAGTGTGACAGGGAACAGAGTGTCTTAATGCAATCCCGGCAGCTCCACCACCCCCTGATGCTGCTGCAGCCTCACTGAAAATGCTTCATTACTGTTACTCCATGATGGGAGCTCAGCATCGCCCGTCATCCAAAAGGCAGGAGCCCTATTCTTATGATTTAGTATAGCTGCTGAGTGGATGGCTGGATTTCTCTCTCTCTTTCTCACTCTTCTATGAGGCAGGATGACAGACCTATTATCTGCATAGGCCTGTCATCTCACATAGAAAATATTCCTAGAAAGAGCAGGGAATTTATGAGGACGCTGCCCTTTGAGCAAGATGGATGCAGCCCGGACGCACCTGTGTCCTCAGCCAAATCTCCCAAACATATTAAGCCTATTACTGTTAATATGCTTTGACATTACTTTCATTTTTATGATATATACTGCTGACAGTGCATTCAGTTTGTAGTTCAGGACAGTATAAACTACAGTCCACAGCCATGTTAATATCTCTGTAAAGCTGTGCTGAGGCATCGTGGTGTCAGCACATTTACCATGTTCTCCATCTTTGTTTATCATGCTAATATTTGTTAATTAGCAACACAGGCTATAGCTAAGCTAAAAGGACTTTCATTCGTTTTTAAGGGATCTGCTTTAGAGAAATTATAATTTTGACCTTATGTTTGCACTATAGATGAAAAGTTATGGCAAGGTAAATATATTTGTGCTGTGCAGCACCTCGTAGAGCATCTTTTACACAAGACCCATAAAAGCTTTAAGATAAAATATAAAAGAAAACAATAAAATAGTTGGTAGGAATTAATTATAATCCAGTCTTCTGAGAGGATTATATCCAAAGTTCCTGGTCTATAGTCCGGATAAATTAAAATGTATGAAAACTTAATCTCATGGTGCTGGATGTAAAGATGCCAGATTTAGAGCCGATCCAACCGGCTGCTGAGACATTTTACTCAGCAAACATGCTGAACTAATGGTAGGAAAATTCAGCGTGTGCCTCGCATCACTGTCTTGCTGGAAATCAAGCACTGAGCTCAAACTAGATGGAATCATGTGTCACTGCCAAATGTCGTGGTAACCGTGCTGGTGAAGTGGTGCCTTGAATTCAGAATAAATCGCCCTCGCACCATCACACCTCCTTCGAGCTTCACAATGGGAGCCACACATGCAGATAACCCCAGTTCACTTTCTCTGTGTCTCACAAAGACACAAAGTGTCCACTCTGGGCAGCATTGATGTGAGCTCTAATCTGAGGGGCCGTTAATTGCCAATTTGTGAGGTTGGTAACTCTCATAATCTTTTCCTCATACAGCCGAGACAATTCTTAGACTGTCATTTCTGGGGTGTTCCTCATTAGAGCCAGTTTCATCACAGCGTTTGACTTTTTTTTTTTTTTTTTTTTTTGAGGGTGTTCATGGGGAAACTCTCAAAGTTCTTACAATTTTCCAGATTTACTGACCTTCATGTGTTAGAGTAATGATGGACTGCCAAGTTGAGCGGTTCTTTCCAGAATATGGATTACTACAGCAGTCGAATAGAGCTTATTACATTCTACCAACAATACCTCGACACAACACAACAGAAGACAACAAATTCAACCAATTAACTTTGTACAAGGCACACCTTTTGAATGCAAACTCTTCCAGGTGACGACTTCATGTAGCTAATGTGACTCTCAGAGTATTGTACTGGACTCCCACAGCTGTGACACTACAATGAATATGACTGGATATCAGCATGCAGAACATGCAGACTGTCACCATGGAGACTGACATGTTTCACTCCAGCTGCCTGATGCACCCACTGGCAGACACAGCTGACTCTCACCGACGTGGTTGCTGGCCAAAATTGAAAGTGGAAACCACTCCAGGGGCTAATGGAGGATCCAGTAAATGGAGAGAGAGAGACACAGATGGACAGGCTGAGGGGAAATGACGGGATGATTGAGATCAGCAAAAATACCAGAGAATGGGAAGGAAAAGTATCGGGATTAACAGTGGACGCCCCTGTCCATTTCTCTGTGCTGTGATGAATGTCTGACAGGTGTTCTCTCAAACCAGACCAGAGACTGATTGACGCTGATCCCTGTCATCTCCAGCTCACTCTAAAACAATGACAAGTTTGCCGGCGAGCCTGTTTTCTGTTTGTAGAAATTCCTATATCCACCATCTTAGTTATGATTTATGGCACCTGTAAGGTTGTTTCTGTGTGACTCAAAGGCAACAGTATATAGGATACTTAAACGAGCAATACTACGGTGTAAAATACTGTTACGAATGAAGGGTTTGCATTTAAAACATTTCCTAAGTAAAGTACGAGTGTTATCAGCAAAATGTATTGAAGGCATCTCTATTAAAAGTGCTTGTGATGAAGAATGGACAATGCAAATGTTAAAGTTATATAAGTGAAGATACTTTACTCATTTACAGTACTTAAATACAATGTTGACGTACATGAGCATTTTCATTTTCTGCTGCAGTCCTCTACAACTCAAAAGCACACATTGCACTTTTTACCAAACTCCTGTCATGGTTCTGCTTTTTATTTTGGGTTTGCTGTTGTATTTTGAAATTTCACACCTATTGCGTTGATATTTTATCAATTCCTGCTCTTGTGTAGTGAGGATTTGATCTTTAATTTAAAGCTAGTGCTTTGCACTTTTACTTGAGTCAAATTTGGAATGCTTACAAGCTCTTGAGAGTATTTTTGAACTGTGGTATTTCTACTTTTGTTTAAATAAAAGATCTGAGTACTACTTCTGCCTCTTACTGTTTCAGTTGGAGCTACTGTCTGACAGTCACATGGACACAAAATGTGTGCATTATTTCCGTCCACGTTCTAATGTGTTTTCAAAGGAGGGCCAGCTGTCTTCTTTCATACAGGATTTTTTTTATATGTCAAATTTCCAAGGCACAGAACACTACATATATTGCCCAGTAGATGGCTCCAAATAAAACAAATTCAGATGCTGGTTTTCCCAAACAAGGAGGATTAAGCAATACAGTACATGCATTACTTAATGCACTCTTTAAAGTCAAAATAAGCTCTATTGAAAGAAAATGAGGAATCTGATATTAGTTTTAAGTCAACACAGTCAAAGTACACAGAAAGATATGTAAATCAGAGGAGTGAGTTCATAGAAGAGCTAATGTTTTACATTAAATTGATATCATGTACATACTACGGTTCATCACTGCGAGGGCAAAATGACAAACATGTTCTGTCTGTATGTTTTGATGCACAGTTCTCCGTGGTGCTGACCAGAATGAACAAGTAGAAAGAGACATGAGGGCGCTACAGTGATGTTTCCTGTGTGTCTAAGGTTTGGGGACTAGTTGAGTCTGTGTATATTTGCAAAAGACAATATACAACTGTCAAGACTAGAAATCTGCTTGTCTTACATTAAAGTTGAGTTATTATTGATCAGATGTTATTTTAATACTGGAAAACATAAACGTGTCTGTATAGCAGTTAGTACTGTGTAATATTGCACACTGTGGTCTCTTAAAAGAGGGTGGTTGTTTTTTTGTTTTTTTAAAGAAAACTGTGGTCACATTGATTGTAAGACTAAATAGGTTGCTCAGATGCTCTGTATAAAAACTTAACAGGTCTGATGCATTGCACAAATGGGAGCACAAAAATCTGTTATTGCTCAATAGCGTTTGCAGACATTGGTAAAAGATGGTCATTAAGAAGTTCGGTAGTTTGATTAAAAACATTCGGAATCATAATTACGCACTCGGCAAGCACCGAAAAAAAATCTAATATTTATCCACAGTTAGGAGTTTCTCTCCGATATTGTTTATTTCCCCCTTGTTTTACTCTAAACTGTAACTCAGTCCAAAAATGCAGCTTGGTCTTTATCTAACCATAAATGGTGATTTCTGTGTTGTAACTACACATGTTTGAGTTACGGCAGCCCATTGGCTGCTGACTCAAAATATTTTCATGTCTATTGACGGCTGGTTTGTTGCACACCGATTTGGACATTTTCTGTTGCTTCATTAGAAAGCAAGATAGAAATAATATGAGACATTTTGAATTGAAGAGCAACAGCGAAAACAGCAGAATTGGGTGGTCTGTGTCTTCCCTGCAGGAACATTTGAGCATCACTGGTTAAATTTGTGATTTTTGAAGAATTGTCTTTGTGTTGGCTGGCTGCATCTGCGTGGTATCACACAGCGCTCGTCAAAGTTGCATTAGTGGCCTCAGACATTAGCTCAGGCCTGGGGCCGCTCCCCGCATCAGGCCCTGGGTTTGGTTTGATTCCACCTCTTATGAAGTTTCACTGGCTTTCCTTACAAAGGCCTTGTTAGTACGAGACAGCTGTGAAAACAATACATTAACTAGTGAGGAGCTGCCTTAAATCTGTGAGGAATTATGAAAGAGGAAACAGGGGTGGGATCTCACCGAGCTCACAGTCTGTAAAAAACATTACGAGACAGACAGAAGGAGACGGGAAGTGAGCGGAATTATTTTTGAAGAGGAGCATGAGCTTTGCCGCCCCCATGTCCAGACATTTGTTATATACCTCATTGCACACCACTGAGACATAGCTAACAGCACCGCACGGAGTTGTAGTCCTTTTTTATGATTACTCGTCTATAACATATCACTTCATATATTTGTAATCTAAAGGATTCATGGAGGGTGTCTCTATAAACCTTTGATGAATTGGGCAAGGGTAGATGTTTTTCTAAACTGACAACACTGTTAAAATGTACACATTAATATTTATCATAGGCATACTTTAATGGATCACATAACAACAATTTGTATTTTTGTACCTTTCATGCAGATTTCATTTGCTAAGGTTTGAAAATAACCACTTCTGACACTGAGACTTACAACCCCAAAACAATGGAGGTGACTAAAATTGTTTGTGGTACTCATATCATTGGAAAAATTACCTTTGAAAACCTCAAAGCAGTTCCCAGAAACCATGTTTGTTAGCCAGGATAAACAGTGTTCACAGATTTTTTTTTTTCAGAAAAGATATTTTCAGAAGAAAATAGTTTAAAATCTAAACTATTTACGAAACAATGGAGAAAAACTGCATCATTTTCCCTGAAGTTTAGTTTTCCACCAGCCCATAATACTCTGTGGCAAGAACCAGTAACAACTTCATGACAAACTGTAAAACTCCTTATATCAGTGTTTTCATTGGCAGTGCTTTACTATTGTTACTGAATTGTTGGTGAACCCAAACCATGATAGGAACTATTTCTGAGCAGCCACAGTGCAGACCACTCTGTAAATACAGCACAATAAATAAAGTTATTTTTCTTAGCAAGCCATATTATATAGTCTTTAACTTGACAGTTTTTACAATTGATTTCATGGCCCAAACAATAATTAGAAGTGCTTTTTACCTTTAAGTGCAACAATAGTAATTTGCTAACATTTTACATGGGGATATTTTATTTAATCACTTAGTTTCCAATCTCCTTTAAATTAAATTTAAATAGATTAAATCTATTCATGCAATTCTCTTCAAGTTAGGACTTATAATAGGGAGCTGAGAATGTCACACCCATACAAAAACTAAAGAATCAAACTGGTGGCATGAAGTTCTGGAAAAATGCTGGCAGAGGACCAAGTATTCTGTGCAAAGGTCATGACAACAAGTGTGCTGCAAATGAAAGTTGGATGAGTTGGCACAACAACATTGAATTTCCCTCAATCAATATTGATCGGGTACTTAAATAACTTAATTGTATTTGAACGAGTAAATATTTCTGTATCAGCCTCAGTCATTAGGGCACCTATTGTTTGTAATGAAGGTCTTACATAACTACTTTTGTTCTATTTTTTGAAAATCATTTTCCTGTTTTGGATGGTTGTCAGCGGAAAGTTAATACAATACACTCCCTGGAACATGGACTAATCAATCATGGAAGTGAATAAAAACATGCATCAAATAAGACATCTTATTTTGGTTCTTATCATTTCAGGAAACAAGGAAACGCTGATTGTGAAAAGAGGGAACGCTATTTGTGGCAACTCCAGAAAGTCTAATTAGTTTGCTGTTATTAGATTGTACAACAGACAACTTGCTTCATCCGTTCATGGGAAACTAATGGTGGGCAGGAGATCAGCACCAGCACCAGCTGGATATCTACAACTGAATGCTAACTGCTTTACTCTGCCTCTAGGGATTACACCTGCTGGAGGTGAATCTGAGGTCATTGCTCATCAATCACTATTATAACAGTTACAATACAAAGTAAACAATACAGAAGAATTATGAGGGGATTAATCAGTGATCTATGACCAACATGATGTGAGGAACTGAAAGGCCTCATTGCGACACTAATGCAGAGGAAGATTCTAAATTTATTATCATGTGCCTTTCTGACTTCCTTATGGTCACGCATCTACTGCACATTAATCATATAACTATGACATCCCAGATCAGTTTTCACATTATTAACAGCTCTGAATGTATTTTTCTATTCTATTCTATTTACTATTTCTCCATATTTAGCTGCACAGTGATTCCTTAATATTTCTCAAATTACATAATTTGTGCATCCATATGCTATCTCTGTGATAAATGAAACTGTCAGTGCTCAGAGTAAAGCTTACAATCAAAGGCACAAACATACAATTATAGACACACATGCCTTTCTGTGACCAGATTGTAAAATCTGGTTAGTTTGAAAGATTAGTGTGAGTGTAGGAAGAGACTGGAGGGTTACATCCCACAGAGGAGAAGGGTCCTGTGTCATTACACCAGCAGCAACAATGGATAACAATTTTTTTTGGGACTGTGCAACAACTGAGGACTTTGCCCTTTCCAGTGATAAAATAACACCATACCTACATGAAGACAAGCGCTGACTGAAAAACCTTACCAGCCAAAACAGCTGCCATCAGTGTAGGAAGATGTTGCGTTGCTTAGTTGATCACGAGACTGATCCAGGGGTTCTGGGTCAGTCAGACCTTGGGAAACAAGGACAAACAGGGACATTAAACATGCAACATGCAGAAGGCTCTTATAGGTTGGCAGCGTGTTCGGTGGATGTTTTTTTTAAAAAAAAAAAAAAATTGTAGCCTATGTTTAACCTTGAAATGGCTGAGCTGGTGCATGAAAGCAGCAGCAATGTAAAAGTTTTTGTTTCTCTTTAGTGCAAAAGTTTAATCCTGTTTTGTAAAGTGCTGGTGACACATTTATTGATGATCCAGGAAAACCATCTGGAGTAACTGACTCAGGAACAACAACAGTAACAGAGACTGAAGGCTCATTAGACACCAACATACACCCAGAACTTCCAGAATATTTTCTCTCTTGTTCAGTTTAACCAGTTTCAATAATCACAACAAAATACCCATGATCTATAACCTTGAGCCTGTGAGAGGCTGGCTGGACTTTTGTATGTGACAGTTATTTGTAAAATGGCCACGATAATTTTATCTTGTATCATCCCACTCACAAGGTAAACAGCAGAAACAGGCTCCACAAATAACATTACAACAATCAGCCAACGTCCTAATGATCAACTAATAATGTTACATTGCCTTTTTTTTTTTACAAAGCACTCTTGTCTGCCTAAACATGTTTGCAAGCATGTTCGATGGAAAATATAGTCAGCCACAGTTTCAAATTCCCCACAATCGCGTAATGTTTTGCTGCATAAGTGTGTCATAATGCCAGGTAGCATTACTCACTGTAATCAAGAAATATAGTGCAGTGCAGTAAATGGATTCATATGTCTCTAACACACTATTGCAGTGCATGAATATCTCTTACCCATAATATATAGGGAAGGTGCTTTCTTTAGTTTAAATACATAACTACATTACTTTAATGCAAAGAAAAATAACATTTCCTTAAGTCACATAAATCAGGCAGACAAACGTTTAGTTCACCTTTCATAACAGATAAGACAGTACAAATGTAAACAATTTGAGACTAATGCACACAAGACATCAAAATGCTAAAAGAGCAATGAGTCATATTTGTCAGATGTATATACAAAGAACACTTTATTTAAAATATGTGATTAATGTCATCATTGAAATCTAAGAGTCTATCTCAAATGTGGCTTTTTATGTCGTTGTAGTATGTCCTTATACAGTAGAGTGTATCTACACAAAGACATAAAGACTGAAAATATAACTAGACACAACTCAACGCCGATGATACAGGAGCAAAATCTTGAACACCTTTAACATAAGCTGGAATGAATATGAGGAACTGAGCACATTTACAACCCCTAAAATCTTTATCCAGTCATAAAACATTCAACACAACATTAACTATGTCAGATTACAAACACAGAGACATGCTCTGTATGACAAACATGAGTGATACATAGTGAGCATTCGGACTGGAGTGCCTGAGATGGCTTTTTGTGCCGTACAAATAAACTTGCCTTGCCTTTTTGGCTGACATCACTTTAATTACAGTTTCCTTTAGGAGAGGGAGTTCAGGCACAGGCAGGGCAAAGTAGGGGAGTTTACTGGTAACAGTGTGTCAGTGTAGCATCTGGAGATTTCAACATCTGGACATACACCAGGACACATGGCTCTTCAACCTACAAGGTATGTGTTAACATCATATTATTTCTTTATTTATTGTAAATTATTTCAGGTAATATGTGATATATCAGTTCTTTTTTTAAGACTCAAGAATTTACAGTAATGCTGTGCATTATAATAACTTTGTCAGTGGTCGTTCAAAGAAACTTGTTAAACATGCCTCAACATGTGTGAGGAAAGCTGTGGTTAAATTTAATGATATGTTATGAGATACTGTACTGCTAAATTAAATTGAGATGGAAAACAGAAATTGTCCTAACAAGTAGAGACATGACTTTTACGCATCAGTGGGAAGTAGCACCTTATTTTTCTCCCTCTTGATCTTCATTCGTTAATTTATTTTTTATTTTCCAATATAAAAATGTGATTAAACAAATACAATTTAAATCAATTGCAGGGTTTCATATCAGAGTTCAGTTCTGACAGAGGTATAAGAACATTTTCATAAAAGTCAAACATTTGGTTGTTCTGAAACGTGTTGCAACAGGAGTATCTGTTTTTAATTTGCTTCCTGCCACATTGCCAGTACTCTCTGCTGTACAGCCTCAGAAACAAACTCTTTTTAAGATTTAAAGTCTGCTCTTAAACTGCTGCTCAGTTGACTCTTAACCCATCCAAACGTGTTGCTATAAATGTTGCGTGTCATTGTAAAAATAGAGTTGCCTTTATTGGTACAGATTGCCAGATGAGAAAGATAAGATTCCCAGAGGGAATTCTACAGAAGGGAGCTGAGCCTGTGGGCATTTCTGCTGTACTGGATGACTCAGACACAGGTGTAGGATTTACGGGTGAAGTGGTTAATAACTCCAATCAGTTAGGTGATGGCCTTTTAAATGCACCACTTTGTTTTTTGATTGAGGTTGTGGTTTGCACCTTGAAAACCTAAGCTGCTGATCAGCGGTTTGTGGAGGCATAGTTACTGTCCTAACTGTTCAGTCATATTTTTATGGTAGCTTATGCAATTTTAGTTCACAACAAAGGTCTCTGCTTCTAATTGTCTCCTCAGGCAGAAAAGTCTTCAGCACATCAGCTAGTTGACATTGTGTGTACAGCTAAAAATCTGCTGGCATCATGAGGCAGCTAAATTTCCTCAGTGCCAAATGATGAAGGTTTTAATTAAACTTGTTATACTGTACTTTCCCCTTGTTGAAAAGTTGCTTGTTTAAAGGAATAGTCTGACATTTTGGGAAAGATGCTTATTTGTGTTTTAGCTGAGAGCCAGATGATAAAATTAATATCATTTTCTGTAAAGTAAATATGTAAATAAGGCAACCAGTCTTTGGATCATTTTAGCATAAGGTCTTCAAAAAAGTAGAAACAGTTAGCTGAAGGCCTGCCGGCTACAGCCACATTAACCACATGCATGTATTGATTTGAACTCTGAAGAAAAAAAGCAAATAAGTATATTTTACAAAATGTTAAACTATTATGTTTTACCGTTGACATTTGACAGGCTTTTATTTGTTCCGCATCTCTTCCCAGCCTCCCAGACTTCAGCACCACAGAATTATATGGAGACCAAAACAACACCAATGGCACCAATTGTCCGGACACAGACGCCTGGGAGTGGCTCAACACCAGCCAGCCAGTGTATATCCTGATCATCACTGTGCTGGGAATCGTGTTTAACGTGTTCGTTCTGATGGTCTTCTGCCTCCACAAGAAGGCCTGCACCGTGGCTGAGATCTATTTGAGCAACCTGGCCGCTGCCGACCTTCTCCTGGTGTCCTGCTTGCCCTTCTGGGCTGTCAACGTTTTCAACGATTTCAATTGGCCTTTTGGTCAGTTCTTGTGCAAAGTCGTCAATGTGGGCATTAAGATGAACGTCTACTGCAGCATCTACTGCCTTGTTCTGGTTAGCATAGACCGCTATGTAGCGCTGGTGTATACGATGTCACATGGAAGAATGCGCAGGCCGAAGTATGCCAAACTAGGCTGTCTGCTGACATGGGGAGTCGGTTTGCTCCTGAGTGCCCCTGCGCTCATTTTCAGGGAAGTGAAACATTTCCCTGAGTATGGTATTAATGCATGCTTTCTGAACTACCCCAGCCACGCAGTAGAGCTGTTCTGTGATGGGATGTTGATCATTTTCAGCTTCATCTTTCCCATTTCAATCATCTCATTCTGCACTCTCAAGATTATTCAGGCTTTGAGAATCCAGGCAATAGAGAGGTTCAACGCTGAGAAAACGGAGCGGAAGGCCACCACTCTGATGCTGGCGGTCCTCCTGGCCTTCCTCATCTGCTGGGTGCCGTTCCACATGGTCACCACACTGGATGTGCTCCTACGAGCCAACATCCTGGGAGGGTGTCACCTCACGACCGTCTTAGATATCTGCAACCAGATCTTCACCTACTTGGCTTTCTTCAACAGCGTTCTCAACCCCATCCTGTACGTCATCGTAGGAAAGAACTTCCGGAAAAAAGCTCAGGAAATCTTCAAGCAGTGGAGCATTCGGACAAGAGCAGCCTCGGAGTCCACACGTTCAAACCTGTCCTCCACACTGAAGACTTTGGTATGAAACACCTCTGTTGCCCTCAAAAGTAGACCAACAGAAAGGATACTGTGGTGGACAGTCATTAAATAATCTGTACTGGTCGTAAATGATTTAAATGATATGCTAAGTTCAGAATGACAACTAAAGTAGAAGTAGTTCTGTAAAAATGGGACCAAATCAACCTTCCTCTAGACTTTGTTTCACAAACTCTAGCTTTAATTATACTTCTTATACTATAAATCTAATTATATGTGTAGGGATACACAAGGCTTGAATGTTACCTCCTGGAAAAGTTGCAGTGTTACTCTTTACATCACCTGGTATGCCCAGGCCATCACACGTCTTAAGTATTCACGGGACCTGATCCTGCTCAGCTTCCAAGGTCAGATGAGATCAGTTCAGGGTGGTATGGCTGCAAGTGTATGAAAATGTTTTGTCTCAGGCCCGTAAAACAATTATTTCTTCTATTTAGCATAAACTGGAAAAACTGTTACAAACAATGGCAAACATGTTGAATGTACAGGTAGTGAAATGTAAATCTGCCTGGTTGCTGTAAAATAATGTAAATACAATATTCCTATCCTGTCTTATATTGCTGATAACTCTTAAGGTGTAAATAGTACCAATATTTGTTTTGCTTAGAACATAACCATCAAATAAAAATACGAATAAAAATATATATATGTGTGATTTCGTGAGTGTTTGAATCTTTATGATGTATTTAAATGTTAAGTTGAGCTCAAAAACTGGAACGTCCCAACATCTGCTTGCTCAGTGTTTTCTGGTGTTTTTGAGTCACTGTCTGCGGGGTTAAAAAAGGATTCTGTCAAAGAGTTTCCAGTGGTGACACACAAGCATGCTCCTTTTTTGTTGGCCGTATAGACATCAGTTGTGTCATTGTAAATTTCTCCCCACACCACCATTTAACAGCCCACATGTTGACTTCAGTGTGGGCTGTGGAATGAGGGTATGTCTTGCCAAACAGGAAATGGGGCTCTACAACAACTGCCAAGGCTGAAAATTGTTGTGGAGAAAAAACATGCAGGCAGACAAAGTTACCTCAAACACAAAGTACAATGTCTGCCAAAAAATACGCAGTCGGACCTCCTTTCATGCATTTTTTTTTTCTTTTTTTTCTAGCATTTCAGAATTATGCAACAAATGGTTGTTATTCTCTTCTTTCAATTCTGGAATACACAGTACACTCTTCTCGTGAATTGGACCTTGTTTACCTTTTTGGTCCAAACAGTACTTACAAAAAAGGTTTTATATTTCTGACAGCGTCCCCGGTTGTGCGCAAGTTACAAGAAACGTCTCTGGGAATGTGCGCTGACATTAGCAAGATCGACCAAACTGAATTAAAAATAACCCTATAAAAATGAAATGTTGAAAGCGCTCAAGAGACAAACGGCTTAAAATAGCAAATGACGTGTGGGTTTGGTGTTTTGCTTTCCTGTTTATCCTCGATTAACTCTGTCTCTACACACCAGAAGTCCCCCGGTGTCTGTTTCTGTCTTATGTTCTTACCAGTATCTCCCCTCAGCCCACACTTTCTCCGTTTCTCTCCTTGTCCATGCAGTCACCGTGTCACTCTTTGTACCCACCAGAGGTCGCCAGTGTCTTTTAATATCTCTCTCTCTCGCTCTCTCGCCATGCGCACTGACCAGCCTGCCATTCCCACTTCAGCTGTTCCCAGTTTTCTAATCAGTCCGAGTTGCTGCGGTCAAATTAAACTTGTGACGTTGTGGTTGCGACGTATGCTTGGCATTCAAGTGGCTTCCGGACGGAGCAAGCAACCAGGGGAATCATGTAATCTAGGAAATTCGAAGGCACAGAGGGAAAAGATGAAGATGTTCAAAAGAACACGTAGGCTATTTATTATCTGAGCTCTGAACTCTGACAATAAACTAACATCCAAAGAAAAAAATGCACTTTCTTCCGTAAATGTCAACAAACAAGTCACAACTCTTGAACTGGAGGCTTATGGAAAACTTCAACAATCGAGTCCCCTTCAGTTTCACCTAGTTGCCAAGTGAAAGTCCTTATGTCAATTCTTAAACTGAGTTGCTCAGAACAGTGTTTTGAATTTCCTAAACTAATGGTCTTTGCCTTACATGATGTTAGCGTATATTGTATGGAGACAATTATTTATTGTCTCACTCATTAACCTTTTAACATTTAAGGATAACGTTGGGGCTTGTTTGTTTTGATTCCTATCAAAAACCAAACCAGGTCTGGCACAGCATCTCCTCCTCTTTACACATTTTGCTTCCAGTACTAAATGAACCAGGTGTGAACGGTTTAATAGAGATATTTGTGTTATTGTTAGCCATAAGCCGGGTGACTCTTTCCTCCTATTTCCTGTCTAACTTGTTTCATAAACACTTTACATACAAGCGGTTCAAATCTTCTCAAGACATCTTTTGCAAGAAAGCAGACAGACGTGTTTTCTCACCCTGCACTCTACAGTTTTGTTTGGGCTAAATTACAGCAACTCTTGATTTCAATCTTGAACCTGATTATATCATTTATTATGACCTGTAATTTTCTTCCAGAGTTATTCCACTTCTGTTGCTAAAGAAAGGCAAAGCTTCAGGCAAATAATACTTCCTTTAAAATCTGTCATTATTAATGTTAAATCAATCATTTCTTATCTTTCTGTGGTCATGCAACACTTCTCATCTACAGTCTAAGAGTTTCCACCACCCATTTTGTGCACTGCACTTTCATCTTGTTTCATACATGTTGATTCTTTTATAAACAAGTTGAGGCTGAGGAGGAATGGAACTCTGTATACAAAACTGTTCTGGCAGATCTCCCCTCTGCCTCACTGTGTGCTTTCACAGAGAGGCTAATGTACACAGCCGGTCCCCGATGTGTGTTTTGTCAGCATTTTGATCACGGGAGGAACCTTTTAATGAAGCAAACAGTAAGAACTTCTCACGTTAAAAATATTACACAGTCTTTACAAAATTCTCAGCTCATTCAGCCATTCAATTGCAGAAAAGGATGTAAAGGTGCTACATGAAAACATTACACAATGGAGAAGGTCATAGAATAGTTTTCTTGTTTAACAATGTAAGTTCGTCAACTTGCTTATGTTTGGCTGTCTGCATCTCCAGAACTAAAGCTACCAAAGGTCTCATCATATTTACAACATTTGTATCATTAAATGTCTGTTTGCAACATGTTTTATTTGAATATATATGTTCAGTTATGACTATGCATTTCTATCAGTTTAAATGTCTAAATTCAAAGACGTGTTTTTTTTATACCCACTGATGAGTTGTTTTGTTTCCTAGCCCATGGATCAAATGAAGCTCGTAACTGTGGCAACACTGTGGTCTGAAAACAGCAGCAGGTCCTTGCCATTCGGTCCATCAGAGTCTCCTGTCTCCACAGTATGGGAGATCATCAGTCCCCTGTACATCTTCACCTTGTCCCTGCTAGGCCTTCTCTTTAACAGCTTTGTCCTGGGGGTGTTTGCAGCAAAATTGCCAATTCCATCCTCATTATCAATTTCTACACCAGCGTCTACACCTTAGTCATGATTAGCATTGACCGCTACTTAGCGCTTATGAAGCCCATGAAGGCCAGGTGGCTGAGACGGACACTTTATGCTAAGGTGATGTGCTTCCTCCTGTGGATATTAGAGCTGCTGTTGAGCATACCAACCATTGTTCACAGAAAGGTGAAGTTCATGGAGGACTTTGAGACAGTGTCGTGTATACTGGATTGCTCACGGGAGCTCTTGGAAGATGGCCCATCAGATTCTGTTGAACGTGGTGGGCTGTATCCTTCCTGTTCTGATCATTGTTTAAAGCAGTGTAAATATAATTAAGGCTTTAGCTCAGAGGAGGGAGAGTGTAGGTTTTCATGAAGCTACCAACAGAAAGGCCACATTCCGGGTGTATGCTGTCACACTGCTATTTTTACTGCTTTGGGGTCCCTTCCAGGTATTCACCTTCCTCGACACGCTCTGTGATGTCCGAGTGTTGGATGAGACTCTGTGGTCTGATACTCTCGATATAGGAGGACAGCTTTCATCGTATCTGGCCTTTCTCAACAGTGCCCTGAACCCTCTGCTGTATGTCTGCTCCGGCCAGTACTTCAGGTGGAAAGTTACCGCCATCTACAGAAGAGCCAGACAACAACGCAGAGGATTAGACATGACCACATGTCAATGCTCTTTCGTTTCCACTTGCATCAACAGAACAGAGCTAATTAAGAATGTGGTCATTTTTAATGCAAAGGATCAAATGTGACTCTCGCTGATGACATCCTGGCCTCCACTTCCTTTTCTGCTTATGGATAAAGTGATGCAATACACAGGATACCACTCTCAAACTGTTATTTCATGAGACTTAACACAATAATAATGCTGCTATATAGTTACACAGTACTGAGAGGATGCTTAATATTGTGCTTTGAGGAAATAATGTACTCCAATAGAGATAATGGACCGAAGCTTCGGAAGAAATAGATGCATGTCTATGTTTACAGTCTCTAATGCACTTGTGTCTTGCATTGTTGAAAGAAAGCATGTATCTAAATCTGCGCCTTTGACCTGTTATATGGCCAAATTGTTACTGACTTGTTATGTTTTAATGTTAAACACACAAAACAAAACGTAACACATCTGAGTTGGTCTTTTGTGTATTTTCTTACTTGTTCTTTCTCACATTTACAGGTTGGTGTGAGAGAATGGCCAGCCATGTACTTTGCGCACATTTAAATTCATAACTCCCCTTTTTGGGGGGTTAACAAAATATTTATTCGACAATGACATACTGTATGTACGGTAGTTGTGGCATTGTCTCTATGGCAGTATCAACACTCATTATTTAAGCTGTTTGCGCAGTCATGTCAATTAAACCCACAAATCCTCAATGTAACAGCTCAGCATCACTTCAAAGTGTGCGAGTACCTGAAGGGACACAGTGAAAGTGTCACGTTTTGCCTAGGCATTAAAATAAAATGCATGTATGACCAGGGTTGAAGAAGATCACGTGACAGAGGTCATGTGACAAAGAACAAAGTCCAAGTGGGAAGGAGGACGGAGGTGGTTGGAATGAATACAGGATGACCACTGTTTGAGTCCATGAGAAAGCAAAAGTCAACTTGTTTCTTTTTTAAAGAAACGCAAGTCCCTAACATAACGTATTTAACTAATGTAACATAATGTCGCTTAAGTAAATTTTGTTGTTTCAAATCAAACCATAATCTAACCACATGATGGGTGTATTACATGCTGTGGCATGATTTCAATTTGGAATATAAACACATACTGCATAATATGTTATAAACTCATTATAAATTCAAAAATCTAGCATTCATAGCACCTGCCTAATATTTTATGAAGACGAGTGTCAGCTTTCAACCTCCAAGTTTTAACCTGGGATTTCTGACCAACTCATGCAACTAAGGCAATTAGCATGTTAATTAGCTGCAGCTGCTAAAACCTGAGGTTAGATTTTTATATTCAAATATATTCATTTGATGTTTAGCAGTGGTTAATATTTCTATGTGTAGGCTAACTTGTTATCTGTCAGCCATTTGGTCATTTCCAGGGCCTATTATTTCAATCGAATAAGATGTACAGTCTTAGTTCATTAAAACAAGGCTTTGTTTTGACCTGGTTTAATCTTGTTTATGCCAAAGCGTTGTTGTGATGATCCCATTTCCCTAGCTTGCTACGCCTTTGGCTCCCTGTAAGATTCTTGGAAAAGAGCCAGTGATTCATCTGTGTTATCTTTCACTTAAGAGTATGCAGAGATGTTGCTATGAATTCTGAAAGTAATTTTCGCACAAAGTAATTTCAACTGAATTGTGTCAGACGCCCCAATAGCCCACCTGACCATTCTTATTTTACATGACACTGATGCTCCCCAGATTGTAATGCTGTCCCCTTGTGACACCATCTGACTGAGAGGAAACAGTGTGGGTGGCTGCAGCTGTCTTGCCTCCACCTAACATTAGACTTTCCCAAATTAAAAATGCTTAACATTACAACCATCACAGTGTAAAACTGAACAATGGCTGTTTTTCAATATAGCATCAAAATTAACCCAAGGTTTACACCCATTAGGAAGCAACAACTGGAAACAATTCCCAATGGAATGTGGCCAGACCCATATTTTGACAGGGAATTTGGTTCTGGTAATACCCGGCAATAACAGAAATTCAAGTCAGAATTCACAAAAGCCTATAATCAATTAAAGAAAGTGACTCATGGTTGCCAAACAGACATTAGCGTAATTGAACATACTAAGTGATGGGAGTCTGATGGTTGGGAGCTAACAGGACTGAGAGACATGGTGAGGGCAGGCTTTGTATCATATTACAGTGAACCATGCCATCCAACTGTTCACTTCAAATCAGGTGTAGGCTACTACATCACTTGTTGCATAAACTCTGAACATGCATGACCATTAGGCACATCTAATATTAACCTATTACCTAACATTAGTCTTCAGTAAACTGGATTTAATAATTTGGACACATGATGCATCAAAAGATTTACATATTCAGACCATGTGTCTTGAATTTGGAGACCAAGGCTGTAGACTGTTAATTTGTATTACTGCTGCTGTCAGCGTTTTTGCCACAAAAAAAACCAAACAACAACTACAATATCCCAGGTTCAAAAAACTAAATTTTTAGCATCTGTTCATTTAAAGTGTTGGTGAAATGACTGCTGATGACAGTGACATGAAACGCAACAAAGGAAAGTTCACAATACACTTTAAGTATTCCTGGATATCAAGTGAATTTGATAAGATGTTTATTCATGGACAACTTTGTTTAGAAGCTCTGTCATTGAGGGGTCTCAAAATCATTACAAAATCAAAAAACAAAACATTAATTATAGACACATCATAACATCTAACACAGAGACACAGCACTACTTGAAGAGGGAAAAAAATAAAGGAAGGACAGAACAAATGGAGGGAGGGCCTTAGTTCCAGTCACGTGATATTTTCAAAGTAGTCATTAAAGTATCAGTTTACTTTCTTATAAGCAAGTCAGACAGACAAAAGGCATTTAGCAGGACATACAGGAGGAGTGTAGCTGGGACTTTGAACTTTGTCTTTTTTCATCAGGAGGAATAGCTCTCTTACCTACAAGGTATGTGTGAAGGTATTTCATATCTCCTGTGTATACATGTTAGGAATGATAACACTGTACGTAATATTACAGCAGCCTATGAGCAGTCTCAACACAACTTATTAGCATATGTTTCCACTTTGTTGTTGAGACTACACACACAATGTTATTCACAGATGAACTCTGTGTGACCATCCACACTCTGTTTGAACCAGTGTGGCCTGCTCTTATCCAGATAGGGATCTATGTCCTGTATACCTATACTCTGACCATCTCCATATGTGGACTTATTTCCAGCATGTCTGTGCGCTGCACTTCTTCCTGGAGGGATATATAACTAACATCCATGTTCGGACCTATGTGTAGCTGGCAGACGTGCATGCACACCCACCCCCACTTCTTTGTAACGGAAGGGTATAAAGGCTTTACGTTTTTCTCAGAAAGTCGAAAAAAACTTTGCAGTCCAGCAAACTGTGCATTTTAGAAAATCAACCACGGCACATGCGTGAGTTTTATTTGTGTTTTTTGCAGTTCTATGTTTTAACTTTAAACTCTGTCGTTAGAATTTTAGCAAGGGCAATCAACTTAACAGTGTTCACCATTACTCAAGTTTACTCATGTTTTGTGCTTTATATCATTGCCTGCAAATGACAATATGTAGGTATGCATTTTAAAAGTCTTATGTAAAAAGTAAGAACAGGAGGAAAAAGTATCCCAAACAGAAAAGGCTGCGTCTTCAGATGGCATGGCATAACATATAATCAGGTTTTGATGCCCATGTTCCAGCATGTCAGCATCGAGGCTGCAGATTTTTTTTTAAAATAATTTCTGTCTCAACATGTTTTTTTGCTATATGTTGCTTAACTTCAGCCCGAAAGTTTAAACAACATTATGATCAAACTCTTGCTGATAAACAAACAAACAGATGAAGAGATAAAAAAAAATGTCTTGATGCATTTAAAATTGACGGTTGTTTTTTTTTATACTAAAGTGGCTGCCAATGATGGTTAGGATTTATTACAACTATAGTGCACTACAAATCAGAGATTGTTTACGTGCTAATTAGTAATACACAACTAAAAGTTGCATTTAACAAATTAAGCTGTAACATGTTTACAAGTGGGGAAAAAAGGCTGTTGTGTTATTATTGATTAACAGTGACCAGTCTTTCCTGCATTACAATGTTGGCACTAAATGTAAGAAAGCTTTCAGGTCATATACAAATCGAAATCAAAATGTATTTGTGTTTTGGTGATATATGATATGGTCATATTAATCAAATGAAATAAAATGCATGTGAATACTTTTTTGGTGTACAGATGTAATGGAATATAGTTATTATTGTTATGTGGTGGGGTGTTTATCCAAGACCCAAATGCAAGCTCACAGACTCAAGGTTTTCAAGTTCCAAAAATACAGTCTTTATTGTCCAGCGAAAAAACAAACAAAAAACTACAAACCAAAAGGTGGCACCGAGCGTGTCCACTTTACGTCCAGTCGGGAGGGCAACTCAACCGACGGCTCCAGGGGGACACGGGTAACAGGGCAGCCGGCAGACCAGCGGAAGGGACGGCGTCAACAATCTTCCAAGCCGGGAGGGCAACTCCACCGACTGATGATTTTGACGGGGATATCCGCGGGAGACACAGAGGCCGGAGGAACGGGAACAGGTACAGGACTGACGGAGAGCTGACGGGGAGCAGACGGAAGACGGACGGAGAGCAGACAGAGGACGGACGGGTGGCTAAACAAAAATGCACCGACCACCAGAGTTGTGCAGGGGCAGGTTACATATAGTCTGGGGAGGTGATCAGGGAGATGCAGTACACCTGCAGGTGGTGATCAGGGGTGAGTGGCTGCATCTGCTGGGACTGGTGAGGGGCGTGGCCACGGGAGGTGAGTGGCGTGGCCACAGACAAAGACAGGGGACACAGGAGGAGAGGTGATCGGGGGCAAAACGGAGGACAAAACTGAACTCCTGACAGTACCCCCCCCTCAAAGGGAGCCTCTCGGCGACCAAAACTGGACCGGACTGGACCGGGTGGGAGGAGGGGTACCGGAGGAGGGACGGAGGACAACACTAACACAAGACATGAGACAGGAAACCTAGGTGGACGGAAGAAGGCCACGGAGCAGGACGGACTGGGGTGACCGCTCCGGAGGACAGCCACGGGGCAGGACAGGTTCAGGGGCTCTCTCCGGAGGACGGCCACGGGGCAGGGCGGACTCAGGGGATTTCTCCGGAGGACGGCCACGGGGCAGGAAGGCCTGGGGTGACCGCTCCGGAGGACGGCCACGGGGCAGGGCGGACTGGGGTGACCGCGCCGGAGGACGGCCACGGGGCAGGACGAACTGGGGGGGACCTCGCCGGAGGATGATGACAAGGCAGGGCTTCGACCGCGATGGAGGACGGAGCCGGAGGCGGAGTGACGACACTCCTGGAGGACGGAGCGGCGACCGCGCCGGAGGCCGGAGCGACGACCGAACAGGAGGACGGAGCAGGAGGCGGGGCGGCGTCCACGCCTGAGGCCAGAGCCGGAGGCACGACCTCACCGGAGGACGGGGCCGGAGGTGTGGCGCCGACCTCGCCGGAGGCCGGAGGCGGAGCGACGACATCCCTGGAGGACGGAGCAGGAAGCGGGGCGGCGTCCCCGCCTGAGGCCGGAGCCGGAGGCGGAGCGGCGATCACGCCGGAGGCCGGAGCGACGACCGAACAGGAGGACGGAGCAGGAGGCATGGCGCCGACCGCGCCGGAGGAAGGAGGCAGGGCGCCGACCTCGGCGGAGGCCAGAGGCGTGGCGCCGACCGCGGCGGAGGCCGGAGCGATGACCGAACAGGAGGACGGAGCAGGAGGCGGGGTGGCGTCCGCGCCTGAGGCCGGAGCCGGAGGCGGGGCGTCGACAGCGCCGGAGGCAGCAGGGGCCGGTGGCGTGGCGACGACAGCGCCGGAGGCAGCAGGGGCCGGTGGCGTGGCGACGACCGCACAGGAGGATAGAGGAGGGGGCCGGGCGTCGACCACCCTGGAGGACGGAGCCGGAGGCGTGGCGACGACCACCCTGGAAGCAGCAGGAGCTGGAGGAGGGGCATCGACAACCCTGGAGAACGGAGTTGGAGGCGTGGCGACGACCACGCCGGAGGACAGAGACGGGGGTGTGGCGACGACCGCGCCGGAGGATGGAGCCGGAGGCGGGGCATCGACAGCGCCGGAGGCAGCAGGGGCCGGTGGCATGGCGACGACCGCACAGGAGGATGGAGCAGGAGGCGGGGCGTCGACCCATCCGAAGGCAGCAGGAGCTGGAGGCAGGACGTCGATGACCCGTCCAGCGACGGGGAACGAAGGAGCAGCATTACTGCCGCATAGGCCATGCTGCAGGTACTTGAGGGCCAACGCCCGGGCACGGATGGCGTCCGGATCTCTCGCCGGCGCTGCGGGGGTAGAGAGTTCGTAGGGGGGACCGACGGGGCTGTGGGCTCCCCCGTAGCGACCTACGGGGCTGAGGGCTCCCCCGTAGCGACCGACGGGGCTGAGGGCTCGCTCGTAGCGACCGACGGGGCTGTGGGCTCGCTCGTAGCGACCGACGGGGCTGTGAGCTCGCCCGTAGCGACCGACGGGGCTGTGAGCTCGCTCGTAGCGATGGACTGGACTGACGGCTACACGTCCAGAGATTAAGGGCGCAGCAGGACCGGATGGCCGGTGACCCCGGCGTCGCCGCCTCCTTCTGGGGGGGTCCCAGAAGGCCAGGCGGGTTCCCTCGAACCCAGTCCGGGGTTCAGCGGAAACCGTGTCATTCAGGCGGGCCTGATCGGAAAAATATTGAAATAAAGTCACGTATTTAGGATTCGAGTCTGTGGCTGCTGGGTCCTTCCGTGGTCGGTGCATTCTGTTATGTGGTGGGGTGTTTATCCAGGACCCAAATGCAAGCTCTCAGACTCAAGGTTTTCAAGTTCCAAAAATACAGTCTTTATTGTCCAGCGAAAAAACAAACAAAAAACTACAAACCAAAAGGTGGCACCGAGCGTGTCCACTTTACGTCCAGTCGGGAGGGCAACTCAACCGACGGCTCCAGGGGGACACGGGTAACAGGGCAGCCGGCAGACCAGCGGAAGGGACGGCGTCAACAATCTTCCAAGCCGGGAGGGCAACTCCACCGACTGATGATTTTGACGGGGATATCCGCGGGAGACACAGAGGCCGGAGGAACGGGAACGGGAACAGGTACAGGACTGACGGAGAGCTGACGGGGAGCAGACGGAAGACGGACGGAGAGCAGACAGAGGACGGACGGGTGGCTAAACAAAAATGCACCGACCACCAGAGTTGTGCAGGGGCAGGTTACATATAGTCTGGGGAGGTGATCAGGGAGATGCAGTACACCTGCAGGTGGTGATCAGGGGTGAGTGGCTGCATCTGCTGGGACTGGTGAGGGGCGTGGCCACGGGAGGTGAGTGGCGTGGCCACAGACAAAGACAGGGGACACAGGAGGAGAGGTGATCGGGGGCAAAACGGAGGACAAAACTGAACTCCTGACAATTATAGATACAATAACTGTCAAAACTTTGCTTATTCAAAATTTCATGTTAATATGCAAGGGGCGACACATACAATTACTTGACAAATGCAAAAGTAGATTGTCAATAAAAATTTTAAAAAAAGAAGATAACTTTGGACATGCAACAATGCAGGGCATTCATAAATGTTATCTTTATTGAGTTACTGCTAAACTTGCCACCATCTACTCATGTCGTTCTAGTATATTTTTTTATTACACTATTAAATTGCTGTGGAAACATCAAAGTCTGTATTTTTTTTTTTTTACAGTTTCCATTGCTTGAGGAAGCAATGAAAAAATGAGGAATTCATGTGCAAAAATAGGATATATCCATTTTTACTAATTTAGACAAATCGTGTTGTGGTTCGGGGAGTTACTTTACTTTAACTACATAAAAATCCTTCACTGAAATACACTTGAAATACAAGCTGATCCAGAACATGTCCCCAAACACATTTTATATTTCCTTTGGGGGATCCCCATGTATTCCCAGGCCAACCTCGGAGCCTGGGAAACTGAATTAAGTGGAGGTGAAATTTTGACCTAACTTTTTGTCCTCAACCAACCTCTCTGGGGACCAACTGAAAGAACAGCTATAGTATTTTGCAATTTGTTACTGAGCGTTACTTGGCATTAAATATTTCACAATGAACAGTATGAAGTCAGTATCAGCCTTACTTGGTATTTCACAATTTTTAGTGTTACTCTGAATTCAGTATTTCTCACGATTCCATTTTTTCTCGATGACGTGTTAAATAAATTTTTCAGTTTGCTTCAGTCTGTTTTAGATGAATGTTTTGAATATTTTGTTTTCTCCTATTTCTCTGCAGCATCCCCGCCAACTTCAGCCAGATGGATATGTATGGAAACCAAACCACAACACCCAATAGTACATGTCTTATTTATTCTGACTCTTGGAGTTTTACTGTGGTACCAGTGTATATCCTGGTCATCAGTGTGCTGGGAATTATCTTTAACGTGTTCGTGCTGATGGTATTTTACATCCACAAGAATACCTGGTCCGTGGCTGAGATCTACTTGAGCAACTTGGCTGCTGCTGACCTTATTCTGGTGTCCTGTTTACCCTTCTGGGCTCAGAATGTGGCAAAGAAATTCGACTGGCCCTTTGGCACGAGCCTGTGCAAACTGGTCAACCTTTGCATCACCATGAATGTCTACTGCAGTATCTACTTCCTTGTTCTGGTTAGCATTGATCGTTATTTGGCACTGGTGCACCCGCTGAGATTTGAAAGACTGCGGAGCACAACTTATGCCAAAGTGGGATGTTTCCTGGTGTGGGGTTTTGGCTTGCTCATGAATATCCCCGTACTCATCTTCAGGGAACTGTTGAAAAATAAGTACAATATTACTGCGTGTTTGCTCAATTATTCAAATATTACTGAATATAATGCGGTTGAGGGGATTAACATTGTGTTCAGCTTCATTATCCCCATTTGCATTATTTCCGTCTGCACACAAAAAATTATTCGAGCTCTTGGTAACAGGTTAACAGAGGGCTTCAATACAAGGAAAAAGGAGCAGAAGGCCACCATTCTGGTGCTGGTGGTCCTCATTGCATTCCTGATCTGCTGGATACCATACCACCTGTTGAAGATACTGGAGGTCCTCAAAAATAATGACATTTTGACAGGGTGTCCCTTTAAGACATCCCTGTACAAAAGCCAAATGATCTTCACCTACTTTGCCTTCTTCAACAGTGTTCTCAACCCCCTTCTCTACGTCATTGTAGGGAAAAACTTCCAGAACAAAGTTAAGGAACTCTTCCAGCAGCAGAACAAAAAGAGAACAGCGACTACAAGCCAAGCCTACGCAAGAACAAACGTGACAAGAGTGGCTCAAAACTAAACATACCTTATGCTGGTCTGCAGGATTGTTTTGACTTTCTATAATGTAATGGGCTAAAATATCATTATGTCAAAATGATGACATCAAGACAATGGCATGTTTATTTGATTAGAAGCATGATATTTCAGCTCAGTATCTCACCGAAGGATGTAATATACTCGTCAGTCCACTAAAAGATGACGTATCAGTGTCGGGTTTTGCCTCACCCAACCATAAAACACGGTTCTTCGAGGGTCGAAGAATGAGATTATGACAAAGTACAGAGTGTTATAGTCCAGTTTGGAAGGAGGTCGAGGATGGCTGGATGGAACAAACACAGGACTTTCACCTTTACAACTGGCACAGCAAATGTGCCTTGATTAACATATATTAAGTAAGTTATGTGACATACATAAAAATGACTTATAGTTGTATTTCAATCTAAACCATGATTTAACCTTTTGTTTTTAGGGGTTTTTTTTTTAGTTTTTTTTGTGGTGTGGGTTTTGTTATTGAAAAAAGGGTATACATCAAATTATATATATGAAAAAAAAACCATATCTAATCTTTACCAAGTAGCTTCGTTGCCTAGATCTAACCAAATTATGGTGTCTTTTAGCAGACTGGTGGGTGTGTTACCTGATTTTGCCATGATATCTGATCAGTTATTTCATTAGAAATGCTTTGGATTTAACACAGTAATAACACTGCTGCACTATTGAACAGCATTACCACCTGTTTCATTTGCAGAAGTAATGGACATAAACATGATAATGGAAGTACAAAAGAGATGGAGGCAGACTTTGTGTCTCTGTTTAACAGTGATTACACTCTTACCACAACATTTTAATGGTGGGATATTCTGTGCCTGTATGTGTGCATGACTGCGGATATCTATTTAAATCTTTTTTTCAGTATTATCATAAAACTTTACTGTTATAAACTTGTGATATTTTAGTGGAATGCTGTCTTAGTTTAAATCCATGCAATATGTCTTACTTTTGTGTGTGACATTGTAACTCGTGCTTTTCATTTGTCTCTGAAAAGATGTATTCAACCTGCCAACGCAGTAGAACACAATATGAATATTTGCATGCATGTACAGCTTGTTGCTTGGTAATGTGCATTTGCTATTCAAAGTCACAGTATCCTCAATAAAGTGACTTGCATAGTCATGCCACTGTCTATCTACATTGTGAATATATTTTATTGCTACTGAAATATATGTGTATATAAACATAATGTCATACTTTGGGTGGCATAAATGCAAATGCCCTATCTCAATCTTTTGCTGACATACAAATAAAGTTATCCCTCTGAACTTTCCAGACTCCTATAATGTCATTGTGCTGCATTTCTTTTTTCAGCTGTCCATCATTAGTTTGATATTGTTAGAGGATATTGTTAGAGCACTCTTTTCAATGCTGTCAGGTCCAATCCGGCCTGAAGCGAGATCACTATATAACTTTGATGAGGTTATAAGAAACCCTATATAGTAACTGTATTTGTTGAAATATGTTTGCAACAGTGTACTTCATACTATGTTGTTCGAAACCACAAGAAAACAACTGCTGAAACACAATTTACATCCTCAAATCATGCACTATAAAACTTGATTTTACCCTAAATAGGAAATATATTAGAGCAGACATGGCATGTTAAACAGATCAGACTGAGCTGATGGATTTCAGTTCCAGTGTCTCCAACAAGCCTATATTTGGCAAGCTGCAATCGTTAAATTTTAAACAAAAAATGATTAATAAAAGAGCACCAGGCCTCGCCGGCTCCCCAGTGGACAAACATTGTTGTGTCAACAGATTCTTTGTTGAAATGCAAATAACGACCACGTCCCTTCTTGGGCAGTGTCTCCCATTCTTCTTTGCAGGACCTCTCAAGCTCCATCAGGTTGGATGGGGAGCGTCGGTGCACAGCCATTTTCAGATCTCTCCAGAGATGTTCAATCGGATTCAAGTCTGGGCTCTGCCTGGGCCTTTCAAAGACATTCACAGAGTTGTCCCGAAGCCATTCCTTTGTTATCTTGGCTGTGTGCTTCGGGTCGTTGTCCTATTGGAAGATGAACCTACAAAATGATTTCACGTTGTCATTATGGGGTATTGTGTGTAGAATTTTGAGGGAAAAAAATGAATTTAATCCATTTTGGAATAAGGCTGTAATATAACAAAATGTGGAAAAAGTGAAGCGCTGTGAATACTTTCCGGATGCACTGTATGCAAATACATGCTGTTCCTGGAAAGCCTTATATACAGTAGTATAACTGGTATTTGGTGTTTTGCTTTGGCAATAACTCCTTAACATAAGTAAAAATACCAAATTAAAAATGGAAAAATACTCTAATACTACTTATGCAAGTCCTACATTTAAATCCTTTGTAAATTGTTCCTCTTTGGGACTTGGACAGTTATTTAAATTGAAAGAAGTTTTGACAAAAAATGTATCTCTGTATCTATCTGTAGTTACAGATGTCTATGAAGTCCAGTGGCCGTTAGATACAAAGACCCTTTTTTTTTTTTTTCTACGGAAATAAAGTGGCATTCACAAACAAACCGCCTCAGTTATTTGCATTGCAGAGGTTGTCTCAGGTCACCATATCAGACTCACTGTCACATTCAGGTTTGGTTGTCATCGTGTTACAATGGACTCAGCAGGTGCATCCTGCACAAACACAACTATCTCCTCAGTGAAGCAGCAGATGTATCCAGCTGTGTATTCTTTGTTTTTTATCGTGGGATTTCCAGCCAACTGCCTGTCTTTGTATGTAGCCTGGATGCTGATTAAGAACGGGAGCAACATGGCAGTCTACCTCTTCAACCTGTCCATTTCCGACCTGCTTTACACAATCTCTCTGCCTGTGTGGATTGAAGAAGCCCTGCAGAAGTATATAGGTAGTGGTCTCTGCAACTTAGTGGCTGTGATCATGAACAACAGCTTTTATGTTGGCTCGGGTCTCCTTTGCTGCATCTCCGTTGATCGTTATCTAGCAGTGGTCTACCCTCTCCACTTTCACTGGATCAGAGAGGTGAGGACAGCAGCACTTGTGAGTATCGCTGTTTGGATTTTGGAGATTATCATCCACTTTATCTTACTTGATCACATGGAGGCACTGCAAGCTTCAAGATACTTGTGTAAGGAGCAAATACCCATGACACAAGAAGATGCCAACGTCGCCCTTATTCGGGTCATCCTGGGTTTCTTGGTCCCTGTCCTCATCATGACTTTTTGTTTCCAGCAGATTATGCAATCACTCAGACAAAGCACCTCCATCATGAAAGAAGAGCGCTGGAAAGTGGGGCTGCTGTTGTTCCTCCTCCTTCTAACCTACCTAGTGTCCTTTGTGCCCTACCAGACTGTCATGCTGCTCAGGGCCACGCTAGAACCCGGGGACTGCATCTGGGCCACAAGGCTCACTGATCCATACCTGGTCACAGTTGCCACCACGACCCTAAACAGCACACTGGATCCTATCATATACTGTTTAATCAGTGAGAGCGCTAAGAAAGAGATTAGGAAAGCTATGGCAAAAGGGAGGGGACTTTTTATGAGGATAAACTGCTCAGAAAGATTGACAAGAGTTCAGACAGTTTCCTAATAACTGGATGATTTGTTAAACTTGTTCTTAACTTCATTACAAATCAAAGATTTTTTTTTTTTTTTTAATTTTGACTGTTTAATTTAAGGCTAAAAACTGGTTATTTTTTTGTGTCTGTCATATATGTTAATTTTTTTTTTTGATGGATTTAAATTCCTGTACTGTGTTATGACTAGATGTGGTGAAAATAGTTTATTTTAGATTGATTATTTAGGTGTAGTAGTTTTCTGGGGCATTATTGTCTTAAAGGATGGCTGTTTAATTTCAAATTATAACAATATTTACATGCTTATATCTATATAGGTGTTTTTAGTGGAAGGAAATCCTTCTTTGAGCCTCATGGACAGTTTGCTGAGAAATGCCTAATTCTTTTCAGTTACACAGAAGGAGGACTGTGAAATTTTCCCTTCCTTTACTTTCATTTAAATCACTAACACAGGACCACTTTGTGTCCTGTGTTGACTGGAGGAATAATTACAACAATCATTAGTGCTTTCAGTGTACATATAGACTTGTGAGTTTTTAAGACAGACTTACATTTTTTTGTGAACCTATCCTTTAAGAGCACGTAGGCTCAGCCTTACAGTAACTACGCTATAGAAACAATATGTACTCTTTTATCAAATAAAATGAAATGAAATGCAATGTAAATAATAATTATCATCGCCTTTACCAGAGTCCATGTCTTTATTGACACAATAAACATAACGACGCACAGTGTCATACTTAGTACCCAAATTAAATCTGGCTTGTGGTCCTCTTGGCCTGTCACCCAGTAAATGGCATGTGGTCGTCAGGGACAACAAGGAGGCGCCTGCTGACTCTTCCATTCCTTAAAGCAGACTGATAAAGCAGAAGAGAAGACAACTGAATGAGTCAACTCTGCACCTGTTCTACTGTTTGAATTTTTATAATGATTCATTTTATGTACCGACTGGTTTAGAGACGAAACTGAGAAAAAGAGTAAGTAGAACTTTGAGTTCTTAACTTGAAACAAGTTTCAATACTTTTTTACAATGTATGTTTATGGCTTAAAGGACAATACAAAATGTTTTTCCGGATTTAGCCTGATTACCAATGTACAGCTAAAGCCTATAGACTTGAAATTTGGGTCATAATAGATAATTCCATCAAAGTAACTGCCTGATTAACGATGGTCTTTGTTGTATTGTAGTCATGTGATAATGTGTTTGCCAACAGGATGTGTTGTTGTTGTGTTGGGAGCTCAAGAAAAGGGCAACATCAGAGATTTTCTGAGCCAGCAACACAAGTTGTGAATGGAGGTTTTTAGGCTGAGTGGTAGACAATAGATGGTATTAATAAAACTTTGTAAAAGCTAAATGTTGACAGTGAATTACAAGGTGATTACAAATCTGAAGCAAGTTTATTGTCTTAATGTATTGAAATATAGCACTATTAAAGGCTGTATGAATCTCAAAACATTGTCAAGAAATGGTTCAGTAAAAAGTAAACTAAATTAATTTGTTCTTGTTTGCTTAAAAGACAATGTTCGCAGTGTTAACTGACAAAATGAAGGAACTAGAAGCTAAGATGTCCTGGATTTAATTCTCAAGCTGCTAAGACACAGGGCTCTACACTTAATGGCAACTTTCTTTAGTCTCTCACAGACTGGCAAATTCAGATTTCTTTCAAAGTCCACACCAACAGTTTGTAACAAAAGATTTGCATTGATAATGACTCTAAGGTAAAGCTGCAGTAACAAACCCATAAAAGGCATTATTCATCTGTTTTCACAAGATGAGAAATATTCCTGTGAGGGGTGAAGTAAATCGAATTTGTAAAAAGGTGGGGTTTCTTAATTTATAGGTTTTAAGTCATATTTATTTTTGTATTCCTTCCTTATTATTACGTAGAAGCATATGAACGTCACATCTGCAATGGAGAACATTACACTGGCCAACAATCACTCCGAATGTTATTCGTTTGACAACACATCCAGAAGAAGGCCTTTTCTGTTCTTCTACCTGACTGTCATCATCACTGCCATCCCGTCCAACGCCTTCTCCCTCTACGTGTCCTGGCAGCACATCAGACAGAAGAACGAGCTTGGCGTGTTTCTGTTCAACCTGGCCCTGAGTGACCTGACCTTCACTATCGGCCTCTCTCTGTGGCTGGACTTCCTGTGGCGAGGAGTTTGGGCCCACGGAGGCTACGTTTGCGTGCTGTCGGTCTACTTTCTCTTCACCAACTTCTACACCAGCGATGCTCTCCTCTGCTGCATTGCTCTTGACCGCTACCTGGCAGTGGTTCACCCACTCAAGTACACGTCCTTGAGGAAAGTTAGAACTGCAGCTGCGGTCACTGTTGCCATTTGGGTGCTGGTCGTCTGTTTGAACGCCTCCACTATCACCTGGGAAGACTCATACCATGAATACACAAAGTTTTCAGTGTGCTTTGACATTTTCCTCCCGCTGTCAGAGAAAATGGCCCGTGCTAATGTAGTGCGCTTCCTCCTGGGGTTTATTCTTCCGGTTCTTCTGGTGTTTTTTTCCACTTGGGGCATTTGTGCGGCAGTGAAATCCAACCAAGCCACAGAGGAGCAGGAACGTAAACGGATTTCAAAGCTATTGCTAGTAGTTTTGCTCTGCATTTTGTTCTGCTTCGGACCTATCCATATAATGATGCTTCTCCGCACACTGGTGGATGACTGCCAGGAAGTTGCATGGCTCCTCTATCCCTACAAGATCAGCATTGCTATGTCAAGCCTCAACTGCCTCGCAGACCCGCTCCTTTACTGCTTCATTACGAGAACAGGGCAGGAAAATGTAAATCAGGTTGTTCTCTACTTCCAGGGAAAGAAAAGAAGCAACAAAGATGGTATGGTATGAGTTCAAAGCAAGGTTTACGAGAAGCAAAAAAAAAAAGTTCTAAGACTGTTCTTGTTGCACGCAAAAGGGTCGCAGCACAGTAATGGGCGTGAAAAAGGGAAAAGCCATAACCTTTGTGTGCAAGTACTGAAAGTTAAGTTGCTTGATCAACATCAGCACCTGAGTTACGTGTTATTTTGACCACTAGCAAAAGGCAAAAACCAACAGGACGGGCTGACATGCATGCTGGTATGCAGCCTCACAGGAGCTCCGTCTGTATTAGTGTTAACAATAAATTAATAAATTGACACTTCAGTGCATGTGTTTACGTTATTTTTTTCATCCCCTCTGCATGTTTAAACTGATACTTGTACATAGTGATGCTGGAAAACTGCAGCGTATTGGTCCTGTTGTGAGAAACTTTCAAGCATGTCCACAGAAAATAAAGGCATCTCTATGCATAGATGACACAATTCATTTGAATAAGGTAGAATACAAATATTAGATTTTCAGCGAGCATGTTTTTTTTATCACTGGACCATACAGGGTTACAACATATTTGACTGGTTTCACTTCAGTTTTTTTTTTGTATGTGTCACTATTTGTATGTTGGTCACACAACAAGGTGCCATGTAAAGAGTGTATTTGCATTTAACAAAAAAATAAAAATTCTTCCTTTCCATAAGCACCATCATCACAATAAAATAACACGCATACATTTGATCAAATTAATAGAAAGGTTAATCCCTTAGTGCCAAACACAATGTGATCTAAAATAGGATAATTTTGAAAATATAGGGTTCAGAAATCTCAATAAAAAGACTACATTTCACATGACTTATGCATTAAAGGCCAACTAAAAAGAGCGCTTTCTGATTGTGATTATGATAATCACTCCATCAAATATGACTATTTTAAAATGAAAAGTCAGAGAGAGGGCAGAGTACAGGATCCTGACTGATGTCTGTGTTGTTTATTCCTACTAAATTTCACTCAATATTTTTATGTGAGGATTATTATTTATTTTATGGATTATATTTTTAGATTTCTCTTCAGTTTGATGTTTCCGAGCTGATGGTGACTTTACCGTTGTAAATGTTACAGGCCTCAAGTGTGAGTTGACAGTGAACAGAAGATATGTTCACTCAGCAGGCTGTTCTCTGTCTTTGTTCAACAAAACTGTATCTCAATCCTGTCTTTCCAGCTACACAACACTGTGCCTCTTATTTACAAACGAATCTGTTGTTAATAAACAGGGTTAGTTCATTTACAAAACTACAACTCATCAGTTAACACTACCAGCTTCGAGGATATGTTCGACTAGTCCCTTTAACAGTGTTGTTTTACCAAACACAATTTCAAAGTATGAAGAACAAGATATAGGCAACATTACTGAGACATGTCTGTCCATTTGACATAGCCGAAACTAAATATCGCTCCAACTCATTTACAATATTTGCAAAGAAACTCCAAACTTTACAATAATAATTTCAGTAAAGGCATACTTGTCGAGGAGTTTCAGTGACAGTTTGTTGACATTTTGTTCTGTGGTTTACACAGGAGTGAGCAAGACTGCATTGTGGTGGGCAGATACATTTCTCACCTGACTAAACCTACTATCTTCAACAACACGCATAAAGAAGACTCTTAAAGTCCCGAGAAATGTATTGTGCTTAGATAACGCACACGACTAACTTGTTTTGTGAAGACAGTCAGAGACAGGAGGCGTTACTTGAATTCCTTCGACAGGCTGTTTGTTGTCTGAGGAGCAGAGGAGCAGAGGCCTCAACAGCACTACGACAGCTAACGCTCACCCAGATAGACACTCCCCCTTGTGTCGCAGGAGAGTAACTGCAACTTCAGAATTTGTACTCAAAATCATTGCACAACCTTTTTCCACAGACAAATATATGAAATAACTTAACAATTCTGACCCTACATTACATCACATAAACATTATTGTTGCTGCTGTAGATACAATAAATTGTCACAGGCCTATGTGAAATACAAAACAAATTTATAATTTAATAAAAATGTTAGAAATTTAGAATTTTTTTAAAATCCAGTTCTTTAGTGATGGAAAAGAACTAATAAGAGCATGGACAAGATTTTTTTTTTAAACAAATTTTCTATACCTGCCCCTACAGCTGGCTGGATAAAGACTGACTATGGGAGGATGAGAAAACTGCATTTCAAATTCATTCATACGCCTTGTTTTATCTGTGTTTTGTGATCTGTGTTTTTATGGGACGTTGTAAATATGTGAAAATGCATGACAACAACAGCCCGCCTCAGTACCAAATGCCCCCAGAAACACTTTTAAAATATTTCATACAAACTTACATTAAGGTTGTGTCTTTATTGTTGGTCTGTGATGGCAAACTGCACCTAAAGGATATCCACAAATATGTATATCTGAAGCCCTCTATTGGATAGTTAAGGAAATGCGGCAAATTGTCTCCACTATTTACACAAATCGTTCCTGTTTGCCCTTTGCACAGTTTTTTGCAATACATAACCTCTGGTACAGCAACAACATCTAATATAAAAATGCCTGTATGCCATAAATATGATCAACTTTACTCTAACAGCATCACACAAGACCTGAAAGGAGATCACTGGTTTCTAGATAACTTTGAGCAACAATCAGGAAGCCTTAACAAGACAAACCCAGATTCCTGCAGCTGGAAACTGTACAAACAAAAATGCAGTCTCACTTTAGCTATAGGTATTTAAAGAAACGCTAACCTTGAGGGGACCAGCTTTGTGTCCCCAGATGGGATGCGAGTCGTCATAATGTGAGTGTGAGAACACGTCCAATAAAACAACATGTATCATTATTATGACAGACCGTTATGCCACTGATAAAGTGGGCAATCTTGCAAGATTTTTTTTTTCTCAGGTAATTACAATGCGTGACACTTCTCACTTTGCTTTCCAGCCTTCATAACAACAAAGGCTGGAAAGGACATGTGCTCCTCCATGTGAGTCTTTGTCCTGCCTCTCTCTTGCACCCATCCATCCGTGTCACATGACAGGCTTCACCTCCCACAGAATAACCTGCATCAGCAGAACCTGGGGAGCGATAAAGCCCATCTGAATGCCCATCCTTTCACCTTCCATTGCCTTTGACTGTGTAACGCACATGCTTCTTGTCATACATAAAGTGCAAGCGTATCAGGAGGACCAATAGGTTTTGTCAGTGAACAGTATCAGCAGCGGCACGTGTGAGAGATCCTGTTCTATCTTAAGCATGATGGATGAATGGGACCGTAATCTGCGCTGGTGATCTTGACTGTATGCACTCAAATGTGATAGCACAATTATCCTTGGAATAAAAAAAAAAAAAAAGGTGAAAACTGATCCACTGCCGCTCCAATGAAGATAATAGTTGGTTTGACTGGATTTTTCTTATTATCTAAGGCACCACCTCATGCAACCAGCATTTGGGGGAAAAAAGACATTTGAAAAAGGGGGCACAGCTACATTTTGTCCAACCCTGGCTGCTCTCACTTGCTTGCAGGGGGACTGTGGAAATAGTTGATTTACATTTGCACATGCAGCAGAGAAAATCTGAACCAAAGACATACACGTGTGCTAAAAAAGGAAACAGATGGACAAATATAGCAGTCGAGAGTTGTGTGGTAATGATATTACATAAGCTAAGCCTATTTGTGGTGCAAACAAGAATATAACTGATCTATTTTTACTGTAGACATTAGTTCATGAAGGTTTTAGTTACATTCAGCAATTTGCTAAACAATAAAGTGGATTTGCTGAATTTAAAATATCTTAACAGTAATATTTCCTTCCTTCATTAACATGAAATCTTTCCCCTTTCTTTATTGCTGTCCCTCTTTTTTGTGCTGTTTTAAGTATTTGAATTATTCATTATTCTAATCTATTCTCTAACACATCTCTCTGCAGCTACAGTATCTCCTGATCTTTAATCCAGACAGTCCCGCTTGTTTCTTTTCCACTCTCCAGATGTGTGCAGTCTAACTCAGCCTGAATAATAGTTGTCGACAGAGTGGAGAAGCGGAGAGCATCAGGGCTCCTGATTCCATTCAAAGTGTCTGATTTTGAAATGTATTTTTAGTTTGAAACAAGGTGATATTAAAAAAAGTATTTTCTTACGAAAATATAAACTGAACAAGTAATGTGGTATCATGCAAGATAATCTGTAGGCCATGAAATACAAATAGTTGAATTAAAATCTGACACTTTCACTGTATTTACTTTTTTTTTTAACAATGACAATGAGTAGATTCAATTTTTAGATGTTTTCTTAAATTTTGTGAGACTGAAGATAGCAGAAAATACAACTGATGAAGAATCACACCCATATCAAATAGTCATATTTTCATATTTTTTCATATATTTTCATACTTTTATACATGCTTTTAATTTCAATGCCAATAAACAGGGAATGTTTTACCAAATCTCTGTATACCTGATGGAGCAGGTTGTTTCTGATTCTTTCCCTACACTGTACATGGTCATTTTGTGCTATAGAGAAAAAGGATTTTAAGGGAAAGACTGCTTTCTTGATGACATACAAAAAAGAAACCCCAGCCAGACCTGAGCTTGGATGTTGCTGAGTTTGACCCCTAGAAATCCCTTTTTATTTTAAGGTAAAATGTTTGGCGTTTTTGCCTTTATTTGTCCGTGCATAGTAAAGATAGAAGATGTTGGGAGAGCGAGTGAAGGAATGACATGCAGTAAATGTCTGGCCAACCATGGTCAGGTCAAGGTTTATACAGGCATTTTAGACCATGTGCTCTTCACCCTAATCACTCAGCCATATAGGACCACTCCAGAAAGACATTTTTTTAGGATATCAGTTTTACAGTAAGGTGTCAGTCAAACTCAACTCCAGATACAGAATATTTCACTGTAACCTAGTGTATTTGGTTTTTGAGTTTCCCCTGACTGGTTTCGATGACATCATATTACACCTCTCCTCACTTCAGTATCTCAGTTGTCAGACACTTTGTCAGGCGGATTTCACATCTCTCTCCTGGTGCATTGTATATCGAGCATGTTGAGCTCCTGCAGGCTACCGTCTGGCACTCCTTCCAACCTTTCCTCTCCATCATCCTTCCTGTCACTCTCAGCACTTTCACACTTTTCTCTTCCTCACAACAACTCCTTGTTCTAGCAACAACCTCTCAAAAGCTTGTGGGGAAATTATAATCACATGTTCGAAATAGGGCAGCACTTATTGCTGTTAAATTGCAATTTCCTTTTAATGTAATTGATGAAATGCTGTCTCTAATTTAAACTTTAAACTAATTTAGTTTTTCTAAAATTATTGTTACAAACTGGTTCTATCTTATATCCTTTAGACCAAATCCAAAAACTACGCAATACACTTCACTTTGGAAATAAAATTTGAAGTGGGTTAGAAAGTTGTAAAATGTATTGACAAAGTAACAAATCAATCAATAGTCGACTGAAGCAAGCCAAACGAGAAGAGCCAGGCTGTTATAGACTCCCCAAGGTGCAGGTTAGGGGTAATAAATTTGACTGATTACAGATCAGATTAAAATGTTTCCATCTGAAATGGTAAGTGACAGAAGAAGTATTTAATATAAATAATATTAAATACATATACTGTTGACTTCTTGGGTGCCTCATACATTTTTTTGTCTGTAGTGATTTTTGTGAAATGGTGTAACAAGGAGCAACCAGCAATTCAGTTGTTGAAAAATAGTGAACACTGACATGAGTAACATCTCCATTTTCCAGCTCTGTTTCCTGAGAGCACAAACCAAGTTCACCGCCATCCAATGTGACCCCTGAACCAGGACCCTTGATGGGCTCTCGCAACACTTGCTTCATAGATTTCATGTTGTACTTTGCAAAAGTCAATAAAAATAATTATTTTCCAAAACTATATTTAGATATCTATTGTATCTAGTGTATGTATCATACACTGTATATTTTTAGTTTTTATAATAAAGGCCTTGGTGTTGCTATAGCAACTCCAAGTTACTGCCTGGTGCTGCCACAGTCTTACATCAATGTCAGACCAGAATTAAGAGGCTAAAATTATTGTGGGACTGAAAGCTTTACTAAAAGCTCATTACCGTAATGTAGCGACATGTATTTGGACTTGGTCTGGCTCGTTAACATCAGCTCTGAAAAACGATATCTACGTCATGCAACTTCTGTTCTGCTCTCCTGCCCGGACCCTTTCTGTCATGCTGTTTCTCAGAACACCTAAATTGGTACTTCCTTCCTGCTGAATTTCGAACATGAGGTCTGTCCCACTCACAGGATCATGAGTCACACCACTTTGCAGGTCAATGTCTTGTAAAGTGGAGCTTTGTATAAGAGTCATCATCTGAAATATAACCATAAGAAGAAGACAAGTCCAATTTCTGTCTGCAAAAATATAAATTATGGGTGCAGCATTTCCTGTTACATCTAAATTTTTTGCATGGCTAAAGATGCACAAAATGGGGAATGAATTGGCCGCTACAGAGGCCTCCCTCGAGTGACTCATGGCCATTTTGAACATGTGTAAAGGAAAGTAAAAGTGGGCAAGTTTCCCTTTTACAATCCCTCTTTTTGATCCATTTGGAAAAAGGGGTGAATTAATTTGTTATGCCCTTCATCCCCTCCTTGATTACCCTCACTAAGATTAGGATGTGTGCCCACGCATGCTGTCAAACCTCTCCGGATGAGACACACAAGCCTGGAAGGTCAGCCATACACACTCTAAAACATTTAACTGATAAATTACATCAGTTCAGGTTTCTTTAACTGTCTGTATGCCAGACGGTAAACTGAATTCATAAGAAATGTGTTTTTGGCAAAGTGAGATGATCAGCTAATGTCACTCATCATCTTTTGGCAGGACATTTTAGATGAAGGCCAGATGGATGAAATCACTCTGCCAAAGTATCGGATAAATAAATGCCATTTCTGTTGCATACAAAGTCCGATGGTCTCACCAAAACATCACATCAAATTTCCATGGGGAAATTTAAGTGAAACTGCACTGAAAATGACATGTGCCAATGAATGAAATGTATGTTTGAAAAGACTTTCAAGTTTTTGGGTCACACGATTAATTTAATGTGGTAGTAATGCATTGAAAAAAATTAAGAGACTGTCATCCGATGAAAAACAACCCCACAGTTCATGTGGGCAAGCAACATATTATAACATAGCTTTGTTTTCATCGAGACGTCGTATCATTGGATCATTCACTGATTAACCAGTTATGCCTGTGCAATCTAGAATCAGTTTTCACAGTGTGTCAGTGAGGGGTTGTTTCTCACTGAGATTATCATCTTGTATTGGACTCTATTATATTTCAAAATCTTCGGATTATTTTTCAAACAACAGATTGCACTTCGCTGCCGTAACAGCCCCTTCCATATAAATCACTGATTGATTGCGTAACAACATGAGTGAATAGATTAATGAACCACACATATGGCAATGATACTTACAAAGTAAAATAAATAATTTAAAAATAGTGAGAATAAAAATCCCTGGTGATTCATCGTGCGTGGGAGATAACGATAGAGGGACGGGAAGATAGTGAGAGACAGACAAAAGACATAGCGGGGAGGTGGGCGGAGTGGGATGAGGTCACTTCCACCTTGAAGCAAAGCTCCATAACCACACGCGCACACACATCCACACACACTATAACATGCAATTTATATCTCTCCCTTTACTGACCTGCCTCCCTGGTTAATTTCTTGTGTGGTGCTGTCAGCGGGATCATTTTTTACTGGGTCCCATACACACTTGGACACACGTGACTGTGGCTCTGAGGTAGACATGCACAGGATGGAGACCTTGGGCTTCGGCATCCTACAACACGCTAGGAGTCAGTTACATAATAATGAATTCTGTCATTTAATTACCCAAAAGCTGCCTCAAGGCAAATTCACAGTGATAATGTGTATTTAAAAAGAAAAGGGCTCGGGAAGGCTTAAAAATACATTCAAATCTGCAGAGAAATGATGCTTTACTCCTGATGTGACTTGGTTTTGTTTCTGTCCTCATTCCCTTGATTTTTTTTTTTTAAAGGCAAAACTGTGAATAATACACTCTGGAGGAAAACTTTTTTTTTATTATTATTATTAACTGGCTTACTGGATGTACTGGAGTACGTGGTAGCACTAACAGTATCTACTGTACCTCAACTACATAAAATGCTAAAGTGTGTCACTCAACAATGGTTTTTTTGAAAGTATTTTACCAGGATACAATAGGTCAAATTTTACCATTTTCTAATTCAGTGGTTTTACAGGGACTGTAATTTCTAATGGGCACTTTACAGAATGAACCATGTTCCATATCAGAATCAGAATCAGTTGATTGGCCAGGTATGTTTACACATACAAGGAATTTGACTCCGGTTGCTACTTCACTCTCAGTCAAAGGATATATAGCCCACATTTATTATGTGAGGACTGAAAAAAGATGTTCTAAAAACACTCATCTTCATTGGCTTGTTTATGTGTGCCCAGAAATTTTGAAACAACAATGGGCAGTACACCAAAAATGAAAAGTAACACTCTCACTCGGTCAACCTGCATTCTGCAAGAGTAGGTGGCACACTGTTCACATTTTCACTATTTCTAAACTTATAAAAAAAAAAGAAGAGCGGATGTTGTGCAGTTAGGCTAGTTACCATGGCAGCTCTCATTCTTTGTTTTTGTGTAGTCTGGAGCCACTGAAGCTTTAGGTTTCATTGCTACAGTTATCAATAGAAATTCTGCTGAATGGTCACATTACATTAGAAGAGAAAGAAGTCTAAAGCCTTTGTCTTTGTTAATAGTATTTCAATTCTACTGTAATGTATGCACCTTCAATATGTTAATGAGGTTGTTATGTAGCCATTACCAACTTTGTTTTTGTTGTTGTCATGTTTATTACCTGGAAAAAGGCACTCACTACATTTACTGTGTTTTTTTTTCATAAAATAAACTGTACACAACAAACAGTCGCTCACAGGTCATGGTCATGGAAAGGTTATCAGATAAGCAGGTTACATATAGAACAATAAATGTGTGTGTATTTACCTCGAGAAATGCATTCAAAGCACGCCAGTGATACATTTAGTAATTCTGTAAAATTGAAAGTAGGCTTTGAGCAGTTGTGTCAGTACCTGTTGGTAAAATACAGAAAATGTTAAAAAGGTGTCAAACATTTTGTGAGTAAACCTCTAGGAGCAATGAGAAAAACACATTTCAGTGTAAGGATGTTTTTAACCACTTTCTTAGACTGTGTTTCAAATAAAAAATATTAAAAAGAAACATGAATTAGTTAATATTTTACAGTTCAATGGAAAATACAAGTGCCTGGCTGATAGAAAAAAGGAGGAAACAGATGCAAACATGCTCGGTGAGTACAAAATCAATAGCGTCACATTCATTAATCAATATTCATTTAAGTTGTCTCAACAGGTTTGTGATCACGTGGATGTCACATACAAAATTAAAAAAAAGCTCAAAACTTATTTGTGTTCGACATTAATGACAATCTTAGTATGCCTGTATTGAATGTATGCCTGTGTTGTTTCACAATTAAGAAAATGGTGCAATAATTACTTCTACTATGCATGAGCAGTGCAAAATATGAATGAAAGCTGTACATCTCAAACATTATTACAGCTGTAAATCCAAGGTTTCAAGTTAGTTTATGTCAATTAACAGTTAAAGGTTTAGTTTTAATAACCATGCACTGTGAATAGGGTTGTTATTTTCATAAGATCTGCAGCAGTTTTGATCTCAGGCTACATATTCAAAGCCACATTTGATGTAGGAATAGTTGTACATGTCATCTAGGTAAGTACTCACTTTGTCTATTGATCCTGAAAAGAAAAAAAGAAAAAAAAAAAACTCCCACGCTCCAGACATTAAACGTTGAAGTCCCTTTGTAGTGGCCTGCAGGGCTAAAAATAGCCACCACAGCACAGGATGAAAAACGTGATGATCGATAATGTTTCTGAAGATGAATGGCATAGCTCTCTGGCTGTCCTGCCCATATTGTTTAAAAAAAAATAAGATACAGCATGAACAGATGGTCATTGCCCAAGTGTCTCATAAGAACCTCAAGGGCTGAAAGACAACTGAGCTGAACAAGACAGCTCCTGTAGAAATGAAAGTTCTTAAGTAGCTCATTTTACAGCAACATCCATAATGAGGTATTTTAATACAGCCTCTTTTCAGTTTTATTTGTTTTTTGGCAACGCATTTTCTTCCCATAGCTATGGCACGACGACTGAATTTCTCGGGAGTGGTTCCAATCTAAGCACAGGAAACAGAAAGGCACATTTCTTGACATCTCAAAGGGCCGTGCACTCTAACTGTGACTCAGTCTGAGTATCTTTCACTCTCTCTGTCTCTACACTCCTTGTCTGTGGCTGTAGTGTTCCTCCATTCAATACCTAATCGTTCTCGCTGTCTTTGGCCTGGGCTGGTATGAACCCATTTAACTTGGTGCGCTCCGTCACGTACTGTGACAGGTTTGTCAGACTTGTGTTTCCCTCTTTCCTTTCTCTGGTTTCCTCATCTGGATCCTCATCTTCTTCTTCCTCCGTCCTCTCCTCCCCCAGCATGACACTGCCATTGTTTATGCCTACACTGGTCCGTCGAGCATCTTCAGGAATGTTCCTCCGCAGCTCACGGGTCTTGTTGCGCCTAGCCAGCTTGGTGAGGGATCCGAAACGAAGGTTGAAGAGATTCTCCTCCGAGGAAGATGCTGTTTGTGGTGTTTGCTCGCTCCCCTGGTGGTCGTACAGCTCACAGGCGCCCTTCAGCCTCAGGTTGTTGAGTTTGGTGTCGATGCTCTCCTGGGAGGAAGTCTTGAAACGGCCAGCATCCAGGCTGGCGAACATGGCCCGTTTCTCCGGTGACAGCATGTCGAGGGAGTGAGCACGTTGCTCCAGGCCCAGCTGACGGCGCTCCATGCTGCGGATGGTGGCGGCCCTCTGGAGTTTGTCATGGATCTCAACACTCAGACGCCGCCGCGTTTCACGGAACTCTGCTCGTACGTTTGCCTTCCACTCAGCTGCATGAGCTTTAAACTCCCCGACCTGTGACAACAGTGCCACACAAAGAGGGTCAGGAGAGAATTAGAAAAGAATATGGATTTGGTCCAGAGCAGTAACCTAAAGGGAACTGTCAGTATGGTTGAAAAATAGAATGTCACAAATATTTACCATTGGGTCTTAAAAAGGTAAGTTCACAGTTCACAAATATAATCACGAAAGTGTCACTATTTAAGCCTTTTTATGGTCCCATTGCCATTAATTCACCGTGCGAGCAGCTGGATGAGTGAGATCCTGAGATCATATCTGACTTGAAATTACAGTATGTGCTTGTGGCCGAATCTCAGTGGTTTAGACCAATCAGCATCCTATAAAGGCGTACTGGCGAATTTAGTCCGTGATAGACAAAGTTAGACAGATGGTTCAGCCAATCACCTGCCAAGCATTTTTTTTTTTTTAAACATCCTCAGCATCAGGTTTGACATTTACTATGTTGGATCATTTAAAAAATATATATATTTTAAACTAAAAGATAGTGATCAGTTATAAAATTTACACTTTTGTAAAAACAGGAAACTACTTTTACATGCTTTTTTACTCTAGAGGATGAATATGTGACTGTCTGTCTGGCATCTTGAACATATCAAGCAGCAGAACCTCCAGAAAAGGTCTACACATCAATTGATAATACAAATAAGAGAGTAAACAGAAGGGGCCACTGAGGCAGTGATTGAGTGACATTTTATTTTCTACTTTTCTAATATAATTCTGACCGGTGTAATGAACCCCACCTCCTCTTTGGTCTTTTTAGACAGCACTCGCAGCCAGTCTCCAATCATGCTGAGGATGGCCGCAAAGTACGCTAAACCCACAAGGATCCAGAACCACACCAGAGGTTTGTACCACTTCATGTAATCGATCCTACGGTTTCCACCTGGAGAGAGAAGGAAAAATATGGTCTGAAAAAAGTTACGATTGTTCAGCAAAACAGAACACGGTGACAATTCAGACAGCTCTACCTGCCACATAGTCTCCTATTCCCACCGTAGTGAGCGTGATCACTACAAAGTAGATGGCCTCCAGTGTGCTCCAGCCTTCGATGTGTTTGAAGATGACAGCAGGGATGGTGACGAAGACAATGCAGCCAGCCAGGATGAAGAGGATGGCGGACGTCACTCTTATCTTTGTCTGGCTGATCTGTTTGTGTTTTTGCTGAGAAAACCAAATTGGAGATGCTATTAGAACTAATATAAGCAATACAAAAGATCATACATGATGCAATGAAACAAAGTGGATATACGTTTAAATGTGATATGATTGAATTGTGAAGAAAAACAACAACAACTAATATTTGGAATAATACTTGAATGCAACAGGTCCAAGACCCACAAAGAACCACAACACACAAACAAAGAAAAAACAATACACTGTAATACTTGTAACTCACCCGGAATATCTTCTCAACTCTAAAGATGCTTTTCACAAAGATGGTCCCCAGCTGGTCTCCAATCCCCGCCAACAAGAAGCCAAAGAGTGGGATGCCAAATATGGCATAAAGGATGCAAAAGATTTTCCCGCCTTCCGTGCTTGGAGCTATGTTTCCATAACCTGTCAAAACATGGGAAGCAGGATGAGAAGATGGGGGAAGAAAAATAGTGAAGAAAATGAGTGAAGAAACATGACATTAAGGATAAGAAAAACAAAGACACAAAGCAGGGCAGAGAAGATGACAAGCAGAAGACAATCAAGACTTGCTTATGCAACATAATCAATTGCAGCCCTTATGTAATACCTTAGTTTCTGGAGTAGAGGTCTGTCTTAAATAAGCTCTTACAGAGACAATAATGAGGTTCCCTTTAGAGATAATTACATTAATAGTGACCCTATGGTGACAAACAATGAAGTACACAATAAAAAAGGGAAACAGGACACACAGCAGATTTTACTCAATTCCTCACATTTCAACTGATCTTCCACATCGAGCAAAGATGCCCCACAAATATTCCTCATAGATTTGTATTTAAACTAATTTCAGCATGTCTGATGAATATAATTTGTATGTATATTTCAATTCAGTGCTGGATGATTCTGCATTGTAACTTCTGATACTTCAAAATAATTATTTTTCTGGGAAGTGAAGTAAATGGAATCACCAGTAAATGCTACAGTTAATTAAATCTCTGGAGTGCACGGTAATAACCGGTCGTGGACACTATGTTTTTCCAGCCACTTAAATGACGGTATATGCACTCATTAGAGAGAATAGACATTTTAATACGCAGTTATGGCTCCTAAATGGAACGATATCTCCTTTGTCTCCTTTGATGGAAACTTCCAGGCAGCCAAAGTTTTTTCCACTTGTTGTACTTGTTGGGACCAAATTGCTTCTAAGACTGTTACTAATGATTCTGATTACTTGAAAGTAATGGGAGACGAGTGAGTTCAAAATGAATTTTGATACTTCAGCACATACAAGTCCTTTATTGGCCATTGTGTTGATGTGCCAACAGATGGTATTAGAGTATCAAAGAGGGTATAATTAAAAACCTTTACCGATGGTTGTGATGACAGTTCCAGCGAAGAAGAAGGCACTGCCCAGGTCCCAGTAACTGGAATTGTACGATGTGTCTCCAATAGGCCTCACTCCTGCGCTCACAGCATCTATGGCATGCTGGAAAAAGGAACATGTCTAAATTATAATGATCAGACCCACTCTGGAACAGACAAAAAAAACAGCCTTGCCAAAACATTTAACAGCACCTGGATCCAAATTTCCCATTGAATTCCTACAAACAGGACTATTCAGGGCTATGATTGAATGCCAACTCAGCAGATGGCAGCAGAACACACGTGCTTTGATTTCACTGTAAAAAGTCCTGATGGTGTGAACAGAGTGAGTAATTAACCCACCTCCTCCCAATGTTTCTGTGTACGAGAGTCTGTTACATGCGTTCATGTGTGACCCCTGCCAATGGTTGTGAAACTCGGGATAGATCAAGTGTGACTATCTCCAACAATGAAGACAGAATGAAAGAGGATAAGTAAAAAGCCCTGAGATGGTCCTGAAAATGGGGGAGGGGAATGTGAGGTTGAATGGGAGTTGAATTATTCCTATAAGGCTAAGAACACAGGCAGGGCAGCTACGTGGACTGAGTTACAATTAACTGAATCACTTCAGAGTTATTGTATCTCAGTTGGAGGTTTTTTTTCACATTCTGCTTTTGTTTTATAAAACTGCAATTATAACAAAACAACACAAGCGTTGATTATCTTATTAACAAACAGTTTGCCTACATTGATTATGGCATCTAGATAGTTTTAGCCATTTTGCTCAACCCATATCCAGAGCAGGAACCTTTTTGGCATAAAAATTTAAAGTTATCCTGTAATTTACAGATAATTATCTAATCTGGTCTACATTAGAAAGAAAATAGACGAGAGCACTGTCATTGATTTTTGCAGGCTCTTGTGGGGGCTTCTCAGTATGACCCCCACATTGATAACATCCTTCCCCCCAGAATGCATCATAATGACTCTCACTATTCCTGTGGACATCTGTGCACAAAAATGTTGCATAAAATGTGTTCAAATTATTCAGCATTTGGCTCATCACATTGAGCTGTTTCTCCACTCTCCCCAATTTGCATGTTTTTACAGTTCCCATAGACTAAATCCACACAGACTTTCATTTTCAGTTCAGAGTCCTTTATCTGCCTTTTCTTCATGGTCAGCCTTTTTCTTTAGTCCCTCAGCTTTTCTTCATCCCCAGCTTGTGTCTGCAAAACATTTACTGCATCATTATTCTCACTGATCGCCTCCTGCGCTCTATTATGTCGCCATGAAAAGTTAATCTACTGTCTTGTCTTCTTTCTAATTTCCTTGTTTATGGCATTTTATGAGAGAAGCATTTATTTTTCTCGTCTATATAGAAATAGTAGAATAGCAGCACAGAATTTTGCCTCTTCTGCTGACATGAAAGTCGCTGTGAGGAATGTCTTTGGTAAGGAACAGCTTGAGCGTCTTTCACCAACATTCCTGGGGGATTTAATGTCTATAATGTAGCATTTCATTCAGAGCAACCCCCCCAATCCATTCATGTAAGCTCTCAGTGGGATGCACATCCGGATAATAAAATATGTATTAACTCTCGTGACATACATTTCAAAGCAGAAAGAGTGCAGGACCACTTCTAAACACATCGCTGCACATGCCTACTCATAATCTCGTATGCAATTACCTCAGCTCCATCAGCCCCCTAATGAGACTGATTCTTGGACCTAAAATTAGCCAATTACAATAATGCCATTTCATAGGTTTTAGCAGACACAGCTACTTTATGGTGCCATATCAAAGTGGTAATTATATAATAAACCCCAAATAACCTAATTCTGGAGTCAAGGGGGAGCTATAAATAGCTGCATAATGTATCTGAATACTTTATGAGGGGGTTTATTTTTGTCTCGTGCCTTTTTCACAGCCAAGTTCATGCTGCATTAGAGAAGTGAAAAATCCTCTTGCATACGCACTTGTGAGGCACTAGGATGGTAACTTTGTGTTGCAGCACGTTAATTAGCGAGACAAATGTTGTTTTTGTTTGACACATCATGCTCGCTTCTAATTCCGATGAAGAATAAATGCACAGACAGTTTTGCAGACACACAATCGCCACCGAGTGCTCGTGATGGGCTCTTGACGTGCTAATGTGTCCAATTCTCCACTGCAGGATCATGAGAGAGCAGATAAACCCACTGCAGATTTTTATCCTCTCTGTGGATCTTTCTAGCCCACAGCAGGTGACGGCAGTGATCCAACCAGCATGGTGCCTCAATCTCTCCTTGACTCAACCTAATTGGGATACAGTGCCAAGCACTGTCCTCTGCAGTACCTCCACCATCACTAATATCTATAGCTTCACCGTGACCACCTTGAAGCCTTAAAGCTTATTGTCACACTGGAGGTACATCACAAAAAAGGCTGGTGTGACTTTTTTAGGACTAATAGGAGCAATAAGACGATGATAAATTGACAGGAAACAACCCTAAAGTTTCAAGGAGAGAGGAATTTTCAAAAGAAAAGAAGCGAAGTGGAGTGCAAAAAAAAGTAGTACAATCTTTAGTATTTTTCCTACTTGCATCTGCATGTTCCTGAGGAGCCAATCCCTCACTACTCAGTGTAGCATTTTAATAAAGCAGTCTCGTCTCTTGATAGTGATTCTCTCAAACAAATATGAATCCAACTGTGTTCCATTTGTTTAATAGAAAACCAAGTCATCTGTGCTGCTAAGAATGATGACAGTGTTGGTTGCATATCCTGATGTAGTTCTACAGCAGGTAGTTCAGCGAAAACAAAATAATAGATAAGTGACTCTTCAATACACAAGGCTTGCCTCGTGTCAATAACAGTGTGGCTTCCACATCATGCCACAGTGTGAGTCATCCAAATGACACCAGGAAAGACAATTAGGTCCGCTGTCGTTGTGGGTGCACAGTGGGTGTGTGCACAGACATGTGGAGGTCAACAGACGTGCATGGACACACACTCACACCTATTAGGTCAACACACGCTGTGTAGTGAGCCTTAACAAGAGTTTGCGACGTAACATACCGTCTCCTTCCGTCTCAGGCGCACGCTGCTGCCATTTGTCTGTCAACTCCTCCACCAGACAATTTGACAACAGTGAGTCGCCACTTCTGTGTCCCCACTGAGGATCTTTGGCTGAGTGACAGCCTTGACTCAGCATGAACAGACCGATAACGGAACCTGTTGGAGGACCAGACAGACCCTTTGATGGAGTACTTGTGAAGCAGCATGGCCTGAAGTCATTTTCTTGAGATGGCAGAAAGAAATTGCATCATTTGTCAGCTTGAGCTTCACACAAGGCTTCATATTCATTATTTGTGTAACACTTAGTTTAGGAATACCAGAACGATGATTTACAGAGATTGTTTGACATTTTTGGAAATATACCAATTCATTTTCTAAATGGGACTTAATGTAGCTAAGAAAATATCATATCACTATCATATCTGTACAGTGATTATGAAACTACCACCAGTCAGCACAGCTTAGCATAAAGACTGGAAATTTGAATCTGAACATTTGTCCAGGAGACTCTCTTGTCTGTGATTCAGCTGCTGCTACCAGTCCTTCTGCTCCAAGCTGCAGGAGATGTGGGACTGCTGGCCTGTGCGATGAATAATTGATTCCCTCCGGACCCCAGGCACACCATGATAAAGGTTTTAATTTCCACACTCATCCTTAGGAAATACTGTCAGTGATTTTTACAAACTCATGATAGTGCTTTTGTGGCTCAAAGGTTGAGAACCGTGAGGAAAGAAAAAAAAGAAGATGTCCACTGTGTAAGAATAAAAGAACAGCGGTGGGTGTGGAGAAAGAAGATGAAACAGATCGGTAGTCCAATATTCAGTGGAGCAGTGTTGAAGATGTTAACATCACACAGAGCCATTGTAGTGGAAAGTAGAGCACACCAAACACCATTTGTTTGGCTCTCTTTGGGGTTATTTCTAGTGAATCAAGAGAATGTGAGGGGCCCACTTTGGCACTAACGCGAGTCTTGTTTACTATTCTCAAACCACATGAGAGAAAAAAATGGAAAGCACATTATTCCTAAAAGGTCCTTTTTGCTCTCCTGACATCTGTAGCACATGCTCACAGCTATTTGCAGAGCTCTTTTGAGCTATGCTAATTAGATATTCCTGTAGATATTTTGACTCTTGTTATTGGTCCAGAATGTTTCTTTCTTTTCTTCTATAAAATTAACATACAGGAGTGTTTGATCAATCGTAGTTCCACTTTTTCACTGCAACCCCCTCACAAATCAAACTTTTTTTTCTCCGCCAACTGCACACCGGCACATCTCAAATCATTTTCCAATCCTGCTTCCAGTTGTACATGTCAGCATGATGTAGTGACCTTAAATCTCGACCCATAATTCACTGTGTGATGCCAGAGAGCAGTGTGAAGAAATGCCTTACACTGTGTTATAACGCAGCTGACAGCATCAAAAGACATTATAAAATGCGATAGGAATAGTTCTTCTTGGCGCTCTGCTTGTTTACTGGTCCGGTGCACACTAGTATTAACAAGCTGCGTCGGTGTGATGGGGAAGACTGTGAGGACAGCGCACTCCATGTCAGTTTAAATCAAACAATATGTCACAGTTTTATGGGTCACAGTATCAGTTATGTTTTTAACAACAAGTAATTGTGTCCAGGTTCATATACAAGATATTTAACTTCAATTAATTGACCCCTATGGATGCTGTATTTCATTTTATAAACTACAGTGGACTTTGATGGGGTTTCATGTAAAATTTTACATATTGAAATGTCTGCGTTTCTAAAATGTTGCTGGATCTTTAACAAGATTTTTGTTAAAACAGAAGCAACATCACACAGAAGAACTTGGCTTTGAATGTCTTTTACCGTTGCTGTTGTAGCCTTGAGCTTGTTTCCTTATTTAAAATGTGTGGGTGTTGTTAAAGCCGCACTCTGGAATTTGATACTGCTAATACATTTATTATAGAGGGTTTAGGTATTCAGATACAACTTAGCTATTTCTCAAAACAACTCATTATCTATAATAAGTCGATTACTCTCATTGCGATTTCTGTACACATGAATTTAACAACAAAAAATTAGCATAGACCTGTGAATACAACATGAAGGTCATGATGACTGACCTTATTGTCCATGAGGATAAACTTATTTGCTATTTTCTGGTGCCGCGTCTTCTCATGATGTTTTAGACCCTGTATAAGAAATGTATTGTCTTGGCAACGCTACTGGAAGAAACCTAATCAAACTGCTATTAAGAATGTTTTTAAATTAACATTATTAATAGTTTAAAAACAGTTTTTAGTGAAAGAGTTGTGACTGAGTTCAATATAAGGCAAAGTCAAATCTCAACTGGTTGCCTTGGATCTAGTGAGTAGATGGATGCTGCTCACTCACTTGCATACATATGTGGATAGTAAGTGGGGTTTTTTTATTGTTTTTTTTTTAAAAGGTAGGCTACGCGTAGTCCACTCTCTTGAAAGCAGAGGATGTTGTAGTCGTTGAATGTAGTCAGATTTGGGATGACTGTTGAGAAGCTGACTACAACACCTAAAAATATCCTGGTTGAGTGTCTCTTTTGTGGAGCGACATAACCAAAACTACTCCAACCTCAACACTTACAAAAAGTTTTAAGGACTTAACTAGCTTTTCTGGGCTTTCAACCACATCACATTTGAATGAAACTGGCTAAGGTTATGGTTACTAATATTCATAATCAATACACAAGAATTTATGGTTACATAGCTGAAAACTGCTGCACACATGTTACAAACCCTGAAATTGCAACTGAGCCGAAACGCAATACAAAGCTCCATTAAGCTGAGGGCAGCCCCAGATTCAGGTGATAATTCACCGTAGATTCATCACTATGAGTGACCCCTTTCACATTGTCTTTTGTTATATTGTTCATATAAAAATATACTGATTATAAGTTGCTTTAAGTTGTATTTGTCATTTATACAAATAATCTAAATTAGAGCAATTTTAAACTCATTATTAGATTCTCTATTTTGACTTCAAGGCTTAATTTGCTGAAGGACAACCTGAACATGAAAGGAAGTTACAATCAATCCTTAAAAGATCATGTGACTAGCTAATGAAACTCATAATCGTCATCTATAAAACTGTTGCACTAAAAGTCAGTCCTCTGACTTTCTGCCCTTATCTATCCAGTGAGCAGACTGGCACTCAGCATTGTTTATCAGATCCTTTTCATTTAATTATCCTCCTACAAGATAATCTGTTGATGATAAATGCATCACGTACATTATACGGTTCCAAAGCTGTCAAAACAGCTGGGAGAATAAAACAAGAACATGAATTCTCATCTCCACTTCCAAGCACTCACCTTGATGATGCCATCCAGCTCATCAGGAGTAACACATGGGTGTCTTTCCAGGAAGGAAGCCTTCTCCAGGGTGATGCTGGTCTTCCGGTTGCTCTCAAACGGCTGTTCCAGAGCCTTGAACGCCAGGCCTCCACAAACCAGGTAGAGGACGACCACGATGAACACAGCCAGCACCGTCTTCCACTTCATCACCGAGTGGAGCGCTGCGATCGAGCCGTCGCAGCTGGCGTCCATGCTGGCCACCACGCTGGCGGAGCGGGAGGAGATGGACAGACGTGGCAGGGGACAGTGACCATTGGTCTTTGGGTCGCAGCCCATAGGGTTCTGCATGGTGGCCACACTTGCCTGGACTATGCTTGACTTCACCATGCCAGACTGGGCCTTTTTGGGAGGGACCAAATTGGTCTGGACCGCCACTAGGAAAGAAGGGGAGAAGGAAGAGAAGCCTGGATTAATTAAAGTTTTGTTTACCTTTTTATTGGAGGGTACCAAAACAGAAACAGTAACTTTATAACCAATCGGATCCAAATTAAGTTAATATATAAGTTCAATTACAGTAATATCTCCCACAAATACATTTTCTTATGACCTACACTTCACATCTAAAAACAGGGGCACATTGGTTTATGCAAACATAAACACAAGCTCATTACAGCTATTTTAAACCTATTACCTCCTGTATAAAGCTTTAAAAAGCGGTTTCCTACTCTTACACTTGCTTATTAACAAAGCTATTAGGGAAAAAATGCTCGTTATCCAGCCTACTGCTCTGCCAGAGCTCAACTGCAGCAAGACTCTCTGTCCCCTCAACATGTCTGCCGTCATGAGAATATATTTTGGATTCTACACACTGAGATGGCTCCTGTGAAAAGCCCACACCCCCGCAGCTCCTGCCTTAATCACTAAAGCAGAAAGAGTGTCAATAGATGTCATTAATGACAAATCTGGAAAAACTGAATCAGCAGCCTTAATTAAATGACTGCCTGAAGATTACTCCGATGTACAGAACACAGTAAGATAAGCAGTTACAAAATATTTAAAAGACACACCACTGAAACCCTTACAGTGTTGTTAGGTGGAGGTGAATTGTGAGTTCATCTCTTTGCAGACAAGCAGGATTCCATTTTTGAGTAGACTATAATTGAGGGAGAAGTGCCACTTTCACGCATTGTCTTCTGGGAAGGTTTTATAATAAATGCATGTGTGCTGGAGCAGGTCCACCATGAAGCAAAGAGCATCAAGGAGGCTGCCAAATTTAGATTCCCTTTATGTATATAAAGCATTGTATAAGCTTTTCAGAGCGCCGGTCCTCACCCCTCACGCCCCCACTTCTCTCAGATGGGAGTGCATGGAGAGCCTCTGAGCCGTGGGCGGAGCCTATTGTATAATGATGCAACCCCTCAAAGGTGGGAATGAGACTTGAATCTGGTTGAGGGTGGGGGCCACTTTTTGTTTCATGGGATATGGTAAACAAAATGTACACACACATCACCCTGATGAGTCAAGGACGTCCAGGAAGTGTCTGATCTAGCAGCTATGAATCTTGTTAGTTAATCAATCTTAGAAACAGGGGCTAAACAATCACTTTCAATTTACACTCGGCTATATGGCTCCTAGGGCGGTGGCAGGTTATTTTTAGAACATGAAATGAATTAGAAAATTAAGACTGCAGTGAAACAGTTGAAAGGCTATGATCAGTATCTCATGTTGTATTTGGTGTAGATGTTTTTATGGATGCAGTAAAACATCTACTGGTAAATGAATTGCAAATTAAATCAAGTCCCTAACTAGTCTTATTGAAATGTTAACTGGGTTTCATTTCATCTTGTGAGTGAGTGAAATTGGATAAATGAGATATGCAGCAGGGCAGCTATAGGAAAGAAAGTCACTTCAGTCCATTTGAGTGAACAAAAAAACAGTTATCAGGATAAGAATATAAATCTATTATGTCTTTTAAAGCACAAAGTCAAAAGCAAAACTAATGAACATAATTTGGTTTGCATATCAAATTTCTGAGGCTGTGAGCCATTAATGTGAAATCCTTTTTCAAACCACTGAAACAGCTTCACATTGATTTTTGCAAATTAAATAAGGCCTGAGTGGAAAGCAGTGCCTTTTATCTGATAGTAGCTGATGCTCTCTGTCAGCCCTCACTCTGTGCTTCCAGTGTGTCTGGCTAAAGCAGAGGACACGTTCACAGGAGAGTCAGGTCCATAAAAGGGATGCTCCTCACTTAGCTCAGCTGCAAAAAGAATGAAAAACATATGCGGCTGAAGGGGATGAGTTTGGTGATGAAATGTTGCATCTTCAACATTCACCACAGGACTGAGGGCAGTGTGTAACTTGTGTCTGTCAAAATTTCAGCATGGCAGCTCCCATATCGCGTGTAAGCATTATTTACCCACTGATGAACACAACCCAAAACTAGTCATAGTAAACATAAAGGGAATCTTTGGGTCGGCTCAGGTCGGCTCTTCGCTCAGTTATTCCCTGAAGCACAGGACAGGTTGCAGGCGTTTTATTCACCAGCTGAGACCCAAAATCACGTATGAAGTCAGCCTGAATAAAAAGTAGAGAAGGCTTCCGGCAAAATTAATTTCAAAATAAAACTTTACTGCTGACGTAAATACCAGCATACAGAACATAGCAATTTAAATCAAATTTAGAACACCTCATTTCAAGAGAGACTGGACATCAAACAGGCAGTCTGTAAGATTTTTTTGGGGGGGAGGAATAGAAGAGAACTCAGGAGAATAAGGCAAAGCTTTGTGAAGGTAAATGTCTTAGGCAACATAGCCTACCTTTATTTTGACAACTCGGACGGTGTCACACTGAAGTTATTGAAGCTCTGTTTGCAGCAGCGCTGCCTCGCACAACCGAGCACACGGAGGAGGGAGACTAGAAATACCCAAACCGCTTTGGCTTGTATCGAGGGTCTTTGTGTAGTAAATAAACAAATAAGAGGAATCTCTCAAATAAATAAAAAAAATAATAATAATAATGAATAAGATATTGCGTAAAACTTAAAATCGGTGAATGTAGCCTACTGTGATTGTGTTTCAGATTTCACCATATCTGTAACACCATATATTTAAGAGTGTTTTGAAATGACAAAGCCTATAAGTAAAGTTATGACACAGTAAGAAAGCCGGATCTACCAACCTTGTTCTGGATCCCAGTTCACTTGTTTCCTCGGGGTTTCTATTGGAAATTTCATCTCTGCTTTTGTTCTCAATCAAAACGTTGGTAAATTCATTCAGCGCCAATGTAGAAACACAGGAATACAGAAAAATCACAATAAATTCCTCTTCCTCATCTTCGGCACATCCTCTTTTCGTGGAGGTGGATGTAAATCGCACAGCTGAATAAACGCATCGCGAAACCGCATTGTCTGCCTTTCTTGTAGCCTACCCCCTCCTTTTTTCTTCACGTCGTTTGGACGCTTGGTGTTCGGCGGACAGACTGAGATACTTATGACACCTTTCACTGAGCTGTTGCAACACTTGGTGGTCCAAACCACATCCCATCTCACACTCAAACACATATACCAATGATCATGCCCAGAATTTTACACCCGTAGTGTGTCCAACCAAACAACTTTACGCACACGTTACACTGGCAGCAAGAACAACGGGGAGGGATGCTCTCCTCCTATTAATTCCCAAAAGCGCACTATTCCACCTGTCTTTACTGTAAATAGGCACCAAGCTTTGCATCAGCTACATTTCCACTAATAAATCTAATCCGTTTTTCGATACTCACTCTTATATTTTGTCCTCAAAACAGGATTATCTTCTCATCGTTTGGCAACCGGCGACTGAGCACATGGCGCAGGACGGCAAGTCAGAAATGTACACCAAATCAGTGGCAGACTTAAACCATTACATCATTCACATATGAGGAACAGTGTATTATTTATGAACTTGGATAGTTACGGAAACGTCACCTTCTTCATCCAGTCAGAACCCCTAAAAAGTCAGCTGATAAGGCAGCCCATCCAGGGGAAACAGGCCAAACTAAACGGTTTCAGGAAATAATAAGTAAAACATATGTGACTTTGCATTTGTCTAAAAGGAAATGTAGCTGAATGGTCAGAGTTTTCAAGTTAGGTTGGGCAATAGTTAAAAGAGCATACACTTGTTTTTGCCATCGTCCTGTATTATTTACGTTAGTTTAATGAGTTTTCTAATGGATTCAATAAATAAAAACAGAAATAACAGGAAGATGAGGCAAAACTAAAATTACTTCAAAATATTGGACACCTGTTAAACACATCAATCACTGCTGTAGGCTACTTTGGAATAATTGCAGGAATGAAACGCTCGCTGCTGTTTTTTGTTCCACCTGTGCCTTTCCTGCTGTGAGTGTTTGAGAATTACCAGACCAAAACTCAGTTTTAACTCAGGCTATTTAGACAACAAAATTACATGTAAAGTCAGTGTTTTCAATTTATTTATCAAAACATTTTGTTTTACTCTGGGATAACCGAATTGTGTTTAAGTTTAACAACAATGTCTAAACTGCCAGTTTCAGGTTGCCTTTCACAGTAGCTTATTTTAACATTCTTTTGTTGGCAGATGACGCAAGGGGTTAAAAGGTCTATCAAACAATAAAAGGAACATAGCATAATTAACAATATGATGCTGACAGAATGTTCCTATGACCAACATTTACTTAGCTGAATCATAATTTATAACTGATGCATTGTGTTTTCCCACATTGGCCAGTTTTTCATACTCTCATGTTACTGAAAACGAGGCCACTGAGGGTTGTGGTTTCCATGATAACAGCACACTATTGTCAATTTTTGTTGCAGTAATAAAAAAGATAAGCTACCACTAATATCATGTATGGTGCCGCTAATGGGGATTTAAGACCCTGGTAAGCATGGATGAAACCGAACTTGAATTACTAACCATAGTTATAGCCACATACAGTGCATCCGGAAAGTATTCACAGCGCTTCACTTTTTACACATTTTGTTATGTTATAGCCTTATTCCAAAATGGATTAAATTCATTTTTTTCCTCAAAATTCTACATGCAATATCCCATAATGACAAAGTGAAAATAATTTGTTTAAAATTTTTGCAAATCTATTAAAAATAAAGAACGAAAATATAACACGTACATAAGTATTCACAGCCTTTGCTCAATACTTTGTTGAAGCACCTTTGGCAGAAATTACAGCCTCAAGTCTTTTTGAGTATGATGCTATAAGCTTGGCACACCTATTCTTGGGCAGTTTCTCGCATTCTTCTTTGCAGGACCTCTCAAGCTCCATCAGGTTGGATGAGGGGCGTCGGTGCACAGCCATTTTCAGATCTCTCCAGAGATGTTCAATCGGGTTCAAGTCTGGGCTCTGCCTGGGCCACTCAGGGACATTCACAGAGTTGTCCCGAAGCCATTCCTTTGTTATCTTGGCTGTGTGCTTCAGGTCGTTGTCCTGTTGGAAGATGAACCTTCGCCCCAGTCTGAGGTCCAGAGCGCTCTGGAGAAGGTTTTCATCAAGGATGTCTCTGTACATTGCTGCATTCATCTTTCCCTCCATCCTGACTAGTCTCCCAGTTCCTGCCGCTGAAAAACATCCCCACAGCATGATGCTGCCACCACCATGCTTCACTGTAGGGATGGTATTGGCCAGGTGATGAGCGGTGCCTGGTTTCCTCCAAACATGACGCTTGGCATTCAGGCCAAAGAGTTCAATCTTTGTTTCATCAGACCAGAGAATTTAGTTTCTCATGGTCTGACAGTCCTTCAGGTGCCTTTTGGTAAACTCCAGGTGGGCTGTCATGTGCCTTTTACTGAGGAGTGTCTTCTGTCTGGCCGCTCTACCATACAGGCCTGCTTGGTGGAGTGCTGCAGAGATTGGTTTGTGCTCTGACATGCACTGTCAACTGTGGGACCTTATATAGACGGTGTGTGTCTTTCCAAATCATGTCCAATCAACTGAATTTACCACAGGTGGACTCCAATCAAGTTGTAGAAACATCTCAAGGATGATCAGTGGAAACAGGATGCACCTGAGCTCAATTTTGAGTGTAATGGCAAAGGCTGTGAATACTTATGTACATGTGATTTTTTTTTTTTTTTTTTCGTTTTTGATTTTTAATGGATTTGCAAAAATTTCTAAAAAATCTATTTCACATTGTCATTATGGGGTATTGTGTGTAGAATGTTGAGAGAAAAAATGAATTTAATCCATTTTGGAATAAGGCTGTAATATAACAAAATGTGGAAAAAGTGAAGCGCTGTGAATACTTTCCGGATGCACTGTAGAGATCATCACTAAGTCTTGGCTGAGAATTTTCTCAACTGGCACAGTGCGGGTAACACAGATCTACGCAGTACAGGCCTTTTTCACATGGGACATTTTTAAATGTAACAGTGTGAAAGCAGGTGTCAGTAATCAAATTGATAATGGATGTAGTTCCTTTGGTTTCAGGGTCCTGGTTTTGTCCACGCTCGCTGTTACTGCTGTGGCTTACAAACCCAGGAATGGAGCCATTGTTGATGATATTAAATAGCACCTGTCCTTTTTCTACTATGATAAGATGAATCAAACGGCCAATAATTAGTGGGAATTGTCCACAATATGTCTCAAAGAGCAGTAATGCTCAATTCAACACTGGAATGAGAAATTTGACATCCTCTTTTATCTCTACACAGTTGTCCATAAGTCCCATTTTGTCGTGACAAAATGAAATTCCAGTAATAGTTGTTCTAATATTTTCTTTTATAGGTGCTGGATGGGAATTGGACATTTGATTCAGATAGCACCTGCAAAGCATGACTCACAGTACATCTACGGCTGATGCAAAAATAAACACCAAATATTTTCTGCTATTTTCAGAATATGTGCTGTATACTATTCATGTTTAATGCACGCCAAACATTTGGACTTGTTCTACTGCATTTTAGCGAATTCTGAGTTAAATACCTTTTCTAATGACATTATTTTCTTCTTCATTTTCCCCCTGATAAGAGGGAGTGTGTCCGTTTGTCCTTGTTTTAAGGCGTGTCTTTTCCTCACGCATTAACGCGATGACGTAGACGATCATAGCAACCAGCATGGCGACGGGGGAAGCGTCACTTCGCTCCTCATCTGCTTAAGCGACAATAGGTTGTTACGTTCCTTGATCTTTGTTAACATGTTTACAGTCAAGTACACTGAAGTTTCCGGATGTGTCCGAGCTCTGCCGTCGCTGTCCCGGAATATTTGTGTGGAAAATGGGATACGCTGAGTGTAACGCGACCATGGACTCGAGAATAGGTATGCAAATACTATTAGCACGGGCTATAGCTGTGTTGCTAATAAAGTAATCGGCAGAAGGGAAGCGCCTTCAATTTGTGCTTAGTTAGCGACCGAAAGATAAACTCCTGCTGACTGTGAACACTCACTAATGTGGCTTCAGATTTGCCAAGACAATAGTCACTGCTCACACGGCTTTGTACTCGAGACTTAAGTTGAAATTGAAATCTGAAACCATGTCATACGATGCTTCAGTTAAAGTCAGGATAGCATCACATACTTGGTGTTTTGTTGTTGTTGTTTTTAGGTAATAACATTCATAGATATCCCCCCCCAACATATTTTATGCATCCATGTTCGTTTTAGGGAGCGTATCATCTGGACTGGGGTGCAGCCCTGGTACGAGAGAGCAGACTTTGAAAAGTAGCCGTAAGTGTTGACATGTGCTCATGAGCGTGGGTCATTTGTTGGATAAAGAGCTTCGTGTCATATAATGTATTGTGTGTTTTGTCTTGTGTTTTTAGCTTTCTGTCCGCGCTCCTCCAGCAAGTTGACACAATCCATCATTAAAGACCACATGGTGTCTCATTACAAAAAGGTTTACTCCGCTAAAGGTGAGCAGGCAGGCATACATTATGATCCTGACAGTGACATGATACTGAAGTGTTTAAGCCATGTACTTGTGATACATAATAATAATATATATATATATATATATATATATATTTGTACTTTGCTCCACAGCTGCCATTGATGTCTCTGTCCCCAAAAGCTTGCTACATAGTGTGAAGTGTGAGTATCCAAATATTATAAGATATTAAAATCAGCTTGCATTTCAAGGCATATTATATGCTCTCTCTCTCTCTCTCTCTCTCTATATATATATATATATATATGCACTAGTTGCACTAGTAGTCAGGAAGACATGCATTATGGAACAGACAGAGGCCAATTGCTGCTCTGTCAGTAGCCTCAGTGGGCAGTAATGCAACGCAGTGACCCATCACACTTGAGTACAGGATGCAACTCACCCTCATCTTCATCTCTAATGGCGATCATATTCTCCTCTTATGACTGCAACCACGTTCGCTCTATTGACCCATACGTAGTCCACAGCTGAGTGCAGTAAATCTTTGCCTTGTATCTCGAGAGCACCCAGTGTATCCAGACAAATCAAGTGAATCACAAGGCCATTTGAGGAAATGTCAAAAACTAAATGACTGTAAATTACATTATTAGTTTACAGAACCACCCGTGGATGCTTTGAATAGGTGCATCTAGTAGTTTAAAAAAAAAAAGAAAAAAAAAAAGCAATTAAAATAAACTGCGTTGTTACCACAGTGCAGAGTAGTACATTATCTGTGCCTTTTCCCATTTTTAATACCTGCTTCCAGACAATGACCAGATCAGGCAGGAACGGCTGAGGAAAGGCGGTCGTCCTCAGTCGGCTCACTCGCTCTCCCAGAGCAACAGCGGAACCTCCTGCTCTTCATCCCAGGTAAGAAAACAAGGCACAGTCACTGATGTGTTTAGTCGGTGCTTTATGTAATGCTGAAATATCCCAAAGAAATTTCAGTACTCATTTTATGCCTGATAGAGAAAACTGCATTATTACAAGTATTTTGAAATTCCACATGACTTGCCATTCAGACTTTCTCATTTCAATATCATCTCATTAACTCATTTGCCTTTCAGAGTAGATTATCTGTGCAGTATGATGACAGTCCTTACCTCTGCTCGAGGAGCTCCATGCTGTCCAGCCCAAGGTTCAGCACCACCTTTAACGCCAAGGAGATTGTTTATCCATCGTATAAAGGCGGTTCTCATCACGCCCGCCCAGCGTCGGAAAGGAAGTACCGGAGCTCAGAGGCAGCTTTGCAGAGAAAGCAGTCAGCATGTTCACTGTTGGCTTCGGGGGAACAGGGTTGCTACAAGACCTTCCAGGACCCTGTGCAGAAGACATACAGCGGAGACTTGCTCCAGAAACACTCACAGCACTTTACAGACGACAAACCGTTCACTCCGAAGACCCTGAAATCAGATAAGAGCTCATACCTGTCCAAATATCGCTACTACAGAGCACCACAAAGGAAACCAACTCAGGACTGCAGTTACTCAAGACTGATGCGACAGGAGACATATCATGGAAGGTACTTAACTTAACTTGGTCTTAATGAGTCTTGCAATAGAGATGTGTCTTAAAAAAAAATAAGTAACTTGAATTATATTTTGTTCATGCAGCACAAAAAACAAGGAATACACGCAGGAGTTTGATGAGCCATCTCAGGTAATTTTGAGAATTTTCTCAGATTGTTGAGACATTTTTTTTTTTTTTTTTTTTTTTTACAATCATGACAAATTGTGATATCATAGTGATGTCTTCAAAGTTGCCTTCTGAGACAAATTGTGGCTCAGGGTGAGTAATTGCTCAGACCAAACGGAAGAATTGCACACAAGCTACAGTATGTTTTACAGGAATTCGTTACAGAGCATGAGTGGTCCGAGGATGAGTTCAACGGCACATATCTATCGTCATCAAGACAACAAAGTCGAGCAACCAAGAGCAGAGACCGTTGTTTCTTTGACTCCTCACCCAGGTGAAATCATGAAGTGGAAGTAGTGCACTTCTTTTTATACCTAATGTCATAACTTGTGTATTTTCTTGGATAAAATTGAAAAATAACCTCTGTCTCGTCTTCCAGGGTCCCATTAGAACGTGAGAAATCTCCCAACACGAGGGGTGTATCTGCAGAGTATGTTGTCTCTGATAATGTCTAATATCCACACAGCTTTTAATTGGTTCTAAAAAAAAAAAATTGTGTAAAGATTTGTCGCTGTGAGTGGGAAAACAATCCAGAGTAATGCATTCTATATTAAATGAATGACTTGCATCTGTTTTTTTAATAGGGAAGAAGAATTAATGTACCTGGAATTCATTTCTGCTGTAACAGAAGACATCTTGTCCAGGGGTCACATCTCCGACAGGTATTTTTCCTCTTTTTTTTTCCCCGGGCTATTTTAAATTAGCTACTTGAAATGTTAACATGGCTATGCCATGTTAGAGTGCAGATGTGCAGTTATTGGCATATGTGCAGCCTGGATATACTAGATGCTTTTTTTTGATAGCTTGCGGATAGCTATTTTGCATGCGTTTCATAATTGAGAATCCTTTTTGTCCACTGCAAGGGTCCTCGACCGGGTGATAAAGCAACATATTGACATGAATCTGCATCAACTTGACGTGGTCAGTATATGACGTGTTGAATACACGGCACATGTGGTGAAGAAGTCTTGTTTACAGTTTTTGAACTTCTTCTCATGCACCTGATGCATTGCTTGGTTTCAGGGTAAAATGCACCACCTTCTGGAAGTGCTGCGTAAAGACTTTGAGGAGCCAACCAACACATCCGCCTCCAGCACACGGACGGACAAAAAGGAGACTGATCTGCTCGATAGAATCCTACCACATCTGGAATCAGGGCCGAAACAAGTAAACACCGAAGAACACCATGACCTGTTTCCTTATGTGTCACTGATTAAATATGGCGATTCGCCAGATTTTACCGATCCCTTATTGGCTTCTACACCGTTATGCTCTCCCGGAGAAACTACTTTTCCAACTAGAACAAATGAAAACGACGAGGAGGGTGACAATGAGGAAAAGGGCTCTCCTTTGCTCAGTGAGCGTGTCACCCCTAACACAGGAACCAGCGAAGAGGACTTCCATCTGGCGGACGTAACTGCAACAAATGACGTCGGCAATGAAAAGCATGAACACAGCTCCGCAACCGGTGATCAGGACCAAGCTGACACCAGTTACGATGGCCAATCGAAAGAGCTCGAGGACCTGGGGAGAAATCTGTCCGAGTCGTTGCACGTGTCCGACGCACACTGTGAAAACGGAGAGACCGACAGTGAGCAACTTACAAAGACAGTTGCTTCTGTCAGTGATGATGAGTTCTAACTTTGCTGTATTCAGGGATTGAATGCCCTTTGATATTTTTCTTACCAAGTGAGTGTTGTTCCAGAGAGAAATACATGTTTTACAATTCTGAGAGTATAGTTTTGTAAAAGAAAAATTATTTCACACTGGTTGTGTTTTCCACATTTTACAAGCACCACAAAAGAACTGGTGTTTTTTTTTTTTTTTCCTCCAGAAAAGCACAATGAAAATGTTACAGAAGACTTAAATGTCTTGTTCGAGATTATTTCAAATGGGTCCATACTTGACCCATAGTGGTTGAGCTGTAATTGACCTCTAGAGGTATGACACCTTTTTTTGCTCTTTGGGAAATATCATGATTTGCAGTGTAGATGGGTGGTTTCCTTTAGTTTGAGTGGATTGTCACGTCAGTTTTAAGTATGATGTAGCTGAACTTTACATGTCCAGAGTTCTAGATAACAAGAAGAAAAAAAATATATATATATTTGGTGTGTTTGACTTGAGAAATGCCTCGGACATGTAGCTTTTAGGAGTTGACTGTCACCAGAAAGTGTCTTTATAATTGCAATAAAATTTTCTATTCTTCTGTTTCCTTGAACGCTTGAATGCAGTTACAAAGATTATATTACAAATTCATTGAGCCTTCGACCACCAGCAGCAAATATCACACACGTTATTACCACGTTTGATCGCGACTTGGGACACTTTCGCAGGCAAATAGAGGAGCCTCTAATCATTGCACAATAATACGTGTTTACGACTGCGGCTGTCGAGTGCGCTGTTAAAGGTAAACAAGATAGGTCCGTGGCCAGCAGTTCCTGACAGCTGTCCGCTTTCTGGCATTTTCACCGCTCGGCATTCCAGCTGTCTGATGTCATGGCCCTGAAAACATCCGCGTATCCCTCCGCCGCGGGAGGGACTACGACGACGTTTGAAACCCGTCTTGTCCCAACGAAAATTACGACTAACCCTATAACGGGTTGCATTAAATGCACAGCAGGCTTTGAAGTAAGAGTCCCGTGTGGTTTTTTTTGGGGGGGGGGGAACTCATCACTGCTGAAACACACACACACAAAAAAAATAGAGCCGCGGATGGAGACGGAATACACTTGTTGCTCTTCCAATCCCCAGGAAGCGAAACACGCTTTTGGGACTTGAGTGAACTGTCGGACGGAGAGGCACGATGTGAGCCGCGGTAGTTTTCATCCAGAAACAAACTACAAACAAATGGGCTGCCTCTTATTCCCGACCCATATCGGAAAAAAAAAGAAAAAAAAAAAGCAATAACAACCTATTGACCTTGATGGAGGAACCCTCCGGGACCGAATAATAATAATAATAGTTGGACCGCTACATCGCATCTTGGTGGCTAACGGTAACGTTATTTATTTATTTTTCTTCTTCCCAAAATATTTACCGGCGACGTCATCTTCCGAGGGTGTCGTCTATTTGCTGGACCGTAAGTTAGCGCGTTAGCGTTAAAAGCTAATTCAACGCCGATTTATTGTTAATTTTTTTTTGTCGTTCATGTTACGGTTTATATATTAAAAGTGGAGAAAAGTCGGAACAATTTGGATCAAACCTTTACGAACGCACGACTTCGGAAAGTTTCGATTTTAATGGGAGGTCATTTGAAATATGACGGGGAGGCATCGTTGGAAGTGGAAAGGAGCAGGGATTTTTTTTTTTTTTTTTTTTTTGGACCGTCTGCTTGCTGCGTATTGAATCAGGTCGCTCTTGTTTGTTTGGATCGGACTATTCACCGGAAGGGGATTAATTTAACACCCCCCCCCCACCCCCCCCCCCCCCCCCCCAAAAAAAAAAAAAAAAAAAAAAAAGACTCGCAAACCTTTATCGTATCCTATCGTATTGGACTACGTTTCCGCTCATACATCTTCTTTCGGGGATTTATGCAAAGTGTGAACTTTTAAAAGAAAAGCCTGCTGGAGAAGTTGGTCAAGTTAATGGGGACGAACTGCGACATTTAAGAGGATTACTGTACGACCGATCCCTGCGTTTGTCTCGTCTGTGACGTAAATTTCACGGTGGCAGACCAGGTGTGAAGACGTGCATTTCTTTTTTTTTTTTTTAGTGATGAATAAGACCGCACTGAAGTTAAACGCATCCCCTTCTCCAAAACTGTATTTACATTCCAGCTTTTGTTGTAAATTATGATCGTCTTTTGGATGTTGTTTTGAAGGATTTCTTTTGTCTTTTTGTCTCACTTTTCAGATCTTGTCTTCTGATGATGAACCTCATAACTAGTTATATACTCTCACAGCAAGGAGAAGACTTCCCTCTGGACTGAGTGAAAGACCCTCCTCTACTCCTGTTAAGAAGCAGTTGAAACATGCCCTTGCCATTCGGTCTAAAACTCAAAAGGACTCGGAGGTACACGGTTTCAAGCAAGAGCTGTCTCGTCACTCGGATTCAGCTTCTCAATGGGGAGTTTGTTGAGTTTACGCTCTCGGTGGAGAGCACCGGACAGGAATGCTTGGAGGCAGTTGCCCAGAGACTCGAGTTAAGAGAGGTATTTATCTTGTTTTCGTTCAATACAAGTGCTGATTGTTCTTGTGGACTCTTTTTTTTTTTTTTTTTTTTAAGAATTTCCATCTCGGCAAGAAAGTATTTTTGCCGTCAAGGTTGTCCTCTGGTCGCATTCTCGCTCGGACCTGGTGAGCAAGAAGACGGCGAGACAACCCGTTCGTCATCATTCGCCCCACCGTGGGATCGGTAAAGTCAAAATCCTATCCGTCTAACCAAAATTATCACACGGCTGAGCGAACACGTTGCGTACGTTTTCTACATTTTCATTTCAAACGGCCCTTCCCGAAACAGAGGATGGACGACGCGGTGAAGAAAAGTAGCTCCGAGTCGGCGTTGGAAAAAAAAAAAAATGTACCGACGGTCGTGTCTGCGTGAGGCCACTGCGGTCATCTCTCAGTCGTGAACCGTTAAGGATGGAAGTCTCAGAGCGCCCGGTTGTGCCTCAGATCAGCAGCAGAGACCGCTGAATATACATGTCAGCCGGCGTCGGCGTGAACGTGCGCGTCATTTAGCTCTGCGACGCGACGAGGCTTCATTCGTCGTCTCGTCTGGGGTTTGCAGTGGCGACAGCGGGCCTCCGCCCTCGTTCAGGCTGTCGCGTTGTTTGTTTTTCGTTTCAGCCGAGTTAATTGTGCAATCGTGTGGTCCTTTCAGATGTCAGTCTTTTGATAGAAAGGTTATTCAGGTGATGTCACTATAAATTATATAGGAATGAGGCTTTATATCTTTTTTTTTTTTACTGTCACTCGTGAAGCACTTCGAGCCGCGTTTTATGTACGAAAGGTGTCGTTTAAGTTGTGTTATTATTACTGCGGACATTTCTCTTCAGAGATCAGACAACCAAAGATTACTGTTACACTTCAACCGTGTTTCTGGGAGGGTTGTGCTACACGTGTTCCTGTGATCTATGTTAACTCGGCTTCAGCCTCATGTTGGAACATTTTTTTTTTTATCAGGGCCATAATTCTCTTTACATCAAACTGTAGGCAATTTATCTGGAAGATAAATCAAATGCCCTAACCACGGATCTAATCGCCTGTTTTTTCAGCTCTTACTTTTCCACATTATTATAATTAAAACACTCTTGACTGTTTACACGGTGTTTATTTATTGTCGCTAACCGATGCTGCCGTGGCCAAAACTGTTAGGTTGGCAAATCAATTTGTAATTGTGGTTTCCGAATGGCTGAAAATCATAATCGGTCTCTTTCGGCAAAGTTGTCCTTATAAACGACAAGCCTGCAGGGTTACTTCTCTTCCCAGTGTTCAGTGGGAGATTTCAGGCAGTCACAGGACAGAACTTTCTGGAGGAGTCGGCGAGTTAAACGTTTCAGCTCCACGTTGATTTTTGACCTTAATATAGAGGATTGGAAGAAGACCTGCAGATTTGCACATTTAAAATAAGCGACATCTCAAGCAGTCGCATACAATTTTTTTTTTTTTTTTTTAAAGTTCAATATGCATGAAATGTTTTGTTAAGTATGAATTTCTTAAATTGGTCTGTGTATAAGTTGCCCGAGACTATTCGTGATCGTAGTGGGGCGGAGGAATAACGTGTCGTTTTGCTTTCTTCGCCTGGCAGATAACATACTTCAGTCTGTGGTACTACAACAAGCAGAACCAGCAGAGATGGATTGACTTGGAGAAGCCGCTGAAGAAGCAGCTGGACAAGTATGGGCTGGAGCCCACCGTTTACTTTGGAGTCGTGTTTTACATACCCAGCGTGACCCTGCTGCAACAGGAGATCACGAGGTAATCCGTGACAGGGAGTGTCCTGACTGAGCCGCGAACCTTTATTGTCGTAACGACTTATCTTTAAAAAAAATATTGGTCACAAGAGACAATGGTCAATTCTGACGTGATCGTGAGTCAAAGTTTAGTGCGGCAACGTGAAGTGTTCGAACGGTTGTACGCCTTGAACTAGTTACAGTTTATCATGACTTTTTACCGCCCCCCCCCCCCCCCCCTCCTCGCCCCCCACCTACATATTTTGTTTAATATTTAACGCAAAGCCAAGATGTACCGGGCACAATCGTTTCAAAGTTGTCCTTTCCTTTCCAGTGTTTCAGCTTAACTGACCATCCCGTTCTCCACAGATATCAGTATTACCTCCAGCTGAAGAAGGATGTTCTGGAGGGCAGGATCTCATGCTCGCTGGAGCAAGCTGTACGATTAGCGAGCCTGGCAGTGCAAGGTAATAACGAACGTATTACGCCGGCGTTATGACAGACATTTCCGTTTGTCAAACCTGATGTCCCCTGGCACGAGTCTCTCCGCGGTTTAGGATCCCAGGCGAAGTAACTACTGGTGCGATTACAGAGAAATTGTCCTTTAGTCACGATAGCAGACAATTCCTGCTAAATTCCTCCTTTCCTACGGAAATACATTCCACTGAAAACACACGGGAATTATATGCTGCCATTTCTGGACAAGAGGTTTGTGCCAGTTCGTTGGGGCTTTTTGTCAAACTCTGCAAATTTGCTGGTCAATTACCAAACGATGACCTTTCACTCTTTTTCAGAGCAGCAGAAAACATATTTTTTTGCTCCCAAAACGTTAGTGTTTTCTCAAAGCACAGCTCAGAAAATGCAACTGTTAAGTTGAAAATGCCACATTAGATTAGCGCGCCGCGCACGTGGGTATGCGTGTTTGCGTGTGAACGTGAACGCTCCTCGCAGGAGCTGCAGACGGAAGAATCTCAAACGCTGCTGGCAAAGTTATATCAGGCGCCGCAACTTGGTGTCCTGGGCGTTAGCATAGCAGAGCCGCTGAGATCACTTACTGTTGCAGCCATGTTCGAATGCCTGACCAGCGCTCGGTATGCGTACTGGAGAAAAGCCCTGTCGGATTTCTCGCTGGTGCCTCTGATAACTTGTCGGGTGCTTCATTTGTTGTCAAAACGTGGAGGCCGTGCCGCAAAATAAAGTGGCGCAGCTCCCGTTTTGTGTCGCGGGCGGGAATAATCTGGAGCGACGGACGGTTGTAGCCTTTAAGCGCCGCCGATGGCCCGAGATGCTTGACGTAGCCGTGAACGTCGCCAGAAAGGCAGCCTGTAACAGTTTAGGACCTCTGAAGCAATAACAACTGTAAACCTCCCGATCCTAAAATTAGTCCCATCACGTCATCGTGCTGCGGCTTTCCAAAAGGCATTACGGCATTTTTGCAATTCACGAGTGTCTATTTTTGCCTCGTACTGAACGCAGAAATATGGTCACGTAATGGGATTCATTCGGAGAGCAGCGTTGTGGAGTTTGCTTTGATGCATTTAATGGCTGCAAGTGTTTCTTTTTGTCTACAGCCGACTTTGGAGACTTCAATCGATATGACTCCCAGGAGTTCCTTCAGAAGTTTGCACTGTTCCCTATTGTAAGCATTTGGTTTCGTGTTATTAACGTATATCACGAGAGGTTTCACAGCAGATGTTCTCGTTTTGTTGACGTTTCGACTCTTTTTTTTTTACCTTTGCAGGACTGGATTCAGGACGAGCGAGTGCTCGAAGAGGCCACTCAGAAAGTGGCACTTCTTTATCAGTCCTTCAGGTGAGCATGTTTCTAAGGTATTAAGCCTGCCTGCTTTGTCTGTGGATAAACAGTTCAACAGCTTCGCAAAGCGCAGACAAAGCACTTGTTTCTTTGTCGGCCTGACTGCTGGTCGTTTCTTCAAATGTTCCTCCCCGTTTTTTTTGTCCTGCCAGGGGTTTGTCGGCTCCGGAAGCGGAGATGTTATACATGCAGGAGGTCGAGAAAATGGAAGGCTACGGCCAGGAAAGCTATCAAGCCAAGGTATGTCTGCGAGGCCCTCAGCAGCTCAAAGCCCGAAGAAGAACACCAGCTCACTTGGCAAACCTAGAAAGCCTTCATCCTTCCCTTCTGTCTGAACAGGACAGCACAGGCACAGATGTTTCCCTGGGCTCCTGCCTCGACGGCATCTTTGTCAAGCACAAAAACACACGCCCGCTTCTTTTATTTAGGTAAGTCCAGGAAGAAATGTTTCGACTATTACGGGAACGCTTAAAACAGCTGATATATCATCTGCATCTAAATATGAATCACTGGGAGGTGTGGGAGGGTGGGGGGGGGGTGGGGGGGCGGCATTGTGTGGTCACTTGTGACTCTGAGCGGTAATGAAATAGAATCTGTCAGGACGAATAATGTGGCTCAGCTCGCAGCTATTCTTAGTTAAGGGTGTCTCGTCAAAGCTTTCTAGACTAGAATGGTGGCCCGAGAGGGAAATGAGTCACGCAGTGGGAACATCATCCGTCAGGTTAGTGAGTAAGTGGACATTATCGGAACAGTGCTCATCCACATGCCACGATTAGTTCCTGATAGCTTTTGAAAGCCTCCCACGTTTGCGTACTTTTTCACAATGCAATTACAAATCTGTTAAAAAATGCGCCGAGGTTCTGCGACCGCCCGTGACACCTCGTCTCTTTTCTGCCCTCTTTTCCTCTGTGTGCCGCGTAGGTGGCACGAAATTAACAACATGAGTCACAACAGGTCCTTCTTTGCCCTGGAGCTAGCGAACCGAGAGGAGAGTGTTCAGTTCCAGACCGTAAGTCTCCGCCACCATCGTTTTTTTTGTTTTGTTTTTTTTTAACCCACATTGCTGTTTGTTATTAGATTTAGCAGAATTGAAAAATGGCTTCGGTCACGAAGCTTACCATCAGCTTGTCTTAACAGTACACCAGTATGGGGGGGGGGGGGGGGGGGGGCAGTTTGGAAGCATTTGGGAGCAGACGCAGGAATGTCTTTATTTGTACATAACTAAGCCCTCTGTACCAACTATCTGGCCATCTAATGTTTGTTTTTTTTTTTTCCTTTTTCTTTCTTTTCATGTGTAGGAAGACATGGAAACCTCCAAATATGTGTGCCGGATGTGTCTGGCCAGACTCAAGTTTTATAAGATTAACAAGAGTAGCCTGTAAGTCTTTTTTTTTTTTTTTTTTAACACGTCTCGCCCAGTTCCTGTCTCTTTGTTCTTCGATGTCTCATGCCTCATGACTGTCTCCTCTCCGGTGTGGCCTCATGTCTGTCCCCCCCCCCACTGTCTCCTCCCTCTCTCCTCCTCTCTCTTCAGAGAGGAGTGTGACCCACTGCCTTCTGAGGGCTCCCAGAAGTCCCTTCTCACTCTATCCTTTCGTTTTCCAATGCTCTCTCGTCCCTCTCTGCCTTCTAATAAGGGGTGAGCCACACAGATTGGGTTGTGAGGCATATAATGAAGTAAAATACCTTTTTTTTTTTTTTTTTTTTTTAGATTTGATTTACAGCCTAAAGCCTATTGAACAGGTACCTTCATTTTTACTGACTTGCAGGTAAATTTCAGATTGACCATCTCTAATTCGGTGTCTGTTATAGTCCCTGTAATTCACAGGGGGGGTTAACCTGGTTGCATATCAACTGAAATGTGGCGGTAAAAACGGAGTCCAAAGCCGGCCCAAGTATTTAAAATTAGCACCAAAAGCTTGATCAGGGTCACGCTCTTTCACTCTTTCTTTGGTCCTGAATATTTTCAGGTGAAAATCACAACTATACTAAGTTTGGATTAGATGTGATTTAGGCCGAGTGTTTGTTCGACTTTGTGTGTTGAGAACTCTTGGGAACATTTTTTAAATGCAAGCAAATCAAAATTAAATCGCACAACTCTTCACCACCACATCACGCATGCCGCCATGTCGGGGAACTGCATTGTCTGGTGTTCAGGAGAATACTTGTTTGACATGTTTTGAATGTACTTCACTCTGTCTGCGCCTTGCCGTGTTTCCATTATCACCGTTAAAGGACAAAGTAAGGCATTGGAAAACATTATGAGCAGTAATGTTTGGTTAGATCACCTATTTTGACTGGCAGTTTTCTCCCCACCCCTTCCCCCCACTAGCCAAACTCAACCCACAGCTGTCAACCCAGTCAGACGGAGATCATCGACTAGGATATCTCTGGTAATGTCCGAACTCACTCAAAACACACTTGCACTATGCAAATAGGGGAGAGAAAAAAATATATATATTTCATTCTTTGCTCCTGGACAGTATGTGGATCATATAAGCAGTGACTACATCCCTCTGTTATTGATTTACAGCCAAAGCCACAGGCCTACATGATGCCTCCGCAAATGCACTACAATGGCCATTTCACAGAGCCTTACACATCCTCACAGGGTAAGTACTATATAGAAAAAAAGAATAACGCTTCCAATTTGATGCCTGCATCGTTTTCAGCCTAATGTAAACGTATAAATTCTCACGTCGTTGTAATTCTGTCTCGGGATGTTGTCGTTTTCTCACAGACAACCTGTACATGAACAGTCAGAACGGTTATTACTACCACTCTCAGACCAGCCTGGACTGCTCTCCTCTGGAATACAGCAGCGGAGGGCGTTTACGTAACGGCAGCGTGTACAGCGCCCACAGCACCAGCTCTCTAACCAATCCCCAGCACTACCTTCAGCCCTCGCCCGTGTCCTCCAACCCCTCCATTACCAGCGACATCACCAGGCCGGACTACGTCCCCTCTCACCGCCACAGCGCTCTCATCCCACCTTCCTATCGCTCCACTCCCGATTACGAGACGGTGATGCGCCAGAAGAGCCGAGGCGCCGGGGGAGGGATGGTCCTGTCTCAGGAGCACCGGCAGAGCCACTCCATGAGGAACCTGAACATCGGGAACTCGTTTGCCTACAGTAGACCAGACCCACTGGTTTACAGCCAACCGGAGATCAGGGGGGAGCACGGCGGAGCGGCCCAACACCACCACTACCCCTTCCATTTGGGCTCCAGTTTCCACAGCCCTTCTCCATACCCCTACCCGACAGAGAGGAGGCCCGTAGTGGGGGCCGTCAGCGTCCCGGAGCTCACAAACGTGCAGTTACAGCAGGCGCAAGAGTACCCGGCCCCCAACATCATGAGAACGCACGTCTACCGACCGCCACCGCCGTACCCGTACGCTCACCCCCGGCCCGCCAACAGCACGCCGGATCTGTCGCGTCACCTGTACGTCAGCAGCAGCAATCCAGACCTGATCATCACGAGACGCGTGCACCACTCGGTGCAGACCTTTCAAGAGGACAGCCTGCCCGTGGCGCACTCCCTGCAAGAGGTGTCCGAGCCCCTCTTCAGCGGACCCCCGCACCGGCAGCCGTACCACGCCCAGAAGCGGAACTCCATCGAGATCGCCGGCCTGGCGCACAGTCTGGAGGGGATGAGGGTGAAGGAGCGAGCCGCGTCCTCCTCGGCGGCCGACGCGGCCACGCCCCCCCCGGCGCTGCGCGGCGGCCGCTCTCAGGGCTCCCAGCTCAACGTGTTTCTGGAACGCACCAAGACCGAGGAGAGGGGAGACTTCAAGGAGGACGTGCGGTACGGACACAAGAAGTCGCTGTCCGACGCCACCATGCTCGTTCACAGCAGCGGCGAGGAAGAGGAGTTCGAGGACGACAGCGGGCGTCACACTCCGCTCTCTCAGGACGCAATCGCGGCCGGTGTTACAGAGCTGCCGCCGCAGCAGCAGCAGCAGCATCACAGCCTGACATCTCTCTCTTCTCTAAGGACGCCCACGGAGCCTCCTCCTGCATATCCAATAGGCTCCGCCCTCGACCCTTCCATAACCGGCCCCTTAGCCTACAAGGTGACCCCTCTGATCCAGGAAGGCGAGCCCCTGTACCTGCTGCCAGATTTACGACAGCCCAGGATCATGCCCTCGGTCTCAGAGGGAGACCTGAGTGGACAGGCCAAGCAGAAGACCAAGAAGGACTTTCAGAAGCGGCCCGTGTCTGATGTGCCTCCGGGGAAGAAAACGGTCGAAGGTTTACCTCCTCCGGTGAGTCCCGTCCTCAATCTCCTTCTTGGCTTGAAGCCGTGGATGCACCCATGTGGTCGTTGACAATAATAACACAAGACACATTTTTGGAAATATTCAAATCTGGCCCTGCTGGAGTTCTGGACACGCGTCTCTTCATATCTTCCACATTAAGGCAAGGTCAATCCTTTAAAAGCTCATTAGTTTCTGTGTCCAGCATTTTCAGTCACGTCACTGTCATTTATCGCTTACGTAACACAGCTGTCCACAAAAACTTCATCTCGGGGTCTAAAATCAAACTGCTTTAACCTCCATTCTAGTTCATTTTTACCCTGTCGTCCTCTTAAATGACAGATTTGTCTGCAGGAGGTTCTCTTGAACGCAGCTTTCCTCCCTTCCTTCCTCTTATTCTACACGCTAGTTCTGCCGTACGCGATAAGACAAAAGTTAACTGCCAATGAGCAAAGGTAGTTACCGTGTTTCCATCAACAAGTAAAGTTCAGGTATCGACCTGAAGACACAAGTCAGCCTTAAGGAAATAAAACAGACCAGAGAAAAGAGCCGGCCGGGGTCACATGACGTACACGAGACAAAATAAAACACAAACACTCGTGCTGACAAACCAACGATCGCCCGTGAGAACAGTCGTAGACGCGACTCCGAGGTTTTTCCACGACGCGAGCGGTCTCGCGTTCCAAAGAATGCGGCCCGGCCCTGCTCGGAGAACCGGAATAGCGACATTCTCCCCGGAAAAACACCCAGCGAGTCAGCGCCGTCCCTCCCGCGCGTTCATCCTCACTTCTTCCGCTGCTTTTCACTCCCGTTGTCACACCAGGGCATGAAGAAAGGAGCTAGGGCGGAGGTGAAGAAGATGGGCCCTCTGAAGGTGGCCCATCTCAACGGCCTGTCGGTGTCGAGGCAGCCGATGCACGACGAGGCCAAGGACGAGCCCGAACGAGCCTCCAACGACGAGAGGGTAGGGCGCTCCAGACTTGTTTTGATTTTTTTTTTTTCCCCTCTTTGAAAGCAGCTCCGTAAAGCCGACGGTTCCGTTTTGGAAACGTACGAGGTAAAAGGAAAAAAAAAAAAAAAAAAAAAAAAAAAAAGCTGTTCGGCGAGAAGGCCGTGTTACTGGAGGAGAAAGCCTTCCTTGTTCTCGTTTCCCGGCTTTAAAACGACCGAACCGGCTCGGCCTCGGATCGCCTCGCCGCTCCCGACGGTGAACTCGCCGCTCGCGTCGAGACGGTCGCCCCCCCCCCCCCCGTGAGCAAACCGGTCGGTGGTTTCTCAAACGCCTCAGGTTTAAAAGCCCCGGAGCTCGCCCGCCCGCCCGCTCCGCGGTTGTTTACGAGCTTCTCGAAGCCCCGCGGGCGCAACCGTCTCCCGACGTCGTCGGTGGATCTACGACGCGTCAAATTCCACCGCCGACGGGTTCCAAAGACGACCCGGCTCGAGCGACGCGCAGCGACGCCCGCACACCTCGTTTCAACAGGTTTCGACGAGGACGGGGTTCGTCGGTCGAAGCGATCGCTCGCGGATTTTATGTCCACGGCGCATCAAAAACGTAGGAGATACTCTCGCCACAGAGAAATATAAAGCGGAGTAGAAACAGCAGTCCGCTCGACAGGTTTTGTCTGCGAATGGATTTCGTTGACTACTTTTCACAGGGATTTGGTTTGTTTTTATAGATTTTGGTTTTTTTTTAAACATCCAATTTTCACCCGTTTAATAATGAACAAAATATAGCGGATGATACGTCTCATCGCGCCGCGTGTCTTTTTAAAATGAAAGCGATCGGCCCGGGGCGGTTTAAAAAAAAAAAAAAAAAAGGTGACGTTAAGCGCGGCGCGTCCACGGCGGTGACGTATTTTTCCGTTTGGGTGTCACGCCAGTGTAAAGTTCTGGAGCAGCACATGGACCGGGGGGAGCTGTTGAAGGAGTACGAGAGCATCCCGAAGCGTCGCCCCGGAGGGGAGTGCGCCGTCGCCCAGCTGCCCGAGAGCGGAGACAAAAACCGCTTCCAAGACGTCCTGCCTTACGACGACACCCGAGTGGAGCTGGTTCCCACCAAAGAGAACAACACGGGCTACATCAACGCATCGCACGTCAGAGTGAGTTGCAGCGAGATGTATAATAATAATATTCAACTCTTTCCAATTGTTTTATTAGGACAACAACAACAAAAGTCGCTCATGACGACCTCACCGGAGAAGCAAACAAATGTTTTTCTGCTGCTGCTGTTTTTAAAATGACGTCAAAATGTCTCGTCTCCCGTCTCGTTAGATATCAGTGGGTGGACAGGAGTGGAGTTACATCGCCACGCAGGGTCCCCTGTCGAACACGTGTCAGGACTTCTGGCAGCTGGTGTGGGAGCAGGGCGTCTCCATCATCGCCATGGTCACCGCGGAAGAGGTGCGCCCCGACGTCACATTCAAAGGCGTCGCGTCGCCTTTCGCTTTCTCGCCGCCGCCGCCGCCTACGCTGACGTTTGCGCGTCCTCTCTGCTTCCTCTAGGAGAGCGGGAGGGAAAAGAGCTTCCGGTACTGGCCTCGGCTCGGCTCGCGGCACAACACGGTGACGTACGGCCGCTTCAAGATCACCACGCGGTTCCGCACCGAGTCCGGCTGCTACGCCACCACGGGCCTGAAGATCAAACACCTCCTGACGGGACAAGAGAGGACCCTCTGGCACCTGCAGTACACAGACTGGCCCGACCACAGCTGCCCCGAGGACTTCAAAGGCTTCCTCAGTGAGTGGGCTCAGAGTCCGTCCGTCCTTTTAATGCTGCGGTTTCCGACAACGCGAGTTCCCTAGCCCGACAATCACTTCCGCAGCCTTCGGCAAAAAAACAAAAACAAAAAAAAGTTTCCTGCTAAAACCGCACTGTTCACCCAGCAATGAAATCTCGAGTAAGCCTTCTGAATCTGTTCCAGCCTACCTGGAGGAGATCCAGTCTGTGAGGAGACACACCAACAGCAGCAGTGCCGTCAGCGACCCAAAGAGCACCAACCTGCCCGTGCTGGTCCACTGCAGCGCCGGAGTGGGTCGGACCGGAGTCGTCATCCTGTCCGAGATCATGATCGCTTGCCTGGAGCACAATGAGGTAACTGCACTTTCGTTAAAGGGAAGCTCGAATTAAAACGGCCGTGCAGCTTTTTCAGAGTTATGACCGCATCCGGTGTCTTAAGAGTTTGAAACAAAAAAAAACCAAAAAAAAATGGGTGCCGTCTGTTTCAGCCGCTGGACGTCCCGAAGTACCTGTCGGAGCTGCGTGGTCAGAGGATGATGATGGTCCAGACCTTGTCTCAGTACACCTTCATCTACAAAGTCCTGGTCCAGTACCTGCGCAACTCCAGGCTGATCTGATCGCGGGCATCTTTCCGGCATCACGTCGAGAGGATTCCCGGGCGGGGATCGTTTGCGTTCGTGCCAAACTGCAGCAGCGCGACGACGCGGCCGCATGAATCTCGTAGGAAAAATTATAGCGGACAAAATTTGGACCTCGTTTCGGGAGAGTATTAAATCAGGTGAAGCCGAAGGTGCGGAATATATGGATATACAAGAAAGACGCGATGCTCCATGAAGGAGCATAAAGACCTGTGACCTGCCTCTAAACAGTATTATCTATATATATATATATACATATATATATGTATATATATATATTCTTTTTTACATACATTGTTGCTTAACGAAGCCCAGCACTTTGACAGTACCTTGCTGTACATAAAGAACCAATATTAAGCTGCATTAAAAATAAATCGTCTATTATGGACGCGTCTCGAAAACAGTCGATTTATTTTCATTTGGACACTTTTTAAAAGAGTATTTTTTTGGATTGCTGTCGTTTCATTGGATCTGATCATGAAGGAATTTCTTATAGTTTGGAAGGTTAGATTATGGAGCAAGACTGAGGCTCGCCCAGATTGATGCTTTTTTTTTTTAATTTTTTTTTTTTTTTTATATATATAAACGCGGTGATTCTGCAGTGCAACTTCCCCCCCCCCACAAAACATCTGTTCACCCGAAACGAGCGGGAGGGATACGGTGGACGGGCCTCCCTTGTAAAAACACTGGAATGACGAGAAGCGCAGTTGACAGGTTTGACGAATCTATTCTTGACGAAAAGAGAAATATCAGCCGGGGTTTTGGGGATTTTGGGTTAAAACTGGAAAAAGTCGATTTTTATACTTGTTTTTCATACTTTCTATCTTAAACTGTTGAAATCAAGAGTGCTGTATTTGAGAACAATATGCTTTCAAAAGTGCCTAAAATATCTGCACGGTTAAGACGGGGCTCTGCGAAATATGAAGGAATCGTTTCTCATTCGGTGTAATTAAACTGCCGCGGTCGACACGCGAAACCTCTTAATAATGAACGAATCGGGCTCCCGTTTTAAATAAGCGGCCCGGTGACTATTAAAACGAGCGATCGCGCGGAGTCGGTTTTTTTCCCCGCTGCGGCCGCGGAACGGACGTTTAACTGAAGATGTCCGTTTGCCTCGTTTTCATTTGAAGGTGCCAACTCGCCACGTGGCCAAAGTGAAGTGATCCTAATTTGACTTTTCCTGACGTGTTTGTTGACAATTCTTTTGACAAAACTTGAGGGGGGGGAAGAAAAAAAAAAGAATAAAAGATCCTAAGTGGTGCTGAGATTTATTTTTGACTGAATCTTTTAATCGCTTCAGTTTTTGTTTTTAGTCTGACGATGAGTCTTGGTTCGGAGACTGAAAGGAAAGATGTCTGTGCCCAAAGCTGTAAACGTTTTTTTTTTTTTGTCCACATATGTACAGGTACGTTGTTCATAATGTACACACTGTAAAATTCTGCTTTAATGAATATTGGTTATTGTACAAACGATGTATAAACTGTATCTATTGACCTAAACACGGTATGCCATTTTGAAAGAAAAAAAAAAAAAAAATGTGTTCATATTTTCAGCCAATAAATAAATATTTGGAACTAACTTGTGTCCTCTCTGTTCTTTTCAGCTTTACATCAGTTATAACATGGGTTCAGTACGCCGTCGTGGTAGGAACCGGCCTGTCCCCTCTGCTCCGAAGCTCAAACATCAACTTAAAGCGGCGTTTTAAACATTTATTCGTTGAAAAGTGAAAATGGGTCCCAATCCAGATTGTTACAGAATCTTAAAGGCGATATTTTCCAGTGCGAAATAAAAGATTACAGATTTAAAATGAGGAACTTCACTTGACGTCAACACTTGGTTACACCGTTGCCTTCGTTCGTCTCCTTCACATTCGCGGACGTCATCTCAGTCGTCCTTCAGTCTGTCCGTTCGCCCCCTTTAATGATCGAGCCGAGCCGTGTTCGCGGCAATGTCAGAACAGCTTTCAGTAGGATTTTAAAAAATGGTATTACTACGACGCTGCCGGCACGAGCGGAACGTGCACGTCAAGAAAGCGGAACGACTTCGGCAGTGGGAGTTTGTTTTGTTTACTAGAGATTAGATGCACAAGAAACCGTCGTAGTGTGTTAGTGTTTACTGAATCATTATGATGCTTTCTGTATTAGTCGCGCAGATCCAAAATGATGGGAAAATGAAACGGTCGTTATCAGGTAATGACGGCTACTTTCTTTCTAATTAACACTGATGACAATATTAAAAAAAAAAAAAAAACTGATTTAAAAAAAAAATAAAATAAAAAAAAATCTAAAATAGGAGCTTAATAATACAATCTAAAATGAGGAAGGTTTTCCACTGAATGCTGCCAGTCTGTCACAAGATAAAAAAAATAAAATAAAAAAAAAAGTGTCTTCTCGCTCCACAGAAAACACACACAAAAAAAAAAAATCAGTAGAAGCTAATTAATACTGGTACCGTCCTCTCTTCCCTCCGTGTCCTCCATGTCTACCGTTTCCTCCCTGGTTCCTCCAACCTCCTCCTCCTCCTCCACCTCGTCCTCCTCGTCCCGCACCGCCACCGCGTCCTCCCCACCCGCCTCCGCCTTGTCTTTTCTGCCAGGGCGGCATCTCGGGAGGCGGGGCTACTATCTCCGAGGGGCGTCCCCCTCTGTCCGGCACTCTTCCCATCAGGACCTGCGGAGGGGAGAGCGGGAGATGTCGACAAAGAAAGCGATCAAACCGCAGCCGATCATCTCGACGGGGGGGGGGGGGGGGGGGGGGGGGAACGGTTGTTTACTCGTTGACCGCACCTTGTTTACAGCACAGGTGGTCTTCTCCCTGCTGGAGCCGCTGCTGGTCTTCACCACGTTGCAGACGTCCTCTCTGGCAGCCAGCAGCCGGGCCACGTCCACCGAGGACTGCGGCTTCAGCGCGTGTCTCTTCGGCTGGTAGGCTTTCGCCATGCTGTCGACCTTCACCTAAAAAAAACAAAAACAAAAAACAAACGACGCGTTTCTTTAAAATCGGGTTTGTCACTCGGAAACGCTGCCGACGTCAGCGGGCGCCCGGGACGCGACGTGCCTTGGCTCTGTCGGACCAGCCGAACGACTGGACCGTGACGTCCAGCCGCTTGATCAGCATCTTGCGGCGGCACTCGTACTCCGACGACAGGACGGCGTTGATGCTCCGCAGCACCGCCTGCAAGAGGGGGGGGGGGGACAAACAAACAAACAAAAACAAAAAAGAGTCCAAAGTGACTTCGATGGAAACTAAACGAGACACCGAAGAGAAGCAGCCGTCGACGCGCGTACCCACTGTTCACCGTCCAGAGGCTTCTTCAGCGCCGGGTCTCCGACCGTGGCGTCGGGAAGATCTTCCAGTAGTTGTTCGGCCTATAAAATGACACGCAGGTTTGAATCCTTTTAACGCGGCGTTGATGTCGTTTTAAAACATTCAGGATCAAAATAACATGAGCCGGGGATGATAATAAAAACAACGACGACGACACTGCTTTCCTGGAAAAAGTATAAATAAGGGTTTAAAGGTGCAATGAAGAAGGACGTCTGTTGCCTCCAATTATTTTTCCTTGAAGTACTTTTTTTTTTTTTTTTTAAATATTAAAAATATTGCGGGGGGATGGGGCTCGGGCTTACAAGTCCCACAGCAAAAAAAAAAAAAAAAATACTCTTTCGATTTCTCACGTTAACAAGATCGCAATCTACAGATTTCTGCTCGGGACCGAGGGGGTCGGGCGTTCTCGGCTATTCAATTGCAAAAGAGCAAAAAAAATAAAATAAAAAAAGGCAGATCCTAAAACAAAACCTTTTTCTTTTGAGGAGTAGGAATCTTTGCAGATATTAGAAATATATATATATATATTTTTGTTGCCAAACAGTCTGATTACGCACAGCTTATCCTTTCATCCCCCAATTCTGACCTGGCTGGAGGAGGAGGAGGAGGAGGAGGAGGAGCCCGTGTGACTTACAAACGCCTCACCTTGCGTTGAACTTGAGCGAGAACTCCTGCCGCCTCCTGTCCTCTCGGCTCAGGCAGCTTCAGCGTTTCACAGATCGCTCGGAGCTCCCGGTACGCCGGGCTGGTGTGTTGTTGTTGTTGTTGTTGTTTCTCGGAGACTTGGCTGCTCCTCGCGATCTGAGCCGCCTGAAGCTCGGAGCTGAGAAACACTTCAAAAATAATAATAATAATTTAAAAAAAAAAGACATCATAAATCAGATTCTTTAGGGTCTTTTACAGGAGAGTTTGAAGCGCAACGGCTGCATTCAAGGACGGCTGGATTTACGCACGGAGGAACTGGAGATGCTCCTTCGCGCTTCGCGCGCCGCCGCCCTCGGGGACTCCTCCTCCGTAAGGACAGTGCAGCTCTGCGAGCAAACCGCTCATCTCCTCCCGGAGGCTTTCCGAGTCGTCTGCGAGGCCAAAAAAAACGGGACAGAAAACGGGTTGAGTGAAGAGTTTAAAAATAAATAAATAAATAAATAAATAAAAAGGAGACAAAGAGAGAGTTTCTGAGCGGCTCACCCGGACCCGACGTGACGCCCCCCTCCAGGCCGCAGAGCGGCTTCAACCTGGACGACAGCCACCTGCACAGGTCCACGTAGTCCGGCGAGGACAGGCCGCCCTCCGCGGCTCTGAGCAGCGGCTTCTCCTCCAGCAGCGGGCCGTCGTAGCTGCAGAAAGGGAGGCGGTCGCACACACAAAAGAGTCACACGAGCATCAGGAAAAAAATAAATAAAAAATAAAAATACAACCAGCCGGGCTGCTTTTTATTTTCTACGAAACGCGGAAGACCGACGCGGTGAATTGATCTTACCCGAGCTGCTCTAAACAGTCAAATATGTCACAATCCATGGCGGAGTCCGTCTGGCCTTTTTTTTTTTTTTTTTTTTTTACGGCGTTTATCCGCTTAAAAACATGACGTCGTTACGGAGACAGCTGCGTCGACATTAAAAGAGCTTTTTTTTGCGTCCATTCATTTTCTCAGGCGCTTGACATCAAATGTGACTCGCCGCATCGACGGGGGAGTGGGGGTTCCGGTTCGGTACGTAAAGCCGGAGTGAAACATGCGGCGTCGGAAACGGACGTTCCCGTATTTATGGTTCCGCGCTTGGTGTGTCGCAGAGGGGGGGGGGGGGGGGAAGTAAAAGTGACATTTTTTGCGCCAAAGAGGAAAAAAAAATAAATCTACATTTTCTACATTTCAGAAAGAATACCGAGTGGGATACCTTTCATTTAAGAAACATGGAATCAGAGAAGTATTGCATCTTTTCCATTAAAAAAAAATACCCAAAGTTATTACTTTTGTGTTGATCAATTTATCAATCAATATATATAAATATTTTATATAAATATATTTTAAAAAATATATATATAAAATATATAAATATTTTATATAAATATATTTAAAAAAAAAAATATATATATATATATATATTTTTTTTTTAAAGGAGCCTGTTAAAAAACAGCAGTTTCATCAATCTGTTCGCCTTGTGGTCACATTTACAGACAATTTACATCTTTATTGTTAAAATCTGATTAAAGCTGTAATGGGATTACACGTATACTGGTCTGAATAAAATGCAGATGTTTGGACTTCACAACTGATAGCTCCACTTTAAATACATTTATGAATGAGAAAGTAGGTCACTTAAATCCTCTCTTAATCACCTCAGAGCCTCTTGGTTTGGGCCTCACTTGTACCTCCGTAGGTCGAGCCGTTATTTCCAGTGTCAACTGCACCTGTGGACAACAATCAGCTCAAAGAAACACAATGAAGACTACGCCACAAAAGATTAAAACTCACCATTTTATTATGATAATGTTATTTGATATGTCAAATTACAAGTGTATGATGTAACATAAAAACAGTTACAAACATATGTATGCATATTTACATTATATATTTATGAAAAGTAACGAGCTACATCTGTATAAAGAAAATACAACTATGACATGAGTTATTGGTACTATAAATTTTACATCAGATACTTGGTATTCTCGAACTTTGATAAGAAATACCTAGACGTGTAGAAACCAATAAAACCAGAACGAGAGATGTTAAACTTCGTAAGATGGAAACTAGGATGGACGTGAGGCACTTTTTTGAGGTTGTCAGGATGTGAAAGCCGATGGCACGAAGAAACGTAAAGAAAAAAAAAGATGCAAAAGAAAAGAAATATGCACAGAGAGAGAGAGAGAGTGAAAGAAAACAGGCAGTGTTTACAGAATAGTTAAGAGTAGTACCATTTATACTGCAAGTTTCAAAACACAAATGTCTTCCACTATTTAGAACTAATCACGTAAATGTTACATCAAGCGCTGTAAGATGAAAAAAAGCTTACATATAGTATCATCAGTGCACCAAAGCATCGGAGAATTGAAACATAACCACTCAACTGCTGTGAAAAGTAACCTTTTAAAAAAAAAAAAAAAAAAAAAAAAAAAAACAATACACTGAAGAGAAACAGGTTTATATAGCTTTTTTCTTCTTTTTTTTTTCTTTTCTTTTTTAAATCTACACAATGTCAAGAATGTACACTTGTATGCATTCCCAAAGATATGCACAATTTTGCAAGATTGAAAGAGGATAAAAGACTAGCAGCAAAGTGGTTAAAACTGAAGTCTTATATAATGCAGGTCAAAAAAAAAATATATATATATTAAAGCGGACAGACACATGTTGCATATATAATACAGTACATGACAGGAAGTTGCACTGTGCTGGTTAATGCAGAATGAGAAGTGTTATTTCAGCATTCTCTACACTTTGTATAAATGCACGTCCTACATTTTGCTTCTCAGCCAGCAAGTTTTAATCAGGTTCATCAAACCTTGGTTCAGCTTGCAATAATGCAGGGCGATCCGATTCCAGATGGGAGAATATGACAACCAACCAAACATTTGGTTACACACCAACCCCGCACGCACGCACACTGCACATACAGTACACACACGTGGGCACACGGGAACGCACTCGCGCACCCACCTACACACACACCTACACACACACACGCACACGCACGCACACGCACACACATAAGTGTCCACTTCATCACAACAGAGCAATCAAACATTTAAAAACTGACCGTCGTTGTTATATGCTGTTGGAGAATTAGGATTTAACAGTCGTTCATAGCTGATTTTTCTCTGTCAACACAATAAAATTAGTGATTGTATCTAGCAGCTTTATATGTATGTATATATATATATTTATATATTTATATATCAAACTTTAGAAACGAGTGGACTGCCACTACTGTACCGTGTTAGCACTATCCTTCCTTCTACCGTACAAAACTAGAGAGAAACTCTATTAGAAGCTCAATAGTCGTTCTCCATCACAAACGCCCTCTACTTTTCAATGTGAAATAATACTAAAAGGTGACCTATGTACAAAATGCTGTCATTTGAAGCTACAGTATATGCTGACAGCAACGATAAATACAGCTCTATCTTTAAAATTTCAAAGACAAAACAAAACAAAACAAAAACAAAAACAAAAAACTGGGATTATTATCAGTACTTAAATATAGTATTACGTATTTACAGGTGTTTGGAGTTTGGTACCGGGGGGGGGGGGTTGGTCGTCTACCTAGCGTTAAAGTGTCCTGTCCCGTCACTGACTCAGTCTGCAGAGAGGTCAATGTGTTTTTTTCCCACGTTAGAAAGTTTGCATAGAAAGTAAAGGGAGCGTCGGCCACGGTGGAATTGGGAAAAGAAGCGTTTCTCCGCGTCGAGATCGAGACGTCACCCACGCCGGGTTGTTGAAACTGGGAGCGACAAGAGGTGAGGGAAGACGCGTATCCGTTAGGGACGCGGCATTCGGATGTTGTACCAAATCCGGCGTGTTCCAACTAATTCGGAACAAGTCAACGCCGTAGTGAGGGAGCGTCCCCGTTACTGGAGAAACCCTGAACTCGTATTCCCGGAGGGACTTCCGTTCCGATCCGAGTGTTGTTCGCGATCATTTAAAAATCAGCAATTTTCTGCTCTTCTGGGTGGGAGATGTGGTCCGAACACGGGGTGACGCTAACAAACAGTCTTCCTCGAACCCCGTTTCCCAAAGGACTTTAAAAGGAGCCGTTTGACTTTTTTTTTTTTTTTTTGGGGGAGGGGGGGGGAGAAATAAGCTTATTTACCAACAGTTAGATGGGAAGATTGACGCCGCTCTTATACCCATTTGTTAAATATGAAGCTGCAGCCGGCAGCGTTCCAGCTTAGTTTATCACAAAGACCGGAAACAGAAGGAAACGGTGAACCTGGCTCTGTTCAAAGGTGATAAAAATCCACCTGGCAGCGCCTCCGCAGCTCGCTAATTGACATGTTACAGCTTGTTTGTTCAATCATGTGTAAAAATGACAGCTTTTACAGGAGGTGAGATTTTTGCCGACTCCTCACGGCGACAAGAAGTCACTGCAAACATCCAAGAAATAGTCCCACACACAACCGTCTGCAATACTATTAAGTGTGTTTTTTTTTGTTTGTTTTTTTATTAATGGATAGCTATAACATGTTAGTTAATGAGCGTTTGAGCTATCAGTGGCTGGATTTGTTTGCGTTTGCGCAGAGCCAAGCCGGCTGCTTCCCCCTGCTTTCAGTTTTCACATCATTCGCGAGAGCGGCTTCAATTTTCTTCACCTGACTCGGCTGGGAAGCCAAATTTTCATTTCTTTGTGCACTTTGAAGCCGATACGCAAAAGATTCTCTGAGAAACAGGAAGCTGGTCAGTGCTGTTATGAGTCAAAGCCTTAATCACAAAGTCAGTGGCAACGTTACATGAAGACCTATGCACACACAAAATCCCCCACACACACACACACACACACACGCGCGCGCACACACACACACACACACACACACAATCAAGCAAACACACACACACACACACACATCTGTATGTTTTTAAGAGCTAAGACACTCATCATTCATTCAGGGCCTGTTAAATGACAACACATGGAAGGAGTGGACTGACTTTTGAGGAACAATGTAGTACTACATTTACACATCAAATGCAGGGAGGATAAAGAAAACAAAAAGAAACAGATTCATGGGACAAACATGGAAATTTAGAGAGGGTGTGCTGCAACCAAAGCTCGGAGAGCAGTGCTTTAAGGAGGGGGTTCCCCCCTCCCCCTAAAAATAAATTGGATGTTAAATGAGTTCAAATTTATGGACAGACTAATCCTGGAATCTGAGGGTTCGTCAATCAAAGCATAGCCTAATTTAAGTGCCTCATAATCTAATCAAGGAGCACTGGAACCCCTTACCTCACCAAAACAAAACTTGCTGGTTGAGCAACATTTCAACCTTTGAGTCAAAACTAATAATATAAAAAAAAATTCAAATGAAAAAAAAAAAAAAATGAGCAGGAAAACAACAAATGAAGAAACAAAAACACCAATTTCACTACAGCAGTAAATAACTGGACTAAAAGTGAGATTCACTGAAGTAAATTAAACTGTCATGTGTTGGTTTCAATTTAAATGATTCAAGAGGTTCTAGTCGGCTATTTTCTCGAGGTGGGGAAACTATTTGAGGGGACACGGTAAAGTTGAGAACATTTGTTTTCCCTTCTAATCGTGGAATCGATCCCTTTATTTTGGAATGCAATCAAATGGTCTAAACCACCTCAAGAAGGCAAGTTAATGTCAAAAGCTTTGTCGAGGTGTACTTTGAAAAAACAAATTTGATTTTTTTTTTTTTCTTTTTTTCTTCTTTTTAAACATTCGCCGGGTAGGAAAACAGGGAAACCAATTGGCCGTACATCCACCACAGCAACATCTCTCAAATGTTAAAATTACACTAAACATGGTGGTTAACGTACCACGAGAACTTGAGAGGGTTACCTTAACTCAAGGGAGGGAGGGGGGGGGGGAAATACCATTTCTAGTGCACTTTTCTCTGTCTAGTAATTACATTGTCAGCAAATGCTTAAGCCATGAAGGAAAGGCCACTGTTACCCAACTGTAAATTCACAAAAAAAAAAAAAAAAAAAGCAAGAACATATCCCTTTTAGCATACTCAAACAGCAAGTACTTTTTTTTTTTTTTTCTCAACGCAGAATAGTTTTCTTTTTTTTAGTCATGAAGTTGTCGCTCTCTGTACAAAAGACAATTTTCCTTCATAAAGTTACACATGACTTGTACGAGAGTTCGGATATTTGTGGCCTGGCTTTGTCAATGTACCAGTGTGAATGTGAGAGAGATGTGTGAGCGTGTCTGTGTGTACAGGTGTGTGTGTGTGTGTGTGTGTGTGTGTGTGTGTGTAGTAACATCTCCAAGTCTATTAGTCGCGACGTCTCCTCCGTCTCTTCCCCTCAGATTAAGCTCCTGAACGTAGCATGATGCTCAGAGCCCCCCTCCCCCTCCCCCGGAAAGCATATGGTTTGTCCTCCACTGCTGCTTGTCGGCGACAAACACAAACTGAAATCTCCAAAAGCCCTCAGAGCTGGGGATCAACAACACATCGCCCCCGTTCTGAGAGGGGAATGAAAAAAAGGATGCCGGCTTTTTAATTTTCCGCTTTTATTCACTTCCTTTGTTAGCTAGCTTTCAGGGTGTCCCAGAGTCCGGCGCCGAGTCACCCCGCGGCCTTGTGCTTGCCCCCGCAGCAGCGGCAGGCCTCGCCACAGTGGTGGCAGGCGCGCAGAGGCAGGTAGCAGCACATGCAGGGCGCGATGAACGAGAGCGCCACCAGGGCCAGCCAGCGCAGACAGAACTGCTCGTCGGACGTGTCGCACGAGCAGGGGTCCGAGAAGTCCCCCTCCGAGTCGGACATGCAGTGGTACAGCATGCTCTCGGCGCACAGCATGCAGCTGACTTTGTAGATGCACTGCTTGATGGGGTCGGGGGCGTCTTGGCACTGCCCCCGCCAGTTGTCTTCGTGGTTGAACATTTCCCGACAGTAGATGCAGCGCGAGCGCTCGCCGTCCTCCCGCCGCCGCCGGCCCCTCTTGGACTTCTGCAGGGGCGACGGCTGGGTCTTGATGGCCGTGTCCTTGCCCAGGCCCAGACCCATACCTGCTCCGAGGCCCATGCCGGGGCCGGAGTGCGAGTCCATGCCGGGGCCGTCGGGGAAGAGGTACTCGCACTTCTTACTGTCCAGTTTGTGAAAGGTGGAGGGGAAGTCCAGGTCCTCGCGGTCGGCCTCTGGTTTCCACATGACAGGGTGGCGGTAGTCCTCGTAGCCTCGGATGAGTACGTCTTTGCGTGGGTTGATGCGAACAATCTCCTCTTCGTCCATGCGAAAGCTGACGCGGCGAGTCGACTTTTAAGGGGAACGTTAAAAGAAGAAGAAGAAAAAAGAGAAAATTAGTCGGACTCGACATAAAAATGAAACTAGAATGAAATCTCGCGACGTAAACGCAGATAAAGTGTATTAATCCAAGTGTGCTTGGTTTGTGTGGAGAAGAGGCAGACCTGCGGAGGCAGGTAGCGGCGGTTGCTGCAGGGGAACTCGTCGAAGGGCTGCGCGCGGACGTAGCAGCCCCTGAACGGCTCGATGGAGACAACATTGTTCAGAGGAGAGAAGGGCTCTTTCATCGGGGTACAGAGGGAAGGAGGCTCGTCACACACCTGGAGGCACACAGAGTCGGGTAAGTATGCAAAAATAGTTCGCCTGATGTTGGAAGGAAACACAAATGCATCTTCGCTTTTCCTTCTTACGTGAAAAAGGCAGAGATCCTGAGAACACGCAGCGCCGGAGAGGGTAAAATGACAGACAAAAGTAACGGATTTAAATCCTGACGATGCTGATGTACTTTTAGGATTCTTGATAAGCAGTAAAAGCACCAGTCTGGGCTCCGATTATACGTGGTTTTTGGTGTTTTTTTTGGTCAATTTGTATATCAAAAAAGATAAAAGTGAAAAAGCCCGAAATATTTGTCAATCTCACGTTCTACATTATTATTTCGCTGTCAAAAACCCGAACGTCTGATCAATTCAGTTTTCATGACCACAACAGCTTTGACTGTGTAGGCTCTGTGTGTGTGTGTGTGTGTGTGTGTGTGTGTGTGTGTGTGTGTGTGTGCGTGTTCCACTTTAACCACCAGGGGGCATCCTGCCCCCACGCCTGGCCAGATAACTGTGCTGTGTGGTGATGACTCAAGGCCCTTCTGTTAAGAACGAGTTGCCTTGCATGTGTTCCCACAAACATTTGAACTGATGCAAAATCTACAAACACGAGCCTTAAAAAAAAAAAAAAAAAAAAAAAAAAAAAGGGCTCTTGATAAATGTGAAGAAGAGACATTTTGGAGAGCGTACACGGCAAAGTGAACACGGGGCGAACATTCGCCTTCCACCTCGTGCCAAATAATCTCATAATTACAAGAGGAAAGCTCACTGTTGAGATCAATCAGGACGAAAAGGCTATAAATAACATCTTGTGAATGCTACAGATGGCATCAAATATAGCAAAAATATTTCTACACATCTACAGAAATCAAACAAATAAGACACTCGAATAGAAATACTTCAGTATTCGTGTCAACGAAACCAAAAGCGATGGCGATTTCATGATTCATGCATGCAGAGGTGATGAGAGATGGGGGAGGATAGTCGGTTATTGCATCAAGAGCCTCATGATATTTTGTGCACCGTTATTTCAGTGCAACAATCTTCCCAACTTTCAGCTTGTTCATGTGCCGAACATGACATCATACGTGCGAGCTGCATGAAAAGAGGCAGAATTTTTTTGGGGGGGGAAGGGGAAACATTTCAAATTCAAAGAGGTGCCTGTTTCTAAACAGTCACTTGATGTCTGAAAATGATCCAAATAAACTGAAGGTCATCTCATCTCTTCATGTCCCACTCAAAAAAAAAAAAAACATGGACGAACACATGGCGAGGTGTCTTCGCACGAGTTCGATCCGACCGCGTTCGAGCCTCGAACACAACCGGCTCGCTGTCCCTCTTTTCCCACACACATCCCGACCTCATCAAGGCAGGGTTAGTCCTCCTCTCTTCTCCTTCTCCCACCCTCTCCCTCTATCTTCTCTGCCGTGTGGAGGAGGCTGCTGGCTCTGGTTAGTCAGTGCCGTGTGTAAAGTAGCCCACGCCAGTGCTTTAACGCACAGCGGAAATCTGGTTTGCTCCCAGCTGCTGCTACAGTAATTACTGTCCTGTGGTTGCTAAGAGATGCTTCCTTTGACTTCTTTTTTCTTTTTCTCCTTCTCTTTTTCTTCTTTTTTCCCCTCTCTCTCCTCCACTTGCCTTCACCCCCCCCCCCCCCACTCCCACCCCACCCCCCCAGACTGCTAGCACATGGTGTGTGTGTGTGTGTGTGTGTGTGTGTGTGTGTGTGTGTGTGTGTGTGTGTGCGCGTGCGCGCGCGAGCGACTTTGCTTCTACTTTGCCTCCAAACATACCGAGTGGTGTAACACACATCCACACCAGCGTCTGCAGGGGAATGTGAGGGAATAGGAGACAGTGGAGGGAGAGCGAAGAGAAAGAACAGAACAGGAAAAAATGAGATCGTGTTGTACACATGTGCGTGTGTGTGTGTGTGTGTGTGTGTGTGTGTGTGTGTGTGTGTGTGTGTGTGTGTGTGTGTGTGTGTTAGAGAGAGCGAGAGGCCAAAGAGTCTGCCCAGGGAATGTCATAAACCAGCTCCAGCTGGAGAAATGCAGCACAGAACTTAAAAAGCCAGATGACAGCTGTGTGTGTATGTGAGAGAAAGAGAGAAAGGAGCGCGGGGTGGAGAGGTGGGGGGCCAAATGGGAAACAGACTTGGGCTTCCTTTTAAAGCGCTTGCCTAAGCCCCGCCATTCAAAGGCATGCGTGGGGGCCAATCTGGAGCTGATCTGACCCTAGAGATGTGGCTGGGTGAGGGAGGAGAGGGAGAGGGAGAGGAGAGGGAAGAGAGGGGGCGGGTGGGGGGGAGGGGGGAGCCAGGGGCAACCTGGCTCCACACCAACATCAGGGATCCGTGCACTTCCGCCCTCAAAGGCACAGGGGGGTTCAGGACAGGGGAAGGCTGGGGTCGGCCCACATGCTGAAAAGGCCTCTCCGGACGTATTGGAGCTCCCTGCATCGGAGAGAATGCTGGAGAAGAAGATATGACGCGCATGTTCGGACGCCTCAACGTAAACACTTAAGGGTTTATGTCTGTAGCATGCTTATCTTCAAACAAAGAAGCACAGCCAAGTTGTAGGCATCTCCTCATCTATCCCTTAAAGGAGCGAGTTAATGAGCGCTATTTCCCAAAAGGTCAAACTTGTTTAAACGACTCTTCTTCTGAGCTTCAAGATACTTTAAAGGGAAGTATGAAGCCACAGCAAACCAGCTTCTGCTCTACGAGGGAGGCTGTAAAAGTCATCTGACCAACAAAACCTGTGGACAAAACTGATAAGAGGAAACTTCCTGCCAGTACTAAATTAGAAACGGATGTTTTCCTGTGGCATTGAAAAAAACACACACACACACACACACACACACATTTGACTTTGTACTAGCGGAAGGAGTGTGATGGTACGGCATAATTCCTGGCAGCGGGTCATCGCAGCTGAGTGGGGTGTTGTGCAACCACTTTACTTTATGGGTTAAATATGTTGCATGTGCATAATGTGTGTTTGTGTGTGTGTGTGCGTGTGTGCGTGCGTGCGTGCGTGCGTGCGTGTGTGTGTGTGTGTGTGTGTTGTGAGTGAGAGGAAGAATGTGGTGAGCTGGTGAAGGGCATACATGTGGGTGCTCAGCCTCAGTGGGCAGGATGTGGGTGGAGATGACCGTCTTTAACGCATGTACATTCACATTCACATTCACACGCACACGCACACGCACCAGTCAAATCTTTATAACAATGCAAGGCTATCGTGAATTCCAGTAAGTTGTAATACCTGCAGATTTTTTTCAGATGTCCGAGTGTAATTCAGGAGTGAAACAAGGCTTGACGATGACCTTCTATACTGATGAGACACTGGTATCTGTTTTCTCGACAAGGTCACAGCCACTCCAGACGGATCTGCTGCTTCTACAGGGGCCAACTAATAACAAAAACTACAGGCCTGATCACAGTAATTTCTCTGTTTTTGTGTTTGTATCCAGTTGTGGGACCTTGCGATGGAGCATGAAGCCACGCAGCCTCGCTGTGTGCTGGTATCCGCTGCTTCTCTGGCTGCAGCACTTGCCTCTGGTTCACTTCTCTTTCTCTGTAGCCCAGGTCTCCGACCGCAACATTCGGATGCCAAATCACCATGGTGACACCCTCGGTGGCTCACTGAACCTTGTGAACACCCCCCCATCTCCCATCTACCCCTCTCTGACTGCACCCCCCCCTCCACACCTAACCCCCCCCCCCCCCCCCCCCCCCCTGCTGCCTAGCAACAGTGGTGCCACTGGATTTCCTGTATGTTCGGGCTGATTCCTTAAAGAGGAACTTCCCCACAGGAACAGGAACAGGACCGCAGCTCTCCCGTTCTCTGCGCTGCTCCTCTAGTGCGCATCACGCAGGGCGTCAGATACCAGGCAGGTCGGAGGTAACGACAAGCCAACGAACGCACAGCTAGGAGGTACTGTAGGATATCGAAAATAAGCCCATGAGGAGTTTGTTGAACTGGTGGGACCTTTTCAATAAACAGAGTCAGCAAAAACTAGAATCACAATGCAATGCAATACAACAGCCCCGCAACAAATAGTTGTTAATGCTATTATTTTAGTTTTAGTTTCATCTCTGGTACAGTTTAAGGTTGTACCATAAACTACAGTATAAAACTGACCGAAGTTTAATCCACACATCTCAGTGTCATCAGTATTTACTTGTTTTAGAAAAGTAGCATTTATTACAGGACTGTTGTGTTGGATTGCTTAACAGCGTGCAGCCTTTTCTCTATTTCTTGCCACTACAAGAACTGCCCTTCCTTCCACTAACATGTCTTTTCACCTACTATGCAATCAGAAGGGGAACAAGTGACTAACAAGTGACGAAACAAATTACCATGGGTGTGTGGGCTTGTACTATATACCTGCTGCACACACATGACAAGTCAAGAACATACCACACGTCAGGTGCCGAGCACTGTTGGAGTACATTATTGTACATATATACAATAGTCTGCAAAGGTTCGATGGAATCACCACCAGGGAGGTGTCAGTTGGTCCCGAATGTATTCTGCAGCATGAGACAATAACCCCAAACACACAGCCTGAGTAATATAGACCTATCTTCACAGAAAAGAAGTAGGTGTGCAACAGATGGCCTGCCCCCGCCACTGCCCTGATCTCAGCTTCATGGAGTCAGTCTGGGGTTACGTGCCCCAAACAGAATCAACTAAGACAGCTTTAATGCACAGAAGAACTATGGCAAGTTGTCCAAGATTAATGGAACAACCGACCTGCCAACTACCCTAAAAAACATGTGCAAGTGTGCTGCTGTAAAGGATGGTCCCAAGGCTTAACTCTTTAAGTATGTTTCTTCGGGGTTAAGGGACATCAAAATCACAAAGTGTTTGAATGTTAACAACCACCTCCTGAGGCGATATTATATCAACATCAATCCTAACAAGACTGACAGCTACCAAGTTAGAGTCATTGAGACAGCTACGCTTGCTCTATCACATTCGCTGGCTGGCGCCCAGCTTCACCTCAGGGTCTGGCTGGCACTGGTTAAACACCTGTAAATCTCCTGGAACAACTGTTAGAAAACAAAGGCAGGTGTCAGCACTTGGCTGGAACACACCAGGCCTCAAACACATGGCTCGGGTTCTAGCCATGACCTGCCTTCTATTTAAAAGTGACGGACAAAACTTCACTCCTCAAAGTGAGCAAGACAAACAGGCCCTGGTATGCACGCACAGAACACACATTTTCTTCATGCTAAATGTGTTGTCCAGAAAGTCTCAGCTTTGATCTCACTCACCGGTATTCCGTCCTCAGGAATATCCCCTTCCCCAAACGGCCGACAGCCTGGAAGAGAGGAAGAACAAAAAAAGAAAACGATTAGAGGACTGACTTGCTCATTTTCTCTACTTTTACTTCTGTACATTACACCCCTGAGTAATAGCACATTCAGTTTGCACTCTTCTAGTGTCTGAGATAGCTAAACGTGATTGACAAAAGCATGGACAGGCTTGTTTTAGGAACTGAACCACTAGAGGTCGAAAAATCGTGGAAAGAAATCTTGTGACTGAATCTGACAGTCATCCAATTCCTTGTACATGTAAGCAGCTAAAATATATTTATTCAAAATCTGAGCTTCTTTTCTTAGAACGTGTGTTTTCTATATTTTTCAAAACTATTTCACGGTTGTTAAGCATGCTAAGCATGTTTTGAGATTACAACGCTGATTCTTGTCAGGAAAGAGTAGGTCAAGACTTCTGCTTTCCTCAGCCTGTCGCCTAATGGGGAAATGAAAGCTGCTTTGTGTTAGTGGGGCACACAGAAGTTAATGAAATATGCATGCCAAGAATAATGTAACCCCGACCTCGTCTAAAATGCCATGTGCCATTTCCGCATTGAAAACACCTCGCCTGCTGATGCTGAAGACGGAGCTTATGTTTCAGGTATCGGGCTGACCATGTCACAGCTTTTCATTACCATGCAGAATAAAACTGCTTCTGTGGATGGTGGAAGAAAGAAGGACTAATATTAATGTGTAACGGTTTACTCCTAATAAAGCAAGGTGAACATTTTCACAATCACAAGCCTACTGCATTAGAGATTTTATCGGAGGAAATATTATACTTTTGCTGTCCGAAATGAAACAGCTACCCGGAGATAGTTATACTGTATTAGATATTTTTTATTATTTTATAGTAAATTTCCCAGTGAAGTTTACTGTATCAGTGCACTGATGTCATTGTGGACAATAAACTGTGAAATATCCCGCCTCCATTACATATCTTTGCCACAAGTGTCAAAAGTGTAGCATAACCAGATTTAAGGGATCATTGCAAAAAATGTGTGGTTATATACACAGTATATGTAAGAAGAATATTGGCTGATATAATGATATTTTTTTACTCCTCAGTATCAGCTGTTTAAATAAATTTAAATATGATTATCACTTCACAGGTACATGTCTTCAGATTAATATCGTAGTTTAAGACAGCTTGACTTAACACACAGCATCACAACACCGCAGATAAAAGTAGCAGCAGCAGCAGCACAGTCATGATAAAAGAAAACTGTTAAAGAAAATTCACAGAAGAGAAAATGGTTGGGGCAACGTCGCAGAAGGCAGGGATAAAACTATTTCCATTGGGATAAGGGGGGAAACTGTTTGTACCTGGGGCATCAAGAGGTTCTTTTTAAACTTTGCTTCATTTAATTAGGATCACTGAGGCCTCATTTAAAGCGCCGAGGCGTCAGTCCTCCTGTCTGCATTCACAGAGAGAGAATACAGCAATACATGGTAATGCCGTCTCTGTCACGGCGAGGACAGCAGAATTCACCGGGCTTGAGTTAGACACACTCTGTCAATCAGTCTGTCTGTCTCTGAATCACATGGAGAAAAGTGTTTGTGTTTGTTTGTTTGTTTGTGTGTGTGTGTGCACGTGCGTGCGCATTTCTCCACAACTGAGAGAAAGAGGCCTCCTGCAGCACGACTCTGGCAGTGCTGGGCCGCGAAGCTGCCTGAGCCATGTGCCTGGCGTTGCCATGGCAACAGAGGACTGCAAGACTGATACACACACGTGCGCACGCACACACACACACACACACACACAGGCAAAAAAAAAAAAAACATATTCTCTCTTGCTGCCTCTTCTCTCCCCACACACACATTCACGCAGCAGTCCAGCAGCAGAACGATGCAACAGGAATACAGAAGAACCCGCCTGCCTGTGCTGAGGAGAGGCATTACACAACACTGGCAGAATACACAAGATGCCAGGAGAGAGAGGAGAACAGAGGGAGGAGAGGACAGCAGGGGAGGGAGAGAGAGAGAGAGAGAGAGAAAGGTGCAGGCACCAGGGAGTCGAATGCCACCGTCACCTGCTGTAGCTGACATTCACAGGAAAGAGTTGAAGCATTCACTGGCACACAGAAACTTTACAGTCAGCGAGTGAGGTGAATGAAATGTGCATCATCACACTGCCCTGCTACTAAAGATGTTCAACCTTCTTTGCCAAACATCCTGTTAACAAGGGCAGCAACTGCCTATCCTCATCAGTAATAATTATATTGACGATTATTTTCGTGAATGGTCCATAACGTTTTAGGAATTGTGGTAAATGGCCAGAACAGCTCCCCAGACGAAGCTTGTTTTGTCTCTGTGACAAAATAAAACATTTTATAATAAATAGTCTGCCATCATACAAGAAACTGGAAGCAGTGAAAAGTCGATATCAAAACAACAGCTGGTTCATTTTCTGTCGATTAATACGTTAAATTGATTGAAAACAGCCCAAGCCATCTTCCTCGGATACCAACCAATCTGCCCAGAAGAATGACCTTAATTATGGCATTGCTGTATAGTGTTATGTTTATACTAATCTATTACTCTTTGTTCTCTTTGGTTGATGCTAAATTCATAAGAAAAATCAAAGCCAGCCCCGCAGTTGCTGTGTGATTACCTTTTACCCAGACACTGTGTGGACTTGTGCCCAGGAAGTTAAAATCTCAGATAAACGCTTGTGGGCGAGAAGCGACTGATGCCCAGCAGTGATAAGCCTTTACGATATGTTCTGCTGTACCTCCTCTATGCTCCCCAGGGTTCCCAGGTCTAGAGAGTAAAGGAGATTATAGCTCCCCAGCCAGCCAGCCTCTTGCGTAACATGGGGCTGGGTGGCAGATTGCTGAGTTGGCGATTCTCTTGCTAATTGGATGACTTCGCAACCTCTGGCACTGTACAGGAAAATAATGCTTATCAGGACCCAAAGCTGCCAACTCGACTAAGAGACCCAACTCCACACAAGGGCAATATCTAGTTTAGCTTTAAAAAAAAAAAACAACAACAACAACAAAAAAACGTATAAATGCTACACTGTACACCGCAAGACCAAACCCTGCATCTTTTTAGACTAGTCTAGCCAGTCCTCAAACCTACTTGCGGAGACTGAAAAGCACAAAAGCCCATCCTAGTCAAGTTTCTTCTGACTAAAGCTCAGGTTGCCACCCATTTTACGAGTTTGTCCTCTTGCCCCCCCTCTCTTTCCCGCCGTCCTATATCTCCCACTGTCTGTTGCACTGCCAGTCTCTACAGGAAGTGGCAAGCTTATCTGGGCAGCTGGGAGTGATAAGATAACACAGGAGGGGTCACGCTTGGGTGAGTAAGCAGGTAGGAGGAGTCATCAGCCCTAATCAACGCAACGCATCTCTCCTCGAACAGATGCTAGGTCAGCCATTACAAGCCAAAGATAAACAAGCAGGAACACAGGCGGTTGATGCCCACCAACAGAACGCACGCCGCGTTCATACACATACGCCCATATTATTTTACATGCACTGAATGGCTGCCAATGCAGTTCAAATCTGATGTTTTGTTGATAGGGTGAGAGGGTTGACAAAAAGAATTCTGTGGGCTGCTGTGATAATAATAGCCGATGCTGGTTGATTGACTTTTAAGTTAAGGTACATTCTGCTGACGTGCTACTGACTTTGTTATCTGGTTTAACCTGCTCTAAACTCCAAAAACACATGCATGTTGACACGATGGCAACACTCAAACACACACCTTGGTTGATGTCCTCAATAGCCCGGCGTATGCCCCGGTCAAAGGCACGGGCGTCAGCGGGGCTCTGGAAGGTCAGTCCGAACTTCTTGTCATTGATCCTCCAGTGGTGGAAGATAGGGTTGACCTTGTTGTATATCAGGTCTTTCTGCAGAACGCACTCCAGTACCACCTGACAACACACACACATTCAATTTGAAAGTGAAACAAGACATATTCGCACTTCGTGATATTAGTATACAGCCTAGATGCACTATGAACCGTGTTGTTTAGTGGTTTGAGGATGAAACTTACTTGGGAACACACACAGAAATCCTTCATCTAACTCCCTAAGCCGTTTTAACGTGTCACATTCAATCATTCCAACACAACATGAGTAAGGCAAAGAGAAAGAGAGCTCGAGAGTTTCTAAAATAGAAAAAGGTTAAAAAAAAAAAAAATTCACCCTAAACCCAATAATTTCACGTACTTTTTGGGATAATTTGTAAAACACATTCTAAATAGTGGGATTTTCATTCCAGATGATGTTAAAGTTGAAGAGCGGTGGTGGCAGCAGGGTGGGGGTGTGTGGAGGTGTTTCGGAGCCAGGAAGCCCCAGTGTATGGCAGAGAGAGGCTGGTGTTTCCAAAGCCTATTATTAATCAGGGCTACTGGGCCGCCTCCCGGCCTTCCTCTAGGCAGATTAAATGAAATGAGAGACGGCCATTACAGTCTTTGAGGTTTTCACTGACGTGCACGAGAGGCGGCTTAATGGGGTGTGAATGTGTGAGCGTGCGCTGGGTGATCCGCGTGAGAGAATGCGTGAGCGCGGGAGCCGGTGTAGATGAAAAGCTCAATGACCCGAGCGCTACACTGTGCATCCTCGCAGCGCCAAAAAAAAAAAAAGCCTTGTCGAAAGATCACGGTCACAAACCAATACTCGATTGGCTGAAAGCAGATGGCACCGTTCCTCCTGGATCGGGACAACAGTCAGCATGTACTCTTAAGAGGCTGATACGTGGCAGCTGAAGAAGAGGTTGACGATATGCGATATGTGTGTGTCAGAGGAGGGAGTGCGCAGGTCTACATTTCATTCTGTTGCGAATTTGCTTTGTACACTCGGTGCAAGTGTGCCGCAACATAACTCACAGTATCTGTCCGCATGTCGCTATCACATGCCTCCAACAAGCAAAGGAGGGGCAAGGGTTAAGCCTGTGTGTTTACCCAGAGCCAGTGGATGAGGGGAGGGAAGAAGAGAAGAGGGATGGATGTGAGAGGATGGGGTGGCGAGGAGGGAGGGAGGGAGGAGGGAGGGAGGAGGGGTCCACTGTGCCTCTGGGGGTGATTGTGGAGGCGAGACTGAATGGAGCCGGAGCAGGTAAGGTGAGCGCTCGGCGAGGCCGACAGAGGAGGAAGTATCACAGTTGCATGGAAGGATGATATTTAACACCACATTCCACAATGTGCTCAGAGAAAAGAGAGGAGGAGGAGGAGGAGCCAGTCTGACAGAGAAAAATAAAAAAATAAAAAAATTTAAAAAAGAGACAGAAAGGGAACAGAGGCAGGAGATGTTAAAGAAGGAGAGGGACAAAGACAGACAGAGGTGTGACATGCAGAGAGCACAGAAGGCAGATGGAGGCTATGTTTACATGCAACACAAGAAACCAGATGAAAGAAAGAAGACTACAATCTATAAGCGGGGCCTTTGTTAAAAGAATTGTAATTACAACTTGGTAGTTATTTCAAGACTTCAATAAAAATGCACGGAACAAAAGGATGTATTATTATCTGAACTGCCTTGGAATACAACTGCATTTGTTTTGTAGTTACAAGAAATCTTCAAAAATGCATTAGCGTTCATATTTAAGTACTAAGGTTTGAAGGTTAAGTAGGAGGTATTGATTGAAATTGATACACATTTTTACCCTTCAACCATATTTTGCTTGCAAAGATGATTCAAAGCAACGAAATGACAAGGTTAACAGTGGAAACAAAATGTATCGAATAGGCCTTTTCCCCAAGGCAAAGCTATTTAGAGTAAGACTGGACGACACCACATCCACAGCTGTATCAATCAGAGGGAGTCGCAGACCTCGAATGACAGGAAGCGAGGTGGAGTGGCAGAGAGCTTAGCCAGAGATTTGTCATAATCCGAGAGCCAGTATGGTAAGTAATCACCAACCAATTAGATCTGTAGTTTTAAGAGAGTCAGAGAATCAGAGTGTGAGAGAGAGCGAGAGAGAGCGAGCGAGAGAGAGAGAGAGAGAGAGAGAGAGAGAGAGAGAGAGAGAGAGAGAGAGAGAGAGAGAGGGAGGGGGCAAGAAGGAAAGTGATTGGTAGCTATATGGAGAGCCAGCTGAGTCATCACCAGTACACTCTGTGCCGCATCACTGCGCTTATAGACAGATCCCCTCCACCTCTCTTCTTCCGTCTCCCATCTTTCTGGCTCCACCTCCATTTCCTGCTCTTTGACTACACACTACTCTTTCCCTAATTCCTCTCATATCTTATGCGACCGCAATCGGCGAATTTCTACCAGACAAAATTGTGTCTTTTGGATTTCAGAGCAGCTGCATCTCTGATTGGTTTTCCTCTCTCACTCAGGATCCTGTCAGGGATGGGAGATGTCATTGTTTTTTTGGTTTTTTTTTCCCTTTTCTGTCCATTTCTGGCTGGATTAAAACACTGAAACACTGAAAAGACAAATAATATACATCTAAAAAAAACAGCAGAGTAGTTTCCTTTTTTGTGTTTTAGACCTAACTCAAACCAAACAGCCTTTCAAACGTTCAAGGAGCTCTTCCCAAGGCCTCTTTTCAGCTTTCAACATCATTCATACAACATAATTATAGTCTTTCATTTACCTCTGAAATCCAAACACTGACGCTGCTGTTTTAAATGATACTTGGGTAACGAGTATTGATCTTGCCCTGTGTTTTTTCCTACTATAGCTAACATATTGTTATGTGGTTTTGTTTGTTGCTGTTGTTTTCTTGCAGTCATCACTCTGCCTCTTCCTCCGATGCCCTCAGACTGTCGGTAGCGCTGTGGTTAACGCCAACACCCTGGCACTGGGTGGCATCGCGACAGACCTACATATGGCTGGGTGTTTGTTGTGGTGACTGGGGACTCTGGTGGTGATAGGGGTGTTTTACCACATCCCAGAACAGTTGTATGAACCCTGTCTATGCCCTGTCTGAACAACAGCATTCCCGTCACGCCCTTTCCTTTGCCACACACATGCTCGGATAGCAACGCACAGAACACAAACAGGCCGTAAACACAAAACACACATAAAATGTGTTCGGTTGAAGGACATAAAAAGAAAAAAAAAAAAGGTCATTTAGGCGCCGTTGCTGTATGGAAGCCTTTTAATGTCGGATCGTCAGGAACCACCAGATTCTGCGCATCATGGTGGCCTCCTCTGTCTTCTGGCATGTGACAGACAGTCCTCTTTCTCACACAAATGGATTTCCACTCTCATTACCACAAACCCTGGATTATCCCAGTGCATCTACTGGATCTGGTTTACATCGACAGCATAGACTGAGTGTGTGACAAGAAGGTCATGAGCTTTACAGCAACTAATCCAAAAGCCACACTGATTAGAGTGTGACTTGATCTTTTGGAGCCTGATTGTTACTGTGATTGTGAAGAAGAAGGCTAAACTTCATAAGTTCATAGGTTCGTTAATTTTATGTATTCATTTTATGTTACGCAGGTTGCAAAGAAAGCGTGTTGTGAATAAGAAAGTATTTAATATGTCAGTGACACTGATTTATAAACCCTCTATATCCATACTTGCAGTGGAGGACAAAGTGCTGCCGATGAATGAAATATTATATCAAGTTCTATTTGTTCATTAGCCAATGATCATTAAAAGCAACACATCCGTCTTGTGTAGCTACATACACGGCTGCAGCCATATGGAAATACAGTAAATGTAAAGAGGTTTGGAAGAAAGACAGCAGAATTGTTGGAGTATGCTAATGGCCTAAATGATTTTGCAATAGAGCTGAAAATATTACCGGATTAATCAATTAGCTGATTGAAAAAAATAACATAACCGGCAGCCACTTTAATAATTAATTAATTATTTGAGTAATTTTTCCAAGTAAAATGTGAAACATTTGCTGGATCCTGCTTCTCAAATGTGAAATGGGTTTCTTTTCTTTGTCTTGCGAGATTATTAAATGTATTTCTTTGGTTGGAAAGAACATGTAATATGAATGTCGCTTTGGCTCTAGAAAACTATGTTGTGCATTAGTTTTATCTGATTGGAACATGAAAATAATCAGCATGTTAAACCTGCAGCGTGGAACGTTTGTCTCCCACTTCTGCCAGTGTGAGAAACTGCAAAAATCTTGTCGACAGGCGCTTCCATCACAGTCTTCGCCATCGCTACACCATCGCTACTTTGTGGCTGTAAAACGGTGGATAAATGAAATAAAAGGCGTCACGACCTCCACGAAATGACTCGATTCCGTGTTATAATTTGATCCATTCAGTTTGAGAACATTTTTGGCGAGTTTGCATTCATCCAGGCAGCACAGGAATGTTACACCAGACAACACATGTAAAAACCCTCTGAAATGCAGAAAGATTAATCCAGCGATCGTAAGTTTAATCAGCTCTGTGTGAACATTGGCATGTCTAAAAGCCTGTTTTCACCTTTACTATATTAACTATGGAGTGCTTCACATGCACACCCATTTAAGGTTGTTTTTTTTTCTAGTAATATCATCACCAGCGACATATTTTCCCTGACACATACAAGAAAAAGAAAATGCTTATTAAAAAAACGGTAGGCGAATACTTGTGTACACATGGAAAAGCGCAGTGAGTGTGAATTTCCAGCCCCTATTCTATCCTGCAGGTCCCTTCCATGCTCTCTGCATGTTTCCCACATCCCTCATCCCACATTCTCCTCTTTTGAGTAATCTGCCCTTCTCCCCGATGATGTCATTATGCATCACAGCATCACGCAGTTTGCTCCTATTTTCAGATACCTGCTCTATGGAGGAAAGCCAAACAAACACTTCCTGTGTGAGTGTGAGTGAGACAGAGAGAAGGGGTGCGGGCGGGTGCGGGGGGGTGGGGGGGGGGGGGGGGGGCTCGTGGTGATCTCATTCAAGAGAACACACCATTTCCGAGTTGTTTCACCTGCCTGTGCATTAGAGGAATTCACCCGTTTGTCACGTGCAGAGCACCAATTTGAAGGTATGCAGTGTAGCATAAAACAACACACACGTATGAGCTCGAGGTTTTCTTACCAATTTGTCTTTGAGCCTTTCGCCCTTGATGTGGAACTCCACTGCGGTGGGACTGGGTATGGGACTAGGACTGGGGCTACAGGGGCTGAGGTTGCTGCTGCTTCCTCCGCTGCCTCCACTGTGGGTGCTGCTGCTGTCCTCCGCCCGGCTGACCTTATAGACGGTGACACAGCTCAGGCCTCCGCCCCCCAGGGGAAGCCACCCACCACTGGAGTCATCCCGAGTCATGACCACTGCTCTCACACGCGCATAACTGTCACTGTGGAGGAAGATGGAGAGGGAGGAGGAGGAGGAGGAAGGAGTAAGAGGAGCAGGATAAAAGAAAAAAAAAAAAAAATTCTGTGAGTGAACATAATCCGCAGTAATCATATTCATAATCGTATTTCAAATTTTCTATGTTTTTTTTTATATAGCATATCACGTGCTACAAAAGCATCATCATACGGTTGAACCACAGCATAAACAAGTTGTAAAACAGTACATCTCGCGTAAATAAAATGGTTAGTAAATGTGAGGAACAGATTATTCAGAGATAAGCTCAAGTAAGGAGATGGGTCTTAAGGGTTTGTATCACATTTGTCCAACAATTTAAAAATTTAAAAGGAATTCAACACAACACATCACGTCACACTTTGATACCGGAAATAAAAAATAAAAAAAATTGGCAACTACGCTGAAATGTCGGCGGTGGTAAAGACTTTTACTAGTAACAAGCTAACCTAAAATCTGCAGCTAAAAATAGATTCTAAAGTCAGTTTTAACACAAAGTGGTTTTAATACATGATATAACAAACTGTTATCTGTCTGAAGCCATCAGTGTATGTTTAGCCCCAGCCAGGGGGTGACTGACCATGTGGCCAAGTTCAGTCTCTGGCCACTACTGATTTCCAACCTTGACAGGGGCTCTAGCTCATATCGCCCCCTTTTCTTTGAATCTGGGTAAACATTGTAAGACAGTATCTACATACCTGAAGGAAAAACATACTAATAAAGAGCAGGAGTGAAACATAGGGTGGATTATTCAACTGTGTTATAAAATGCTTGAAGTTTCAGATATTCAACGAGTTTACCGGCAGCCAACATGAGACAGTCTGTGCAAAAATGCAGAGAGCTTCAGGTGTTTTCAGACATACAGAATAAATGCAGCTCGTCCTCAAATATCAAACAGCTAAAGTTGATTATGCTATAAGAAGTAAAACTCTGAAAACTGGAGGATCACAGTGAAAAGAAATACTACGTTGTGCCAGTGTATCAATAATAAATTACAAAAAGACTTATCAATATATTTCATGTCATAATTCTGATTATCTCCTTCACACCACAATCGGCAGTCAGATCAGATTTAGCTGTTCAATACGAAGATTCGACGATTTGCTTTGTTTCCCTATAGACTATCTGGCAGTCAGAAAGTGTAAAGCACACTCTCCTTTGGGTCTCTTGCCATGCGGGTCTCCCGAGGCGTGCAGGTCTGCCGCCACCTGGGCCTCTTGTGGCGTGGTCAAAAACGCACCTAGTCTGGGGCTCACTCTCAATCACACAACACCGTGTCCCGCGACAACCCTCCGCGGCGCACTCATGAAGCCCTGCTCCGAGGGCTCGTGGACTCAATGTCAGGGGTCCGCGTTCGGTGGCACCCGGCTCTGGCCAGCTTTGACCTCAGCATGGTGCAACAGCTTCACCTCGGTCACCCGGTACCCGAGAGGCAAGGGGTTCAGTGTCTGTGCGTAAAATAACCCTAACCTAAAAAAAACACTGCTTCACTTGAAGAATCTAAGTTGATTGATGGGTCGCTGACTGACGATTCGACTTGTTGGCTTTCAGGATGCAGCCCTACATCATTTTAAATCTGTTCGTCCCCGATTCTATTTCACTTCTTGCGCCTTCACTGAGAATCAGATGTTTCCTTGATTAGATAACACTGCAATGGACCACCGGAAATGACAAAGGTCAGGGTGTGCTGAGGGCAGCATTTTGCACAAACTGCTGGTAACATATTAAAGGCTGAGAAGGATCAGAGCGCTGACAGATATGGGCACAGGACTAAAGAATGTGACTGCCGGATGTCTTCCTGGGACACATTGCTCCCCGGCCAACGTCCGGGTTAACCAATAAAGATGATGTCACAGAGTCTGAAAAAGTATGAGTTTGCAAAGAAGGTCTTCTCAACAAGTGGCCAAATCTGAAACACTGACTGACAAAAGAAATGTCACAAACAGCAACATGTTTTTATTAAAAAAAAGTTAAACTTGTAGCTGTTGAATCAAAAGAATAATAGCTGCATCCTCCCCCTCACTGCCTCTCCTCTTGGCCAACTCAATAAGGCTAACCTTTGGTCTCCTGCCTTCCACACCCTTGGCAAACCTCACTGTCTGGGCTATTGGTTAGTAATTAATCTAAGGGCCAGTGAGCATTAAATCTGAAGCTATCTTTTTCTCCATGTGAAAGCTCTTGATATCCTGGCACCTGGTAATCGTTGACTACAGTTCCCTCAAAGGATTGATGAGCTCGATAAAAATGCAAAACTCAAAAAATAAACGAACCTACAAAACAGATGGCTGTTTTCGAAAACCACACTTAAACCTCACCGCCCCACAACTTAACCCTATTTAACCGTCTTTAAAGCAACTATAATCAATCTTTTCTTTTTCAAAAACAATTTCAACAAGTTGATGATAATGTTGCAATGTGAAAGAGATCACTTGAGGTGATGAACCTGCAGAGACTTATCACGTGAACCAGTGGCTTCCCTTTACTAGAGAGCTGCAGCTCATTCTTTTGCTGTCCAGCTGCAACTTTACTGTTTGGCCCAACTCACTGTTGTTTTTGACCAAATATACATTACCTGGCCGACACCAAACAGCAGCCCGATACAGTTACTTGCCAGTGAACATAATGTTGAGTATCGAGTATCTAATGAGCCAAACACGTCCATCAAAAGTTGGTAGAAACGACTAAGGGAGCTAAAAGAAGAATGGATATTAGACTTAGATTCAGCAGGTGACCAAAAAAAGCAACTCCACATGAATGAAAATGTTTAGATGTGTAAATGAGTAACTGTTTGCTAAAAGAAAACATAAAAACCACAGGAAGAAAAGGAAAATATGACTAGCAGGATGAAATTAGCTACTAAATCTAACTGGCTTTCAAGTGCATCCTTTTTAGACAGTTTTATACGTCACGCTGCTGCATTAGTTCTGCTACTGCTGCTTGAGATCCAAGCAACACGATTTGGCGTGCTTCTCCCATTTGAGAAAGACAGGTTCTTACGATTATGGGCCTATCTAAAGGCTAGATAATAACTACACATCATGTTATCATTTATGAAATAGACTTTATATCCTTGATTATATTTCCTGTTTATGACCTTCCCGTAATTTGCTCACCAAGCGATACCGTCAGACAATCCCTTGGTCAGACTGAAAGGCTTTCAGATCCTTCAGTAGTGTTACATTTGGTAGAGGCTGTTGAAAGTTGATGGTATGCCAGTCTGTCTATATTCTCACCAAGCTTTGCCAACCAGGGTGAAAGAAATGGGTAACACGAGAAGACTTTAATTTTGGTATTATAATCACCACAATTCCAAGGACACTTTCAAATATTATGTTGTGAATTTCTCTGCCACATAATGATTCAAGAGATCCAAAAATAAGCAATCTAATAAATATGAGTAAGTAAAAAACAACAACACAGGGCTGGACAATAAGCGATTTTATGGATTCACTGACGACACGAATGTTTTGCGAACCTGAATGCACTGATGGCACAACTGTCTGTTTCCACTCTGATGTACAGTCGCGAGCTAATTGGACAGAAAGCTGCCATGGGAGACTGACAGAATAACACAACCACAACTAACTTCCTCCTTGCATCCACCCACAAACACCCATTCTGGTTACACCTTCGAACAGCAGTGTCACAAAAGTAGTGCATGAGAACGTCGACCACGCCAGAAATAATGTGTTTTTGAGCAGTAAAACCAGCAGTAAAAGAGGAAAATGCTGCTGCTGTTACACCCTCTATGGCCCCCAATAAAGGATGCGGGTGATGGGTGCAGAAGGGGCTGTCAGTCAGGCAGGGGTCCCTGGGGTGAACAGAAGGCAGGCGGTGGTGTCGCTCAGCCATGACCAGGGCACAATGACCAGGGCCTGACCCTTCAGACCTACCATCACACACATGCCAGCAACCATGACACTCACAGGGAGGGGGGCCGGGCCCAGAGAGGAAGTTAAGTGGAAAATGCATACGTGCATTTTTGCACCAAGCCTAAAGCACAGAAACGAGATTAAGAGATATGCCAAACAAAAAGTGTTCATTACTGTACTTATTTATTCAGGCATTACTATAAAATCTCGACAGTGCACGCCAAAAACCTGCAGACCAACATCTAATTTCAACTCAGTCAAAAAGTATTGCGGTCACTTCACAAAACCTTTACAACATGGGAATAAAAGGCCTCCTCTTCTTCCTCAAGATAAAAAAAAAACCGCTCTTTTCTCAAATTAAACAGAGGTCCAAAAAGATATTTCAGTAAAACTTACTTGAACACACACACACACACACACACACACACACACACACACACACACACACACACACACACACACACAGTTCAGAGTGGGCTGGTGGAGACAAAGGCTGGCCTCCACGCCCCTTGCTGGGAGCACACAGTCGACTGGACACACAATTGAGAGCGGAAGCAGATCAGCTGGCCTGGGCCTGCGGGGGAGGAGGGGAGGAGGGCAGAAAGAAAGGAGCCCCCAATTCCAAATTATTCCAAGTTATTCTGCTGGATGACTGACTTCATTTCCGACCAAAGCATTAGAGAAAAACAGAGGGAGGGGTGAGAGTGGAACAGAGGACTGTGGGGCGGGAGGGGGGCGGGGGCCGCGGATGGGAACAGGGTGGAGACCAAGGTGACAGTCAACAGCTTCCACCCAGATCTGAAGAAGAAGCCGCACTTGTGATTTCCACAAAAACTATGGGGAAAGGCTTTTAAAGAATCAAAATAATAAGACGTATAGAATAAGAGAATTATGAGCGTCTCACCTCTTCCAACGGTGTTTAAAACAAAAGAGCAATTTTCCCTTCAAATTAATTTTACAAAGAGATAAGTATTGTAGTATTATGTGAAATGTGCATGGAGAGTTGTGACAGTGGTTTTTTTTTTCAACCTGTATGTAATTTGTAAGTATGTGCATGAATCTGTAAATTGTAGTCTGATTTGTAAATGTGTAAAGGAGTGTGTAAATAAGTATTCAGGTTTGCAAGTGTACTAGATTTTTTGAATGTGTAAAACATTTTGTAAAAGTGTACACAAGTCTTCATATGCAAATAAGATGTGTACATGAGTTTGCAAACATGAATTTAAAAAAAATTACTGATTGAATTGAATTTTATAATGAATAAAAACTGAGCCTCATCTTACAGAGCTAGAAAAAACAGATGCATCTTTATTTCCACCTCAGGTGTGCCTCTCAATTGGTTAAACTTGCAGTTTTCACTCATAATAAAAGGCGATTTTCATCTCTTTTTTTTTCCGCCTGCATATGTTTGCAGATTCTTTGACAAATCTTTTTCACAAAGTCCAGATTCGTGTACAAATATTCACATCCCAATACACCTTCAAATCTGAGCACACATTTGAAGATGTGTTTACCCATTCACAAATCAGACTACACATTTACAGACTTTGTTTCAAATCCGAGAACACACGTGCAGGCCGAGATACAGTTTCACAATTCCCCGCACATATTCGCAAATAATTTTGCGACACTGAAGTCAAGAGAAGAGAAGAGAAGAGAAGAGAAGAGAAGAGAAGAGAAGAGAAGAGAAGAGAAGAGAAGAGAAGAGAAGAGAAGAGAAGAGAAGAGAAGAGAAGAGAAGAGAAGAGAAGAGAAGAGAAGAGAAGAGAAGAGAAGAGAAGGCGTGATGGGAGAGCACGTGCAGACCAGGCAGGCCTGGGCCTCGAGGCCGGCTGCTCCAGTGTGTGGTGGAGAAGGGGGATCCAGGGACAACCATTTCCTAAGTGGACAAAGTGGCCGTTTGTCTGCTGCTCCGGCCCATGGCTCACTGGGCTCCAGCATGCCATCATGCTTTGCTCCTGTCTCAGCCTTGGGCTTCCCACCCTAAAGGGGAGTGGTGGAGGAGGGCAGGGGCATGAGGGGGGTACTGCAATAAAGACAGGAGGGGGAGAAGAAGGGAAGGAGAAAGAAGAGAAGGAGAGCAGGAGGAGAGGGGAGAGCGAAAGGATGTGGCCTGAGCCCTGGGTGCTCGCCAAGTCACCCTCCCTTTCCTCCACTCTGTCTCCCCCTTCTACCCAACCCCTCCCCGGCTGCCTCTCTCTACACAATGGCCGCTTCTCTGCTGAAATTTCACGTTATTGGATCCCGGGCCTGGAGTTTTGTCCTCCCACAATGTCCAGGCAGCGGAGCATGCTGCAGGGGAGACACACTCTGCAAGCTAAAAGCTGGAAAACCATTCCTCCTTTCATTAGCATCAGAAAAGGGGAGAAAAGCCCCCCACCACCACCTCTTTTTTTTTTTTTTTTTTTTTTTTTTTTCCATCGCCCCTTTTCCTCCCCATCTCTCCCCTGTATCAAAACCGGAGGAAGGCTGTCAAGTTCGGTCAAGCTCCACTAGACCACTTTGGCTCGTAGGACTTTTTTTTTTCTTTTTTTTTTTGGAGGGGGGGGGGGGGGGGGTCATTAAAATATCATTGGGAAAATAAACACAAGCTACTTATCCCAATCCGATTCTATAGATTATCCTCTGAAAGTAAAGCAATCACAAGAAAAGTAGGAGGGAAGATGGCGTGAAAAGCTACTCGCTTTGCTGACTAAAATGTATGTCTATCTTCAACACCTGTTATCATACACAAAATATATATATTTATATATAATATATTTACATTTCTTAAAAGAAAGTCTTAATTCTTAGCTGTACATGAACCCAAGCAGAAAAGTATGTTATGTTTAACTGCAGTTAAGAATATCACAGAATTTTAGAAACCAAAATATTTCACTATTAGCAAATGGTGACTTAGAGCTAGTTTTAAGAGGATCAAGTGGTCCACGTTCTTTCACTGGGATCATGCCTCATTGAAGAAATAAGTAACATGCAATCTGGGACTCAGCCGTCGATTCCAGCAGTGCATCTAATCTGAACGGTGCAAACAAGCTAGCCAATTAGCCACGGTTCAAATCCCCTAAATAACCAGAGGCAAACTCAAGGGCACAGACATACACAAAACAAACACCAACATGGCCTAACATGGATGCAGTGCAAATTATGACATAAGGTCAGAGCAAGAATACTGTTCGGGCGGGCTGTCTGATAGCCATTAATAAAGCAGATATAATAATGGGACAATGCCCAGAGAAACACCAAGCCAACATCACAGGCCTGTTTACATTAGCTGCAGTGAAAACTAATACGCTGGCTATAGAAAGAGAAGTGAAAGAGAAATTTGCCCTATCTCCTCTCAACACCTCAGGCTGCTGGTGAGTCATCTCCCTCACAAGAACATTCAGCTTAGCTACCAACTGACTCAGGGAAAGAAAAAAAAAAAAAAACAGAACAGGCCTGCTCTGCTGCTACACCACACAGCGAATCTTGACTTCAAATGTACCACCATCCTTTTACGGAAATACTACCAAATATAACAACGAATGAACTGATCGGCGCCACTTCTGGTAGTGACAGCAGTCAGTGGGTCAAATTAGGCTGCAGCCTAAATCAAAGATAGACCTAACAAATACACGAGTGTCACAACTGCTCACTTAAACAGCGTTTCTAACATCGATTTTTATACCAACCCCTCTATTACTGGATTGGGCCTGCAACCCCAACAGCAATGTTTTAGGTGCCGCTGCGCTGGCTGTGGCACTATAAATCAAAAGAATTCCATATGCGTATCAAATGCCAAAAAACTATTCCCAAACATCAATCAAAGCCACATATTGAGATGATCTTAATTTGAACCACAAGCATTTGGAAAATTAAAACCTTGCGCTTGCCATTACCAAAAAAAAAAAAAAAAAAAAAAGAACCACAAATTTCGACTGCTGCGGCGTCTCTGGTCTGCTTTGATGTAAGAGTAGTCCCCAGGGACCCAGCCTCTACTCCTCATACCTACTCTGAAACTGAGGGGGAGGACAGGAAGCTGAGGGGACAAGGCAGCCGTCTAGCTGTGGGATAAAACCATCGATACATCTCAAGAGCGACTTGGGAAGGATAAACCACCAAACCAAGATGATGGCCCATAGATGTTACGAGAAACTGCTTTGACAAGTTGTAAACCATCACAACATACCCAGTTGCTGGGAGTACCATAGCATTATCATCACCATAAATGTCACGAACCGAACTATCACACCATCTTGAAAATCAATTACATTCTCATTCAAGTATATTTCCATTGAACCTCTTTCACTTGGAATTTAAGGAATCAAAAAAACACTTTTACCAACCAATAAAAGTCGGTTACAAGTTCTAAATATAGCAACTAGATAGGACCAAATGTGATCAAAAGTTTACTGACCGGATAAAAAATACATGTTCATACAGTCCTGAAATTTCAATCCTTTTTGAAAACTTCCCCCATTAAATAATTTATTTGATAATATAATGTTATGTTTGCTTAAATTCACTCATCTAAGATCTGGCCCTATCTCTCCCACAAACACATACACATGCCAAATGTTTCCAGAGAAATAAACACTCAAGTGTGTGTGTGTGTGTGTGTGTGTGTGTGCACAGACACACACACACACAGAAACCCCTTCCTGTTTTCAAAGCATTTGGAAACTCAATCAAAGACACAAGGTTTAGGATTTACATCTGTGCCCTTTTATGTCTGTGGCCTCACAGGAAAGAACCATCTTAGCCCAGCTGCAGCAAAGAGCTCACAACAAGGCCTGGCCTTCATGCTCCCGCATGCAGCCCAACTGAAAACAATGTCCACAATTCAGACACTTAGTGCTAAAAGCACTTCTTAGAGGCATTAAGATATGGTCTGTGAACATCAGAGGCCCTTCTTGACAAAGAAATAAAGACAAGCCCTGCTACATGGATGCTGTGATGCAGACGCACAAAATAATCGGCAAGTTTAACGCTGCTTTCACACTCTGCATACACGGCCACACTAAATCTTAGAAGTATGACATTTTGTTTGAAATATGCTGTAAACACACTGCTGACTTTTACGTCAGTTTATGTGTACTCTTAAAATACTTGAAGAGGAAATGAAAATCATAAGAGGGAAGTGGCTCAGGTTTAAAATACACAGAATCCAGGCCCAAATGTGGCCATGGGAATGGAGCGGCCCACCGTTATACAAGGCCTGTTCAGTTTGTTGGCTTGTCTCAGTTACAGAGTCCGAGCCCTCTGATAGCACAGAGGATCATTGTCATTAATGACACAAACAATACAACAGCTTCTCATAAAACAAGGGCAGAGTGGGGCATAAATACGTCGTACAGCAAAAAAAAAAAACTTTTCAAGATTACACAACATTTCACCCAAAATATGGTGAAACACATCTTTATTTCCACAATATATATGTATGTACATCTTAGACCTACACCAGAATTTAATAAAATAGGAGAAGACATCTAGCGACCAGTAAAGTGAAACGCTCTTACATATGCCCTTATGTATTCTCGTCAAATAACACATGTCATTGACCTCTGTAAACTGCGGCAGTAACTTCCCCAAAAGAATACAGAAGCAAAAGCAAATACGTTTTCATCTCAGCAGACTTTGTCAAAGGTGAGATGTGTCTGTAGCTTAGACTTGGCAGGCTAATAAAGCTAAAAGGTTCATGGAGGTCATAATCCAACAACTGGCAGTAAACCCAAATAATACTATCTATAAAAAGGTCCAGGAAATTATTTAGCTTAACATAAGGGCCACAGGATATAGGCAATTACCCAGGCCATAAAATACTAGCACTAACAGCTGAAGTAGCTGTCTCCCTTTGTCGTTTCAGGAGATGATGGGGGTTGTTTGGGAGGAATGTGTTTGGAAAGCTCCGCAACAGGAATGGGAGTGCAAAACAGCCCACAGGTGATAAGATCACGACACCCACATTGGCAGATAAAACGCTGAGCTGTCAAATCAATCACACAGCTAGGAAGAGGACACAGGGAGAGGAATCAAAGAGGATCACCTGACTGGCAACAGACAATACCACAGTACTGCAGGAATCTTAAACAATGAGGCCATACCCTACACATGTTCAGTGGAGTATAGAGGCGAATGACCTTCACTGATAAAAAATGAATTGGGGGTCTGAATAACTCTGGCAAAATCAACCCTGTTTGATAATTAAAATCTGGTGGAGGACGAAGAGGAATTGCTATCCAGCTAAGGAGGTGATTTAAGGTGTAAACAAACGACACCTTATTCCCACGTTGTGTACAATAACTACTAAAAAAAAAAAAAGAGTATGTACACTACACCCCAACAGGCTGCTGCCTTGGTTGAGATAAATATTTCAGATAAACGTGACATTCACGATTCATAAATCTCCCACTTCTCCCAGCACGACCGTAGTCCTTGTCGACAAAATTCCCATTAGCCTTAGATCACACCACACTCTCCGCGCCAGCACACATCCCAGACAGGACGCAAACCAAAATCTCACAAGGCTTTCTGTGCGTTCTTGTCATTTTCAGCCTTGCGAACATGGTTGCGCCAAGGCCAAGTAACACATGCTCTCAGGAAAGGGTGTGCTGTGTGTACACCAGCATGACTTACCACCTATCATTCAGACCAAAACCACTTTGGTGCTCGCACTTCACAAATTTTGTAGAGATTATCAAATTAAATGTTTAAATGCAAGCTACATGGGAACAAACACCCCACCCCCTTCCATAATTACATTTGTACATGGTTAGGTAACTGGAAATTACACACCATTTCTATACCAAACTCTAAAAAAAAAAAAAAAGCCTTTTTCTTTTTATTTAGCAAGTGACTCATCAAAGATGTTTCTTATCGATGTAAAGAGGCACAATGTGGAAATGGACACTTTACTGTGAACAACATCTTGATCATTATCCCGTGATGCTTAAAAAAAAAAAAAAAAAAAAGTCCAACAAGATACAAAACATCTGATTATTCCTGAATAGGTGTGTAATTATAAATAGCATATTAAAGCAACTCTCCAGCTAAACTAAATGGCTCAGGCAGCACTCAGTCTTCTGTTCACTCCATTGCTATGAATCACACAACAGCCAGAAAGGTGGTGGAATCATAGCAACAATGTTCGGATCACTTCGCCATCTTAGCTGCTGCCATCATGCAGTGTTGAACAAACCCAGCATATACTGTAGCCTACAAAACCACTGATGATATGTAGCCCGTGGCAGTGGTTCCCAAAGTGGGGCTTCGGGGCCTCGAGGAGTCCCTGAGGTTGTTGCAGGGAGCCACATCAAATTTAGGGATGCTTTGATTTCACTGTAATTTCTTTCTCTCCAGGTTAACACGATGACAAAATGCATTCAGCCGACTGCTCAAATTTAGAGGTTTCACGCTTTCTACTAGCATCGAGTATGCTTGTTTATTATACATTTTAAGCTGAATCAAGATTAAAAACAAGAATAAGATGAGCAGAATTCCCCTAAAACAAGATGGGTGTGAGTGGTTCAATTGTAATCTATTTGACATGGCTTGGTATGAGGAAAAATAACTTCATGACATATATTACATAAAAAAAAAATTAAAAATTAAAAAAAAAATTAAAAAAAAGAAGAAGTGTACTTCAAGGACAAAACCTCCATGCATTAAATCAATCATTCTCACAAAGGCCAGACAGGAATGGGGCAAAACATGGGTGTGTTTCAAACATTAAAGCGTGACACTATGAATGGCTGAAAAGGGCATATGACTTCCTCTGTGACAAATACATTATGAAAGAAAATTCTCGGAGATAGTGTCGCTTAAACACCACGCTTAAGTCAAATAAAGGATTAACACACGAGCACAGGCGCTTATATGCGACGTATTGTAGAGTAAATGCAGAAAATGTGACCATTGTGTGATCGTCGGTGCAATGCGAAACAGTGTACAGTGCTGTGAATGGGCAGGCAGGTACTTTATGAATGGAGGGGATCATGTGACCGCAGCACCTCCCGAAGCAGATATTTCTCACTGACTGTCAACAAGCGCACACAAGGGATCAGCCCATTAAAACCATACCCCTAAAACGCGATTTGAAATGGGCGCGACGTGTTTCAAAACCCCCACTACATGTCCAGATTACAGTTCATGTCCGCGGGGTTGTGAGGGATTAGGGCGTGAATGTGATGATTTTTTTTTTTTTTTTTTTTTTTTTTTTTATGAATGGAGATTGTGATATGTAAATGAGTGCGATTGAGAAAAAAAAAATGGCATCTTCAGCTTTTCAATGCCGCAATAAGCACGAAGGGCTTTCATTAAAGACAAACGTGATCTGCAGGATTTTAATCTACGATTCTGTGGCGAAATCATGGCGGACAGCAGTTTCACACAGATTGTCAATATAACGCTTGTGTGATCGCGATGTACTGAACGGGCGTTTGTGCAAAATTACATTTAGATTGAATTACTGCTGTCTTGAGTCTACTATAACTGCCACTCTTTACAGCAAACACAAAATATCATCGTGCAGTTGATTTAATCACACACAGGCAAACGTTACTACACCTACAATGCTGTGGCCGAATATGAATTGAAGCAGCATAAGAGAAAACATAGTTGGGATTACAGTATTTTTTTTGGAAGTATGGATCTATCAGATTGTTCCTTTTAACCTCATAGTGTTAGTCATTTTTTCATTAGCCTTCATATCCTAATAAAAAAAAAAAGAAGTCTGCGTTTCTTATTGTTGATATTAGTAAAGCAAAAAAAAAAAAAAAGATGAAATATAAGCGTTGCGCGGTTAGAAATGTCATTGAGGACTGCGTCTTGTTAATATCTGAAGATACGAGCGCTTATTATTGAAGCTGTAGGTGTAAATGGGGAGGAAAATGTAAAGAGAGATATATATCAACAGTACTCACTCGTTGTTTGGATTTGTTGAATCTTCACTCATTTTTTTCCTCACGGGGATCCAAATCCTAGCAATAGCATCGACGACGCAGCGACGGCGGGATAAAATACCACAAATATCACCATTTTCCTTCACACGCAGAAATTACCCCCCTCTTATTTCGGACAGAAAGTAAACGAGGTACGGAAAGGGGGCATGCCTGAACTTTAAGCGGTCCCTGCGAGCACCGAGCGGAGCTAGCGCAACGTTAGCTTTGCTGGCTTTTTTTTTTTTTTTTTTTGGGGACTAAGTGTTAAATCGCGAGGAGGAATGACAATCGTTGATTCATTTTATCCTCCCTGGAAGTAAAATCCGACCCCAACAACAAACGGGCCACCGCCATCATCATCATCATCATCATCATCTCTCTCTCCCCCACCACCCCACACACACACACACCCCCGTTTCAACAAAACACAAGATCCCCCCGGCTTGCAAAAAAAAAAAAAAAAAAAAAAAAAAAAAAAAAAAAAAAAATGTGAATAGATCCTCAAAAAATGTAGAAACGCTTGTAGGCTGTAAGGTTTGGCAGGTTATTTATGGCCGGCTGTCGAGCATCCATTCGCCAACTTCAGGGTCCGGGACAACACTTGAAAAAGCGCCGTGCAGCGTTGCTCCGTCAACGTGTCCGAGTTATTTTTTTTTTTTTTTTTTTTTTTTTGCAGTAAAGGCATCCAAAGCCCGAAAAAAAAAAAAAAGAAAAAAAAAAACAAGAAAAAAAAAAAAACGGGGGGTTCAACTGTTTTCAATATCAAATACTGACGCGCAGAGTAAAAAAAAAAAAAAAACCCAAAAAAACCAGCCAGACTTGAAATTGCCTTGAGAAGTTGGTGTACATCTGCTTTAATCGAACTCCATTTTCAACTCGGGGGGGAAATGAAACATCGGAAAACTGGGCGGATGTGTCGACCCTCGCTTGAGAAAATTAGATCCTTCCGCGACGTAGTAAAAACACAACACTCTTGCGATCAAATACTCTCGCCCGGCACTGCGTTTCTCGTATCTGTTTAAAGAGTATAGCGTATCGTGCAAAAAAAAAAAAAGTGCGTTCCTCTTCAGTCGTGTGCGGTAAATTAGTCATGTTTCTTTCCGTAAGTTGGCCTAAAGTAGTCCCCGCACTTCCCAAAAGAAGTTTCCCTTCAATCACGCATTGATACGAGAGGGAAGCGTCTGTGTGATAGTAGCACGCGAAGTAGAAAATAATCTGGAGGAAGGACTTGGGCTGACACACACACACACACACACACACACTCGGCCATTAACAATTTTCGCTCGTTTTCTTTCATAAAGCAGCTTTATGGTGATCGACCGCGACCGAACCACTTTTGAAAATGCCGATTCAAAATTGCGGGGAAGTGCTGTAAGATGTACACAAGCGAGACTGCTGCAGCACGTGGAATTACATCAGACCCTCTTCACGATTTATGTGGTTAAAGCCAAGGCAGTATTTCTATCTCAGACGACTGTGTATTCATTATTCAGCGATAGTACAAACAGGCGTAGCTCCACGCCATGGTGTAACATGAAAAGGCAGAGAAAAGGCAATTCATAAAAATGAGGATATTTTCTGAAATAATTATTGTGAGGGTTATTTGGGGATAGCGGTGTGTGTTTTGGTTCAGTACTGCAATTGCCTGTAGTGAATTAAAAAAAAAAAAATTATGAATGAGAGAGAGATAACCCTCTGTGCCCCCAAATAGGGGGTTTTAAACTATCACAAGCAAATTTGGTAAAGGGACTGAAACCGCATGCAAGTAGCCCCGGTTGTGTAGTTAAAGCTGCCCCACCTTGCACTTTCCAGGCGGCTGGAGCACCATCCAAAATAATAAGTTACCAGCAAAATCCATGTTTGCATCTATGAATCTTATTTGCAAATGTGTTAAAAGCCTTGCAGAGCGAATCGGAGGCCTGGTTGCGTAAGACTTAAATGCTATTGGATTTCTGTGCTGTGTGGAAAGGCAAGAGATCAGGCTAAATGATTCTGCCTGGTTGTCATAGTGACAGCATGTTGTGTGAGAAGTTTCTTTGTGTTTCCCTGGCTTTCATACAGCTTGTGCCACAGCCTTATGTTGCAGCCATATAAAACACCCCTCTGTGTCACTGTACATAGACAACCCATGCATGCACAACCCTCACATGGACTGCCTTGGCACATATTGTGGACTTCCTTTGGTATTCAAT